>NC_047085.1:236871629-237496629 GCF_902459505.1 Geotrypetes seraphini | reverse complement strand
GATCGACCGGTCGATCGGGAAGGCAACGCCAGTCGATCTCGTGTTGCCGTTCCAATCGGCCGGCCGATCAGCCTTCCTCTCCCCAAGGTTCCCCACCGGAATCTCCCCAAGGTTCCCCATGCACACTCATTCTTGCTGCGCCCTTCCTGCCCGACTGCCAGAACCCGTCGTCCGACTGGGGGATGATGTCACTTCCTTCGGGAGAAGGCGGGAGGGAGGTCTAGGGAAGTCACGACCCTTGAGAGCTGAGCGCCGGCTGCCCCTGGCGGAATTGACAAGCCAGACTGGAGAAAGGCGGTCGGGAGCAGGAGGTGCTCTGCCCAAAAATGCCGGAGCTGCTGTTGCTGCTCTGACGTCTTGAGCCTGAAAATGGGAAGTTGAGTGTCGTGCTAAAAAGAGACTGGAACGGCTCTCATGGAAGACTGGCTTTTTTTCTTTTCTTTTCCTCGGCCCTGGGGATCCAGAGATTTGGGCCTGCAGAAGCCTCATGCTGACCAGCATTCCTCTCCCAGACAATTCTTACATCGGAGAGGAATTTCTGGGCCAGCCAATCGCTGCCTGGCTGGCCCGGAACTTCCTCTCCGACATCAGAATTGAAGGGGAGCAGAATGCTGGTCAGTGCAAGGCTTCTGCATGCAGAGCTTGGTGGGCGGTGGCTTGGAGGCCTGTTCCCCGGTGGCGACAGCAAACCTAGTGGCTTGGGGGAGGGCAGGGAGAAAGAAACAAAGGGGGCAAGCAGGGAGACAAAAAGAAAGTGGGCATGGAGAGAGAGAGAGAAAGAAAGAACAGGAGGCAGGGAGAAAGAAAGAAAAAGTTGGGGGAGAGAATGAGGTATGGAAGAGAGAAAGCATATAGGAGGCTGAAAGAAGGAGTGGGCTGAAATCAGAAGATGTCAGAAGAAGTGCAGCCAGAGTGAAGTGAGAAGAAGTCAGAAGAAGAAAGTGCAACCAGAGACTCATGAAATCACCAAACAAAAGTAGGAAAAATGATTTTATTTTCAATTTAGTGATCAAAATGTGTCTGTTTTGAGAATTTATATCTGCTGTCTATATTTTGCACTATGGCTCCCTTTTACTAAACCACAATAGCGGTTTTTAGCGCAGGGAGCCTATGAGCGTCGAGAGCAGCGTGGGGCATTCAGCGCAACTCCCTGCGCTAAAAACTGCTATGTGGTTTAGTAAAAAGGGAGGGGCTATATTTGTCTATTTTTGTATGGTTGTTATTGAGATGACATTGCATAGAGTCATCTGCCTTGACCTCTTTGAAAAAAACCCGGAATATGAATGATAATTAACATTTTCTCTGCCTTTCTGTGTGCTTTGTGGGTTTAAAAAATTTTTTTTATTGTTGGTAGATCATTTTGACTTGGTCATTTTAAAAGTAGCTCGCAAGCCCAAAAAGTGTGGGCACCCCTGGTCTACAGTATCCTTGCAAAAACATAAGAACATTTCTTCTTTAGGCTTAGGTGGCTCTCCAGGCACTGGGATAAATTTTTTAGCCAGGAAAAGGCCACAGAAACCAATGATCAGGGACCCTATACTCAACACAATTTATCCCTCCCTGGACACAGTGATGATGTTTGTACACTACTGGGGACACTCAAGCACCCACCTCACCCACAAAGCTGACACCAATGCAGAAAGCAGCAACAGTCGCTGTGTGAGCTCCAGACCCAGTTGATGGACTCTCATCGAACTGCTGGTTCTAACAACACTGCCTCAGTCTTACTTTGACTGGCAACACCTCTGACTGCAACTGTTTGCCTGTTTTGCTGTCTGGATGGAGGCCTGCCTCAAAGTCTGGTCTGCATTACTCTAGCCACAGCAACTTGTGGGAATGCAGCAAAGTGCACTCTTAGCCATGAGTCAGGAGTGAGGAATGTTATCATTGTCTTGGGTTATATATCTTCAGAGAGAAAACCTCCTCACCTTAGTTTTCCTCAATTATAGATTAAAACCAACAAACTGACTTAATGGAGAAAAAAAGATGCAGAGTACAGAACAAAATGTCAGCCTGATCCATAGAGGCCTTCTTGGAACCTCTGAGATTTTTTTATCACCTGTGTTTCTTCTATGAGTGTGAGACTGTGTTAGTGGAAGCCAGATGTCACAACAGCTTTAGAAACAGAATGATCAGCTGCATTACCAGTTTGATGAGGAAACTGTATAAGGCAGCTTGAACACTAGTGACAGCACTGCAATACTACCACCAGGGGTCACTGGCAGTGGTGTAGCGAGAGTGAGAGGCGCTTGAGGCGGTGGTGCCCCTCCCCTGCCCTCTTCACCGCCCCCTACCTTCAAATGCTCCTTTCCCACCCCTTCCTGCCACGCATGCACCACTTCCCTTCCCCCGTACCTCTGTAACATTCCTGGTGCGAGCAACAACCCCTAAGCTGCTGTCACACCAGCATTGGGTCTTCCTCTGATGCCACTTCCAAGGTGCGGGTCCAGAAGTGACCTCAGAGGAAGGAAGCTCTGGAATGAGACGGCAAAGGATGAAGTTAAGGAGTAATCTAAGGAAATACTTTTTTACAGAAAGGGTGGTAGATGCGTGGAACAGTCTCCTGGAAGAACTGGTGGAGACAAACTATATCTGAATTCAAGAAAGCCTGGGATAGGCACATGGGATCTCTTAGAGAGAGGAAGAGATATGGTTACTGTGGAAGAGAATGGTTACTGAGGATGTGCAGACCAGATGGGTTATTTTGGCCTTTATCTGCCATCATGTCTCTATGTTTCTATGTTATAAGAAAACCATTAGGAGATTGAGAATTATTCAAAATACAGTTATACGTCTAATCTTCGGTCTAAAAAGTCTGAACATGTTACATTGAATTATAAAAATTTGCATTGGTTGCCAGTGGACGCTAGAATAGTTTTTCAAATTTGCCTGTTTGTGTTATTAAACATTATTAGGCCTTGCACCTACTTATTTTTTAAATCATTTTGATCTACGTTTTGACCTGCCATACATGTGGAATTCTTTTGTTCTCATTTCCAACTTTGAAAGGATGCATGTTTAAAAGATTCCTTGACAAAACTCTATCTTTCGTAAATGGCACAAAACTTTAAGTGATCTGATTCTGAATTCCCTTTCATAGCAAACATTTAGGCGATCAATGAAAACTTATTTATTTTATGAATTTGTTTAATCATTTTGATTATGCATTTCTTATGAAAAATGCTGATATGTTTTCACTGCATTTTCGCAGCTTTTCTTGATGTGAACCGTTCTGAACTACAAGGTACTGAGGGATACAAAAATAAAGTTGTTATTATTATTATGAAAGTTATTATTAAGAGGTAAGGGTAATGTATTTGATATGCCTACTTTGTTGGAGCTAGGCCTACAATTAGGGGGTGTTTATCAGGAGGGGGAAAGGGTAGTGAGGGCACCCAGGAAGACAGAACTATGGCTTAGCTCCCAATGCTCCTGAGTACTATGAATCGGTTAACTTGTGAGGTTGATCACAAACTGTGTTACAATGAGAGTGACTAGCCCAGTGTATCGCAAACTGTGTGCCCCAGCACTCTAGTGTGCCTTTTGAGATTTTAAGTGTGCTGCGGCTCACAGGGCAGGAAGAGAGGCTCCGGCGCCTGTGTCAGCTGACTTCTCCTACCGCGACGGGACTGAGTTTTACAGGACTCCTGCCTTCCTAATCTCAGTGCCCCCGGACCAGCAGCGGCAGCTCTGTGTGCTTTTAACTTCAGCACAAAGCTGCTGCTAGCAGTAGTTTAGCCTGGTTTCATCAGGCATCCTCGGGGCCTTTGCTAGGCCGGCCTGCATTGCATCATCGAAGCGGGACGGCCTAGCAATGGCCCCGAGGCTGCTTGATGAACTGGGTTAAACTACTGCTAGTGGCAACTGTGTGCCGAAATTAAAAGCATACAGTGAGCTGCCGCTAGCAGTGACAGAAGAGGTATTGCTGGACAGGCAAGGGAGAAGGGGTACTGATGAACATGGGGAGCGGGGAAGTAGTACAGCTGGACAGGGGGGGGAGAAGGGAAGGGAGAAGTGATAATGCTGGACAGGGGGAGCAGGGAAGGAAGAAGGGTACTGCTGAAAATGGGGAGCAGGGAAGGGGGAAGTAGTACAACTGGACAGGGGGTAGGAGGGAAGGGAGAAGTGATAATGCTGGACAGGGGGAGCAGGGAAGGGAGAAGGTGTACTGTTGAACATGGGGAGCAGGGAAGGGGGAAGTACCACTGCTGGACGGGGGGAGGAGGGAAGGGAGAAGGGGTACTGCTGGACAGGGGGAGGTAAAAGGAAGGGAGAAGAGGTGGGAAAGGAAAGGCTACACACTTGATGGGAGGGTGAGATGGTGCATTGGGAGAGAGCATGTTGGGTTGGGGGTGGAAAGGAGGGATGTCACTTGAGGGAAGAGGCAAGGCCAGAGAGAGAAAGCGTGCAGGAGGCAGAAAGTGTTGAACTTATGGAGAGGCTGAGATGGATGGGGAGGACAGAAAGGAGGGAAGGAGAAATGTTACACTCTGGGGAAGGGGGAGAGGGCAGAGAGTGAAAAGTTGAACTGATGAAGAGAGAGAGAGATGTTGGTTGGGGGAGGGAAAGAGGACAAGAGGAGAAGCATGCAGGAGGAAGGGAGAAAAAAATGTTAAGACTGGTGGAAAGGAGGGAGACATGTTGGACTGGGAGGAGCGCCAGAATGGAGGAAGGAAAGGGAGATGAACTGCAGGGGGCAGAAAGGAGGAAGGGAAAGAGAAATGTTACACTGGGGGAGAAGGAAGGAGAGAGATGTCAGACCATGGAAATAGGAAGGAAAGGAGAGATAGGGAGGGAGGGAAGGAAAGACATGGAAATGTAGATTCAGACAGGGAAGGCAGCAGATATCCAGAGCTTGGGGCAGTGAGCAGGGCATGATTAGGGCAGAAAGCGGGGCTGGAAGATTGGGGCAGAGAGCAGGGCTGGAAGATCGGGGCAGAGTGCAGGCAGCAATGGAGCATGAGAGTCGGCAGAGATGTGTGCAACTGATCCCCAGCAGTCGCTTCTTCTGTTGATCGGCCAGCCCAGTCGGTGTCCCAGATTTGCCTACTTTGCATGACGTTTCCCCTCATTTGCATGCACGGATCGAAGAGGTTAGTGAATCAGGTCAGAGGGAAATCGGGTCGCAAACCGATCGATACACGGTCAGTATGCTTAGTGAATCTAGCCCTTAGTGTCTTAAATTAGCAGTGAACACCCCCCCCCCACATACTTTTTTCTTCACTAAGCAGATAGCTATTTTATCTACTACTAAATCAAAATCAGAAATGCGATAATGAAAACAGATACTGAGTAGAAAACAAGTAAGGCCAAATTCTATAAACGGCATCCCAATTGTAGGTGGTGGTAGGTGTCCTACTGCTGTCTAACCAGCCAATCAGGATGCACGTATAAAAAAAAAATACACAACCTGAGGCAGGACACCTGTACTGTAGGCATCTGTTGCAGGTGCAGGGAAGTGCCTAGGAATGCTTAATCTCACCCAAGGCTGAGTGTAATTTCACTTGGTAGTGGCCTTAGGTAAGCTTAAAAGGCCCTAGGCGTCTCCCTAGGGCCGCAATATGTGACTGAAATGTAGGTCATTAAAATGCTGGCCTACATTTCAAATAGATGCGGCCACTAAACTGATTCCAGAAAGGAAATCTCCCTGCTGCGATCAGCTGAGCGGCAGTGCCAGGGAACCTCTGAACCCAGCCACCCACCAACCCAAACCCCCCATACATACACATACACACACACTGTCCGCAGCAGGAGGGATGCCCAATTCTTCCTACTGTAAACCCCGAAATAATTCCTGGCAGGAGGGATAACCACTCCCTCCTACAGGAACCCTCCCCCGAACATCCCAGACAGGAGGGGATGTTCGGGGGGTTCGGGCATGAGGGAGAGGGCATCGCTCCTGCTGGGGATGTTCAGGGGGTGCCAGCAGGAGAGAGTGGGCATCCATCCCGCCGGGGATGTTCGGGGGGTGCTGGCAGGAAGGAGTGGGCTTCCCTCCTGCCGCAGACAGTGTGGGGGGTTCAAGGGTGGTGGCAACTTGCGGTGGGGCTCGGGGGTCCCCTGCCGCTGCTGCTCAGCTGATCTCAGCAGGGAGATTCACTTGCCGCGATCAGCTCAGTGGCAATGTGATTCTCTAAACGGTGCCTGTGACATGGATGTCGGTTAGAGAATTGGGGTGGTTAGGCTGTGTTAGGCGCCTGTCCATTAGGACAGACTCGATTCTTTATAGGACACCCGTGTGCGATTTTCAAAAACCGCTTAGGGGGGCTGCTGAGACCGGGTATTCTATACAAAATCAGGCCCGTAATGCGTACCAAGCTGAAGAAATATTTGGGCTGATATGTAACGGGAGAAATACCTTGATTTTAGGGTGGCCGATGCATAATTCAAATTTCAAGTTTTAATAATAATTTGATTAATCGCTTAATCTAAATTCTAAGCGATGTACATGTTAATAAAATTACAATGTAAGGGGGATAATACAATAAATAAGACTAACAGGATTATTGACAAATTTGATAAGACTAGAAACATAAGGGAGGAGATGGGTAAGAATTACAATTTATATAAAAGTTAAAGAAACAAATAAGGAGGACACATAAGGAAAGGGAAGAAGAAAAAAAAATTAAATTAAATTAAATAAAAATTCCCCTATCTGTAGATTTAAAGGAATTGTATGGATTTCTGTTGGTTTACAAGCATATTGACTGGGAGTTGCTGATAGAACCGGTGGAGCAGTGCCAGGAGAAAAGTCATTGCTGACGAGACTTACCTCTTTGTTGGATTGTAAAAAGTATTTCTTTTAAGCTGGGAGATGTTATAGAATGTGCACTGCTGGCAGAAACAGGTGATCGGGCCCAGCTAAGGAAGATCCTTTACCAGCCAAAGGCAGCTGGTTTGAAGTCTGTATCCAGAACCAGGTGAAAGAGACCGAGGAACCCTCATTAAGGTAAGAAATAAACTTTATTCATATAACCCCCTTGAGGTAACATGACAGCAGATCTGCCATTTCTGCCTGTTGCCTTCCTTCCATTAGAACATTTTATAAGAACATAAGAATAGCCTTACTGGGTCAGACCAATGGTTCATCAAGCCCAGTAGCCCAATCTCATGGTGGCTAATCCAGGTCACTAGTACCTGGCCAATACCCAAGGTGTAGCAATATTCCATGTTACCAATACAGGGCAAGCAGTGGCTTCCCCCATGTCTTTCTCAATAACAGACTATGGACTTTTCCTCCAGGAACTTGTCCAAACCTTTCTTAAAACCAGCTATGCTATCCGCTCTTACCACATCCTCTGGCAACACGTTCCAGAGCTTAACTATTCTCTGAGTGAAAAAAATTTCCTCCTATTGGTTTTAAAAGTATTTCCCTGTAACTTCATCGAGTGTCCCCTAGTCTTTGTAATTTTTGACGGAGTGAAATATCGATCCACTTGTACCCGTTCTACTCCACTCAGGATTTTGTAGACTTCAATCATATCTCCCCTTAGTCGTCTTTTTTTCCAAGCTGAAGAGCCCTAATTGTTTTCCATGCCTAAAGTAAAAGCAGGCCTAAACTAAATGACTAGTGCCAGTGTGGTCACCGGTAAATCCGTATATTCAGCACAGCCAGCACTTGGCCTAACCACTGACTGTGGCAGCTGAAAATTTGGCCCGATGTCTTTTTTCCATGAGTGTCCTACCTTCAACACATGCCCTTTTACAAGCTTAGCTCTTTCCAAAGCCAACCCAGGGTCATAAGAGAATAAAACGTAAGCTAATATTCAAAAGAGCAAATGCAGATGGCAACAGTAGACCCGACTGGATAAATCCTTTTTAAAGAATAATCTGCTGAGGGTCTATGGAAAAATGTATCCATTGGGGGAAAAGGGTATGGTTTCAAGTGGCACAAATAGTTATACATCGATACGACAGCTTCTAAATAATAGGTCTGCTTTCCGTCTGTTTAAGTTTATGGGGATAGTCAGACTAGCATTTAGATTATATAAATGCCTCTGAAAAGCCATGCGCTGAATATTTACCTGAAGATATTAAACTTCATTTGTTTAGGAGGAGTAATTTTTTTCAACAGAATTTCAGTTTTAAGAATACATATTCACGGCCAAATTCTATACCTGCACCCAAAAAGTCAGCACCAACTAGAATGGAGCTTAATGTAGTTCTATACAAGGCATGCGTTGTCGTATTTAGAATTGTGATTAACAATTTAGGCACACCCAGTTAGGCAAACCCCCCCCCCAAAAAAAAAAAAAAAGAACAGGCCTAAATACCTGCACCTAAGTTGTACGTGGATCGGGTGTATTCTATACCAGTGCACTTTACTTTTACAAACGCCCGTGATCTGGCCATGCTTCTCCCTGGCCACACCCCCTTTTGCGATTCATGCACTAGAACTGGCATGCACCACTTTACAGAGCACGCCTACCAAGTTGTGTGTGCAACTTCTAATTAGTGTCAATGAACAATTATTAGGTGTTAATTGCAAATTAGTGACGATCGGCTTGCCAAATAATTTAGTTAAATGTACAAATGGGTTGTGCACAGTGATTTGTGCGTGCAATCCATGGCACCATATACAGAATTTTGGGGGGGTGGGGGTGGAGAGGGGGATCAGTTTTAGCTTTCCTGTAAAATCTTTAGTGGGCACTTATTCATGGAAAATTAGATTTTACAGGTTTACCCCATTCAACTTTGGATTTTTCATAAATTAAAAGTTTCTAGAGTTAAAAATATTTATCTAGTGAAATGAGATTTTTGTAAGAAGTCACGGATTTAACAGTGCCAGAGTGAGTCCAAAATAGGAAATTAAGCTATGGAGCAATGTTTTCATTTTGGCACATTAAATATGCTCCTGCCAAGTTCTGTGAGGTACAGCAAAACAAGAGAAAATATGATTGCCTCCTAATAAACCTCTAAAAAACCCCCATCAGGTTGAACTCCTTTCCTCTAAAATAAGTCAAGTGAAAGATTATTGCACATACTAGGGCACCTTCCTAGAGATTATCGAAATAATTCAAATACTTTCTTAGGAATTCATTAAAGAAATGGCTCAGCCAATGATTTTAAGGTCAAGCAGTGGAAGAGTAACAATGCATGATTTACTGAGTGAGCTCTCCTCTACAAAGCCCAGCTACATGCTGTAGTCTACTTTTATGAGGACTTTATGCTACCCTGAAATAATACTGATTGGCAGGGAGACATTTTCAATGACTGATAGAGAAGGGTTTACCTTTTTATGTATCTTACAATGCTCTTTTGCTTCATGGGCATCTCTTATTTAACATTTTTCTATCTCCTCTCCTCACTATCTCGCAATCACTGGGCTTTACATCTTTTTCCTATGCAGATGATATTCAACTCCTGCATCCTTTCAACCCGGAAAATGACGAAGAAATAAAAGCCATCAATAAAAAAATGGAATTAATAAAAGACTGGTTAAGTTGTAATAAATTGGCACTAAACATTCAAAAATCTAAAACCATGTTTTTTACCTGGAAAGGAAACTTAACGCCAATATCACCGTTCATCCTAGATAGTACCCCTCTAGAGTCTGTACCCAAGCTGAAAATTCTTGGTGTAGTGGTTGACGTTGACTTATCATTTCATAGTCACATCAGTCAAATAGTTAAATCTTGCTTCCATAGATTACGTCTTATCCGTTCAATTTCCACATTCCTAGATCCTAAATCCGTCAATATATTAATCCATTCCTTGATCATATCTAAAATCGATTACTGTAACTCTCTTCTAATCAATATAACACAGAAAGAAAAAAGACGGCTTCAGATAATTCAAAATACGGCAATAAAACTTATTCACAAAGCGAAAAAATATGATCATGTCACACCACTAATGATTAAATCACATTGGCTTCCCATTTCCCACTGAATTAACTTCAAAATTCTATTTTTAGTATTTAAAGTACTAATCTTCAACGAACCACAATTTATGTCAAGAATGATTATCCCATACAATGCTCCACGCTCTCTACGATCATCTTCTTCAAATTTACTAACAATTCCTTCCTTGAAAATCATTGGCACAAGAAGAAATGATATATTTTCTGTTGTGGCCCCTAAATTGTGGAATTCTCTGCCAAGTTATATTAGAAATGAAAAAGATCTTTTATCTTTTAAAAAACTTTTAAAAACTTTTTTGTTTCAAGACGCTTTTGATGAGTAATATGGCATATCTTGGACCCCTTACATTCTGGTACGAATATTAAATTCATTAATCCACTTCCCTTCCCATTGTATTTTCCTTTTATGTAAATTCCAATAGAGAACGAAGTTGTAACTTTCCCCTCCTTTCCTCTTTAATCATGTTTGTCTCTAATTAGATTGCTAAAATGTTAATTGTTCCATGTAGTTTGTTTTGTGATTGGTTTGTCCAATTATATGAGACCACTACCTAGTGGCTTTTTTAAATTGTACATCGCTTAGAAAATTTGTATAAGCGATTCATCAAATGTTAATAAAACTTGAAACTTGAAACGTGAGGGTGGGCATTGCCCCCTAAACAAGCTTCATGCTTAGCATAACAACCTTGTATCCTGCAGTACTATTTTTTCCCTTCGCTACCTGCATCACTGCCTTTTGTCAAACTCCAAGGCCACCAGAAGTGTCACTGAAATAAACACAGTCTTTGGCAGGCTGGAAGCTTTCACTCTGCAGGCCCTGCCTATGTGGGGACAGGAAGTTCTAGCTGAGTGATAGCTTCCAGGGCCACCATTGATCAAGGACAGGGGAGCGATGCCAGACCATGGGAGGGGGGAAAAGAAAGAAGAAAGAGAAGGAGAGAGATACCAGACCATGGTGGAGGGGAAGGGAAGGAGAGAGATGCTAGGCCATGGGGGAGAAAGGAAAGAGAGTAATGCTAGACCAGGGGGAGGGGGCAGGGGAGAGAGATGGAGAGATGATGCTCCCAGAATGGGGATGCAAGAGAAATGGATGCAAGGGAGAGAGGCTGGACTCTGCCTAGATTCTTTTTAAATAGGTGGTCTATCAAAACCTAATAAACTTGAAGAAAAGGGACAAGGGGGGCGGGGTACAGGACAGGACAGATAGGAAGCTGGAATAATGGTAGACATGGAGAAAGAAGAAATGTCAAATGGGCAGATCCTGGAAAGAGCAGAAGATGGATGGGACTAGTGAGAGGATCAGAGCATTAGATGGATGGGGGAGAAGAAGAGAAACAGAGCAGAAAGATGAATGGAATGGAATGGAATGGGAGAAGAAGAGGAACACAGCAGAAGATGGATGGGGGATGAAGAAGGGAAACAGAGCAGAAGATCGATGGGACTAGGGAGGCAAGAGGAACAGAATAGAACATGGATGGGACTGGGGGTAAGAGAGTGGAGGAGAACAAAACAGAACTTAGATGGCACTAGAGATGGAAGGAGAAGAAGAACAGAGCAAAAGATGACTGGGACTTGGTGAATGAATGGGAGAGTATTGGGGAGTACAGCAGGGGATTATGCATGGAAGGAAAGGAGTGGGAATTTCAAGGGGATAGTGAGCATTTGGTAATTGTTGAGTATGTTAATGGGTTGGGAGATGAGTGCGGGTGTGAAATGAGAAGTAAGAGAATGGGGATGAATATGGAGAAAGATTAAGATGAAGTGTGAATGACCTGGAAGAACAGAGAGAGGATAATAGGCATTGAAAAGCGATGGGGGTATTGGGCAAAGATATGAGAGGAAGGGAATGGGCCTCCCAAGGAATTGAGTAAGGATGGAAATAGGGTTAAAAAGATGGAGAAAGAGAGGCAATAGGATATGAGGCATAGAAAAATGGCCTGGAGGCAAGGGAATGAAGGAGAGACAGGGACAGGAATAGAAAATTTGGGAAAAAGACAGAAGAGGTATTGAGATTCCTAAGGAGGGAATGAGAGGGAGATGGGAAAAGCTGGTAAGTAGCTGAGAAAAACACAGAAAACAGAGGGTAGGGTTAATAGGGCCATTTTTCTCAATGGGGGGAGGGTGAATAGTGGAGTGCTGCGGGGATCTGTACTGGGATCGTTGCTATTTAACATCGTTATAAATGATCTGGAAACTGGAACAAGTGAGGTGATTAAATTTGTAGATGACACAAAATTATTCAAAGTTGTCAAAACACATGAGGACTGTGAGAAATTGCAGGAAGACCTTAGGAAATTGGAAGACTGAGCATCCAAATGGCAAATAAAACTTAATGCGGACAAATGCAAAGTGATGCACATTGGGAAGAATAACACAAATCATATTTACCAGATGCTAGCATCCAAGAAACCTTCTGCCCAATGTGCGGTAGCGGCCAAAAAAACAAACAGGATGCTAGGAATTATTAGAAAAGAGATGGTTAATAAGACTAAGAATATTATGATGCCTCCATGGTGTGACCTCACCTTCAGTACTGAGTTCAATTCCGATCGCAGTATCTCAAAAAAGATACAGCAGAATTAGAAAAGGTTCAAAGAAGTGGAAAGTCTATGAAGAAAGATTAAAGAGGTTAGGGCTTTTCAGCTTAGAGAAGAAATGGCTGAGGGAAGATATAATTGAAGTCTACAAAATCCTGGGAGGAAGCGTTTTCTGGAAAGTGCAGCTTGCTGGGGAGTGGAAACTCCTATAATTGCCACAGATTGCCTTTAATGCTGACTCTTCTGAGAGCTCCTTTAATACTGGAGTGCCTACTTACCAACAGGCACACGAGCGGACACCTTCGCTAGGAGCGTACCCTGAAAGGCAGGTCAAGCCCCTTAGGTACCCCTTTGGAGCGACGAGGAGTTAGAAGAGCAACAATACAGTATATGAAGATTAGTTTTATGAAAAATTATATAGCAAATATAGTGATATTATATGGGGAAACATAAAGGTAAATCTAGGGTTTCTATCCCAGTAACATCTGGTCCTATGGATAAACAATTGACCTGGCTTGATAGATCGAAATCCATGGACAGATATGAATCAATTTCAGGTGCTTCATTAAGCTCACCAGATCATACCCTTCCCCTCCCTCCAAAACCTCCAGGGCGCTTGGTGCCAGAGAATGGCTTACAAGCTGCTTCATTGGATGCCTCCACACCTCAAACGCCTTCGGAGATTGTATAATTAAAAATTCCACAAATATTTACTGAATCTGTAAGTAAGTTTGAGGGTTTGGATGAAAATTAACCCTATTAACCCTATTAATTAACCCTATTAACCCTACCCTCTGTTTTCTGTGTTTTTCTCAGCTACTTACCAGCTTTTCCCATCTCCCTCTCATCCCCTCCTTAGGAATCTCAATACCTCTTCTGTCTTTTTCCCAAATTTTCTATTCCTGTCCCTGTCTCTCCTTCATTCCCTTGCCTCCAGGCCATTTTTATATGCCTCATATCCTATTGCCTCTCTTTCTCCATCTTTTTTAAGTTACCTTAAAAGACTTGTGGACTTTAAATTCAAGGATGGAAGCCATGCAGAAAAGTGCAATGAATCAGATACAGACTTTTCCAAGTAAGTAGTTGAAAAGTTAGTGAATGTTGACCCCAGCATTAGGAACCTAGATAAACGCTTAATAATGGTGGATAAATAGGCAGTGAATCTGCAAGCGTTTTCAATAGAATCTAGTAAAGATTCACTGAATATTCATTATAAGATGGAGATGATGGAAAATCAAGCAAGGGGTAGGAATTTACATTTTGTCAGTTTTCCATCTGTTATCTCAAGGGAATATTGGGGATGACAAATGCGGAAACAATTATGTTTTCAAATTATTATTACATTCCTCAAAAGAAAAAATTACCTTTAGAAGAGGGAATGGATCAGTTAACTACTACAGACTTAAATTTAACAAAATTTTGGGAGCTTTCACAAGATTCAATTCAGACACGTGCTACTCTTTTAGTTACGTGTCTGAATGAACTAGATAAGGTTTTAATTATGAAACTATTTTAGAAATAGAGAGAGGAAATTTTGTGAAGATAAAGTTCTGATCTTTCCCGATGTTGCTAAACCTACACAGCTTAGGAGGAAAGCCTTTGGGGCTTTAAGACCTAAAGCTGTTGAGGGGGGAGCAACTTTCTTTTTAAAGTTCCCTTGCAAGTGTTTGATACATATGCAAGACAAAGATTATGGCTCTCTTTACTAAGGTGTGCTAATCGATTTAGCGTGCACTAAATGCTAACGCGTGCATGTTAGTCTATGGATGCGTTAGCGTTTAGCGTGTGTTAATTTGATTAGCGCACGCTAATCAGTTAGCGCACCTTAGTAAAAGAGGAGGTATATTTTCTGGGACCCGCTACAGTTAGAATCATTTCTTCAGGGGAGAAAAATCTGATCTGTTTCTAGTCACTTTTCAATTAAAAATGGGGTACTAAAATAAAATAGCACTAATTGTAAGGGGGAGGGGGTTTCTCATTTCCCCCTAATTGTTTCCTTTCAATTTTTTTTTTAGCCTAAAATGAATACACGCTTTCTTCCATTTTTGCAGGCTAGATGGATTTTCTTGTTTGGATTGTGTGGAGTATTTTCTTTATTGTATTTGTATCTATATCTTTACTTTGTGATGTAACAATGTAAAAATATTTTCAATTAAAAAAAAAAAAGTCTACAAAATCCTGAGTAGTGTACAGTAGAATGGGTACAAGTGAATCAATTTTTTACTCCATCAAAAATTATAAAATCTAGGGGATACTCAATGAAGTTACAGGGAAATACATTTAAAACCAATAGGAAATTTTTTTTCACTCAAACAATCAAATTTCAACTTTTCAAGTTTCAAGTTTTATTTAAAATTTGATATACCGCTTAACAAGTTATCTAAGTGGTGTACAAACGTGGAGGGGCATAATCAATAGAAATGTCTAAGTCCGTTTTGGGCCTAAGTTGCAAGTCACCCAAAGTCGGACCCGGGAAAAGGTCCTTTTTCGAAAAATACGTCCCACATATTTTTTTTTTTGGACAATCGTCTAACTGTACGTCCAGCCGTCTGATCGTCCAGACCGCTAAGTCGTCCATCTTTATACCCCATTTTTGTCCATAAATTCGTCCAAGTCACAAATGCCTAGAAAAAGACCTTTTGGGTGTGGGAGGGGCCAGAAAAGTGGTGGACTGGACACCCAGACATGGCACCAGAGTAGTGTGGTACCTTACAGGGCACTGCTGTAAACTTTACAAAAAGGGTCCTACATAAATATTTCACTACAGCTCCCTTATAGGTCATGGTGAACCACCCAAACACCCCTAGAATCTACTAGACCCACCTATCTACCATCTCAATAGCCCTTATGGTTGCAGGGGCCACTTATATGGCAGTACAAAAGGGTTAGGGGGACTTTTGGTGGGTGCACATTTTTCACCATGAATGCAGTGATTAGAGTGGTTCACTAACCCACCCCCAAGACCATTTAAGCTACCTCTGTGCGGCTCTACTAGGCTTTCCTATGCCAGGCTGCCAGGTGCTGATGTTCTGGAGGCAGATATGTAAAGTTGTTATTACGATTTTTAGGCGGGGGGGGGCAGTGATCACTGGGGCAATGTGTGGGGGTCTGTACTTTGTGTCTGCAGTGCTTATCTGGTCACTTTGGATACATTCTTGTTACTTAAGACTTGGTTTTAGATGGCCTAAGTCACAACGTCCAAGTACGACTAAGTCTAGGATGGCCCACATCCCACCCTCGACACTCCTCATGAAACACCCCTTTTAGCTCTGGTCATTCATCAGCACTGTGAAGGCCTAGCTCATTTTTAAATATGTCTAAACCCTGAATTATCGGCACTTGGACAACCTGTCTCACTGATCATCTAAGTGCCGATTTAGGCCGGCTTTTAGACGTATTTCCGTTTCAATTATGAGCCCCCTAGATTATAAAATTTTAAAATCATTAGGGTGACATAACTATGACATTAACAGTGACAAAATGCATCGACACGTATGGGGAAGGGGGTGAAATACGTTTTGTGATAGGATAATAGAACATATAAGGTCAGTACAGTAGGGGGGGTATGTTCTTCCTTCATTGTTATTTGAGTGGGAGAGTTACAAGTCATATGCATCCTTAAATAAGAATGTTTTAAATTTAATGGTATAGGTCTCTTCCCGTAGATATAGAGGTAGAGAGTTCCAAAGAGTTGTAACTGTGACTGAGAAAATCTTTTTCCTGGTTATATCATAGAAGAGGTGATGTAAAGAAGGGATATTTAGGAGATGTTGATTACTAGATCAGAGAGTTCTGGGAGAGCAATATGGAATAATTAACCTGTCAATGAATCCTGGAGAATTTAAGATTTTCGTTCTGAATGTGAGTAGTAAGATTTTATAAGTGATTCTATGGGTTATTGAAAGCCAATGTGATTTAATTACAAGAGGCGTGACATGATCATCTGTTTTTGCTTTGTGTATTAATTTAATGGCTGTATTTTGGATGATTTAGAGTCTTCTTAGTTCTTTTTGGGTTATTCCTTGATACAATGAGTTGCAGTAATCAAGTTGTGAGATTATCAGGGAATGCAATAGAATGTTAAGAGAAGATGGTTCTAGAAGACTGGAGATTGATCTGATCATTCTTAATTTATAAAAACATTTTTTCACCACCGAGCTGATTTACTGATAAAGTGTTAGTTTATCATCAATAATGACCCCGAGAATCTTAATAAAGTTAGAGAATTGAAGAGGAATAGATTTAAGGCAGATAGGGGAGACCGGGTGTTCATTATTATTCCAAGAGAAGATCATCCCTTTTGATTTAGAAGTGTATAGTATACGAATAACATATTGCTAGTGAGCCATTGGAAAACCTTTCAAGTTTGTCATTGATAGTCTGAATATCTTTTGGGTCCATAAGATCGATTGGGTGTATCAGCTGGATGTCATCGGCAAAGGTATAAACAGTGAAGCCTATTAATTGTGCAATTTTTAGAAGAGGGGATGTGAAAATATTAAAAAGAAGAGAGGAGAGAATAGATCTTTGCAGTATAGCATAATCTTGTTTGTGGCAGTCTGATGTGGATTGTCCCATAAGCACTCTGGAGGTTCGGTTTGCGAAGAATGATGTGAACCAGTCAAGAGCGGTCTGTCAGTCCTATGGAAGTAAGTCTGTCCAAAAGAAGTTACCAGAGGCAGTGGCGTACCTAGGGTATGTGGCACCCGGGGCCCATCATTTTTTGACACCCCCCCCCATCTATATGAAAAATATGATTTTTAGTACCAATCTACATATCGCACCACAAGAGTGTACCTAGGAAAAGGCTGCATCTTAAACATTGCAGTGAGCACTAGAACACCAACACATACATTGTAAAACTAAACAAGCCAGATCCCGCACAGTCAATTGGTCCTGTAGTCAATGCCAACTGAAAACTATGTCTTTTTCAGAACACACAGAACAGAGATACACCCTCGCCCAAAATGGAATAATCACAAACTAAAAATAGAAATATGTAGACAAAAGTTAAACTGATCCGCCAAGAAACCAGACCCTGGATACAATGCAACACCACAAAAAACAGTAACACATGTCCTCTAATACAGTGCAAAATATAAAGACAGTAGATGTAAATTTGAAAAAACTGATACATAACAATCACCACTTTATAAATTAACAAATAAAAATAAAACAAATAATGAGAAATAAAAAAATACCATTTTATTGGACTAATCCCCGTAAGCTCGGTCCCCATCCCCGCAAACCACCTGATTCCATCCACACAAGCCTTGAATTGTTTATATTAAAGTATAAAAAGAAACAATATTCTGTACAATTGTCAATTTATAAATCAGCGTCTTCTCCCCACTCTCTTCCCCATTTCCCTTCAGCATCCTCAGCCCACTCTCTCTCCACTTTCCTTCAGCGCACGCACATAAAAACAAGCAAGTAATTTTATATCATTTTCATTCTATTCATTCATAGAAATTAAAGTCTAGATAATGCCAGTCACATAACAAAACATGATTTTACAAAAATAATTCCCTGCAGTCAAGCCTGCAAGGATTACTAGATGTCTTTCAGCAGTTCCCCTCCCTCCCTCCCCCTTACCTTTGTGGCCAAGTCAAAATGATCTACCAACAATAAAATTTTAAAAACACAAAGCACGCTGTACGCAGAGAAAATGTTAATTATCATTTATATTCCGCGGGTTTTCAAAGAGGTCAAGGCAGATGACTTTATGCAATGTCACCTCAGTAACAACTATACAAAAATAGACAAATATTCCCCCTCCCTTTTTACTAAACTGCGATAGCGGTTTTTAGCGTAGGGAGCTGCGCTGAATGCCCCACGCTGCTCTCGACGCTCATAGGCTCCCTGCGCTAAAAAACTCTATTGCGGTTTAGTAAAAGGGGGCCATAGTGCAAAATATAGACAGCAGATATAAATTTTCAAAACGGACACATTTTGATCACTAAGTTGAAAATAAAATCATTTTTCCTACTTTTTTGTCTGGTGATTTCATGAGTCTCTGGTCCTTCTGGTCCTTCTTCTTTCTCTCTCCCCCTGGCTCCCCTCTTTATTTCTGCCTTTCTTTCTCTCTCCTCCTGGCCCCCCTCTTTATTTCTGCCTTTCTTTCTCTCCCCTTGGTCCCCCTCTTTCTTTCTGCCTTTCTTTCTCTCTCCCCCTGGCCCCCCCCCTCTTTATTTTTTCCTTTCTTTCTCTCTCCCCCTAGCCCGCACAAAGCCATCATGCCGATTTCTCCACTTCCACGATTCTTTCCCTACCCTCACCCCCAAGCCAGCAGCCGATTTCTTCCTGCTCCTTCCCCGATGTCCTGATGTCCTGAACTTCATCGGGCAGCAGCAGCATTCACAATTCACTGCTGTTGCCCGCTTCAGGCCTTCCTCTCTGTCGGGTCCTGTCTTCATGAAAACTGGAAGTAGGCAGGACCAGGCAGAGAACAAGGCCTGAAGCCGGCAACAGCAGCGAATTGTAAACGCTGCTGCTGCCCGAAGAAGGTAATGGAGCACCGAGGCAGTCCGCTTCTCCCCCCTCCCAGCCGAACCCCCGCTGACCCTCCTATCTCCCCCCCCCCGTGAACCTTTCCGACCTTCCCAGCGAGAGCAGCAAACCTCCTTCGCGGCTTTCTCCTCCCTCTGCCGCGTTACTGATGACGTCATCAGTGATGCGGCAGAGGGAGGATAAAGCCGACGCTACTGGAGGGAGGTTTGCTGCTTTCGCTGGGAGGGTCGGAAAGGTTTACTTGGGGGAGGAGATATAGGATGGTCAGCGGGGTTTCGGCTGGGAGGGGGGAGAAGCGGTCTGCCTTGGTGCTCCAAGGCCTGGCGCCATTACCTTTTTCGATAATGGCGCCGATGCTGCTTTCGCTGGGAGGGTAGGAGCGCGATAGGGACCGGGCCAGCTGTGCACCCCCCCCCCTAAGGCGGCACCCGGGATGGACCTCCCCCTCGCCCCCCTTGGTACGCTACTGCCCTGGGGAAACAGCCTGCAACAAGATCGCGCGATGCCAGAGATCTTTGCCTGCTTCGGCTGTTTCCTCCGCCGCGGTCCCGCCCCTCCTCTGACATCAGAGGAGGGGCAGGACCGTGGCGGAGGAAACAGTCGAAGCAGGCAAAGATCTCTGGCATCGCGATCTTGCTGCAGGCTGTTTCCAGACGCGACACCCGGCGCAGGGGGGGGAACTGGACCGGACCGGGAGCACCCCCTCAGGGCTTGGTACCCGGGGCGGACCGCCCCTCCCGCCCGCCACCTTGGTACGCCACTGACCAGAGGATATGGTAAAAGCGGTTAACATAGATGGGTTAAAAAAAGGGCTTGGACAAGTTTCTGGAGGAAAAAGTCTATAGTCTACTATTAAGACAGACATGGAAGAAGCCACTGCTTGCCCTGGGATCGGTAGCATGGAATATTGCTACTGTTTGGGTTTCTGCCGGGTGCTTGTGACCTGGATTGGCCACTGTGAAAACAGTATATTGGGCTAGATGGATCTTTGCTCTGACCCAGAATGGCTGTTCTCATGTTCTTATGAGAAGTGAAATGAAAAATAATGAGGATTACAAATCATATATATGTGGATATAGAGGCAGAGAAAAGTGAGAAACATAAAAAAGAAAGATCAGTGTCAGATGGTTATAATCTAATCTAATCTAATCTAAACCTTAAGTTTATATACCGCATCATCTCCATGAGAATGGAGCTCGACACGGTTTACAAGAACTTAAAATAGTGGGTAGAGAAGAAGAAAAAGGATTACATGAACTTATGTGTAGAAGGGGGGAGAGAAAGGGGGGAAGGATAGAGCTACAATTTGCTGAAAAGCCAGGTTTTCAGTTGTTTGCGGAATAACTGAAGGGAGCTCAGGTTCCGCAGCGGGGTGGTGAGGTCGTTCCAAAGACCTGTGATTTTGAAGAGAAGGGATTTTCCCAGTTTGCCTGAATAGTGGATGCCGCGTGGAGAGGGGAAGGCTAGTTTAAGCCTTTGGGCAGTTCTAGAGGAGTCAGGACTGGAGGAGTTGAAAGACAGTGGGATAAGAGGAGGCAGGATTCCGTGAATGATCTTGAAAGCCAGGCAGGAACATTTGAAATGGATTCTGGAGATTATTGGGAGCCAATGAAGTTTGGCAAGGAGTGGGGAGGCATGGTCAGACTTGCGTTTTGAGAAGATCAGTTTGGCTGCAGTATTCTGGATTAGCTGGAGTCTTAGAATACTTTTTTTTGATAGATTTAAGTAGATGGCGTTTCTATATATATATATATATATATATATAAAGAAGGAAAAGAAGAAGGTGGACCTGGAAGAGAATTTAGGGAAGCTAGACACAAAAAGTGGAAAAGATTGGGCCTAACTCAATTAGAAAAGTGCCCAGACAACAAAAGTAGAAAAAATGTGTAATTTAACTCTTTTTAAGGACTGAAATATGTTTGTTTTGAGAAATGTAGATCTTATCACTGTTTGTATTTTAACAGAATACAGGAGAAAATGTATTTGTGTTTCTTTTGCCAGAATTGCACTGCTTTCTTTGGTGGAGGGGATGGGGGGATCTCCATTTCAGTTTTTTGTCTGCTTGTTTTTTGTGGTTCCCTATTTTGAATAAGGTGGGGGTCTGGAATACAAAGGACTATCCGATCTGAAGACTTTACTCTGGAAGGTATAAAACTACTTACTATTAATGTTACCTATTTTGTCTCCCCAGTACTGCGTATCTACATCTAGAGACTGTGTATTTCTGAGGTCAACACTGGGGGAAGGAGAGAAGTGCTTGGTAAGGAGGAAGGGAGAAAGGGTGAAGGTGGTGGGGTCAGTCTAGGGAAGGGGGTCAGGGAAGTGTGTTCTCCCCTTGCTAGTTCATGTGAGAGGGAATAAAATGAGAGAAATTTTCCACTAATTTTCAGGTTTTAAAAATTATATATACCATAATATATAGAATCTTCACTGTTTTGATATACTGGCTTCCTATTCATTTTGTTTTGTCTCTTTTTTTAATTATTAACCATAATGAATGAGATGTATGTATGCAAATAGATATGCTAATGTGCCCCACCATACCCTTTCCCCCCCCCCCAATTAAATGAGCAAACTAAGTCTATGTTTGCTTCTCTGACCTTCAAATCAAACAGAACCAGCCCTTATTTGGACTACAGTCCTATAGTCTTCACTCATTAACATTTGGTGGCCCGTTCTCTTAGGCTTCCGCGGCTGGCGTCATGGTTACTGCTGTTGTTTGGGTCTCGCCACGTCTAGGTAGGTAGAACCGATGTTTCAGCCATCATGCTGTGGCTACCCTGAAGAAAACCGACTGAAGTAAGGAAAAAAAATCAAATTTGTTCAATAAACTAATTTACATATATTGGAGAACAAACTTATATCCGGTTGATTTAATTACCAGACCTCAAACACCCAAGGCACTACTTGTTGATTTTTCGTGCCCTTACTGGGGTGATGTGTTCATCATCGGTCTTGGTCTTGTGTCTAGCATCTCCTAAATTCTCTTCCAGGTCCACCTTCTTCCTTTCCTTCTTTATATCCATCTGACACTGATCTTTTTTATTTTTTTTTTTTAATCTTTCTCACTTTTCTCTGCCTCTACAGTATATCCATAAGCACTTTATATTTATATTTTCATAGAGCCTGTTAAAAATGAATTAAAAATAAATCAATTTGCACACGTCACTTTACCAAGACCGATGATGAACGCATCACCCCAGTAAGAGCACGAAAAATCAACAAGTAGTGCCTTGGGTGTTTGAGGTCTACCCTGAAGAAAACCACAGCACGATGACTGGAACGTCGGTTCTACTTACCCAGACACGGCGAGACCCGGATAACAGCAACAATCATTTGGTGGTCCTCCTATTTTTAATCTCTACCTAGCTCAACCATAGCAAGAGTCCTCTGCTGAAGAAGGATGGACTGCGGTTCTCTTTGGAATTCAAGCATTTGCTCAAGAACCCTGAGAATGAATGAATGCTGAAATTTTAGGATATAGTAGTGCATTTGAAAGGGCGTGGAGTCACAATAGTTGTCATGTACCTTTTCTTTTTATCTGTCCTCCTTATACATCCAGGGTGGGAGGGAGGGAGATGGGAAAACATTATAATTATTATTCGTTATATCTATTTTATTGAAATTATACATGTGCTTTTATTTTCATTAGTTAAGGGGAGGAGGGGGGTGAAAATGTTTGTTGTTGAAATATTTGATATTTAAAGTGCTTTTGTTTGATTTGTTTATGTTTAAATTCACTGTATTGCACTGTTAATAATTGAAAACTAATAAAGATTTACAAAAAAAAAAGAACCTGAGCTGAGTAGATTACTTTCTTTAAATATGGGCGCCTCTTGGCTGTAGGTGTCTTAATTCTCATATGTCAATTTAGGTCTGTGCACAGCCAGCAGCAATGGTGTAGTAAGGGGGGGGTGGTCTGCCCTGGGCGCCATGTTGGTGGGGGTGCTGGCATCCCTCCTCCTCTCTGCACCCGCCTCTTCCCACTCCCCCCCTCACCACGTGCGTGCCCACCTTTCCCTTCCCCGTACCTCTAGGTGCTCACCGCCGCAAGCAGCAACTTCAATGTGCTCCTCGCGACCGCGTCGTCTCTCCCGCTGATGTCACTTCCGGGTGCTGCGCATAGGAAGTGATGTCACAGGGAGAGTTCTTGTTGCTCGCAGTGGTGAACAACTCGAGGTACTGGGGGAAGGGAAAGGAAGGGGGGGAGCACATGGCAGGCGGGATTGGGGAAGAAGCAGGTGGGGGGCAGAGACAAGGGTGGGGGAGGGGCTCCACCACCCCAGGCGCCTCTCACCCTCGCTACGCCACTGGCCAGCAGTATCATTTTATGATGTTTGTTTAATTGTGGGTAGTTCTGTATGTGTCCTTTGTGTATTGTCTTTTTCATTCTGTTGGGATTGAAGAGGAGATATCTTAATTAATGCATGTTCATTTGGATCTGCATAGTTAGGCGTGGAATATAAGTGATATTGACCTATGTGATAAAAACACACAAGTGATTCAGACTCTTGGGTTGCTGTTAAATGGTTACCAGTACATCCTCTTAAGGCTCCTTAAATCTGCATGTTCAAAGCCTTTATAGGTGCCCCTTCCCCAGTAGGCTCACTGCCACTGAGTATCTCTGCCCTGTGGGTATTTCTCCTTGGACCTCTCAATGATTCCTACTAGAGAATGACACGGTGAAAAAATTGGTCCCCGTCACCGCCCCGTCCCCGTCTCACCATCCTCTGCACCGCCCCGTCACCGTCATTCCCTTCACCGCCCCGTCACCGCCACTGCCACCCCATTCACCGCCCCGTCACCGTCACCGCTGCATACATAAAAGCCTCAAACGGGTACGATTTTATATACTTTTCTAATATCTCCCCTATGTATCTGCCATTGCCCCCCCCTGTGTCCATATACCATCCCCATGGCATGTCCCCTTTTTGTCTATGTCCCTATGCCCCATGCACATAATTTCCCCTCTTTCTGTTACCTTCCTGTGTCCAGATTTCCCCTATCTTCCTCTTCCATACCAGTGTGTCTCTTCTTTTCAACCCCATCTAGCTTTTTTCCCTCTTTCTTCCCCCCCCCCCCTGCTTCTAGCATCTGGCTCACCTGCCTGTCCTTCCCTTTCTTTCCTGCTGTGGGTTTTTCTTTCCGTTTTCATCACCTTGGCCCAGAATCATTTTCCCTTTCACTCCCTCCTTACAGTCTGAGCCGGGAACACGGGTGATCGCACGGTCCTCGCAGCCCCCACCCGCCTGCCCAATCGATCCTAGTGTTTAGCCAGTTCTCTCCCTTCTCCTCACCTTAATTTGCAGGCTTTCTTTTTCAGCGACCTGCACGCTTTCCCAAAGAGCCGCACACGCGCGGCTGCTCAGTGTTCAATCTTTTGCTCTGCTGCAACTTCCTGTTTCCGGTTGCGTCAGAGCAGAAGATCGAAACTGAGCAGCAGCGGCTCTTTGATAGCGTGCGGGTCGCCGAAAAAGAAAATCTACAAACTAAGGTGAGGAGAAGGGAGAGAGCTGGCTAAACACTAGAATCGATTGGGCAGGCGGGTGTGAGCTGCGGGGACCGCGCGATCCTTCATGCCTCACTGCGGGGACAAGACCCATTCACCGCCCCGCGGGCGGTGAATGGCCTTGTCCCCGTCGCCGCAGCGACTGCTAGTTTTCTTCCCCGTTTTCGGCGGTGACCCGCGGCTAAAATGCGGTGGCCGCGGGTAAACCGCCACCGTGTCATTCTCTAATTCCTACTTGCTCTTGTTACTCTTGCTCCCTCTCTTCAGGTCTATGATAGATGGATGGTTCATCATTCCAGTTTGCGCTGAGAAAAGTGTAGCAGCTGATTTATTTTTATTTATTCAATTTTCTATAACATTCTCCCAGGGGTGCTCAGAATGGTTCACATGAATTTATTCAGGTAATTAAACATTTTTCCCTGTCTGTCCCAGCAGGCAATCTATCTAATGTACCTAGGGCAATATGGGGGATTAAGTGACTTGCCCAGGGTCACAAGGAGCAACATAGGTTTGAACCCACAACCTCAGGGTGCTGAGGCTGTAGCTGTAACCACTGTGCCACTCTAGAAATCAAAATGTAGCAAAAGTATTTTATTTTATTATTTTTTTTTTTTTAATTAGGATTTTATATACCGCCTATCAAGGATATCTAAGCGGTTTTTACAATCAGGTACTCAAGCATTTTCCCTCTCTGTCCCGGTGGGCTCACAATCTATCCAGCCAAGTATAGGACAATCAAGCCATTGTGACATCACTAACGAGGTTGCCTCTTAGGCATTATGATGGAATGAGGCATTATGATGTCACAATACCTGCTCTGGTTATCAGAGGCTGAAACATTTCACACTATTTATTCACTTTTCTATGCTGTTTTCCCAGGAGAACTCAGAATGGTTTACCCGAATTTATTCAGGTGCTCAAGCATTTCCCCTGTCTGTCCCAGCAGGCTCACAAGCTATCTAATGCAGTGTTCTTCAACCTTTTTACACCCGTGGACTGGCAGAAATAAAATAATTATTTTGTGGACCGGCAAACTACTAAGACCGAAATAAAAAACACATTTTCGCCACATCTCCGCAAGCTCGATCCCCACAAACCATCTGATCCCATCTGCACAAGCCTCAGTTATGATTTTATATTGAACGTATTTTATTAAAGTATAAAAAGAAACAATATTCTGTACAATTGTCATTTTATAAATATAAATATTCAGAGCAAGGACCAACAAAACCCCTGTCTCCCCTCCCCTTCACATTATATCCCCTCTATCAAGAAAACTGAACAAGCCAAATTATTACAGAATGCTACACAGAAATATCATGCTAACAGAATACTGCAATCACACATGATAGGAATAGTGTTAGGCTTTTCAGTCCCCAGTTATGTCTCAAGCAGGATATATATTTCAAATATGACATATTGTAATGACAAAATAGAAATAAAATGATTTTTTTTTTCTACCTTTCGTGGTCTCTGCTTTCATCTTCTTTCCACTCTTCCTTCCAGCGTCTGCCCGTTCCATCCACTGTCTGGCCTCTCCTCCTTCCATCCAGCCTGTGCCTCCTCTCTCCTTTTTACATCATTCATTGCAGCTTCACTGCTTTCTTCATTTTTATCTCTCCTACACCAGATCTAGCATCTTTATCCCTCTCTCATTTCTCTGCTGACCCCCTTTCCAGCATCAATCTCTCTCTACTTTCTCATTCCTGTCTCTCCCCTTTCCCTCCTCTAATCTCCCTGCCAGCTGTTTCCTTCCTTTTTTTTCCTTCTCCCTTCCCTCCTCCCCCCTATCCAACAGTAGCTCTCTTCCTATCCCTTTCTCTCTTCCCCTCCCAGCAGCATCTCTCTTTCTACCTCCCTCCAGGTGCAGTAGCAGCTCTCCCTTTTATCCATCAGCTTCCCAGCCTCCAACAGTGGCTTCCTCTCCTTCCAGCAGCTCTCAGTACTTGCCTGCAGCAGTGATTTC
Organism: Geotrypetes seraphini; assembly: GCF_902459505.1. Lineage (NCBI taxonomy): Eukaryota > Metazoa > Chordata > Amphibia > Gymnophiona > Dermophiidae > Geotrypetes > Geotrypetes seraphini. The sequence continues at coordinate 237,470,245 of NC_047085.1, read as the reverse complement.
CTTAGGCAGCCTTGGGTCCGTTGCCGCCTCTGAGGAAAGGGGAAGTTGCCAAAGTGAATCACTGCCCTGGAAGTACAGAGCTGCTAGGAGAGGAGACAGCCACTGTTGAAGGCTCCCTGCATATTCGCGACCCCCTCCCAAAAAAAAAAAAACAGCTTTGCACCGCAGGCCCTGCTGCCCAAGACAAGCCGGAGGCCCCTACTCGCCGCATCCTGCACGTGGGCAGACTCTCAGCACAAACGCTGCTGATGGCCCCAATCGAAACGCTGACCTCCCCGCGCACGCTGACCATCTCCTCTCTGCCTGCACTTTCCCCGCGGCCCTCTTCGGCGACTCGGCCGGGGCAGCGATAAAGATAGGCTACCCACGTCGGGACCTTCCCTCTCTTGAGTCCCGCCTATTTTGTTTCAACTTCCTGTTTCCGCATAGGCGAGACTCACAGAGGGAATGCCCGACGTCGGCAGCCTGTCTTGATCGCCCGAGGCTTGGAGGAACAGAAGATTTCAGAACACCACAAGGGCAGAAAATTTAACGGCGTTCATCTCGCCGGTCCTGCGCGGACCGGCAGAAATTTTCTGCGGACCGACACCGGTCCGCGGACTGGCGGTTGAAGAACTGTGATCTAATGTAGATCACAATGCAGGGGATTAAGTGACTTGCCCAGGGTCACAAGGAGCAACATAGGTTTGAACCCACAACCTCAGGGTGCTAAGGCTATAGCTTTAACCACTGCGCCACACTCTGGTGCTTGTTCTTTCATTCCATGGCTGTGTTGAACAAAGACCCTCGTCTCTTAATCAGATGGATTACTATTAGGAAGAATAAAGTCAAGCTTGGTCACCTAGCAATAGTGGCTGGGGATCTGGATCCAAAGACAAGGCTACTAGGATGGGGCTCAATATTTATATCCACAGTTTTCCATTCAGTGGATGTTTCCTCTTACCACTGTTAGTTACAAGCAGTATTACACATCTCCTATTCTGGAAACTGAAAACTTTCCAAGTGAAAAGTTCAACAAGTAGTATTCCTGGTAGAATCAACAGACGTCTCTGCTGTGCTCTCGTCATAACTGTATAATTGCCTATTGCTGTCCTTTCACCCCTCTCAAAGCTGCCGCTCCAGGCAACTGCCTAGTCTTCCCAGGTGGTCAAGCTGTCACTAGATCAAGAAGAGGAGGTTTGGAGAAAGAGAAGGGGGAAGGTAAGCGGCATACCACCCTCATGCAAAAAGACTTGTTTATTTGCAATATTAACTACAAGAGGCAAAAGAAAATAATAATATATATCTTCAGATGTATAGGTGAAACAATGCTGCAAATATCTTAAGAGCAGGAATGTCAGGGCTCCTAGAGAAACATATAGGAATTCAAGATGCATCTAGATCGTGCACCCAAATTCCAATTTTAGCAGTTTATAACAAAGCATGGAATTTCAGATTCAAGTATACTAGTGTCTCCCCCCTCCCCCCCTGCTCCAAATATCCTCACTTGCTGGTACTCCTGCAGTGACTTGTACTGTATGCATGTGATTTGGGGGCAGAGATGATGGCAGCGGTGACCTCTCTTGAAGCCCTTTTTTTTCATCTCTTTTTCCCTCCAGCCCTCTTTTTTGGTTCTGCAGCCCCACCACCACCGCAAGTGCTCATCTTCTTTCCTCTCCCTGCCGAAAGAATGGCAGTCATCTTCTGTCCTTCTTCAGTGCCGCGTTATGTCCTTCTTTCTCCACCCATCCTTCTTCCTTTTTTTTTTTTTTTTTTCAGACATGGGATATATATGGGAAGATGATTTCCACAAAAAGGGAAAGAAACCCCCATGCCCCATGCGAAGTCAAATACCACAAAAACAAGTGGGGAGTGGGATAGACTGCGTCAACCTGGATTAGATACTCTTTATTTATGCAAATCAACTTTGAAATATAATACATATGAAAACACAATACATCTAAAATCGCTTAAAAAGTCCAAGATAAAAGTCTTGTGAGCAATGACCCCAATGACCCGACATGGTCCGTGTTTTGGCCTCCAGAGAGGCGGCCAGCCTCAGGGGTATAATATGTCAGTCTGTCCACTAGATGTCACTGCAAATGCTGTAAATACACTGTGTACTGTGGGCACAATTCAGAGCAGCCAATCAAGGTGAAAAGCAAAGCTCTCAGAGCAGTCGCAAAAGAACGAGTACGCAAGGGTCTATCCCACTCCCCACTTGTTTTTATGGAAGATGATTTCCATGCCATTGCTCATCTTCCAGGTCATGAGGAAGAAATTCCCTGGTTGCCCCCTCTCTTTCTCAGTTAAAAGCACAATTAAAGGCTTGAACATTGAACACTGATTTGTGCTGAACAGAAGGGCCAAAATTATTATTATTTTTTTAAATCTTTATTAATTTTCAAAACTAATACAAAATGCCAGGAATTATACAAACATTAATAATCAACGTAAGCACTTAAATTCCATCAATAACAATGCAGAATAAAAATATCCTTCCCCTCCCATCCAACAATTTAATCCAGAAATAAACCAAAAAGATATCCCCTTCCACCCACCCCGACATGAATATGTATAAAAATAAACAAAAATAAATAAAAGACAACTATGTTGAAGTAACAAAAGATGTCAATGGAAAGAAAACCAGGGCTTTGGTAGTGTAGGCAGAGAAGACGGTGATCAAAATTATTTTTTGTTCTTTGTACGTTATTACACATTATAATTTTCACTTTGATTGGCACGATGGGAGTAAGTCCAGGTATACAATGTGACAACTTTGCCTTACAGGTTACCTGGCGTAACTTGTGAAAACTGAGGACTCTCCCTTTACACAATAATTATTGTTCATCTTGATTTTTTGGGATATAGTTGTATTTTTTGAACAGAGTGTCATTCTAGCAATTTTGGTCGCTCGCTCTTCATCAAGGAAGGATCTTTTTTCTTGATCTTGTTCCTCTGACATCGTCCACTGACAGGAAAACTGTGCTGCTCAGGGAGGAGCTATCCCTGAGAAGACGGCAACAGGCATCCAAGAAAACTGCCTTCCATGATCCACTAGCTATAAATTCTTGGCTGCCACAGGCAACCTGCCAAGCATATATTTTGTACTGTATTTATAACGTTGTTAAACCACCTTATTTGCCTTGGCTTGGATCTCGCAGAGAGATTGAATGGCTCTTCCTCTGGAGAATCGCTCAGCTTCAGTTACAGTTCTGAGGCAACAAGCAGGCGGCAGTCACATTAGCGCATACGAAGTACAAGGTAATAACTGCACCGTTCACAATTTGATTTTGGGAAAATAGCATTTGCCATCCTTTTGACCTTCCAAGATTGAAATGTTCTTTCACATGTTTATAGATTACAGTGCGGCCAAATCTTGTAACATGAAGTGGTCAATTTGTCATGTCTTTCGGCACAAGCATTTTTCTAGAGCGCCTGTCGTCTCAGAGGGAAAGAAAAGTTGTACAGCAATACTACCAGCTCAGGTGCAGTCTGTCCCTTATTGAAAATAGTTTCTGTATTGGTTTTTGGAGTCAGCAGGTAGACAGTTTTTGTTCATCCATGTTGTGGATAAACTGTTTGTGGGAACTAGGTTGTGAATTGGTTGTTTGCTGAGAGTGAGTGAAGTTATAATTTCAGTCAGGAGTGAATGAAAGTTTGTTCATTTTAAATTTTATGCTTAAATTATGTCTGTTAATTTTATGGAAACCGCTTAGGGCTCCTTTTATCAAGCCGCGCTTGCGGTTTAACGCGTGTAATAGCGCGCGTTAAACCACCGGCTGCGCTAGCCGCTAACGCCTGCCTTGAGCAGGCGGTAGTTTTTTGGTCAGCGCGGGGGGTTGGCACGTGATGAAAAGTCACGCACGCTAACCCCGCTAGCACAGCTTGATAAAAGGAGCCCCTAGATCAGGGATGTCCAACCTTTTGGCTTCCCTGGGCCGCATTGGCTGAAAAAAAATTTTCTGGGGGGCCGCGCAAACGCTGCAGCAAGACAGAGGAGGGAGCCGGCAAGACGGTAAACACCCGGGGGCAGAAGATTAAAACACTGCATCGCCCTCGACCGGGGCCACACAAAATACTTCACGGGGCCGCAGGTTGGACACCCCTGCCCTAGATTATAGGCGGTATACAAATTTTTAAATAAAAAAAATAAAATAAAGCATTCGCACTTAACTGCATTTCGGTCTTTAAAACGTCTCGAAGGCGTTTGAATTTTTTGAACTCTTAGAGATTAGATTCTGGTTCAGATTTTGGAACTTAGGGGTCCTTTTACTAAGGTGTGCTAAATACTAGTGTGCGTTAAACGCTAATGTGTCCATTATATTCTATGGACGCTTTAGCGCGTACTAAATTGTCTAGCGCACCTTAGTAAAAGGACCCCTTAGTTTTCCTAAGACTACTGTATGCTTCTTTTTCTTCATTCTAGTAATCAAGGATGTCAACCATTATGTGGACTTGAGATGGATTTGCTTATATATTTTCTGGTTTTTGCTATAGATTTTGTATTATTTGTTCTTTGGTCATACTTTCTTTTCTGTACAACAGACATGTCAGACTCTGGCCCGTGGGCTAAATCTGGCCCGCCAGACATTTTCATCTTTATACTAAATCTGGCCCAGCACAAATCGCTGCCACTGCCGCTGCTGCTGCTGCTGCTTCTCTTCACTCGCGTCTGCCTTCGCCTGGCCTCCCCTTCAAAGCAGCTGAGGATCGCCGGCCGGCTGTAGCGAACCTCGCAGGCCGCTGTCGACCTCGGTAGCACGTTCCCTCTGATGCAACCCCGTACGTCAGAAGAGGGGCGGGAGCGCGTCAGAGGCAACGTGCTACCGAGGTCGACAGCGGCCTGCGAGGTTCACTACAGCCGGCCGGCGATCCTCAGCAGGCTGCTTTGAAGAGGAGACCAGGCGAAGGCAGACACGAATGAAGAGCAGCAGCGGCAGTGGCAGCGGTTCATGCCGGCGAGCCAGAGGAGATCAATAAGCCAGGATGGAGGGAGGGTAGGAACGGCGGGCCAAATTTGAAGGTGAGACCGGGAAGAAGAAGGGAGGGAAAACATGTAGGCCTTCAGGACGGGGGCGGGCCCTGGTTTAGAAGTACCCAGAGGGAGAGGAGGAGGGGTCCAGATGTGCATATGCCGGACTGAGGAGAGGGTGTGGTGGGTAAGAAATAAAACAGAGGCGAGGAAGAGAGATGGTGGGCAATGGGATGGAGGGAGGGAAGGAACAGAAAGGGAGAGAAGTTGGACACAAGGGATGGTGTGGCGGGGGTGATAGAGATACTGGATAGGAGAGTAGTTGGGAAGAGAAATGGAGAGATGGTGTACCCTGGGGTAGTAGGGAAGGAGTGAGAGATGTTGGATGAAAGGGTAGTTGAGAAAAGGACAGATGGTGGATCTGGGGATGATGGAGTCCATTGCTGCAGCTGTGGATATGGACACACAAAAAAAGGAAAGATGCCAGACCTCCGAGGGAGGGAAGGGAAATGGAAGGGGAGGACAGAAATGGAAGATGGATGGTTAGCACAGAGAAAGAAAATAACAACAAATGGGCAGGAGACCCTGGCAAGCGAGTTATCAGAAGACAACCAGAGCCAGGGACCAACATAAGGTAGAAAAAATAATTTTATTTTCTGTTTTGCGATTACAATATTTATTTTTTTACACCACAGAGCCAGTGTGGGGTTGGAGACGTTGTAACCCTATATTTCTGCTAAGACTAAGCCTTAGTCACTTAGGGGTTCTTTTATTAAGGTGCACATTTAGCGTACGCTAAATCAGTTAATAAAAGGACCCCTAAGTATCTTAATTAAAAATATGTCCCGTGACTTAGCCTTTTTTTCAGATTTCGGCCCCTTATGTGATTGAGTTTGACACCCCTGCTGTACAAGATTAATCTTTATATTGTATGTTTAAAATTGATAAATAATTGAAATAAAAAAAAATAAAGAATAAAAAAAATAAAGCAATAACAAGTTCAAATGGAAGGAGGAATGAAAGATCTTTTACTAACATAATTGTGTCAATGTATATTCCCTTCCCAGACCTCCTTATAAAGCTAAAATATGCAAAAGTATTAAGAACATAAGAAGTTGCCTCCATTGGGTCAGACCAGAGGTCCATCGCGCCCAGCGGTCCGCTTTCTGTCTGCCTTAAAATTCCACAGCCTGTCTCTTCTAGAGGGAAAGCGAATCATGTCCTGTGAAGCCAGGCCAGTTTAGTCTGAGAGGCGTATTGCGAAAGAAATCACAGAATATATGAAGATATGGTTTGGATTGTACTGTAAAAAAAAAAAAAAATAACCCCAAAAAACCCCTGAAATAAATATTTTGAAAACTCATCTGTGTTTTTGTTTCATTTTATTAGGGTTTTCAATCATGAATGAGGAAAAGCTGGTCTGTATTTATTCACTCTGATGTCTCACCTGGTCTTAAGTGCGCTGGTTGATATCAGCAGCAAACATTCCTGCTGCCTGAGGATCCCATAACACAACACAACCCCCCCCCCCTTTTTTTTTTTTTAACTAAGCTGTGGTAGAGGTTTCTCCAACGCTGCTCTGACACTCATAGGATTCTTATGAGCGTTGGAGCAGCATCAGAGCATTTAGCATCCTTGTCTCCCTCTACTGCCACATCCAATATTTCTCCCTCTCTTATCCCCCGGACTGTGTGCAGCATCTTTCGCCCCTGCCCACCAGCCCCATGTCGAACATTTCTGCTTCTATCACCCTCTCCAGCTCCATGCCACATCTCTTCCTCCATTCCCTCCATCATGTCCAACATTCCTCCCTTGTGCATCCATTTCCATCTGTCCCACTGTTTCCTCTCCACCACCACATCCAACATTTCACCCTCTTATCTCTCTATACCTCACTCCTCTTCCATCACCATGTCCAATAATTCTCCTCTTTCTTCCTTTCCCTATGCACACCATTTCTTTCCCTCTCACTCACACCCATGCTTAACAATTCTCCCTTTCTATTTCCTCCCCCACCTCAGCATCTCTTTCCCTCATCCTTCCATCCTATGTTCCAAGTTCATGCCCCCTCCCTCCCTTCTGTGTCCCGTTAGTGCTACCTCCCTCCTTTCCAGCCTGTCCCAAGTTTATGCCCCCCTCTCTCGCTTCTGTGTCCTAACACGTTCCCTCTCTCCATTCTGTATTTCAAATTCAGGAATTTCTGTCTTTGCTGCTGGTTTTCTGAACTGAATATTGGTTCCTTCCAAATTTAGGTAGTTCGTGGCTAGAGTATTAGATATCCTAGTTTTGACCTTTGTAGGGATGTGCCGCAGTTGCGCATTGTCACTCTGCACAGGATGTGGACAATGTAGGTAAGCTAAAGGGAAGGGGAAAGAGAAAGGTGACGGAACTTGTATACTGCCTCTTTGTGGTTCCACATTCAAAGTGGTTTACATATATTCAGATACTTATTTTGATAAGTACTTCCAGATGTGCCTGTTTCTTTGCAGAGAGGGCGTGAGCAGCATGGGCTTGGAACTCTCTCTGTTTGTCTTTAACCTTCGAGCAGTGAGCGGCAGTTGGAAACAGATGGGGGAGGGGGAATTGCTGGTGGTGGGCTCTGTTGTTACAGTATTTTGGCAACACTGCAACTGGAGTTAGTGAAGCTCTTTGTGGTGCGTTACAGTCAAGCCTGGAGTGTTCATTTCTTGGACTGCTTCAACAATTTAAAGAGAGAGAGAGAGAGAGAGAAAAAAAAGAAGTAGGACACCCACCTTCCTCACTGAAAGCTGTAAATGCAGAAACATGTTGGAAGGACTGAGGTTGAGTAGCCATAAATGGTATAAGCTACCCTGCTCCACTGCCAATGAGTCCTGTGAGGGAACAAGGTTTTAATCCGTAGGAGAAGCACAGAACAGGCCTCACTGCCAGACTTCCTTCATGGCCGCTGTAAAATGTGGTTTGCTGTGAAAAGGAGGGCTTTAATAAGCCACTTGTAGCACGGACTGCCCTCTCCTACAGCAAGGGGGCAGGGTGGGGTTCTTAACCAAACAGGGTGGAGAGAAGGGTCTTGAAATTAGAGGCAGTTTATTAAAATTTTCTAGACTAAGGACATTTACTTAGGGTTACCAGGTGTCTGGATTTCCCCGGACATGTCCTCCTCCAGACGGCTTTCCAAAACCTGGCATGTGCGGACGTCCTCCCTGCCCGACAAGAGCAGGCAGTGGGGGCGGGGATTAAAGCGGGGATGGAAGGAACTAAGCGGGCCTGGGGGTGGGGATGGGGCTAGGGGGTCCGGTTTTCCAAAAGAAAAATCTGGCAACCCTATATTTACTGATATAACTGTGTACTACTTGGTGGCATTGTGAGGGTGGGAAGCACCCAGGGCTGTAGTGCCCCCCTCGCCCTCTTCTACTCCCACACACACACCCCTTCCCCCTCACCTCTTTAACTTCACCAGCACAAGCACCATCGCCAACCTGCTGCCCGTGCCAGCCTCAGCTCTCCTTCTGACATCACTTCCTGGTCCCACAATGCTACTTGTGCCGACGAAGAGTTAGAAATATGGGGGAGGGAAGGCATGTACGTGGCGGGGAGGGGCGGAGAAGGAACAGGGGGTGGAGAGGAGGAGAGGTGCTGGTGCCCCCACCAAGACAGCACCCGGGCAGTGCGCCCCCCACACTATTCATTTATTTATTTATTCAATTTTCTATAGTTCTCCCAGGGGAGCTCAGAATGGTTTACATGCATTTATTCAGGTAAGCAGTTTTCCCTGTCTGTCCCGGCGGGCTCACAATCTATCTAACGTACTTTGGGCAATGGGGGGATTAAGTGACTTGCCCAGGGTCACAAGGAGCAGCGTGGGTTTGAACCCACAACCGCAGGGTGCTGAGGCTGTAGCTTTAACCACTGCGCCACACTCTCCCCGCCAATGGTACTACTGTAATTTTAGTGACATGTTAGCAGTTAGCATTGTTAGTGGCTATCAGCAGAGGGAAGGGCAATTACGGTCTTTGAAGGCTACAACCCAGTCAGTTTTCCCAACTTTCCACAATGAATACGCATGAGAGTGATTTACACGTACTGCTTCCATTGTAAGCAAGCAGATCTCAAACATAATATTCATGTGGAATTCTTGGAGTTATGGCCCTCAGAGACTGTGATTGCTCATCCCTGGGTTGGCGACCTATGTAGTTAGCAGTGGATATGTATTTTAGGAAAGGGGTATGGGGGTTTCAATGATCGGTGACAAGAGTGTGGGAACAAAACAAAGTTAAGAATCCCTACTCTAAAACTACGACCGATAGGTGGTTATGGAAAATTTGAAATTTGAGGGTCTTGTCCTTACTCTGGATTTTCTACTGTAATCCTTCACAAAAACACAGCTCCTCTAAGGTTTTTCACATGCATCCGTTTCATTTTAATTTAATTATGCCTTCATGTGGTGCACATGGGACAAGATTCAATAAAAGATACCCATAGTTAGGCGCTATTGTGGGCTGTGCTAAGATAGAATTCTGTAAAGGGCACTACACACAGAACTCCTTTTACAGAATAGTACTTTGGTGCACTTGCCACACCTACCTTTGGGTGTGAGCACCAACGCCTTCTATAAGCTGGTATAAATGCTTGCACCACAAAAACAAAAACACTATGGAGACGACGATGTCCAAGATGCAGGTCTTTATTAAAAATACAGTCAATTAATCCACATGAAGAAATGTCAAGGACCCCAAAGAATGGGGACTAAAGACCCAACACGGTCTGTGTTTCGACGACCCTGTCTTCCTCAGTGGTCCCTGAAAGTCCTAATGCAAAAACATGGATCAAATCCTAAAACCTAAGGTGGTCAAGTATGGGAATGGACTGGTCCAAGTAGGAAAAACATTGAAAAAACATCAATAGCTCATAGGAACTCTATGAGCGTTGGGAGCAGCGTGGAGAATTCAGCACAGCTCCCTGCGCTAAAAACCGCTATCGCAGTATAGTAAAAAGTGGGGGAGGGGGAGGTTTGTTAGTGCAACTTAAATTTCTTAGCGTCTTATTTAAAAATGTATTACCCATAACATCCTACAGTTCTGCACGGGGTACAATACAACATACACAATAAAATCAAAATATGAAATCATAAAATCAAGAAATAACTTTCAAGGAAAAGCTTTCATAAAATTGTCTTCACATATTTCCTAAACTACAGAACACTGGGAGTTCCCTAAACCTCAACAGCCAGTGCATTCCACACAACTGAGGTGATTAAATTTGCAAATGACACTAAAGTTGTGAAAACACATGCTGTGAAAAATTACAGGAAGATGGCAGATGAAATTTAAATGTGGACAAAATGCAAAGTGATTCTCATTGGGAAGAATAATTCAAATCGTAGTTACCAGATGCTAGGGTCCATCCTTAGGAGTCAGCACCCAAGAAAAAGATTTAGGTGTAGACAATACGCTGAAATCTTCTGTCCAGTGTGTGGCGGTGGCCAATAAAAGCAAACAGGATGCTAGGAATTATTGGGAAAGGGAAGGTAAATAAGCCTGAGAATATTATAATGCTATTATATCGCTCCATGGTGTGACCTCACCTTAAGTATTGCATTCAATTCTGGTTGCCATATCTCTAAAAAGATATAGCAGAATTAGAAAAAGTTCAAAGAAGAGCGACCAAACTGGTAAAGGGAATGGACCTCCTCTCATGTTAGGAAAGACTAAAGAAGTCAGAACTATGATTTGGGTTTCTGCAAAGTACTTGTGACCTGGATTGGCCACTATTGGAAAGAGGATACCAGGCTAGATGGACCTTGTCTGACCCAGTATGGCTATTCTTCAAATGCTTGAAGTACCTGTGTGTAAACCACTTTGAGTGTGGTTGTAAAACTACAAAAAGGCAGTATACAAGTCCCAATCCCTTTCCCTTATATTCTTAATAGCAGCAAAAGAGGAAAAACCTACACCTGCTGTACATTCCCTATGTCCAATTAGAGTTTAATGATCACCCTGGTTTGCTGCTGCTTCAAACTAGGGTTGCACTTATCCATCTACGGGAGTTTCTTTGCTTCCTTCCACCACTTCCTTTCATGTGAATGCTGTCATGACCCTGCCTTTTCTCCTCATGGCAGTCCATCCTCAGTATTGTGTTACTTCCTAGTGTCATCATGGAGACCAGTCTCTGAACTAGTTCTGCCCAATTCAGGGAAAAATTTTTCGATTTGATTTGATTAGATTAAGCCTATTGAATTGATTTTTCGATTCGATTCAATTTGCTTTTCCTGCTCAATTGGGTGTTTTTTCAAACATCCTGGTGGGTTTATTTTGTAGCCTCTTCACTTACCCTCTCCAACCCCACACCAGCGCTGTGGTGTAAACAAACAAAAAAAAACCCTTTTCCTCCCTTTGTTAGGTCCTAGCTCACGCTCGCTGTCTAACACCAGCTCTGGCAGGATATGCACATTGTAATCACAAAATAGAAAATAAAATTATTTTTTACACGTTTTGTTGTCTGATCATTTTATTATTCAAATCATGTTGGTCCCAGGCTCTGGTTTCTGTTTGGCTTCTGCTAACTCGCTCACCAGGGTTTCCTGCCCATTTGACGTTTTCTTCTTTCTCTGTGCCCACCATCCATCGTCCATCTCTGTACCTTTCCTTCCACTGCCATATCCAACATTTTTCTCTCTCTCACCCTCACCCCCTGCCTGCCTTGTGCCCTGGGTCAAACCTCTCTATTCCCCTCCATGCAGCATCTCTCCCTTCCTCCCCTCCATTATCATGTGCAACATTTCTTTCTCTCTCCCCATGCACCATCTCTCCCTGCCCTCCACCCTATGTTCAATATTTTTCCCTCTCTTTTCTCCATGCATGTCTCCCTCCCCTCCACCATATGCAGGATTTCTCCCTGTCACCACTTTCTATCTCTTTGTTGCACATCCTTCCTCTCCTCTACCCATGTCCAACAATTTTTCCTTTCTTTCTCCATAGGCAACACTTCCTGACCTCCCCCCTCCCCCCTTTGGAGATCTGATATACCATCGGGTCTCCTAATACAGCAGCAGCAGCAGCGGTGGATGACTAGCAGATGCAGGCTCTGAACAGGCTGTTCGCGGCTTGCCCCACTTCCTTCTGCCATGTCATCAGTGATGCGACAGAAGGAAGGCCTGGCAGGGCCAGCCACGAGCAGCCTGTTCAGAACCTGCAACTGCTTGACGTCCACCGCTGCTTCTGCTGCTGCTTTAGGAGGCCCTGGAGGTATGTCAAGCCTCACCGGGGCGGAGGGCTGTTCACTGAATCGGTGAGTCCAATTTGGGGGGGGGGAACAAATCAATTCAAATCGATTCAAACGGGCAAATCGGGCAGCACTAGTCTGAACTGCTGGCTGTAGCCTTCAGCTGCTCTCCCCACAACCTAGCTTTCTATGCACCCAACCTTTTGGAAGAATATTTTCTGTTCATTTGTTATAATATAAAGCAGTGATTCTCAAACTTGTCCCGGGGGAACCCCAGTCAGTCAAGTTTTCAGGATATCTGCAATTCCATACATATTTGTTGTAAATATCCTGAAAACTTGACTGTCTGGTGTTTCCCCAGGACAGGTTTGGGAACCCCTGATATAAAGTGTTGTATATGTGTTTCCCCTTGTTCTCTGACCTCCACCTTCCACCATTTCACTCTGCTCTTCCCTCTCTCTGCCTTCACAAACATTCCAGGTCTTTACGCTCAGATTGTTTGTATTTTGCAGGCGCATCCATTGATAGTTGATAGTACAGTACATACAGTAGCTGCTGTTTGTGGTCCTTTAGGATTATCTGTCAAACTGTCCCACCAGACTCTGCACCCTGTCAGCACTTCATTTGGTCCTCACATCTGTGACAGCTGCCCAACCTCACTCTCACTGTCTTGCATACACACACACACCCTGAAGAAACACAGTATCCAGATTGTGAGGCAGCTAGCCATAGAGTCGCTCATCAGAGGAGCAAAGATTCAACCTCTTATATGCATTTTGTGCATAAGCAGGACTCTGCAACAGCAGCTTAAGGCAAAGCATATGGGCCTTTCCCCTTTATGTGAAATAGAAGCCCCATAGCCAATCAGCTGTCTCTCCTGGGGCAGGGGTGTGAGATTCCTCTGTTGACTGGTGTCTGTAGAATTCTGCTGCAAGCAAGTCCGCCACTACTGCCTTGGAGTGATTTATTAGGAAAAGAGGAATTCAGGGGAGTCTGTCCTCCCTTTCCACTGCATGACATATGATCCTTCATCCATCCTCCAAGCCACGACAGAAAGCATAGCCTCCAGATGTGCATGCTGGATATCTTGAACTGTTTTTCTGTGTCACAGCTCATGATGAGATGTTGAGTTGTAGAGTTGGAAGAAGAAAGAGACTGGCATTAATAGGCTGGAAGAAAACAAAGGAGGCAAACTCATGCACAGGAGGATTGTAGGCTAGCGAGGTTGCCCTGAAAGAGAGGGAAGAAAAGGAGGGAGCAGAGAGATCTGGAAATTAGGTCAAGGGAGGGGGGAAAGGAGAAATGAAGGGTGAGAGTTTAGGAAGGGGATGAGGGAAGGGAAAAGAGTTGACATCAGGCTTGACATTACTCCAGGGAAAAACTGTTTTATGTGCATGAAGAGCCTCATAAAATTACCGTAGCAGCAGCAGTCACTAGCGCAGCTTTGTAAAAAGAGGGGTGGGGAGGGTAAATTTAATCCCTAAGGTCCTCCTCCTATGCTGGTCACAGATTCCTTGAGCTGCAGTTATTGAGCACTCCCTCCCCCCCCCCCCCCCCCCCACACACACACACATACACACATCCTCATCACATCACCTACATAAGAACACGGTGTCTCATGATCCCCGCAAACAGCAGCATTCACCCCTCATCCCCTTCTCAGCACTCACACAAGACCTCAAGATCTCCAAAAACGACATCCAGGTGCTTTTACAAAACCTCAGTGTCCAAGATCCCTCTCCCAGCATTGCACACACATATATATACACACACACACACACACACAATTCTTCTCCTGGCACTGGACAAGACAATAATCACACCCATCCCTTCTCCCAGTCATCATGGCTACTGATCCCCTCTCAAAATCCTCACTTCCAAGAAGCAACCCCAACCCTGACAGCCTAACTCTCCCCCTCATTCTCCCAATCCCACCCCAGGACTTACTAGAAGTTTCCCTGGTGGACCAGTGATACCCAGCTGAGCCGCTGAGCTGCTCTGCTACTACTTGATACTAAACCAGAATTCAAAGTGGCTACCATGACTCCTAGCATCTGATTAGTTACGTGAGCACCAGCACTGAATATCACTGGGTGCTCCCTATGCCACAATTCATATACTGTGCTTCTTTATGTTGTTGGACATTTTAATTTGTTACCTTTTTGCACAATGTTCAAATAAAGTTTTTATCAAGATCATCAGTTCCACAGATTTTCGGTTATTTTTTGTTTGATTTTTTTGCTGCGCAAGAATGGTAACATTAGTGCATTGTCAAAAAAGAAACTACTAGAAAAAGGGCAATGTTATGGCTGTATATGAAATGGGCTTAGTTCATGGGAAAGACCTAAGTCAGGGCACACTAAACTAATTTCTTAGCACAGTTTAGTAAAAGATCTCCTTATGTGGAAATTCATCAACAGGCGCTAATTGTGTTAGTGCACGCTAAATGCTAAAAAATGCCTGTTATATTCTTATTGGCGTATTTAGCATTTAGAGCATGCTAATTGTTAGCGTGTACTAATGTGGTTAGCTTGTGCTAATGTGGTAGCACTTGTTGATGAATTTCCCCACCTCGGTTAAATTGAGCCCCAATGGCCTTAAGTACCAATAATAGCCCTCAAGGCTCCCCATTATCCTCCATCCTTTTCAATCTTTTCCTGAGCTCACTTGGAAATATTAAATTAGAAGATGAAACCTTACTATCCTATGCAGACGACATTCTTCTCCTCATCTTTATTACAAACAATGAAAAAATCCACACCTGGGTAACAACAAACAAACTAACTAAATGCCACCAAAACCAAAGCCATCTGTTTCCACACCGCTCAGCAGAATGCCCTGACAAGCATTAATCTTCAATCCAGTACCACCCTCGCAGTAGAGAAATCCTCAAAAGTACTTGGCATCATTCTGGATGACACACTCACAATGGATCCTCAAATCTCCAGCCTCCGGAAAAAGACTATCTTCACTAAGCGCCAACTAAGACTTATTAAGCCATACTTCCACCAACATCATTTTGCTCTGATTGTCCAGCTGATGATACTACCCCAGCTGGACTACTGCAACTCAGCGTACTTGGGGATCAACTCCTCTCTAGTTCACAAACTACAGCTCATTCAGAACACAGCTGTCAGACTTATCTTCAACCTAAAGAAATATGATTCGACCTCAGTCTACCTCAAACAATTAACTGGCTACCAATTTCATCGCGAATATTCTTCAAACCATCATGCATCCTGCACCACATAATCTAGGGAAACTCAGCCACTCCTCTCACCCAACTATTCTCAACGGCCTGGTCTACCTCCAGGAGATTCATAAACAGAGTACAGTTGAATCTACCTTCCACAAAAAATCTCCATTACAGACGTTTGTTCCACTCCATGCTTACATTCATAGGAGTAAAAACATGGAATAACCTGCCAGAAATGATCAGAAAAGAAACTAAACATACAACATTCTGGAAAAAACTGAAAACCTTCCTCTTTGACAGCTGAACCTGTGAACCTTTCCACCTCTTTCGCTAGATGAGCTCCTAGACAATTATGATTTTCTTTCCCCCCTCTTACCTTCCCCCCCCCTTTTAGCCCCTCCTCCTGATCCCTTTCAACCCCTCTCTGAATGTCGCCTAGAGCCTGAATAGGTATGTGCGACACACAAATAGAAGATTAGATTAGATTTTAGAAAGCTATTAAAACTCATCTGTTCTCAAAATTCTTGTAATCCCTCAAAAGTAGCATATTGACGTGAAATTATTGTTAACTTGTCAATGCCAATGCTCTATCTATTGTAGCTCACTGACAATGGTCAGCCCATCTCTTTTGTAAAAAGCATAGAACCAAAAGGCTTTTGCGATATATAAATACAAAAATTTACATTAGGTTAGGTAATATGTACTTACGTGCCTAATTGCACTTAGGCACTGTCCTACAAACTTAGGGTCTGATATTCAACTGGTGGCAATCAGTATTTTGCCGACCACCACCAGCATTATCTCCAGCAATTCAATGGTGGGCCATGTCTGGGCTCCAACTTTGGACTGCCAGGTTCATGGAGCTGGTGAAAATAGAACCAGTTAAATGCAATAGTCAGCTCTCAACAAGCAAGAGCGAACTGCATAAAGAGAGCACTGACTTTTATGCAGTCCTGTTTATGCGGCTACCTTGGCCGGTTAAGTGCTGCTTACAGAATTTGGGTCTGACTCCACCCTCAGAATTCCCCCAAAATAGCCATTTTCGAGTTAGGCACTAAACAGTTATTTTCAGTGACACTAACGGGTTAAGTGTTGCTGAGCACGAGAGCTAGCCCCAAGCAAGCGATCTAACTGGCCAGGAGCCATTTTTAACCTGTAGGAAATGTAGGCAAGGGTTTTACAGGCTTACATTTCCGGCATCCAGGATCCTTCCTGAATCACGCAGCCCCTAACCACATCCACGTCCAGACTTCGGTATCACTGTGCAATTAGCTGCCAGGGACCTAGGCGCCAGTCCAGGAGGCTGCACAGCAGCAGCTTTTTTTTTTTTTTTTTACGATGGTTTAATTAGGTTTTAATGATATGACCAATTGTCGCGCCACTTACGAGGGGGTGCTAAAAAAGTTCTCAGCCCAACCAACTTCCTAAATTCTGAGTGTTATTTTATCACTGTAGCTGAAGAGAATGTTATTTTATTTTGCAAAGCGCCAATTTGCAGACTTGTCATGGTATGTTTTGACATTGTTTCAGATCATTGGTTGAACCAAGTCAATGAAAAGTGTGGAACTCTGAGCCATCATGAAGCTCCTATTCCTGCAGAAGAAAACTCCAAAGGAAATTCATGAATGTATGATGCAAATGCCCATCATACTCCGCAAAGAAGAAGTGGTATACAAACTTTCATCACGGAGATTTGAAGACTGAAGAGCTGCAAGGTCTGGGAGGCCTCAAATAGTGTCACCTCCAGAAATTGTTGACCATGTCCATGACCTGAGTTTGGCAGATCAGCGAATATCAGCTAAAACAATTGCTAAGACACTACAGATATCCAGGGAATGTGTTGGGTGTATAATCCACAAGCAGCTGGGAATGCAGAAGCTGTCAGCCAAGTGGGTGCCCAAATGTTTGAATGCTGTTGAGAAACAACGTCAATTGGATATTTCCAAGTTGATTTTGCAGCACTTTCAGTAAGCTGGTGCCAACTTTTCGGAATGACTAGTTACTGTTGATGAAACATGGTTACATCACTATGATCCTGAGACAAAACAACAGACCATGCAATGGTGGCATTCAGGTTCTCCAAGGCCACAGAAATTTAAAACCCATAAGTCATCAGAAAAGGTCATAGCCACACTGTTTTGAGATAAGGAAGGTATTGCAATAAATGACTATCTTCCAAGGAGTCAAACAGTTAATGCAGAGTACTACTGTAACTTGCTGTGCCAATTAAAGTAGGCCTTGAAAGAAAAAAGGAGAGGGAAGTTGCAGAAAGGCGTTCTCTTTTTGCAAGACAATGCACCTGCTCACAAGGCTGGCAAAACGATAAATGTTAAGACGCAGTTGGGGTTTTAGTGCATAGACCTAGAGAATGACACGGTGGCGGTTTACCCGCGGCCACCGCATTTTAGCCGCGGGTCACCCGCCGAAAACGGGGAAGAAAACTAGCAGTCGCTGCGGCGACGGGGACAAGGCCATTCACCGCCCGCGGGGCGGTGAATGGTCTTGTCCCCCGCAGTGAGGCATGAAGGATCACGCGGTCCCCGCAGCTCACACCCGCCCGCCCAATCGATTCCAGTGTCCAGCCAGCTCTCTCCCCTCTCCTCACCCCAGTCCGCAGATCCTCCTCCTCGGCGACCCGCACGCTACCAGAGAGCCGCGCACACCCGCCGCTGCTCAGCCTCGATCTTCTGCTCTGACGCAACCGGAAACAGGAAGTTGCAGCAGAGCAGAAGATCGAACACTGAGCAGCCGCGCGTGTGCGGCTCCCTGGGAAAGCGCGCAGGTTGCCGAAAAAGAAAACCCACAAACCAAGGTGAGGAGAAGGGAGAGAGCCGGCCAAACACCAGGATCGACCGGGCAGGCAGGTAGTGGCCGCGGGGACCGTGCGATCGCTAGTGTTCCCGGCTCAAATTGGAAGGAGGGAGTGAAAGGAAAAAGGCTTATATGGATGCAGCGGGGACGGTGACGGGGCGGTGAATGGGATGGCAGGGGCGGTGACGGGGCGGTGAAAGGGATGGCGGTGACGGTGACGGGGCGGTGAAGGGATCGGTGGTGACGGGGCGGTGCAGAGGATGGTGGGCCGGTGACGGGGCGGTGACGGGGACAGATTTTTTCCCCGTGTCATTCTCTACATAGACCATCCACCCTACTCACCAGATCTTGCTCCATCTGACTATTTACTGTTTCCAAACCCTAAAAAGAGGTTGAAAGGGCAACAATTATCGAGCAATTCAGAAGTGATTGCAGCAGCAGCAGCGTAGTATTTCAGTGACCAGACATCAGAGTATTTTTTCGGAAGGGTTACAGAAACTTCAGACACGATGTGCCAAGTATGTTGAACTTAAGGGTAAATATGTGGAATAACTTGTAAGTTTCAGGGCTCCACGTCATTCCCTTCTTGGTTCGGCTGAGAACTTTTCAGCACCCCAATTAAACCAATTAAGTTAGGCGGCAGTGCCTAACTTTCAACGGCTTTTGTGAAATCTGGCTCTTTCGAGTTTAATTTTTGGGACACTTTCTTGAATCTACTCCTAAGAGGGCAAATTTATAACAGGATGCCTAAGCTAAGAGGGTAGGAAGGTGCCTACTTACAATACTAATGTATCCACTTATAGTCTGCTAGATACCATAAGTTCACTTGTCCAGAGCTCCGGAGACCATAGCCATACTCTCTATTGGGCATATGCACAAGAGCTGTGCCTACCACTTAGCTCTTTTGGGCATGCATAAGGTATGTTCCTACCTTTTTTACCACCGATGCTCAACACTAACAATGTCCATATAATCTATATGCTGTTGGTGTTGAGCATTGTTTGGTTATTTAGAATTTGCTGGTGTTATTTAGATCCAACGGTTATTCCGTTATTCGGTTATTTAGATCCAACTGGTGTTTTCCGATGCACTGCTTGAGTTCTGTGCGTTTATCCCTTTATCACGTAAAGTCTGCAACCTTTATAGAATCACCCCTCCCCAGTAGTGACTGTATATTTTGTCTAGAGTCACTGTTGATTGTTGTCATTCTACAAGACGGCTGAAGAATGAACTCCATATGAATCCAGAAAAAATGTATCCCACTTACTCAGGGAGGCTTCTTCACTTATTTCTGCTGTATCTATTTCAAGGACAATTAATTCTGAATTACATTTATGTGACCACATTTTAGAACTTGTTCCAAAAAAAACCAACAACTTTCGAACATAAAGAGAAGCCCTTCCACATTTGGAAGGACATTTTAGAAGGCATTTCTATGACTAAAGAAGTCATTTCTTCACAATAAAATATTTAAAGGGTTTTTTCCCCCCCCCCCCCAAAAAAACATGTACCTCAGCGGCTACCTTCAGAGCCTACAAAGATAGTTCAGAAAGTCAACTGAACGGTGTGTGCATGAGGAAGGCACAAATCTTGAGACAGCATGATGGCGAAACATGACATCATGTCTTTTAAGATCATCCAGAGCACTTTTAAGATGAGCGTTGTTAAAACAATCTTTTTAACATGGAAACTATGAAAGTGAAGATATACCGGTAAGTAAATTGCTAAAGATTCTTATGAAAAATTGTTTTAAGATATATGGAAATATGACAATTTGGGATATAAGATATTTCTGAGCTCTGCTCCATGAGGTGTTCAGGGTTACCCTCCCTTCTTTCAGGGCAGTGATACTACAGTCAGCAATTATAGAAGATGTATCATGACCAGTGTTGGGGCCTTGAGCCAGTGTTGAGGCCTACCAGCTTCTGTCACTTCTAAAGTTCCAGCCACCATGCATTTTCTATAGGGGATAAAGGCCTTGATATACTGCTTTATCTATGTGGTTTATACAATCAAAGCAGTTTACATGGAGCAATAAATAGTTAAGTGACTTGCTTAGGGTCACAATGAGCTGCAGTGGAAATCGAACTCACAACCTCAGGGTGCTAAGGCAGCTGATCTAACCACTAGGCCACTCCTATAGCTGACAACTGCTGTGCCGCCACCCCGATGGAAGGGAGATATGCTCTCAACACCTCAGGGAGGAGGGAGGGAAGGATGGAGAGGGAGCCTGGAGACCAAGTGATAAAAGCTTCCCCCTAAATTATGCGGTCCTAGGCAGCCACATATTCTGTCTAGTAAATGTGCTGGCACTGTGTGCAGCTCACAAATGTTCATGTCGCATTATTTCTTGTGTGTCATTTATAGGAATGTTCATTTTGTTCAGGGTTTGTTATTTCATGGCCTTTTTTCATTACAGGAATAATACCATTACAGGAGCGTGCTCAGTTCACACTGTGCACACTCTTGGGAAAGAGCACAAACTCTTTGCAAATAGAACTTGCTCTTGAAGAACATTGCACACTCTCTTGAAAGAGTGCACTATTAATGAGATATGAAAAGGTCCTGATTCTATAAAGTCTGCCTAAGGTTAGGCGCCAATATCCTAGCTCTATTCGCTAAATGCTCTGACTCAGACTTCCTATGAGCGTCAGCGCATCATTAAAGCATTTAGCACTCCAGGTTGCAGTAGAAACCTATACCATGCCTTAGTTAAAAAAATAAAAATAAAAGGGGGGGGTTTAATTGATCAATAGGCTTAATTGGTGCCAATATTGGTACTCAACACCTCATAATTGGCTTTAATTGGACTTAATTGAAAGGCGCCTAACTCAAAAACTTGATTCTATATAAAACATAGGCACCTAACCCAAAGCGCCTACATTAAAAATGGGCATGTTTTCCAGTTAGGCACCTCTTTGTGAATTAGGTGCCATTATAGGGTTACCAGACATCTGGGCACTTTGGGTTTTGAAAAGCCTCCTCTCACTCGCATTGGACTGGAGGCAATCCGCACATGCGCGGATTGCCTCCTGCCTGACCACAGCAGGCAGCAGGGGCGGAGCTAGGGCAGGACTGGGGTGGAGATGGGTGGGACTGGGGGCGGGTCTAGGATGTCTGGATTATCAAATGGTAAAATCTGGCAACTCTATGCCATTAGGCTCCGATTTCAGCGCCTAACCTTAGGCGAAGAAAACCCTGCCAAAAATATGGTGTGCCTACATGTTAGAATGCTTAGTGTCATCTAAGCACACTTAGGCAGTGCTAAGTCTGATTCTATAACAGGTCTCGAAGGACTAGATTCACTAAGCCCACCGATCACGTCCCGACCACTTAGTGACCCCTTTGTGACTTGATGTTCCTCCAACCCGATTCACTAACCTCTGTCCTGATCATCCTCCGATCCGATCCGATCTGCGCATGCAAATGAGTGGGCATGGCATTCAAATGTAGGCAGGCAGCGATTCACTAAACAAATGGGCTGGCCGATCAACAAAAGAAGCGACTGCTGGGGACCAGTCGCTCACTACTTTCCAACTGCATCTCCTACTCTCTGCTTGGATTCTCATGCTCTCCTGCCCCGACTCTCCTCTCGCCACCCTATTTACCCCAACTCGCCGCCCTGCTCTCGCCCTGAATCTCCTCCTCTCGCCACCTCGACTCGCTGCCCTGCTCTCTTCCCAAATCTCTCCTGCCCTGATTCATCACCCTGCTCTCGCCCCAAATCTCTCCTGCCGCGCCAAATCTCCTCCTCTTGCCACCCCAACTCTCCTGCCTTTTCCCGCACTGTGAGCCCGTGGTTTTAACCTGCAGGTTTAAAGCAGGTTAAAACCACGGGCTCGTGAAGAAAAAGAGAAGTAAAAAAGATTTTTTAAAAAAGGTTGCTGCTCTACAGATGGTCTGCGCACGTGTCGGGATCGCTATTCAGCGATCCCTGCAGTTGGTTGGGGGCGTGATTCTAATCATCCTCATTTGCATGAGGACACATCGTGTGAATCAGCCCCCTGGACCTGGATTAGACACGATCAGATCGGTAGGTCTGTTTAGTGAATCTAGCCCTAAGTTTCATGGCAATAAATTGGTGTTAATATCAGTACCTAACATCAGGCAGACTTTATAGAATCAGGGCCAAAATGTCATTTTTTTCCCTGTCGTTTTTGTTTGAAAATGACATGCAGTGACCTGGGGAATTTCCCGTGTCATTTCAAATGAATGCATGTCCCTGCTAAGCAATCTAGAACAATACTAATTAATTCAGCAGTCAAGTGGCCAGAAGATATGACCTATTCTCAAAGGTTAACTACACTTACAGAAGTTTGCATCAAGGCTAGCCTGATGGTTCTGTGATAGCACTGCTCGATGCCATGTGAAATTTATGCCCTGTTGGGTTCAGCCCTAAAACTCTGCTCATATGCAAATTAAATTAAATCAAAGCCAAAAACACAAAGAAGAACGTGGCAGGAAACAACTTGTGAGACACACATAAATCCTCTCTTACCTCTGTTTTAATTTAAAACCACTGCTGGTTTATTTGTAACACTACTAATGACCCTCAGGGTCCAAAGTTTTCCATTTAAGCTCTGGAGTATACCCAGCTGGGTATTAACAGACTAATTCATTTCCTATTATCCGCAAAAATTGTAGCGCAGTAGCAGGGATATGCAAATGAAAGATAAGGCCTTGCCCATCCTGCTGAGGCAGTTTGCACTGATTGGCCGATGGTTAGTCTTTACAGCTTCCCTTGGCAGCTGTTTGCCACTGTGCAAAAGCAGTACCATGACTAACACAAAATGCAAATGCAAGCAGTGTCTCACTTCCGGCTTACCACACAATTGTTTCCCACGTATTTACCTTTATAGGACCCCCAGGGACCCCTGAAGAAGACTTTTTGTCGAAACACAGACTGTGTTGGGTCCTGTATCCCTAGTGAACTAGGTCCTTTAAGGCTTTTATGTGGATGAAATTATTTTATGTGGATGATTTCAGTGTATCTTTGGAACTTTGACACTTTCAAATAAAGTCCATTTAGGAACAATGTCACTCCACAGAGCTTTTTTGGTTTTCTCTAACACAAAATGTCAACCATCGCAATGCAGCATAGTGTGGCTTGTTCACTTTTAAATCCTCATTACAAACAACCACCGAAAAAAAGTAAACCAGCAAAAGATTAAATAAAAAAATCAAAATCAAACTAAACAGGTAGCAACAAATAATACTAGGATAAGTATTAAGACAGAATCCTTTAATCCATTCCAGAGTTTTGTTTTATTTTCATTTACATCCCGCTATAAGTTAGTACCTGTCCTATATTTTTTAAGAAGCTCATAATTACGAGGGCAAATCAAAATTTAAAGGCAATTGTTAAATTACGCAATAACTGGAACAGAGCTAGTGAAATGCAAAATATGTACTTGTACATTGCCTGTTGGATAGTTCATCCACGCACAATGCAGCACTCAGCCTTTAGTCATGTGGCAGCCAAGAGGTCAGCAGAAGCAAGGATGCTCCATTGCAAGATTGCACCATTGAAGTACAACGTGCAATAGTGCGCTTTATTTGGAAAGATGGCGTGAAACCTGTGGAAATTCACCATCAGATATGGACATAGCACCATGAATCAATGAAATGTTTATGAATATGTAAAAAGGGTTAAAGTGGGAAGAACAGATGTAACTGACAAAGGTCGTTCTGGTTGTCTATCAACATCGCGCACACAAGAGCACATTGACAGGGCGGATGCCTTGATTAGAGAAGACCGATGGATAATGGTGTCTCAATTGGCTGCAAATTTGGATATCAGCTATGGATCTGAATTTGCCATAAGCATAACGACTTGGAATTTAGGACAGTCTGCGCACAATGGGTTCCCGAACAGCATACTGATCTGCACAAGCAATAGCCTGTGGAGGTAGCGACCCAGTTTCTGAGACAGTATGAAAACATCCAAGTATTATGGAGAGAACTGTCACCGGTGACAAGACATGGGTGCATCACTGCGACCCGGAGAGCAAAAGAAAGCATGATGACGTAAAGAAAACAGTGCTCACCTGGCTTTGGGCAAAGCCATAAAACTTCTTTTCTGCAGGAATGCAGAAGCTAGTTGAATGATACAACAAATGCGTCATCTTGCATGGGGATTATATGGAAAAATTATATTTTCAATTGCTCACAGTTACTTCTATTAAAGCCATTAAATGCATTTTTGCCTTTACTTTTTGATTTACCCTCATATATTTTGGCTTGGAGAAAAAAGAGGCCTGATTTAACAGAGAGCCGTTTACTAAAGAACAATTTCACAAGGAAACATTAATAAAAAGCCAAAAACTCATCTTAGAGACATTTGGAGCATTGAGATTAAGCAACTCAATGGCCACGAATTTGGATTTGGAGGATGAGATGTACAGCATCAGCATCTATGAGACAAACATGTTTTTTTTTGTTACAAAGAAGTTTCTGGACCCCTGTTCATTTACATAAATTAGACAGTTCTAAATCTAATAGATGCTGGCACTGTCATCTTGATGTAGGGACACTGGATCATCTGCTGTTCTATTGTCCTTTGATACTTAACTTTTGGAAGTCAATATGGGGACAGATTAATACCATACTGGAGGCATCAATTCCATTGATGTATGAGGTAGTTATATGTGAAACGTTATTGCATATTAAGCCCCCCCATGGACTGCTATAAATGCCGGCTTTTCCAAATAATGACCGGGATAGCCATGCAAATGATTACTCGCAATTGGAAGAATTGGGAGCACTTTAGTTTTCCTTTCTGGTGCTTATGCTTAACTTATAAGTATGAGAAAATGAATGCTGACTTGCTGGGGCATAATAAGATATTCAAATTGGTTTGGGGTCCATTGACGTCTTTTGTAGATTTGTTATAGTTGCCCTTTATTTTTATTTTCTGTTGTTTTGCACCCACACATCCGGGGGGGTGGAGGGAATGGGAGGGGGTATATCTTTTGTTTTGGTATTATTCATGATGGTAATGTTGGATGGGGGAGGGAATTTTATTTTTTATATAGATTCTGATTGTTTATAAGTGCTTATTTGATTATTATTTGTATGTAAATTGTATTGCACTTTTTGTTGGCATTAAAAACTAAATAAAGTTAAAAAAAAAAAAGAACAATTTCACAAGGAAACGATTTTAAGAGAACACGTGGAAATCTTTTAAGTAAGAATCATCGGTATGCAAAGTTGCAGATTTCAAGAAATTAAGCAGGTAGCATTCAAGTTTGCTTTGGCAAATGTTCAAACAGCCTGCTTTGTTCTAGTGTCACATTCAAGCATAATTCTTGGAACATGTTCACACATCTAATATACCTGAGGCAAACAATACATTGGAAACTCCTCTTTGTTTTTGTAAATTCAGCTTTTCCATTGTCTTGGCTTTCTATCACTCCTCGAGTCATTCCATATCACCATCCTTTCTTTGCTCTTTTCTCTTTGCATTTCTTTCCTCTCTGCATCTCCTGTACAGTTCTCTATATTTCTTCTTCATTTTTCCAGCAACTATCTACAAGGCTCTAAATCACAAGTTAAATGGAAATATTTTTCCACACCTGAGACCTGTGATTGTAGTGAGAGGAAGACCATCCAGCTACTACTACTACTACTATTAATTATTTCTATAGCACTACCAGACGCACGCAGCGCTACAGTCCCTGCTCAAAAGAGCTTACAATTTAAACAGGCAAGACAGATAAACAGGATGTCATGGATACAGTTAAGGGGAACGGTTAATCAGTGGGCTGGGTTGGAGGGCAGAAGAGTAGGGTTAAGGATTGAAAGATATATCAAAAAGGTGGGTTTTCAATCTGCTTTTTAAACAAGGGAAGGGGCTTGACGGACAAATTCGGGTAATTTATTCCAGGCATAGGAGGCAGCTAGATGAAAGGAACAAAGTCTGGAACTGGCAGTGGAGGAGAAGGGTAACGCTAAGAGCGATTTAACTGAGGTACGGAGTTCTCTGGGAGGTGTATAAGGAGAGAGAAGCGAGGAGAGATTTGGAGGGGCAGCAGAATGAACACACTTTTTAGTCTGCCCACTAAGTGAAAATGTCCCATGCAATCTTGCTGAGACTGCTATCTTGCTGTGCTTGACACAGGAAAGAAAAATGACTTTGGTGGATAGACATGCAAAGGTCTCTTCCGATCTACTCACTAACCTAGCTCTGTTCACCTATTAGCCATTCCATCCTCCTCTATCCTCAGTCCCACTCCTCTCTCCCATCAGGTTTGTAAAACCTGGTTTTCCTCTCCTTTTTTCCTTTTTTCACTCTTCTTCCCTTTCAGTTTCATTCCACCACCTTCTCCCATTTATGCACTTCTTCTCATCAGAACACTGTCCTATAATAGTGTTTATGTTGGTTGCTCAAAAGCTATGCTTTAAAGACTTGAGATACATAGAAACATAGAGTATGATGGCAGAAAAGGGCTGTCGGCCCAACAAGTCTGCCAACTCAAAGAACCCTCCCTCAACAAGAACTCTCCTTCTAAGCATTTCCCCGGAGCGAACCCACATGTTTATCCCATTGTCCCTTGAAGTCGAGCGCGTTACTGGCTTCAACTACCTGACGTGGAAGACCATTCCATCGATCAACCACCCTCTCGGTGAAGAAGTATTTCCTGATGTCACCATGAAATCTCCCACCCTTCAGTTTGAGTGGATGCCCTCTTGTTGCCGTGGGACCCGTAAGGAAAAAGATATCTTCCTCCACCTCAATATGGCCCTTAAGATATTTGAATGTTTCTATCATGTCACCCCTCTCTCTGCATTCTTCAAGAGAATATAACTGCAGCCTGCTTAGACGTTCTTCATATGGGAGATCCTTAAGTCCTGAGACCATCTTAGTGGCCATTCGCTGAACCGACTCCATTCTCTTCACATCCTTTTGATAATGTGGCTTCCAAAACTGAACAAAGTACTCCAGATGAGGTCTCACCATGGACCTGTACAAAGGCATTATAACTTCAGGCTTTCGGCTGATAAAACTTCTTCGGATGCAACTCAGCATTTGTCTAGCCTTGGCTGAAGCTTTCTCAACCTGATTGGTAGTTTTCATATCTTCACTAATGATTGCACCCAGGTCCCGTTCTGCGACAGTTCTTGTTAAGTTTTTACCATTCAGGGTGTATGTTCTGCAGGGGTTACTGCTACCAAGGTGTATAACCTTACACTTTTTGGCATTAAAACTCAGTTGCCAAGTATTGGACCATTGTTCCAGTAAAAGTAGGTCCTGCCTCATAGTGTCAGGCACAGTTGCGCTGTCGGGCTCGGTTGCACTGCCCACAACGTTGCATGAATCAGAACACAGCTGTTAGGCTTATCTTTTCTGCTAACAGACTTGACAGAGTAATTCCTTTATTTGTCCAATTGATTGAGGCTCGTATAAACTTTAAGATCTGTATGATTGCTTTCAAAATATTGTATGACACAGCCCCAGCTTATTTAAAGGGTTCTGATTTAAAGTCTCATGGTAACTCTATTATCTTAGGAACCAGATGAGGTTAAGTCTCATAAACATGCTAACTCCTCATTCATGTATTAAATGATTTTAATTTAGAATTCCCTTCCTACTGAATTGAAATTAGATCTTTAACAGATTAATTGTCAATTAGAAGAGCAGTTAAAACATGTTTGTTTAGAGAATATTAGATCAGGGATAGGGAACTCCAGTCCTCGAGAGCCATATTCCAGTTGGGTTTTCAGGATTTCCCCAATGAATATGCATGAGATCTATTTGCATGCACTGCTTTCAATGCATATTCATTGGGGAAATCCTGAAAACCCGACTGGAATACGGCTCTCGAGGACCAGAGTTCCCTACCCCTGTATTAGATGAATGGTTAATTATCAATTAATTTAATTCTTCATATACCAAGCTGTATGTCCTTACAAGCCGCTTCCAGCCATGGTCTGCCCAAACCCCAGATATTCAATGCTCAGGGCATGTGCAGATCCCGGTATTGAATATCCAAGTATACTGTATGTACTGACCCAGATGTTAACTAAGCACCATCCGATATTCAGTAAATACAGCTTGGCTTTCTACCACCTCCTACCTAGATCTGTTTGGGTTGGTGGTCATGGTTGTGTGAGGGTCACAGAGTAATTTGTGTTGTTTTTCATGAGTAGAAGTTCATCCATTTCTATACCATCTGTTAGCCGATTTGATTTGCTGCATTGGAAGTCAACATTTTTCACAACCATTGTTTTCAAGAAGGTGGAACTAGATATGAATTGCAAATTGTTATAATTGCATATAGACTGCAGACATTGGGACTATTCATCGCATATATTGCACCCTTGCCAGCTGTTATTGCTTATTATTATTATTCATTATTTTTTGAGAGTTATAAACATGGTTGGGAACTTCCTGTTCACCCACTCCACTCTGCTGGGTTTTTTGACTGGCGCTTGTTTGTGGTTACTCCTTTTGTTCAGTGGAGTTTGGAGGATTTTCGCTTGTTTGTGAATGCTTATGATACAATTCTACTATTCCTCAGAGCTGACTAATCTCAACACTGCAGCTGTCTTGCATCCTTGGACAGGATTTGCTTAATTCCATTTTCCTCTTCTGGGTGTTTGCTTTGGAGTTTTTTTTTCCTGTTTATTTGCTAAAGTCAACTAGATCTTGGCATAGACAGTGGAACGCTTTTTTGTTTGGGGGCCCAAAGGCTCCAACCTAGCCTTAGCAGGATCTTGTGGTATGACCTCTTTTCTAGTCCCGACCCCCCCCCCCCCACCTACCTTCCCTGGTTGCTGTAATTTTAAATCTTCCAGCAGCCGCCGTGCACCATCAATGAGCAGGCCTGCCCCAGAAGTCTTTGTTCTGCAGTGACGCTGCATGGCGGCTGCTGGAAGATATAAAATTACAGCGAGCAGGAGGAAATGGGTGGGGGGGAGAGCCATTACTGACTCTGACTGCCAATTTTGGGGGGAGGCCACGGCCCCTGTGGCCTCCTCCCTTCCGATGCCTATGGATCTTGGCACCATACAGACTAATATTACCATCACTTCAGCCTCACTCAGGTCAAGCTGGCTAAACATTCAAGGGGAACCAGGGAGCAAGTGGCAAGGGCAGCATCATCTCACGTCCTGCAGGAAAAAGGCTGCAGTGTGAAAACAGAGAGATGTCAGAACATTGCATCTTAGCCCATGTCATTTCAGAGGGTTACTGATGTTGGCTGCTTCACAACTGTCAGGCTGACATCTCCTCCTTAAGCAATTAAGTCGAAGCCGTCCATGCAATGCGTGCTGGTGGCGAAAAGGGCGAACAGAATGCTAGGAATGATTAAGAAGGGGATCACGAACAGATCGGAGAGGGTTAACATGCCGCTGTACCAGGCCATGGTGTGCCCTCACCTGGAGTACTGCATCCAGCACTGGTCGCCATACGTGAAGAAGGACACAGTACTACTCAAAAGGGTCCAGAGAAGAGCGACTAAAATGGTTAAAGGGCTGGAGGAGTTGCCATACAGTGAGAGATTGGAGAAACTGGGCCTCTTCTCCCTTGAAAAGAGGAGACTGAGAGGGGACATAATCAAAACATTCAAAATACTGAAGAGAATAGACTTAGTAGATAAAGACAGACTGTTCACCCTCTCCAAGGTAAGGAGAACAAGAGGGCACTCTCTAAAGTTGAAAGGGGATAGATTCCGTACAAACGTAAGGAAGTTCTTCTTCACTCAGAGAGTGATGAAAAGCTGGAATGCTCTTCCAGAGTCTGTTATAGGGGAAAACACCCTCCAGTGTTTCAAGACAAAGTTGGACAAGTTCCTGCTAAATTGGAACGTACGCAGGTGAGGCTGGACTCATTTAGAGCACTGGTCTTTGACCCGGGGACCGCCGCTGGACACGATGGACCACTGGTCTGACCCAGCAGCGGCAATTCTTATGTTCTTAAGATAAGTGGTGGCTTATTTTTTTTAATTTTCTATTTGGGGTAGAAAAGGAAAGGAAGGATGAAGGACATTTTGTTTGTTTGCATAAAATCTACTAATAATATACATCTGTCCTAAGCGTTACAAATTGTTTTATTCTGCAGTACGTATGTTTTGTTCTCTTGAAATTTCAGAAGCTAAAGAGGTTTGGGTTTGATAGCACATTGCCAAACATCATTGGGACCTATTTACTAAACCATAATAAGGGGTCCCTTTACCAAACAGAGGTAAAAAGTGGCCTTATTGTGTCCTTATGCTGGTCATTTCCATGTGTTAAGGCCATTTTTACCACCATTTTTTTCAAAATGAATGGCCATATGCTAATTTTCCCATTAGCGCATGAGCCCCTACTACCGCCCTGGAAAAACGGAGACTTAGAGGGGACATGATAGAAACTTACAAGATCATAAAAGGTATAGAGAGGGTAGAGAGGGACAGATTCTTCAGACTGGCAGGGGAAACAAAAACAAGAGGGCACTCAAGAAAATTGAAGGGAGACAGATTCAGAACAAACGCTAGAAAGTTCTTCTTCACTCAGAGGGTGGTGGATGCCTGGAATGCACTTCCAGAGGAGGTGGTGGAGCAGAGTACGATTTCTGGTTTCAAGAAGGGGTTGGACAGGTTCCTGAAGGAAAAGGGGATTGAGGGATATAGATAGAGGGGGTACTATACAGGACAAAATGTCTTCAGAAGAGGATCATTTGCAGGTCACTGACCTGGGGGGCCGCCGCGAGAGCGGACTGCTGGGCACGATGGACCTGTGGTCTGACTCGGCAGAGGCGATGCTTATGTTCTTATGTTCAGTAAGGGGGGGACGCTAAGTGTGTTAGCGCATGCCAATGCATTAGCACATTCAGTCACATTAGCGCACACTAACTGCTAGACGCCCACAGAAATATAATGGGCATCTGTAGGGGTTAGCGCAAGCTTAGTGCCCTTTCTCGAATTACCCCCTTAGGGCTCATGCGCTAAGCACACGCTAATTGTTTAGCGCCCAGTAATGTGGCTGCGCTGATTACCATTCTCTGACCCCCCAGACACACCACTTGTGGCAAAAAATAAATTTTCTCCTCCATTTTACAAAGCTATGGTAGTGGCTGCCGTGCGCCGAACACTCCAGCGCCCATTCAATCTCTCTGGGTGTCGAAGCAATTACCACAGCAGCAGCCGCTACTGCAGCTTTGTAAAAGAAGCCCTTTAGTTTTTAGTGTCTAGGTAGCATGCGCATATCCCAAAATTACCACAGGATGCCATCTTTTGCAGTGGTAAGCACACATTAATGCTTATCGCAACTTTGTAAAAGGACCTCTAATAGTTTATAACAGAGCTTGAAAAAGAAAAAAGAAAAACAGTTAACGCACAAGTCCACTGACAGCCCCTCCCTGCCCCTGCCAGAGCTGTTCAAGGAAACAGGGCTGTGTTAGCAGCAACTTCCCATTTGGCAGTTAAAACGTCCATTGGTTGCTCTTCTTCTTTTAACAGCTTCCATGCTCATGTGATCACACCCTTCCTTTCTGGTTGTATGATATGCTGGCTGATTTTCAGACTGCAGGTGGTGAACCTAAAAAAATCAATGGCAGTCTATTTTTTAGCTGCGTGTTATGTAGCCGGCCAAGTCAATATTTATCGGCTCACTGGCTAAATCATAGTGGCCAAAGATAGGCCTGCTATTTAGGCAGGTCTATCTGGTCACCAAACTTAGCCGGTCAGCCAATGAATATTGGGGCTAACCATCTACTTCGTGTGACATACAAGAGTGACTGCAGCTAAATATTAGCAGTTAGCCAGCTAGTGCTACATAGCTGGCCAGGAGCTTTTTCTGGCCAGTTAAATAGCCCTGAATATCGGGTGGCCTGTGTTTGGTCTCCCAGGGTAAAACTTCCTCTCTCCTGGCTTGCATTAAAAAAAAAACCCACTCTAGTCTTCCTGGCTGACCTCAATATGCTAGGCCAGTGCTTCTCACCTCTGTCCTGGAGGCACATCTAGCCACTCAAATTTTCAAGATTACCATAGATAAATTTGCATACAATTCCAGTGTATGCAGATTTCTTATGCATATTCAGTTTGGTAATTCTGAAGACCCAAGTGGTTAGGGATTGAGAAGCACTGTGCTAGAGACCTGTTGGTCTCTCACCTCTCCTACCCTCCCTCTTTTACTAATGCGAAGCGCGGGTTTTAGCAGTGATGGTCACTGCTCCAACGCTCATAGAATGTCTATGAGTGTCGGAGCACTTACCGCCACTGCCAGCACTACAACCCGTGCTACGCGTTAGGAAAGGAGGGGCCTGGATAGGTAGTTAAGGCTCCTCTCCTAATTGCTGACCTGTTCTTTAAGGCTAGACTTTGGGCCTGTTTTACAAAGCTGCACGGCAACAGCCCCGAAGCCCTTTAATCTCTATGGGCTTTGGAACCGTTACCGCGCTGCAGCTGCTAGCACGGATTTGTAAAACAGGCCCTTTGTAGGTTCTTTCTGGGATTTCCTGACACATTTGTGGTTTCCCTGTCATCATGACAATCTGTGTGTGTATGTAACAAAATCTGGACAGAAGAACTCAGATGCTGCTTCAGACCTTGATACACTCCAACATTCATAATACCCGTGAATAATGTTTTTTAACTGGAGGTAGATCGTCATATGATAAAAATTAACATAACAAATGCTTATTAAATAGCTGTACTAAAGCTATTAACAAACCCACATCTTCATGGGTCCAGCCTTCATTTTTATCAAAATAATATTTTTTTTTCTTTTATCAAAAATACAAAAAAAAACCACCAAAAAACCTTGCTCTTTATCAATCTTCATAAGAAAGATTAACCACTTATTTGGGTGAAATTGAATTAATGGTGCTTCGACCCTGCTGAAAGTGCCCGAAAAGTGAATTTATGTTTGGGAGAAGTGGCCAAGATTTGAAAGATAAATTATCAAGTTTCTTATGAAGATTGATGTATAACAAGTATTTTTTGGATTTTTGATAAAAGAAAAAAATATATATATTATTTTGATAAAAATGAAGGCTGGATCAATGAAATTGTTGGTCTGTTAATAGCTTTCCTGCAGCTACATAGGGCTCCTTTTACAAAGGTGCGCTAGCATTTTTAACGCACGCACCGGATAGCGCGTGTTAAAATCTACCGCCTGCTCAAAAGGAGGTGGTAGCGGCTAGCGCATGCGGCAATTTAGCGCGCACTGTTCCGCGCGTTAAGACCCTAGCGCACCTTCGTAAAAGGAGCCCTTAGTAGACATTTGTAACGCTAATTTTGCCATCTGAAGTTCCACCTCCAGTGAAAAAAAACATTATTCACCGGTGTTACGAATGTTGGAGTGTATTGAGGAATTGTTTCACCAGTTTAATTGATTTGACGTTGGCTATCACAGTTGTAGAGCATCAGAACTTGAGACATATATCATCAACATTTTCAACCAAAGGAAACCAAAATGGGGCACCACCAATATATCAGATAGCAAGTTGGTTGTAGCTGCTTGTGAGATTTATTACTTGGCTGTCCTTCCACACCATTAATTCAAGTCATTCTTCTAAACTCAAATCAGTCAATTCATCTTGTGACTGAAATGCTCCACTACATATATTTACCCTGGCAGGCACTGGTAGGCGCAACACACTGGAACATTTGCTGAATCTTAAATTGATTTAAGTGTGTCACAGGGCAGACAGGCATGTGATTATGGCATTGTCGTCTCAGCACTGTAAATTGAAGAGGTCTGCCAGTGTTTCCATTGTAATCCACAGTTTTGAAGGTTTTGTCATTTGACCAAAGCAATATATTTAAGGCTGTATTTAGAAAGCAATGTTTCAGCTGGAGATTGAATTTATATATTTCGTTTTCTTAAATGTGAAACGTTTTCAAAAGTGTGCGGAGTGATTTTAAAAGGCATTTCCCTAGGTAAAATGTTGTTTTGGATGAGACTTGATATACAGTAGACCCCCCCCCACGAATTCACAATTCGCGGACTCAGTCATTCGTGCTATTTTCTGACTGCCTTTTCCAATCAAAAAATATAGGGAATGACTGAGTCCGCGAATCAGCCTTCTGCACAGCCGATTCCCCCTCCTCTCCCCCACCTGATCAGCCAATCAGTCTTTTGCACAGCTCATTCCTCCTCCTCTCTCCCCCCACCCACCCCACCCGTCAGCCAATCAGCCTTCTGCATAGCCGATTCTTCCTCCTCTCCACCCGGGTCAGCCAATCAGCCTTCTGCACAGCCAATTCCTCCTCCCTCCCCCTCTCCCCCCCCCGATCAGCCTTCTGCACAGCAAAACCGCCTGCCAGCCTAAATATTGTTTTTGTAGCACCTGTCGCCGCCCCTGCAGCCCTCTCCTGCCTCCAATCCACTACTAAACCGCATTTGCAGTTTTTCAAAATTCTCGGGTGCTCCTGGAAGGGAACCCCCGTGAATTTCGGGGAGTATTGTACTGCCTTTATGTGGTTGCCCTCAAAGCAGTGTATATATTATATACAGGTACAGGTATCCCTCCATATTTGCGGGTTCTGTGCTCACGAGTTTGATTATTCACGGTCTTCATCTGTCAGCCTTACAAGGCTAGCTGTCAGCATTTTCTGTTGGCCTAACCAATGTCAGCAAAGGCCTATGGGAGATTATATTAAACAGATCTGATCTTGGGCATGTCAGTGCAGATAGACTTTAAAAGCTCCTACACAGAATCCACATACATAAAGCAGCCAGCCAGACTGAATTGTTTATCAAGAAGATATGGAACTTGAATGGGACAAAGAAGCCAGACAGACAAATTCTATCTACCATTCCTGTACCTGTCACACCTTCCTTATCAATTAAGCTTACCATTGTTTCAAATAGTTTCCAAATTATGAACAGAAAGATACTGGAAAATACATATTTAACAATAGATACTATTTTTAGAATAAGATTCCAAGCTATAAAAGCCTCCTCTCTTGACTACCCCTCTCTTTCTCTCTGGACTCTTGCTTATCTTCTTCTCTGTCCCTCACAGCACCTATTCAGGAAATAGTCTTTTTTCTCTCATTTACACACACAGAAGCAGCCTCTAAAATCTGTTTACTCTGTACTAGTAAAAGCCTATTTCTAGCTCTATAATAGAATATTTTTCTATACTTTAGTCCCAAGCATATGTTTGATGCATCTTTCTACTAAGCATTGCATATCTGTAATATTAAGCCTATTTCTACACAATATAATTTATGCAATCACTCTTGGCTGTCATTGTCATTAATTTCACTTTCCGCTGAACCTCCTGTGAGGGCACCGAACCCAGGACCTATGGTGCATTGTGGGGGCACAACCTTACAACCTCATTCTGGGGTGCTGAGAGAAAAGTTCAGCGTTTTTTTTCAGTATGGTCAGCCAAACGGCAGCATCGGAGAAGTGTGTGTTCCAAGAGAAAAGTTCTGCGTTTTTTTTTTTTTTTTCCAGCGTGGTCAGACAAACGCCAATATTGGAGAAGAGTGTGACTGTGAGTTTTCCTGCAGCTACACCAGAGATACCGTATGAAGTATGTGTCATCATCCAGCACCGGAGAAGTTTGTGACAGACTTTTGCTGCAGCTACACCAGAGATACTTTATGAAGTCCAGGAGCATTGTCCAATACCAGCCTCCTACCTCATGATGTCTGAGCGTTTAAATATGATCTGGATAACAGAATGCTTGGAGGGTTTTTGAACCAGTATTGACAACATCATGAGATAAGTACACTCTGAGAGTTTCTGGTCTATAAATATGATTGAATATCATCTATGAATTGGACATCAACAGTGGACATTGGACTCTTTTTGATATTTATTGATATAACAAAGACTGTGAACTATTTAGTCGAATTTATTGATTTTTGAGTTTTTCAGTTGAACACTTGAACACATCTTGGTTTATCACATTAATTGAGAGGTTCTGGGATGTTTTCACAAAAAATACCCTAGTGGGTTGATTGTAATCCATAACTCTTTTTTTCAGAGGTTTTTCTGTGGGAGTTGTGATAACTGAGGAGTCTCCTTCACCTAAAAACTATTCATAAATTTAAAAAAAGAAGTGTTATTCTTATGATGAGCTCACAGTCCTTGTTCACTGAAAGAATTTGTTGACATTTGGTCTATTCTTTCTACTTGGGTTCATTGATTGAAATTGTCTTTGTTTCTTTCACCACCAGCCCAGATTTTGGTTGACTACAATCTGGACCCATAGCCCCGCCCCCAGGCCTGCCCAGCCCTGCCCCATTACACCCATGTCACGCCCCCTCAACTTGGTCTCATCGGGAGGGAGGACACCCATGCATCCAATGTGATGGCATCACACATGGGCACAGACATGATGTCACCATGTTGTATCCGCACATGCGCAGATGCCCTCCCGATGCGGTCCCAAAGAAGAAGCCTTTCAAAACCCGGACGAAGTGCTGGGTTTTGAAAAGCTGTCCGTACGCCTGGACATGCCCAGGTAAATCCCGACATCTGGTAACCCGACAGTATGGTCTTTCTCTTTCTTTCTACCACCCCCACTTCCCCCCCCCCCCAATCCAGCACTAAAGACCGCACTGCTCCTAGCTGCCACAGTGTTTCTTTGCTTGATCCCGCCCACAGGAAGTTATATTAAAAAAAGGCAGGACCAAACAGAGAGAAGCACCGGGGCAGCTGAAAGCACCACATCTTTAGTGCTGCCTGCGACTTGTTGGTTTTCCAGGACCGAGAGGGAGGAAAGGATGCCATGGAAGCCAGAGGTAGGAGGGGGATGAAAGAAGAGAGAGCTGCTGGACCAAAGGGCAGGGAGCCTGGAGCAGCAAAAAAAACTGTTTTTTAGTGTACCGGTTTTAAAGGTCTGCCAACAGATGGCCTGGCCTTTGTAAAACTAGGCTGACTTAAAATCAGTTGGTTTGCAACCCTAAGCAACACTCACTACCACAGCGCCTTAAAGTTTATTATTTCTATTCCGCTTTTATCCAAAGGGGATTACATACATATTAAAACACTTGACATGTCACAACATATAACTTTTTTCCCCTCAAATATTTTAGATTACATTCTGTTTTTTAACTTTTACTGTATTTAACTATTGTAAACTGTCTAGATACTTGTGTTACTGTCTAGATACTTGTGCAAGTCAAATGTGCGCAAGACAAAAGCGCGTGGACAATTGCGTGAAGACAACTGAGCGCAAGACAATTGAGCACAACTACAATTGCGCGCAAGACAGACGAGCACAAGACAACTGAGCGCAAGACAACTCAGCTCAAGACAATTAAGCGCAAGACAACTTGCGCTATAAAGTCCTGCGCGCTATTGTCTTGCACTCAGTTGTCTTGCGCTCCTTAGTCTCACGCTCAATTGTCCGCACGCTTTTGTCTTGCGCGCATTTGACTATGAACCGTGATGGACAGTATAACAAGAAATTATTCAACTTGGAAACTCTTTCGTTAACATACTACAATAACAAACTCCAAATGTGCTGTTAAAAAATGAATAATATTCAGGTGCTCACACTTACACTACTAGACAGAAAGCTAGTGTAAGTACAGTAAGAACAGGTATGGGCAGACTGGATGGGCCATTTGGCCTTTATCTGCTATCATATTTTTATGGGCTCCTTTTACAAAGCTGCGATAGCATTTTTAGCGCACGCAGCATTATAGCGCGCGCTAAACCCACACTACGCGGCTAGAACCAACGCCAGCTCAATGCTGGCATTAGCGTCTAGAGCGCGGGGCAATTCAGTGTGCGCTAAAAACGCTGTCACAGCTTTGTAAAAGGAGCCCTATGTTTCTATATAAAGCGTCATTGCACATAGAGGAATTAAAAAAGAGAAATGTCAGCAAAATGGAAAGAAACGTGTTTGGTTTGTTGGTGCTTCCTTTCAAACCACATGTTGTCTTTGATCTGAGAGCAAATCTTTTAGAGTTCATCTTTTTCCCTTTGCTCCTGCACTATTGTTTTTTATGATCTGCACCTGTCTTAATCCTATGTTTGTGTGATTTAGCTTCAGCTGTCCAAAGGACACCACTGAACTGAACTTTCTTCATTGACTTCTGTCCCTTGGAAATAGATTTGAAAAACTTGTGAATTGGCATAGCTATTGTTTTGGCAAAAGTCTTGGATGACAGATTGGGCCAACTAATGAATCCAGTCACTCGCAGGAAGCATAAGATGGCTGGGAAACTCTTCAGACAACTAGACTTAAACACAGTAGATTGATTGTCGTGGTGCCAAGTAAAGCACAGGTGCTCCATGATACTTTGGAAGAACTTTGTTGGTGTGAGGTAGCAGGCAGTCCCATCTGAATCAGCATTTTGCTAACTGCATACACTGAGTCCCTGCAAACTAAATTAAGAAGGCTATTGAGAGACTCTGAGAAGTTCAAAGTAGAGAATGACACAGGGACAATTTTTTCTTTGTCCCCGCAGGGACTCAATTCCCCGTCCTGTCCCCGTGAGTTTTGTCGATGTCCCTGTCCCATTCTTCAAGCTCTGTCCTCATCTGCATAAGCCTCAAACACTTTAAAATCATAAGTGTTCGAGGCTTGTGCGGTTAAGGCAGAGCTTACAGGAATGGGACAGGGACAGCGAAAAAAACTCACGGGGACAGGATGGGGAAATTGAGTTCCTGTGGGGATGAGGACAAATTTGTTCCTGTGCCATTCTCTTGTTCAAAGTCTAAACTCTGAAGATTTAACCAGCAGGTAGGGACCTGAAAAGTGTCGGTTCAGGTCCTAGCATGAAATTTGTCTACGTACCACTACAACATATGATCAACCACCAGCTAATAAGAACCCTATGGCCAGGATAGGAATTATCCCGGACCATCCAGGTATACAAGTATCAAGCTCATTTTCTTGCGGCCTAAATTCTCTTCTGAAACTCTTGAGAATGACAAATTTAAGATGCCAGGAACTGAGATGTCTTGTAGTCTTATATCAGAGGAAGGCCAATTCTGAAAACCATTTAAGCAGGTGAAAAGTTTTTCCTTGTGAATTGGTCATTTAAAATCTGCAGGTCTATACTTGCTGCACAATGCACATGCTAACAGTATAGCCACATATCGAAATAAATTATATAACATAACATAGTAGATGACGGCAGATAAAGATCCGAATGATCCATCCAGTCTGCCCAACCTGATTCAATTTAAATTTTTTTTTTTTTTTTTTCTTCTTTGCTATTTCTGGGCAAGAATCCAAAGCTCTACCCAGTACTGTGCTTGGGTTTCTACTGCCAAAATCTTTGTTAAAACCTACTCCAGCCCATCTACACCCTCCCAGCCATTGAAGCCCTCCCCAGCCCATCCTCCACCAAATGGCCATATACAGACACAGACCGTGCAAGTCTGCCCAGTACTGGCCTTAGTTCAATTTTTAATATTATTTTCTGATTATAGATCCTCTGTGTTCATCCCACGCTTCTTTAAACTCAGTCACAGTTTTACTCTCCACCACCTCTCGGGAGCGCATTCCAGGCATCCACCACCCTCTTCGTAAAGTAGAATTTCCTAACATTGCCACTGAGCATATTTAACAGGGCATCATATGGTGCTGCATATGGTGCGTATTTTGTACCTATTCTATATGCCCACACCTAATTGTGTGCAAGAACATGCATAAAATATAATATTTTATAATTTAAGCAACGACTTGTGCGTTCCATCAAACCTCACACATGCACCTGCCCACTGGCAAAGTCCATGCCATCAAATCAAACATTTCCGCTAGCTATTATTCTGACACACTTAAGTGGCCACTTAGATGCATAGATAACTACTGTAAAATAACATAATTTGCATTCCTTCGTGTTACTGACTAGAGAATGACACGGGAACTGTTTACTGCGGTAAACCATGGTCACTGCAGTAAATCCGCAGTAACGGGGACATTTGCAACTGGGTTACCGCAGGAATGGGGACAAGATCTTTCACCGCCCCGTGGAAGTGGTGAAAAGTCTCACTCCTGTGGTAAAAAAAATTGCAATGCAAATACTTGAAGATAGAAAGGTGAGGTGAATCGAATCACTTCCAATCTAACAAATCCTCACTCAGCAGGAAAAGGTATGCAATGGAAGAGCAGGCCAACTTGTATCTTTCTTCTCATTACTTTATTGATAATTCTTTATTCATATAAACATTCTTGCTCCAAGCAATACAGGGCAGTATTGCTTGGAGCAAGAATGTTTATATGAATAAAGAATTATCAATAAAGTAATGAGAAGAAAGATACAAGTTGGTCTGCTCTTCCATTGCATACCTTTTTCTGCTGAGTAAAAAAAATTGCACCTGTGTCAGACTCGGCATCTCCTCCCCAGCTCCTCTTGGGCCTATTTTACCTTCAGGAGCCAGCCATGCCACAATGAAGACAGAAGGAACCCAAAACCAAAGCCTGAGACCAATGTGATTTGAAGGAAAAGATAGAAAAAAATAAATTTATTTTATATTTTGTGATTAGAATATTTCAGATTTGAAATATGTATCCTGCTAGAGCTGGTATTAGACATAACTGGGAACCACAAAGCCCAGGCTGTGCTTCTTTAGCTTCCAGCTGGCTTAGGGCTCTCTCTCTGACCAGGGGGCAGTTGTCCTTATTGCTCTCCCCTAACACTATTCCTGCCATGTGTGACTGTTAGCTTGATTTTTCTATGTAGCATTCTGTAGTAATTGGTTTGTTCAGTTTTCACAATAGTGGAGGGGATATTTGTGAAAGGGAGGGGCTGTGTCAGGGGAGAACAACATTCCAGCTGCGACGCTCACACATGCTGCAGGAACCTTGGGCTAATCCACACCCAGTTTCAGGAACAATGGCACTGGTGCTCACAGACACTCAGGCTGAGCCTCAAATCAAGGTACAAAGCTCCTCCTTCTCATGAGGATTCACCAGTTGGCTGGCTGGGAGAGGGGAGGCTGAAGAAGCAAATGGATCTTTAAACACACGTCTTCTAGAATGGAGACACTCCCTGTTCTAGCAAGGTATCCAGTCAGGGACCTGAAACTCCTGTCGAGTCCTTTTCAAAAAAAGAAAACCACTCCCTCTTAGAGCAAAACATCCAATCAGGACTAGGGGAGGAGGGGCATAGCATCATAGAAAATAAGTAAACGCCACCCAGGACAAACAGCTGATATCAGACTGTTTTTTGTTGGGGTTTTTTTTTATTCTTTATTAATTTTGTAATAAATACAAAGTGCAATATAATAGTCAAACAAATACTACAATAAAACAGCACTTTTATCTCATACAGATGTTATAAGTATATTCCCCCACCCCCCACCCCCAACCCTCCCGGGATGTGTGTGAACTTCCTTTTAGAAATTAAAGGCTATATGCAAGTGATCATTTTTTACAAATGTCTCCAATGGCCCCCAAGTCTCAGTACATTTTTTTATAATGTCCCATCTGCTCCAAATTCATCTGCTCAAATCTATAGATTTGGCATATGGATTCCCATCAGTAATTAAAATTCAACCTATCCCAGTTCTTCCAGTTTTTTGTAATTAATTACATTGCAATCCCAGTCATTATGAAAGGTAATCTGTTCTGACTTGCATTGATTGTAACAGGGTCCCAAATAAAACAGTATCATATGACAATGGGATGGAGGTTTCCAGTATCCTATTAATTGTCCCCCAAATAGATTTCTAGAAGTTGAGTATCAAGGAACAGTAGAACAACAGGTGATCCAAAGTCTAATAGTGCCAGCATCTATTAGACTTTGAACTGTCTAACTTTTGTAAACAAACAGGGGTCCAAAAGATTTGATATAACAGAAAAAAACAAGTTTGTCGCACAGATGTTGACGCTGTACATCTCATCCTCCAAGTCCAAACCCGTGGCCATTGAGAAACAGAAATCTGTTGCTTTGTCTCAATGCTCTAAATGTCTTTTAGGCTCGTTTTAGATTTTTTATTCATATATTAATTTGTACCACTTGGCGGCCTGGTGCCCTTGCAAATCTATCTGGAAACAAAGGCCGGGCAAACTATACTGATTTTTTAAGTTACACCAATCGGAACCCCTTCTGAATGGCTTGTCTCAACTGCAACCATTTATAAGCTTGAGATAGGACTGTTTTTTAAAAAAAAAAACACACTGACTACTCAACCCTATTGTTTAATCCATCCAGTATGATAGTGTTTAAAATGTAGATCCAGTGATGTTCTCGCTGGCACAGAAATCTTCTCCAGTTACCTCCTCTTATTGATTGTATACATTTCTCCAACACTATACATTTAAGCATACTAAAGTTATGTTTAGCTTGTTTACAATGAATCACTAGAGGTTCCTCAAGCAAGATATTTCATTTTTGGTGATAATGGATGTAGTTTCATTGTATACCTCTGTTCCCCAAAAGGAAGCTCTGAATATTTTGACAACAAGCCTGGAAAGAGGATTGATATACCCATAGATGTTCATAGTGACCCATAAATAAATTTGCCACGGAAGGGGCAAACGATGCCCCCATCGCCCATCCTGAGCATTGTTGAAAGAAAGCCCCCTCAAAAAGAAAGTAGTTCCATGTCATAGTAACATAGTAGATGACAGCAGATAAAGATCTGAATGGTCCATCTAGTCTGCCCAACCTGATTCAATCTAAAAATTTGTGGGGGGGTTTCTTCTCCTCCTTAGCTATTTCTGGGCAAGGATCCAAAGTTCTGCCCAGTACTGTTCTTAGGTTCCAACTACTGAAGTCTCTATCAAGCTCACTCCAGTCCATCTACACCCTCCCAGCCATTGAGGCCCTCCCCAGCCCATCCTCCCCCAAACTGCCATATACAGACACAGACCATGCAAGGCTGCCCAGTACTGGCCTTAGTTCTTCAATATTTACTATTTTTTTCTCTGATTCTAGACCTTCTGTGTTCATCCCATGCTTTTTTTTAACTCCGTCACCATTTTCCTCTCCACTACCTCTCTCGGGAGCGCATTCCAGGCATCCATCACCCTCTCTGTAAAGAAGAATTTCCTTACATTGCTCTTGAGTCTCCCACCCCTCAACCTAAAATTATGTCCTCTGGTTTTACCATTTTCCTTTCTCTGGAAAAGATTTGTTCTATGTTAATGCCTTTCAAGTATTTGAACATCTGTCCTGCCTCGTATGTCTTTTGTCGCAAACCTCCTATCATTTTCGTTGCCTCCTCTGGACCGCTTCAAGCCTTTTTGTGTCCTTCGCTAGATACGGTCTCCAAAACTGAACACAATACTCAAAGTGGGACCTCACCAATGACCTGTACATTCATTCTTTTACTGGTCATGCCTCTCTTTATACAGCCCAGCATCCTTCTGGCAGCAGCCACCGCCTTGTCGCAAGTTTTTTCACCTTTAGATCTTCGGACAATATTACCCCAAGGTCCCTTCTCACTCAGGTCCACTAGGAAATCTGTGGGAACTAAGTGAGGACACGGCCTGTGATCCAGGCTTGTTGTCAAAATATTCAGAGCTTCCGTTTGGGGAATAGAGGTATACAATGAAACTACATCCATTATCACCAAAAATGAAATATCTTGCATATGCCCATTCCATGTTTGCAATATTTGAAGAAAATGTGTTGTATCTCATAGCAAGGAAGTTACAGATCCCAGGCATTCCTGAAGGTTGTAGTCTACATATTTACAAACTTTCTCAAGCATAGAATCTCTTGCTGAGACAATCGGGCGCTTCGGAGGTCGTATCAAATTTTTGTGGATCTTAGGTAGAAGGAACTCTACCTGCCTCTTGGGTCCTGCGTGTGGAACTGGGAGTGTTTCTGAAAATGCAACCCTGGAGCATCTGGATTTCAGTTTTCTACCTAAGAGCCTAAATTTGGCTTCCAGAACCTCCCTCCAACATTTTCATATGTCATTGGTACCTACATGTAGCAGGACACATGTCTCCTCCCCAGCATTATCTAAAATCCTATCTATGTGATGCGTAAGGTCTGCCACCTTCGCACCAGGCACCCTGCTATCTACATGCCTAATAATCGAATCACCAACTACAACCGCTGTCCAAACTCTGACCCTGGAAGGGGTCTACTGGAATTTGTTCTCCCGCTTTGAGGTTGAGGGTGACTCCTGAGGTGGTACAGAACAATAAT
The DNA here is from genome assembly GCF_902459505.1 of Geotrypetes seraphini. Taxonomy (NCBI): domain Eukaryota; kingdom Metazoa; phylum Chordata; class Amphibia; order Gymnophiona; family Dermophiidae; genus Geotrypetes; species Geotrypetes seraphini. Next base: position 237,426,075 of record NC_047085.1, on the reverse strand, counting down.
CTTTGTAGATGTTTGTGGCTGAAAATCACATTCTCCTCCACCATTCATTATGCAAACACAAAGAATACAAAGAAAGGGTCTCTGGTGGGTGATTTATAACTCTTTCAATGACCTCTGGGTAGAAGCAAGTGAAGCAAACTAGAACAAACACCAAGGGAGGCTGGTAGTGACTTATACTATAAAGAAGAAAAAAAACCACACACATGACGGAATTAGAAATGGTTCAAAGAAGAGCAGCCAAAATGATAACAGGGATGGAATGTCTCTCATATTATGAAAGGCTAAAGAGGTGAGGGATCTTCTGCTTAGAAAAAAGAGAGCTGGGAGGGGTGGGGAATGATTGAGGTCTACAAAATTCTGAGTAGTATACAGTAGAACAGATAAAAAGGAATCAATTTTTCATTCTTTCAAAAAGTACAAAAACCAAGGGACACTCAATGAAATTACATGTAAAAAATATTTAAAACAAATAGAAGGAAATACTTTTTCAATCAAAGAATAGTTAAGCTCTGGAAACCATAGCCCAGGGGTGGGCAACGAGGGCCGCAATCCAGTCGGGTTTTTAGGATTTCCCCAATGAATATGCATGAGATCCTTTTGCATACAATGGGAGGCAGTGCATGCAAATAGATCTCATGCATATTCATTGGGGAAATCCTAAAAACCCGACTGAATTGCAGCCCTCATTGCCCACCCCTGCCATATGCAACAAATGTTGTAACAGCGGTTAGCATAGCTGGGTTTAATAAAGGTTTGGACAAGTTCCTGGAAGAGAAGTCCATAGTCTGCTTTTGAGACAGACATGGGGGAAACCACTGTTTGTTCTCGATTGGTAGTATGGAATGTTGCTACTATTTGGATTTCTGCCAGGTACTTATGACCTGCATTGGTCACTGTTAGAAACAGTATACTGAGTTAGATGGACCATTGGGCTGATCCAGTATAGCTATTCTTATGTTCTTGGTATTATAGCTGTGATCTTTATGTTTTCACGCTCAGCAATGATACATTGGGCGGTGGGCTAATCTGGCCAATCAGAATCTTAGGCCTCTCCCAGTGCATCCCAGAATGCAACGGGAGATGGGCCTAAGATTCCAGTTGGCCCAGGTGCCTAAGGCCCCTCCTACAGGAGGGGCCTTAAGCCTGGGCCAGGCTCTTGGGCCACTTCCCGGTACATCCCAATCCAGGGAAGGCGAGCCTGCCAGCTAGACGCAGGTAGGAACCATCTGTCCGGCAAACTAAACCAGGTTTGGGGGGGATCCAGGGGGATCCAGGTGGGGTTAGGGGGAGTCCTGGTGGGGGTGAACTTTTGGGGGGTGGGGGATGTCAGCAGAAGGGACTGGGCATCCCTCTTGCCACAATCATTGGCGAGGGTTCACGGGTGTCGACAGGAGAGATTGTACATACCTCCTGCCATGATCATTCGGGGGGGGGGGGGGGTCAGGGGTGACAGGCTGAAGGGGCTGGGCATCCCTCCTGCCAGTGATGTACAGGGATGGGGGATGGGAGGGTTCTGGCAGGAGGGTTTGGGCATCCCTCCTGCCGGTAGTCTTCATGGGGAGTGGGGACGGGTTGCTGCTACACTTATCGTGGTAGGGAGATCCCTTGCCATGATAAGATCAGCAACAACCTGATTCTGTAACCGGTGCGTGTAACATGGATGTCTGTTAGAGAAGGGTTATTAGGCGGGCTTAGGCGTGATTCTCAAAAGTTGCTTAAGCGGCTTCTGAGACTAGGCATCCTATACAGAATCCGAGCCTTAGTGCTCCGGGCCACAGTAGAAACCTCTACCACAGCTTAGTAAAAGGGGACATAATGCTTTAAAAAAAAAAAAAAAAACACCAAATGAATTTTAGCAGCATTTTAAATGATTTCAAATTATTATATAATCTTAAAGAACCTTGAAAAGCATTCCCTAAATGTGAACCAGCCACCAAAATAGCTGTAGACCAGTGGTTTCAAACTCACAGCCCGGGGGCCACATGCAGCCCGCCAGGTACTATTTTGTGACCTGCGGTCTGTACTAGTGCTGCCCGCTCTTTGAAGCATCCTACGGCTTCCCCCCTGGCCTCCTGATGTAGCAATCCTTGCAGGCTACCGGTGTTCTCAGCAGCACGTTCCCTCTTCCACGATCCTGCCCAGAACGCCACAGAACCGACGATCCTCTCTGCAGGCTGAGGTAATTAGCCGAAACTAAGACTGGGAGGTCAGGGGGAAGCTGGAGGACGCATTAAGCAAAAATAGCAGCAAATTTTAAGAAAAACAGGGGTTTTTTGGGGGGGGGTTAATTTTAAAATTTCAAATAATGTTTACAAAGAAACATAACAGGATATGGAAACATAACAAATCATTTTACATTATTATCATTACAAAATCAGAAATTCCATCTAGCCCTCATTAAAAGAAGAGGTGCACTATTTAATAACAGAAATCTATTTCAAAGGAAAATAAAAGGAAGAAAGCATCTTCCTTCTATATAAGCATCTTTTTCAAATCAGGCTCCTCAATTTGAGAATAGCCATCTCAACCAAGAAAATATATAATCCCCCTATTATTTTTGATCGAGAAATTGTATTAACTGAGCTGGATCCCAAAAAATATAATCTACACTTTGAAAAGTCACCAAACACTTGCAAGGGAACTTAAAAAAAAAAACAGTTTTATGTAATCAGTGACTTTGAGGGACCCCAGGATGGGCTTTAAAAATTATTTTCTAATCAAGAAAAATCAAATTCAAAGGAAAAACTCACTTATTTGCCAATGCCTTCTTATGCTAAGGTATATTTCAGTTGATAATCGCCTTTTAGATTTTATTTATTTATTTTTTTTACAGCAATATATGATTTTAATGATGTTGTTTAGATATGTCTATGTTATATGTGATAATTGTAGGAAACATTTTATGTATATGATATGGAAACTGCATAGTTGTATGCGGTATATAATTTTTTTAAATAAATAAATAAATCTGCTATGTATATTTTGCACAGCTAACATATTTCAGATAATAAATTAAAAATAGCCTCCCCCTTTTACAAAAGCATAGTGTGATTTTTTTAGTGCAAGTTGCAGTGGTAACAGCTCCATGCTCATAAAATTCCTTTGAGCGTAGGAGCTGTTACCGCCGTGGCCAGCACTAAAAACCATGCTACACTTTTGTAAAAGGGGGAGAAAGTGCATTTTTTTCTCATCTATTGTCTGGACATTTTATTTTCCCATCATACTGGTTTCAGTTTCCAGGGTCACAAGGAGTAGTGCAGAGTTTGAACCCACAACCTCAGGGTGCTGAGGCTGTAGCTCTAACCACTGTGCCACAACATCTGTTCCCTCTTTCTCCCTTTCCTAATAGCCTATCCCCTATTCATTTCATACCACCCCCCCAGCATCTTCCTGCCCTTTTTCTCTTCCCTGCTGTCTCCTTCCTCCATGGTCCAGGATTTTACCCTCTCTTCCCTCCCTCCCATTGTCCAGCATCTCTCTTTCAATATATTTTACCTTTAGTTTTTCATTTCCTTCTTTCTCCCCTCTCCTTCCTATGCATCTCTCCTACTGACCACTCTCTCTATTTGTCCCCTCCGCTGCCATATGCAACACCTCTCCCTCTCCCCTACTCACTTTCTATCTCTCTTTCCCTCTCCCTTGCACCCTAAGTCCAACATCTCTCCTTCTGCCCTCTCCACTGCCATGCCTAACATTTCTCCTTCTCTTGACCCTCTCCTGTGCCTCTCTCCCTCTCGTACCCCTCTCCCCTCATCCTGAAGCATTTCTCCTTCTCTTGTCCCTCCCTGTGTCCAAAAATCTCTTCCTTCCTCCCATTGTCCAGTTTTTCCTTAGTACCCCTAGTCTAGAACCCTCCACCTTAACAAGCTTCTCCAAAAGCTCAAGCCCACCCAGCAATGGTACCCACCTGGCAGCAGGCATGGGAGAAGATCTGCAGGCTTGTATCTCCCTCTCTCCCTTACTCAGTGAAATTTTTGTTACTTCAAAAGAGTAATAGCAGTGATTCCTATTCGCTGCCCTCAGTGGACTTTGAAGCCTTCCATCTGCCACATCCCGCCTTTCTCTTACACAACTTCCTATTTCCTCCTGGGCAGAATGTGACAGATGGAAGGCTTCAGGGTCAGTCAAGGGCAGCGAATAGGAATCGCTGCCATTGCTCTTTTGAAAAAAAAAAATCTCACTACAGGAGGGAGAGAGGGAGATGCAAGCCCCCTGCTGGCTGTCAGGTGAGCACCGTTACTGGGAGGGGTGAAGCCCAGATTGGGCGGGCCCATGCCTACCCATAGCTTTGTCCCTTGCAGACAGTGGGCATGGAAGCATTAGCCAGCTATAGCATTACTTACTGAGAACTAACTGGTTAATACAGATTTAACATGGGAGCACTTACCACTTCCTAGATAGGAGGCGCTAAGTATTGCGTCATTAACCAGGAGCAGGTACTATGTGTTAATCTGTACATTAACGTACAATCCAAAATAAAAACATAGGGGGAACCTTTTTCTTGATGCAGCATTAATTTTGGGCTTCCTTCATGCTAGAATTCTGCATTATAGCCCCAAACTTAAACTTCTCAAAAATTAAAACTTACATTTCCCGCTCTTAGTGGCAAAAACAGAACCTTCAGGAGATTTAGTCATTCTTTTGCTTTTAAATTAACCAAATTTCTGGAATGCTTTACCGCTTACACTTAGAAGTTTAGGTCCCTTTGCTTTATTCCGGAAAGCTCTGAAAACCTTGTTCGCTAAACATTTTGGAAACTAACTACTCTAGTCTACTTTTCCTTGTTAAGTTTATGTATTGTGCATTACATTACTACTAACCAAATCAAGCTCCATTTTGGTTGATACCCGGTCTATAAAATTAAAGTTTAGTTTAGTAAAGCTTAATGCACTTTAGTAGAAGGTCCCCTTTACGCATTTTTAAACAAGTCGGAAGCAACTGTGAAATCAAAATGCTCTGTAATACAATGAAAGTTTTGCATTCTTTTCATCTCTTTTTTTTTTCTCCATCCTTGCTTTATCTTTCTGCCTTCAGTATCTTAATTTATTCTTCTTCCTCAGCTTCTCCACACTGCATATATGTTCCCTTTTACAAAGCCACGGAAGTGATTACCATGTGGCAAATGCAACACAGACTATTCAGTTCCTATGGGCTGTGTCACATTCGGTGCACCGGGAATCACTACCGCAGCTTTGTTCAAGAAACCCATAGTCCTTTATCGGTGCATGCTTTGTTCCCTTGCTCTCAGTCACTGCAACTCTAGTACTGGTCCCTTCTACCAATGTTGTTGTGTTTGTGGTTTGACCTCAGTTACCAACATATCTCATCTTCTTTGAGCACCTTTGCCTGATGCCAGCTCTCGACATCAGAAGTGACCTCAATGAAATTCAGTGTCTCCACTTTGCTTTCTATTTTAACAGTCTCACAGGTGATATACCCTGTTTCCCCGAAAATAAGCCCTAGCATAATTTTTAAAGATGCTCCTAATATAAGCCCTACCTCAAAAATAAACCCTAGTTAAGATCGACCCCCGAAAGCCCCCACCCCCCCCATGTCCCCCACATTCCCTGACTCCATGCTCTGGAGTGTGATCTCAAGGACGCATTTGAGAATCAGTACTTCGCACTAGAGAATGACACGGTGACAAAATTCATCACCGTTCCCGTCCCCGCGGATAACTGCGGGAAATAATCCCATGTCATTTTCTAGTGTCTATTTCAACCTCAGTCCTTCTACACCAGCATTCTTCAAAGCAAAGCTTGTGGGTCTGTGGTTGTGGCCATTCATACTCTGATTCTTCCCTCTCTCCTTAAAGAATGACATGAAGATGGTTTCCCGCGGTTATCCGCGGGGACGGGAACGGTGATGAATTTTGTCACCGTGTCATTCTCTACTTCGCACTTCCCTGAGCAAGAAGTATCTGTACAGCGATCCTTGTAAAAGTGTTCACGTTACCTCATCTGGTTGCCTGTCTTAGCCGGCCCCATATTAAATTGTCTAATACTTTGTTTTTGAGGCTTGAATTTGTGTTTTGAAGAACCTCCAATTTTTAAACTTGATAGGGCCTCTGAGAAGTGCAGCCAGTTAGAGCAGGGCGTGTTTTGTTTCCTTTTCTACTGCTGAGCTAGAAGAAGTTGTGGTGTGACTACAGTCTGCCCTCAGTAGAATTTTATTCTTTCCACATATATTTTGAATATCTTTTCATAACTAAAACAATATGGTGGATTTGTGCCCAGCCATAATAGGATCAAGACTGAAATTTCTACCATGCCATATATTTATAAAATGTGGTGAACCAGTGATGGGCACTGTAGAATGGAATGACATTTCCGTGACATTTATGAGATTATATGCAATAATGCTCTTTTTATAATCCCATTTAACTGGTTAACATGTGATGTGAAGTGAGAGGCGTATTTGTCATATGATAACATGATAGAAACCTAGGCGTGCACTTCAGATTACTGAGCACAGTTACTTACTTCACTGCCCTTGGTAGGAGTTATTCCATCAAACAAAATATATGAAACAAAAATTGCATATAACATGTCAAATGTCACCAGAGGCTCTAACTCCTCTCACCTTGGGTTCTGCATCCCCTATACCAGTGGTGGCGAACCTATGGCACGTGTGCCAGAAGGGGCACTCAGAGCCCTCTCTGTGGGCATGCACGCTGTCACCCCAGCACAGAGTTCGCCAGAGTTTGTTACTAGAAAGCCAGAGGGACGCGGGGCCAGGCTGCTGCTCCTCCACCTCTCCACGCATGCCAGCGGACATTTCTCACATCACCCGCCCCTCTGCCCAGCAACCCAATGGGAGCACTTCCTCCCTCTCCTGTCTGGGGCAAGGCGGGCAGCTCATACAGCATGAGGGTGCAGTGCGGACGGCAGCTTATTGAGTACGTGGCAAAGGTGATTCCCGTGTTGGGGTTGGAGGGGAGCATGGCATGGCATGGCATGGCAAAGCAGAGGGGAGCAGATTGTTGATTCAGAGAATATCCATTTCTTTAGTGTTAACTAATAATGTTAGCTATTTTTGGTATAGAGATAGATTTGGATTGGGTTCTAACTTTTACCTTTCAATAGAAAGTTGCTTCTATCATCGAAAGCTCTGTTATTGTGTTTTTCTTTTAAGACAAAAGATGTTAATGTATGAGTTGTTTTTACTAAAATCTCAGTATTCAGGTTAAATTGTTGTGATGGCACTTTGTGATAAATAAGTGGGTTTTGGGTTGCAGTTTGGGCACTCAGTCTCTAAAAGGTTCGCCATCCCAGCCCTATACTCTATGTCATATCTGTCTGTCCAAGTTAGATTATAAGCTCTTCCGAGGAGGGACTGTCTATAAATGTCAAAATGTACAGCATTGCACATGCCTTTCAGCGCTCTATAGTTTGATAAGTATTAGCAATAGTAGCAGAGACGTCATAGATCAAAAAATAAGGCGGAGAAAAAAGCCTTAAACTAACGTGACAGCCACTTACACACAGTAAATCAAAACGGTCATAAATCGTTTCGTAGGCATAAAAAAAATTCCACCCCAATAAACTATTCACAGTCTCAAAGTGAAAATAAGGCCTCCATCTGAACGACGGTGTAACTTATTTGCTGACACGGGACAGATTCACGCCACTGATGCAGACTTCTCAATGCAGAAACTCAAAAAAATGATCATCAAAAAATGTCCCGTTCAACCAACATTCATCCCAACAAAGGCTCCTTGTTTCGCCAGACTCTTTGGCTGCTTCAGGGGGGTCTCTCCACCCACTCATAACTCTGTGTACCAAGACCCGATTAATGGCGGCAGATTTAGCAGGATGGCAACCAGGCCGCTCTTAAAACAAGAGTCTTTTCCGATTACTCCATTACATCACTTCCAGCCAGCGTTCCTTTCAAAAAAATACACATGTAAAAAGCCCTCAGTCAGTATCAACCACCCATTAAAACTACCATTACAGCTGATAACATCATTCAATGAATTCTTCTAGTCTAGTGTATATGGAAGAGAAGTCTGGATTCTATACAAAATTGGACAGAATCTTAATATAAAACCTGCACCTTTACTTCTCTAACCCACACTCTTTTTTTCAACAATGAAGCTATGTTTCCAAGCCAATCCTGGAAGACCACCAAGGTATCCACAATGAATATGCATGAGAGAAATCTGCATGTAATGGAGACAGTGTTCACAAATCTATCTCATGCACTCGTATTCAGGCATCTTTGAGATAAGGTGTTTCCCCTTAAAATTCACTCCCCCATTCACCCCCCCCAAAAAAAAAGAAAAGGTGCTGTCACCTTAATGCATCTACTGCGGCCCTAGGGAGATGCCTAGGGCTGCTTAAGCGCACCCCAGGTTACTTTCGGGCAAAACCACGCCCATAAGAACATAAGAATTGCCGCTGCTAGGTCAGACCACTGGTCCATCGTGCCCAGCAGTCCGCTCACGCGGTGGCCCTTAGATCAAAGACCACTGCCCTAATTGAGTCTAGCCTTACCTGCATACGTTCCGGTTCAGCACCTGGAGGGTGTTTTCCTCTATAACAGCCTCCGGAAGAGCATTCCAGTTTTCCACCATTCTCTGGGTGAAGAAGAACTTCCTTACGCTTGTACGGAATCTATCCCCTTTTAACTTTAGAGAGTGCCCTCTCGTTCTCTCTACCTGCGACAGATGCCTACAGTGTAGGTGGCCTTCATCGGGGTTTGTTTTTTTTTTTTTAGAAAATGTGCATCCCAATTGGCTGATTAGACAGTGGTATGATGCCTACCGCTGCCTACTGGCGACACGCTATTTATAGAATTTGCCCACAAAGCACAAACACATCCATTTTATAAAAACAAGATAGAGGTTTTGCAGTTTTGAAATGGGCATGTTTGAGACTGGATTTCTTGCGTTTACCAAAAAATGTCTGAACTTGGAATTAGACGTTATATAGAAAATTCCCCTTATATATACTTTCAGCCCGATATTCAAAGCAATTTATGTAAGCAGGAGAGGCTTAAATTGCTCCTGGTTGCCCAACCACTGATATTCAGTGGCCATTAACCAGATAGTGCCACTGAATATTGTCTCTGATGGGCCTTTTAAAAAATGGACAGGTCAGGAACAATACAAGGATTGGGGTTAGGGAGGAGCCAACAGTTATGGCACTCATATAGCTAGGCAGGCAAAATTAGGAGTGCTCAAAAACTATTCTAAATTCAGCCACTTAGCTATGTGGCTAAATTGGCCAGCACCCACATAACTAAAATATTTCCAGAACCATTCAAGCCCCCTCCTTCCCTTCTTTCTTCCCCTAGCTTGCAACATTAACAACCCCCTCCCCCTGAAATGTACCTCTCCCAGCCCCCCTCTAGTCTGGCTAGACCCCTGAGGCCTACCAGCTCCTAGTCCTTATTCCTGCCACTAGCAGCAGAATTTTCAAAATGGCTGCCGTGACCTCTCACTGCAACCTTGAATTATTGCCTTGAAGTAAATACTATAAGGTGCTATGAGAGGTCACAGCAGCCATTTTGAAGATGCCACTGCTGTTGCTAAGGACAGGAGCAAATGGGATTCACTCCTGCCCCCATAACCTCCACTGGACCACCAGGGAGCTGAATATCAGCCTGGGCCCATATAAGTTCTAGTGGCTAGCAGTGGGATAATTAGTCCTGGATAGTCAGTGCTAGGGCCTGCACATGATCTGGCATTGAATATCCAGGGCTAATTTAGTTGGCTGAATAGTGCCCCTCACCCCTTTAACTTTTCTTACTATAAAAAGAATTCATTATGAACAAATATTGGAATCTTCAATTTGTTATCAGGGTCCTAAAATTTGGAATGATGTTGCTTTGGAGATTAGATTATTACCCACTTATTTATCTTTACGCAAAGCGTTTGATATGTATAATCTTTGTTCTCAATAGTATGTTGACTTATTTTTATTATCTGCCTAGAAGTCAGTTTGGAATGGGGTGGAATACAACCCTGGAATAGTACAGTACAGAATAGAACACAAACCCTTGCAAAAAGACCATCAGGACCTATATAGCAAAGTGAGATACCATAAAATCACTAACTCCCAGGATTCAAGCTAATATAACTATACCTATTAGAAGACATCACTGTAAATATTATATTGGATCCTAGAACATCTATTCGCCTATTATTGCAAAACTAGAACAAGCAAGAATGCTAAAGAACCTTACATGCAGAGCACAGTAAGTTCCTCAGTTAATACAAGAAAAGGACTATAAATTAAAACTAAACATACAGACCAAAACTGATGTGGCTCCCCCAATAAAACAGCTAGACTATAGGAGCAGTGTAATATGAGGAAAAAGAGAAACAGAAATATGATTCTTTTTGCATATTGCAAAATACAAAAAAAGAGAAGAGATGCATATTTCCCAAACTGGAGACATTGAAATCCTTTAAACTTTTAAAATATTTTTCTATCTTTGATGTCTTGGAATTTTATTTCTGTAATCTGTCCCTGTCTCTCTTTTTTCTTTGATTGTGTCAAAGCTGTTTTCCAGGGTCTCCTTTCTATTTCTTCTTTTACTTCTCCTCCTACCCATTTCCTTTCCTATGCCTGACTAACTCGGAACTTGTGTTAACAGTTCTGGGCTGATCTTTGGAAACAAGCTGAGGCTGAATTTGAGTAAAACAGAGGTCATGATAGTTTCCAGAGCCCCAATGGATGAAGTGTTATTCACTTTAGATTTTAATGGCACTAACATTAAGCTTTCTCAAGAAGTTTGGGTATGATCATAGATTCAGTGAAATCTCAAATCAGAACATGGTTAAGAATGTTTCTTACAGGCTTTAATTGGTCTACAGAATTAAACCTCTGATATCTGTTGAATTCCTGAACTGTTCTGCAATGCTTTATTTTGCCAAAGATTGATAACTATAACTCATTGTATTTGGGTCTGCCACTACAGAGCTTTACTACGAACAAAACAAACTGACTCTGTAACAGTATCACAACCCCGGAGGAGGACCCGTTGTACAAAAATTTAGCTCAGAGATATATAAAACTCTGAAGAGGGAGAGGTAACCCCCTCTTAGGGAAAGAGTTTATCTTCCAATCATTGCTTCATAATTTGTAACAAGCGAGTCCAACTCAAAGGTATAAAAAGTTGCAGCTGTATATATATCTCAATGATGATGCAATATGCATTCCAAAAGCTTTCAAAAAATCAGGTAAATTTTGCATTCAGGTAAGCACTGAAATATTCAGCATTCATATGGACGGAGATTTTTCATCTGCAGAACGTTTTCAACCTATGGCAGAATTCAATCAGTCGGACGGGGTCTCCTGAAGTAGACACCGAAATGGGGCCGCATCGGGACCCTGATAAGTATTTTTGAGACTTATCCATATGAATGCTGAATATTTCAGTGCTTACCTGAATGCAAAATTTACCTGATTTTTTTGAAAGCTTTTGGAATGCATATTGCATCATCATGAGATATATATACAGCTGCAACTTTTTATACCTTTGAGTTGGACTCGCTTGTTACAAATTATGAAGCAATGATTGGAAGATAAACTCTTTCCCTAAGAGGGGGTTACCTCTCCCTCTTCAGAGTTTTATATATCTCTGAGCTAAATTTTTGTACAACGGGTCCTCCTCCGGGGTTGTGATACTGTTACAGAGTCAGTTTGTTTTGTTCGTAGTATAGTGCTTTCTCTGACTCTTGGTTACATTATTCCTGCTTGTAGTGGAAACATAACTACAGAGCTTTAGGCTTCTGTAGTTAATCCAAAATGCAATCGCTAGTGTGCTTGCAGGTGTTTCCTGTTTTTCATATATTTCTCCCATATTGCAAACATCACTTTGGCTAATTGTTGAATTAGGTTCAAAAGCCTTGTTGATTCATAATGCTCTTTGTAATGGGGCACTGTTATATCTGTGGTCTTTCAATAATGTGCTGTTTCTCGTCCACTTATCTGGTATGCACTTTGAATACTTCTTCTCATTCGTTCATAGTGCTTTTATATCTGTCAGCCACCCTGAAAATTTACAAGCCCTGTAGTGCTTTAAGATCAGAAGGTGCATACCAACTTTCTATTCCATCAATCCCTAAAATACACTTTGAAGGAAACACAAGTATGTGCTTTCTTGATTGCAGGTGCAAAAAAGTGGGACAGACTACCTTTTGCTTTGAGCCTGGAAAATGACACTGATGATTTTATGAAGGGTTTAAAAATCTATTTGTTTGAACTAGCTTTGTCAACTGAGCTTTAAACTCGATAGAGAGCCTTAGTACTTTTTCTTATTGTTCATATAAGAGAATTAGATTTGTTTGTCAGCTGGGTTTGCAGTTTATTTCAATATTATATTGTTTTTAATTCTGGATATTATTTTTGCTTAGTCTAAGCAGATTATAAATGCACAAATAAAGAAAAAATAAATATGTGTTTGAGCTGCTACTTAATGTATTTTTGGAATATATGAATTTAAGGTCTGTTAATGCAGCATGCCCCCCTTTCTTTCTGTCTCCCTGTCCCCACTTTCTTTCTTTCTGTTTCCCTTCTTTCTTTCTGTCTCCCTGCCCCCCTTTCTTTCTTTCTTCCTGCTCTCCCCCAAGCCACTGCCGCCGCCATTGAGGAACAGGCCCCCAAACCACCGCTGCCACAAGCTCTCCCTGCTTTCCAGAACTTCCTATCTGACGTCAGAATTGACGTCGGGTAAGGAAGGCTGGTTGGCTCGGTGCTTCTGCGTCAGGAAGCAGGTAGAACGTGAAGGCAACGCAATCAACTCGCGTTGTCTTCATGATCTACTGGTTGATCGCGATCGACCTTTTGGGCACCCCTGCTCTAGGGTATACATATTCAGGGCTTCCAGTCTCTCCTCATAAGTCTTTTGGTGCAAACCTCCTACCATTTTCATCACCTTTCTCTGGACTGCTTCAAGTCTTCTTATGTCCTTTGTCAGATACGATCTCCTTATAATAGAAAGCATAGGCAGCGGAACACTTTTTTGTTTGGTAGAGCAAGGTGAAAGATTTCACCAAGACATAAAAACAATGGAAGCTAGATACTAAGGAAGAAGGGATGCACACATGATGTCAGACTATTGTTGGAATCTTATGCAGGATTGTCCTGGCAGACCTACTCTCGGAAGTCTTACAAAAGGAGCTTCTTGTGTGTCGAATGACTGGAAAGTTTGTATTATAAACTTGTGCTTTTGGTATGAAATAAGTAAATTTTCATGTTATACACTTTTCTTTTAATTTTTAATATGTTTCCTTCATGCTTAAATTAATTTAAATACTACATTAAAATATTCTGAATTTTTAATAGGCAAGCAGTGATATATGCCACATGTTCTTGTATCTCAACTAGAGCTGATAGGAGAAAACTGGTGCCATATTTTTGAATCAGCAGGTCAAATATACCCAGAAAGAGGTCTAACATTTGAGGCATCAAAATGAGTTTTGGCCAGCGATTAATTGTCACTATTCTGACATGTACTGAGAAAAGTTTTGCTGCTAAGTTATGCAACTGCTTTGCCATAACAGTTTAACAAATATTTTATATCACCAATAAATCATAATATATATCCAGAATACAGCAGTCTTCTCTTATATTGCCAGCAAGTCATCGTGAGAATCTTTTTCTTTGTTTTGGGACCACATAAGGGCAAAAATCATACTCCAAACAGATGAGACTAGCCACAAACGCTGAGCACAGTGATTATTAACTAAATAGCTTCTCAGATAATCACCTAATTGCCCTTCAGATGCTCACATGTGAAACAGATCTGTAAATTGCCAAATTCAAAGCAGACTACATTTTGCTCAAATTTGAAAATTCTCATCCATCTGACTCCAGATTTGGATTAAATTACTCACTTTTTCAAACCTGATCTCAAGATTTACACATTCCTAGCTTCAACAAATATCATCAGATGATTTGAAATAAAATGCAAAAACACTAGCAAAAATAAATAAATAAAAGGAATTAAGTTTTACATTAATGGAGTTTTTTTTCTTTATCTAATTTTATATTTTAAGTTTTAATATATTGCACATATGAGTTGGGTACCTAGGTTCTGTTAAACCAGTTATCAACATACTTAACATTTACAGTAGAACCCCCTCCCCCCACACACAATCTCTCTTACACTAGCCATAGAGACACATAATTTACATCAGGGCTGCCCAAGTCCGGTCCTCGAGATCTACTAGCAGGCTAGGTTTTCAGGATATCCACAATGAACATGCATGAGAGAGATTTGCATACCAAGAAGGCAATTCAGGCAAATCTCTCTCTCTCATGCATATTCATTGTGGATATCCAAAAAACCTGGCTTGCCAGTAGATCTCGAGGACCGGACTTGGGCAGCCCTGATTTACATTATTGTGTAAGTTACATAAGTAAGAGGGAGCCCCCACCTATGTCTTGCCCATATTCCACCCCTCTGTAAATGCCCCTTGCAAATATGCAGTATGTAAGTTAAGCGTGTATTTGCAGAATTGCCCTTTATACCCCTCATTGTGTCAAACGTTAGGAGCGCCCAAAGCAAACAACTGGGAAGGGTTATATCAAACGGATTGTTCCAAACGTTGACAATCACAAAAAACAAAAGGGAACAAGCCTGAAGTATTTAATACCTTATTTAACTCAGATGGTGCTCAGAATCCACGGATGGAATAGAAAAAACTCAGGATGGGGAACAAACCCCTAAAGAGATTTTTTCATAGAATCTATCATTGCACCAACTAATGTGTTAGAAAGGTGATTAAAAGTGCTTCATTCTGTTTTGCATGTCCATAACATAAGTGAGTATTCAATGATTCAAAAAAATATATTTTCAAAAAGTACAAGCAAACTTAACTTGAAAGTCCATACAGTGATAGTCCGGCAGGGTTCTGACGCGTTTCGCCGAGGAGGCTTCTTCAGAGAACCCGCTGTGCTGTGTGCAATTCAAAATTAAATGCTTCCTAAACAGACAAAAAGAAGGTGTAACTATATAGAGTTCACAAAGAAAAAAGTGTATGCAACTTACTCTCGACGTTGTCAGTAGGATACCTGGTTCAAAGGAAGAAGTCTTTCATTTCCTGTGACATCAGTGCTCAGCTGAGCACCCTGTACTTATGTAATACCAGGCTGGCTGTGGAAACAAGAACAGAGGTGGATATATCATTGGGACACAGTGACTCCTACTGGACTGAATCGAGAAGTAGAATGGTGGGCGTTTCTTCACCGATGATGGACAGCCTGGTATTACATAAGTACAGGGTGCTCAGCTGAGCACTGATGTCACAGGAAATGAAAGACTTCTTCCTTTGAACCAGGTATCCTGCTGACAACGTCGAGAGTAAGTTGCATACACTTTTTTTTTTGTGAACTCTATATAGTTACACCTTCTTTTTGTCTGTTTAGGAAGCATTTAATTTTGAATTGCACACAGCACAGCGGGTTCTCTGAAGAAGCCTCCTCGGCGAAACGCGTCAGAACCCTGCCGGACTATCGCTGTATGGACTTTCAAGTTAAGTTTGCTTGTACTTTGTGAAAATATATTTTTTTGAATCATTGAATGCTCACTTATGTTATGGACATGCAAAACAGAATGAAGCACTTTTAATCACCTTTCTAACACACTAGTTGGTGCAATGATAGATTCTATGAAAAAATCTCTTTAGGGGTTTGTTCCCCATCCTGAGTTTTTTCTATTCCATCCGTGGATTCTGAGCACCATCTGAGTTAAATAAGGTATTAAATACTTCAGGCTTGTTCCCTTTTGTTTTTTGTGATTGTAAACGTTTGGAGCGTTCATTTGGGAGGGGTCTGTGCGGGCCACGGGTATGTGCAACCAATAGAAAGCGGTCAGTTGTGTGCTGAGGATGCTACATTTTGGCACATGCATTTACGCTTGCCACTGACACGGCATAAGTGGGTGAACCTAAGGGCTCCTTTTACGAAGGCGCATTAGGACCTTAACGCGCGGAATAGCGCGCGCTAGCTGCTACCGCCTCCTCTCGAGCACCTTCGTAAAAGGAGCCCTACATGTTGGCACATGGTGGCTGAATGTCATGGTAATTTATTATGTGCTTGATGTGTAATGAATTATATTTATCGGTGATGGGACTAAATCGCGCGAGACAACAGCGCGCCAACAACTGAGCGCAGACAACTGAGCGCAAGGTTGACGGCATGCCGAAGAAAAGCACTATTTTAAAGGGCTCCGACGGGGGGTGTGGGGGAGAACCCCCCCCACTTTACTTAACAGACATTGCGCTGGCGTTGTGGGGGGTTTGGGGGGTTGTAACCCCCCACATTATACTTAAAACTGAACTTTTTCCCTAAAAAACAGGCAAAAAGTTTGGTTTCAAGTATAATGATGGGGGTTACAACCCCCCAAACCCCCCCCAACGCCAGCGCAATGTCTGTTAAGTAAAATAGGGGGGTTCCCCATCAACACCCCCCGTCGGAACCCTTTAAAATAGTGCTTTTCTTCGATGCGCCGTCAACCTTGCGCTCAGTTGTCTGCGCGCCGTTGTCTCGCGCGATTTTGTCTATGAACCATATTTATCTTTTTGTTTTTAACTTTGTTTTTACATTTAAACAATGTGTGTGTAATATGTTATCTGCTTAGAATTTGTAGATAACGTGGAATCCAAATAAATATTATTTGTGTGGTATTATTATTATTATAAATACCAACTTAACGCTAAAATTCTATAAAAGGTTTGGCACACAAACTTGCTGTTCTAGGATAGTAGCTTAACACTCAGATGCGTGGTACCTATCTTTTAGTCTAAAATTAGGTGCCTCAAATTAGGCACCAGTTCTCATAGTGTTAAAAGCTACAGCCTCAGCACCCCGAGGTTGTGGGTTCAAACCCTGTGCTGCTCCCTGTGACCCTAGGTAAGTTACTTAATCCTCCACTGCCCCAGGTACATTAGATAGACTGTGAGCCCACCGGGACAGACAGGGAAAATGCTTATAAACCTCTTTGAGTTTGGTTGTAAAACTACAAAAAGGTGGTATACAAGTCCCAATCCCTTTCAGGGCCCTTAGGCATGCCTAAGTCATTACAGAATATTAGCACTCAGCCATTTTTATTTATTTATTTTTTTTAATTACCATGAAAACACTTATGGTTTCAATCTAAAGCATAGTATTACTTAGACTCTTGGTTTCTTTTCTCTTTCCTCTCATCTATTTGCTTTAATTTAACTGATTGAATACCACATTGATATTCTTTGTTTTGTGGTATATCAAATGTAAATAAAAGTTGGAAACAACCATGTGTCATCTCCATGTTTGGCTGCCTAAATAGTTGGCATGTATAAGGATTGGGACTTATATACCACCTTTATGTAGTTTTACAACCATGCTCAAAGCGGTTCACATACAGGTACTTCAAGCATTTTTCCTTTCTGTCCTGGTGGGCTCATATGCAATGTATGTGGGGCAATGGCGGATTAACCCCCCCCCTTATTATTTTTTTTTTTTTACAAAACCACGCAAGAGGTTTGTAGAGCTGGCTGGTGCGTTGAATGCTCTGCACAGCTCTGATGCTCATAGAATTCATGTTTCTCTATAGCTGGACCATTTACGTGGAACGCATTGTCTGGTACTTTACGGTTTTGTAGAAATCTATTGCAATTGAGAAAGTTGCTTAAAACCCATTTGTTTGTTCAAGCATTTTTAAGCTAATATTCTGCTTCTTGAGTTTACTTTACTTTACTTTCTGAATATCATCTTTTTTTGCAGGTTATCAGATTTGTGCTACTTTATTGAAGTAATGTAGTAGAGCACTTTACAGGGGTTCAGGGAAGGTTCCTGGAGGATAAGGGGATTGAGGGGTACAGATAGAACTAGAGGTAGGTCATAGAAGGGGTCAGAAACCACTTCACAGGTCATGGACCTGATGGGCTGCCGCGGGAGCGGACCGCTGGGCGAGATGGACCTCTGGTCTGACCCAGTGGAGGCAACTTCTTATGTTCTTATGTTCTTATGAGCGGTTGAGATGGTATAATCTTATGATTTGTGCTGATGTATGGGATTTTTTATGTTGTGCAAATCCTGAAATGTGTATGTAATATTGTGAGCCACCTTGGATAAAGGCGGATTAAAAATGTTTTCAATAAATAAATTCAGTGGTAGGATTAAGGGCTCCTTTTACTAAGCTGCGATAGCGGTTTTAGCGCGCGCAGAATTGCCGCACGCACTAGACGCCAATGCCAGCATTGAGCTGGCGTTAGTTCTAGCCATGTAGCGTGGGTTTAGCACGCGCTAAAATTCCGCGCGCACGCTAAAAAAAAAAAAACGCTATCGCAGCTTAGTAAAAGGAGCCCTAAGTGACTTGCCCAGGGTCACAAAGAGCAGTACGGGGTTTGAACCCACAACCTCAGGGTGCTGAGGTTATAGCTCTAACCACTACACCATATTCTCCCTTCATAGGTGCCTGGGGCCTACACAAAGTGGGGGTGGGGGAAAGGTAGGGGAGGGTCATTGGGGTGGGCAGACTAGATGGGCCGTGGCCCTTATCTGCCGTCTATTTCTATGTTTCTATGACCATGAGAGTCTTTTTCTGCCATCATTTAATGTGTTACTGAGACATGGGGCACTTTTGCTCGACTGGAGCTAAAATTGTCTTTGATTTTGCACATCAAAAAAACGAGAAGCCAGTCAAAGAGATCTATCATTTGGAACACAGATCAGATCAGGCTTAACAGTTGAAAATCTCCTAACAGTTTATAAAATTGATTTAACAATGATGGTTGAAGTCTGTTTTAAATACTGTAAGTCGGTATTCCATCTCAAAAGACAATGACAGAAGGAGCCATATTAATATTTTCTTTTAAAGCCACAACAGAATCCTAAGTAAACAGTTACTTAGACAAACTATAGAATGCTGCAGACAGTTAAATTGAATTTCACTAATTTAGACCACATTTGCTCTTAAGCAAAATGTTTTCCT
The DNA here is from genome assembly GCF_902459505.1 of Geotrypetes seraphini. Taxonomy (NCBI): domain Eukaryota; kingdom Metazoa; phylum Chordata; class Amphibia; order Gymnophiona; family Dermophiidae; genus Geotrypetes; species Geotrypetes seraphini. Next base: position 237,407,148 of record NC_047085.1, on the reverse strand, counting down.
TTTCTCCAGAATAACAAATTATCACTAAGGGGCTTAGGCAATAAATATTGTTTTAACTTGTAAGACAGAAAAAATTACCCTGCATGATAAATAATACTTAAAGTGGTATTCAATAAGTTTTACCCTGTGCCGTGGTTATAGTGTGCCTGTAAGCGAGACAGGCGTGCCCATGCCTGCTAGCTGGTGGCATAAATCCCCTTTGTCAACCAAAGTAAAGCTGGCACGGGCAATTTCCGTTCCGCCCAGTCAAAAAATATAAGATCTATGAGAGATCAGCCCTCTCTCCCCCTACCTTAAATAACATAGGGGAGGGGGGACCTTCTGGTGGGAGAACACAGGGAGAGTATTAGGCTTTGGTGAACTCTGACTTGTACATCAAGGTACAGGTTGGAAGGGAATTGGGCCTTGGCGGGCTCTGACTTTTGCTCAAGGGAAATCAGGTATTTGAGATCTCTTGATAGACAATATGAGCTGGGGTCAAATGGGGCAGTGTGGTTCATGCAAAACACCCAGGGTGAAAGCATTGGTTACATAAGGAATCTGAAGATTTTCTGTGGTAAAAACCAAACACCTAGTCAGAGATAGGTGTTGCATTTTTGTCGTTTACCAAGACCATGGAATATGGTAGTGTTTTCACCAGACCCAATAAATCTTAATATGACACTCCATCATTTAAATATAGTTAAGTAACCATTTTAACATACCTTAATGTACTAAATCAGGGATCTCAAATTCCCTCCTTGAGGGCCGCAATCCAGTCGGGTTTTCAGGATTTCCCCAATGAATATGCATGAGATCTGTGTGCATGCACTGCTTTCAATGCATATTCATTGGGGAAATCCTGAAAACCCAACTGGATTGTGGCCCTCAAGGAGGGACTTTGAGATCCCTGTACTAATGGAACCATATAAGCATGTGCATTTTATTTAATTTTTAGCACTTGCAATCTAAACTGATACTGATTAATTAAACACGTGATTTTAGAAAAAAAATACAACAAAAGCATACAACTGCAACATAAACTGAACCCTCTCAGCACTATCTACCTCTTAATCATCATCCCTTAAAAACGTTACCAGCAGTTTCATTCTCAGTCAATACCCCTCTGTCCCAAAGTCACACTAGCGTAAAGTGGAAAAAAATTGAGTCTGCAGGAGATTTTAGAACCTCCCATTTGTCCACATTATGTCTTTGCTACCATCAGATTTCACAAATGAGAAGAAACCACAGAAAATGTCCTAGCAATCTCTCTTATCTGGTTGATTCTTTTGCAATTGGAGCCTTTAAAAGAGCCTTCTGACTACATCTTTTTTTATATTTATTACACCGCCTCCCTCCTGCCCTTCTTATCCAGGTTACTTGAATGTGCTGTTCACTGCTTTTGTCTTGACTTTCTTTGGTCTTAAGCTATCCTTGACCCACTTCAATCAGGTTTTTGCCCTCTTCATTCTAAGGACATTGCCCTTACTAGAGTCTCCAATGACCTGCTCCTGGCCAAATCCAAAGGCCTGTACTCCATCCTTATCATCCTTGATCTATCTGTGGCATTTGAAACTGTAGATCACAGCCTGCTCATCGATATACTGCCCTTGCTTGGGTTTCAGGGTTCTGTTACCTCAGAGTTTTCTTCCTATCTTTCCTATCACATTTTTAGCGTAAGATCTGAAGGATCCTCCTCCACTGCCATTCCGATATCAGTCGGTGTACCTCAGGGCTCTGTCCTGGGACTTCTTTTCTACATTTACACTTCTTCTCTTGGTGCTTTAATCTCCTCTTACAGCTTCAAGTATCACCTCTATGCTGACGACTCGCAAATCTTACCTCGCTATACCTGAAATTTCTACAGAAGTCCACGCCCAAGTCTCAGCTTGCTTGTCTCACATTGCTACCTAGATGTCTCATCACCATCTAAAATTAAACATGGCCAAGACTGAACTCCTTATCTTTCCTCCCAAACCCGCCTCTTCCCTCCATTCTCCATTTCAGTGGCTATCTCTCTCATCCTCCCTGTCTAGACAGCTTGCAACCTCGTGGTTATCTTTGACTCATCTCTTTCCTTCTCTTTGCATATCCAATATTTCTTTCTCTCCAAAGTCACTAAAATCCAGCCTTCCTTTCTGAGTGAGCTGCCAAGACCCTCATCCATGCTCTCATCACCTCTCGCCTGGACTAGTGCAACTTGCTTCTCACGGGTCTTCTGCTAAACCATCTCTCTCCCCCTTCAGTCTGTTCAGAATTCTGCTGCACACCCTGTATTCTGCCAGTATCGTTACACTCATGTTATCCCTTCCTCAAGTCACTTCACTGGCTTCCTGTTCATTTCCTGTTCATTTCCGCATACAGTTCAAATTCTCCACTCTTATCTCTTCCTATACTCCACCCCGGGAAGTCCATTCAGTGGGTAAGTCTCTCTTGTCGGTACCCTTCTCCTCTACTGCCAACTCCCAACTCCATCCCTTCTTCCTTGCTGTGCCATATGTCTGGAACAACTTGCCTGACTCGGCACATCGGGCTCCGTCTCTGGCGATATTCAAATCCAGGCTGAAAGCTGGAATAGAAAAAGCATTCAAGATCCTATGCACAACAATGATCTTCAGAACTTTACTTAAATATGTGGTGGAGTATTTTTGAAAGGATATCTACGTGCCATAAAAAAGGTCCATCTCATTAGCCATTTTCAAACAGGAAAACCGTCACATTTATTTTAAGAGGCACAACTGCATGCTTGTACTAATTTATATTCACCTTAAATTGATTTTTCAAAGAAAAGGTAAAATAAAAAAATTATTATTGATAAAAAAGACTCTGAGTTTTAAGATTTATGGGGAGAAGTACTTTATGGCCAAAAGCAGCATTGATCACAACACGAGGAAGAGGGGGTGGCTGGGATAGCAAACCTCTTTGACTTTTGGGGCTTCAGCATCCCTGTCAGTCATTTAACAGAGCCCAAAGTTGGTGGACTCAGGCCCTCAAGGCCCCTCCCGTGGCTACACCACTGGTCCAGTAAAATCATTGCAAACCATTGCAAAGTGAACTCAAACATCTAAAGAGCTTCTGGATTTCCTGTTTCTCTCTCAGAAGCAGGAACCCTCTGAACAAGATCTTCAGGGAGGTCTCTCCCCTCCCCCTTCTTGGCATTGCATGTCTCTCCAATGTCATCTATCAAAGACTTCTCCTATGACACTGGAAGGTCTCCTGGTGACTGGATTCGGTGGGAGCTGCCTAACATCTGGACTCAGACCTCAGAGGCCATGGGAGCCGGTGTGATATTTGACTGTTTCACGTCTTTCTGTGATTGCTCTCCGGGTATCAGCACTGTAACCTGGTGTTGAACATGATCCAAAGGGAAAAGCAGAAGCAGACAGTGATTTGCCTCCAAGGTTACCTCCCTTTCTCTTTCCTATTTCCAAGAAAAGCAATAAACAAGGTAAGTATGAAAACACTAAGGTGTGCTGTCGACAGTCTTGCTATGCCGTAGGTGGGTGTGCAGATGGGTGGTCTCTGGGTGGAACATGTGTGTGGGAGGGCACACATTTACACGTATAACTTATACTACAAGTTATGTGTGCATCCCTGGAACATAGATGCACATGTTTATACCAGCTCTATGACTGGCAGAAGTGCTCACGCCTAAATACATACATGCATATGTACCTGGTTATGCTAGCATTCTTTGAAGAAAAATAGGTATGTTTTCTACCAAGGGAATATCATACATTCAGGAGATGCAGACAGAATTCCTTCTCCATATCCTCTCTCCTTTAGATTATCATGGTTCTGAGATAAAATCTTTTGGAGTAAGTTCATCATTGTCGCATTAAAGGAGTAGTTTATTTTCTCAGAAAATATTTTTAGCTATTGTGCTTCCTGTGGAATGTGCACAGTGCTGCTTTTGATTTCGCAGCTGCTTGAAAGGTGGGGCTTTGATTGGAGTGACCAGAAAGCACAAAGCAGAGAGGAAAAAGAAGAAGTACTTGCATGTAATGTAGTCAGATGTTTTCACTCAGCGTGGTTAATTTCTGAGTTGATATGGACAGACCATGTAGCAAGACGTTTTTACTATTCAATGAATGGTGGGAAGTTTTTGTTACGATTTTTTTTCATTTTTACCTGATGTGATTAATGTCATGTATGTGTACATTTTGGGCACTGATTTAAATTGTTTGGGTTTATATTTGTTTTGGTGGGTTGGATTTTAGATAGATGGGATTTTGCATTGGAATTTTATGCCGTAGTCTGCTCAGTACATCTTTTCGATTATACGAGAAGCAGATTATAAATATCTGCTTCTGCTGACATATGCTGGTCTTTTTTATTCTTGGTCCGCTAATGTTCATGAATTTTTTTATTTTTTTTTTTGTCCATTGAAGAATTTAAGAACATTAAGACCAAATCGGACCCATCTCTATCTCCAACTACAGTATATTAAAATTATTATGACTGAAATGAAACCATTTTCTACATTCGGACAGGGTAAAGCAGGGTTTCAACCTGAAAGCGATGCTCATTATTTCTACATTTCTTCCCTATCCAGTGTGATGCCTTAAGCAGCAGGGCCTCAATTCGGCAGAATTCCCAAATTGCTGAACAGTGATATTCAACCCATAGCATTTTTTTACATAGCTGCAAATAAGACATTAGATTAGCATGAAGACAGACGCTTCTGTGGCCTTTTTCACAACTCTAATGCTTTCTCTCTGTTTCTTGTAGGAGAAATACTCAGCCTGTGGCAGTCGGCATTTTTTTGAAACGGTGGCCACCATCAGCTTTTATACTTGGGTATTCAGTGCTGGGTCACGTCCAGATACCAGTGCAGAATATCCAGGTATTTGGTTGCTGCTAGCATTTTTCTGAATGGAACATGATATTCAGACTGGTACCCAGAAAACAGTCTATTTTGCCGTCTTAACTTTATCCAAATAGCTACCTGTTTAATGGTCTGACTATTGCTTCCATCTGAGCAGTGGCAAAGTTGTTGGTAGGCCGGAGTAGGCAGGGGCCCATCCACTTTGGGTTCAGACCCATCCAGTAGTGATGTACGTCCTCAAGGTAAGCTGTTGCAGATCCCCATGCCCTGATATCTGAAGACATCCTCTGTTGGAAGCCCTAGGCTGTCTGAACATTGGTGAAGTTGACAGTTTGCTCCAGCTGCCAGTGCTGGCATCCCCACACATACTCAGTTCATGTGAATGAACTGAGCATGCATGTGGCATTCTTTTTTTTAATCTTTTTTATTAAGGAGTCAACAGAGGTTGTTGACTGCCTTTTGTATCTTTTGCATGGGGCATTCTGGTGTCAGGGGATGGAAGCACATCACTGACTTCTCTAGTGTTCGGAAAACCCAGAGGGTTCCAGTGAAGGGGGTCCTCAGCTGGCAAGGCTTGGGAATCCCCATCAGCCAAGGTATTAATTTTTGTATTGGTGGTCAGGAGAGGATCTGGGAGGAAATGAGCGGGTTCATGCAAAAATTCACATCTGGCTATGCTATGTCCACCCAGCCACTGTCCTCAGACTTCCCAGTACTGCCTGGATAGTGCCAATGTGCTCCGCATGGATTTTCAGCAGCACTATCTAAGTACGTACCACTGAAAAACTAGGTATGAACTAGTCAACGAGACTTAACTAGATGGATCTGCTCCTACCCAGATAATTCCTGCTAAATATTGAGCTTTTTAACACTGATATTCAGCTGGCAGCAGAGAGTGTTTTTTAAATGTTTATCGCCCCCAATATTCAGTACCAGGCCATGTCCGGCATATGCACTGAATACTAGGGACTAAATTAGATGGGGATGGCCACTGGAGTCTATGTAAATTCTGGATGATATTCAGTTAGGGCCCACATAAGAAAGTTAAGTGACCACTGGCTGAATATTGGCTGGGACCTGCATAACTAGTTTTGTCCTTAAAAGCCTTCCCAATCCCCCTTCCATCTTCAGAAATTCTTCCTTTCCCACTTCCCCCCAGCCCCCTCCCCCCCTAAATGAGCACCTTACCCCCAACCCCCCTGGCCCTGTCTCCCTAGTGGTCCTAATGGTGGTGCTGGGGGCAGGAGCAAAGCTCCTTCACTCCTACCACTTGAGGCTGCACTTGGACAATAGCTGCCATAACCTCTCACAGCAGCTCACAAATGCTGCATGAAGTACGAGCTGCCATGAGAAGTCACAGCAGACATTTTATTTATTGAAAACGTTCATAATCCACTATATACCAAAGCGGCTCACAATTCAACATACATAGCTTTAGACATACGATTTAAAACAAAACATATATTGCAGGGAAAAGTAGAGGCTAAAATTACAGGTACTGTACTATAATCATCTTTCCAAGTGCAGCAACAGTGGGGCTTTGTTTCTATTATTTGTTTCTTTTAATGTGATTCCGCACATTAAAAGATAAGTGAAGATACTTTCTGTTGTAATGCTTCATTTGAAATGGTTTATTTGACTATGAAACAACAGTAAGTGATAAGCAATATATCAAGGAGGAGGCGATAATAAGGGCCAAGGATTGATATCATTACCCATTAAGCACTGGAACGACACAATCTGTGTTCAATTAAGTGGGTGTTGGAGACCCTCCAGACCTCTTTCTGCTCTGAACACTCAGAAGTGGGGTGGTTTGGCATTGTGGATGTTTCTGAAAGGTCACTTTGGGCAGCCACAAAACGTAGAGACTTGAAGAAAACAACAGGTTTTATTAGCATACGTATGCGGACCCCTGAGCCCCAAGCTGGCTTCAGAAGTCCCGAAACCAGGATGTTACAGAGATATTTATATATTCTTCTGGCTATACAACTGAATTCTAGAAAAAACTTTTCACGTGCTACTTTTCTTAACAATCATTGGTCCTAAGCTCACACTAGCAGGTCACTAGCAGGTCACTTATCTAAGCCCTGCAGTCTTTCTGTTACATGTCCAGGAGGGCGGAATACAATATCATTTATGCTGAGATAGCCATAAGAATGCCCAAGCTAAAACACCCAGTGCAGGCAGGCTAGAGATAAGTTAGGTCTGCAGCTAAACATAATTCAGCATTTTATTAAAGAGAAAACTTAGTTCAACACTTAGGAAAATCAGTCCCAGACTCCTTCATTTCCAGTTTACGTTTACCTCACTTCACCATCTTCTGTACTTCGTTAGTGATTCGCTTTGTTTCTAGTCCCAACAATCTCACTAGGACAACCAGGGAGACGGGTAGACTCAGAAGGCCTACCTAGACCTTGGAAGAGGTTGGGGGGACTTGTTCCTTGGGAATGGGAGGTGCTCTGATGCTGCAGGCTGGGGGGTGGGGGTAGGAGGAAGGTTTACAATTTCAGAGGCTGAGAGAGAGAGAGATCAGGAGGGCTTTTAAGGGCAAAAATTGTTATGCGGTTCCTAGCTGATATTCAGTGTCTGAGCCCACATAACTAAACGGGTAAAGTTAGGACAGCCTTTGAGCTGTCCTAAATTCACCCAAAAAAACCCAGTTCCTCCTCAACGCCACCGCCAACGTGCCCACTTTGTCGTGCGGTCTCTAGGGATATCGAATAGCACTGTTCAGCTAATTGCCTTTGATTATCCGTCGCCTAGGCAGCGGTACGTGATTTAAGTGAACATCTGTCTGCATGCAACTCAAAAGGAGGTGTGGCCAGAAGAGGGGCAGGGGGGCGTTCCGAGAAGTTGTATTTTTATAGAATAGTTCCATTTCCACTGTCAAATACAATGAGTTGGGCACCAGGAATCAGCAGGCATAAATACCGACACGCAAATTTGGACACAGGAATTGGCTTTAAGGGAGAAATTCTGTAAATGGCATCTAAAAAGATAGGTGTATATAATATAGACACCTATCTCTTGTCAATCACAGGTGCCTATACTGTAAAGGTCTACATTATAGCACCTAAGTCCTTTAAAGAATCACACCTAAGTCCTTCTCTGCCCCTAAATATGCCTACTTTGGAGTTAGGTGCCTCTAGGCGCCATGTGAAATGTGCCCATCTTTTGCAGGATTGCACCTAAGAAGATTAGTACCTATTACCCAATTAATTTTTTTTTTTTAAATTATGAGTTTGATAAAGCTCATAATGGAAGCCAATTTACTAATTAAGTTAGTGTAACTTTGGGCACCTATTTATTTATGAGCCAATCTTTAGGCACCTCCTATAGAATCTCCCCCTATAAAAGGCAATCAACCTGGAACACATATTTTTTTTTTCCAGTGATGATTTGTTAGTGCAATTTATAGAATTCAATGTGGATATTTTGAGTCAGATTTAGAGCAGGCATTCCCAGAGAACAGCAAATGTTGGTTGGAGTAGGAAAATGTGATAGGTTATGGGCTCCTTTTACAAAGGTGCACTAGCGTTTTTAGCGCACGCACTGGATTAGCACACGCTCCCTGAAATACTACTGCCTGCTCAAGAGGAGGCGGTAGCGGCTAGCACACGGCATTTTAGCGCGTGCTATTCCATGCATTAAGGCCCTAATGCACCCTATAAAAGGAGCCCTATATTTTAAACTCAATATGCATTGTTTTCCATGGAAACAGATCCGCAGGATTGTTGGGGCCCCTTTTACAAAGCCACGATAGCAATGCTGCTGCAGTAAATGCACCGAAGCCCGTTCACCGTGGCAGCATCGCTACCGCGGCTTTGTAAAAGGGGCCCTTTGTGGGCACCCTACGATGGGATGCTGAAAAGTGCTCAGCCCAACCAAGAGAATGACGTGGATATGGTTCAATCGATGATCTGAAACAATGTTAAAACATAGCATTTCATTTCTGCAAAAAGTGGCACTTAACAAAATAAGATAACACTCTTTTCAGCTACAGAGGCACAATAACGCTCAGAATTTAGGAAGTTGGTTGGTTGGGCTGAGAACTTTCAGCACCCCCTCGTATACCTGTTGCAAGTTTCAAAGTAATAACATGTGCGTTCTTTTTTTTTTTAATTGGTGCAGTATCTATGGCTAAAAAGTGCATTTGAGCTTTGTCCCAGTACAGACAGCTTGAAAGTTGCCCCCTATAACTATGACTGATGACAGTCCAAATATTTGCCTGGATGCAAAGATTATAATTTTTTATTTTTTTTTAAATAAAATGTTTATTTGGGAGGAAAAGAATTAACAGAATAAATCATGCATCAACTCAGTTCTAAAAAAATGATGCATCAGCAAGATTATAATTTTAACTATTATAAAACAGCTACCATGACTGAATCATTGATCATTTGTACTGTGTTACAAGGTTTTTCAGGAATTACATTTTAGCACACTGTCTCTTGAAATTCCCAGATCTCTAAGTATATTAAGAGTAGCTAATGGACATCATAGTCAATATGTGTTTGTTAGTTTTTTTTCATTTTAACCCTCCTGAAATTGCATGTGGACAGTGTATACCTCCAGTACTCTGTCCACATTAATCTACAATTTAACAGGTACTGTATTTTCTTTCAAGAGCTAGGAAAAATAATGGCCGATGTAGCCAAGCATTGCACAACATATGTTTTGTGACGTGAAACAAATTCAGGTTTTATACATGCTAAGCAGCAGTGGCGTACCAAAGGGGGGGGAGGTCCGCCCAGGTGCAAGCCATGAAGGGGGTGCTCCCGGCCTTGGAGTCATGGCCCGGGAACTTCCCTTCTCATGGCCCGATTCCAAGGCTATCGGTAGCCCCCCGACCGTGGTCCAGCCTTGCCTTCTCTGTGTCTTACCTTTCATTACCACAACCACACACCCCGTCGGAGCTTGTTGCGCTCTAATGTGGGGAGCGCTTTAGTCACCGGCTTTCACATCTGTCAATCAATGGCCGACTTCCTGTTTCCGGCGGGTGGATCGCGGCAGAGGCAGAAGCAGGAAAGGAGCCGCGTGCGACACCGAGTAGCAGTTTTTCGACTGAACCGAACAAGATAAGAATTGCTATTTTGTTCGGTATTGATGGTGTTTTAGCTAGTGCTGCCTGCCCCAAAAAATCGCCTCCCGAATCCCGATTCACCATCTGCTCCTGCTTTAGAGGGCGAGGGGGGAGGGTCAGTCGGGAAGTGCTGCAATGTTGGCTTCTCCTCTAGCCTCCTGCACCTCCCTTTTCCTGATTACAACAGAGACAGTCCTTGAGGGGAGAGGTGCAGTCCTTCGGGGGGGGGGGGCAGGCCTTCAGGTGGGGGTGCAGGCCTTCAGGGATGGGGTGCAGCCCCCCAAAGGTCTATCCCCCCTGAAGGCCTGCACCCCCCAGAAGGTCTGTCCCCCCTAAAGGCCTGCACGGACCCTGAAGGCCTACACCCCAACCCTGAAGGCCTGCCCCCCCCCCTTGAAGGGCTGTACCTCCCCCTCCAAACTTCTGCACCCCATCCCTGAAGGCCTGCACACCCACCTGAAGGCCTACACCGTATAGGCCTTCAGGGCGGGTGCATGCCTTCAGGGGGTTCAAACCTTCAGGGGAGTGCAGGCCTTCAAGGTTGGGGTGTAGGCCTTCAGGGCCCGTGCAGGCCTTCAGGGGGGACAGATCTTCTGGGGGGTGCAGGCCTTCAGGGGTACAGACCTTCGGGGGGGGGTTCAGGCCTTCAGGGTTGGGTTGTAGGCCTTCAGGGCCCGTGCAGGCCTTCAGGGGGGGACAGACCTTTGGGGTGGTGCAGACCTTCAAGGGGGTGCAGTCCTTCAGGGGGGAACAGTCCTTCGGGGGAGTGCAGGCCTTCAGAGCGGGGACAGACCTTCAGGGGAGGGGGTCCTGGTGTAGAAGTACACGGAGGGGGGAAGGGAAGGGGGGTTCAAAGATACGTGCATATGCCAGACTTTGGGGGGAAGAAATAATGGGTCTGAAAACAGAAGGAGAGAGATGGTGGATAATGGGATTTAGGGAGGGAAGGAACAGAAAGGGAGAGAAGTTGGACACAAGGGATGGTGTGGAGGGGGGATAGAGATACTGGATAGGAGGATAGTTGGGAAGAGAAAGGGAGAGATGGTGGACCCTGGGGTGTTGGGGAAGGAGGGAGAGATGCTGGATGAAAGGGTAGTTGAGAAAAGGTGAATCTGTGGATGAAGATGAAAAAAGGAAAGATGTCAGACCTCTGGGGGAGGGAAGGGAAACAGAAGGGGAGGACAGAGAGGGCAGATGGATAGTTAGCACGGAGAAAGAAGGAGACCCTGGCAAGCAAGACAACCAGAGCCTGGGACCAACAAAATTTGAATATTGACCAGACAACAAAAGGTAAAAAAATAATTTTATTTTCTATTTTGTGATTACAATATGTCAGATTTGAAAAGTGTATCCTGCCAGAGCTGGTGTTAGACCGCAAACGTGAGCTGGGATTTAACAGAGAGAGGAAAAGTTCTTTTTGTTTCTTTATTTTGTTTACACCACAACGCCAGTGTGGTTAGGAGAAGCCAAAGGGGGGTGAAAAAGCTATAAAATAAACCCACCAGGATGTTTGAAAAAAACACCCAATTGGGCAGGAAAATCAAATCGAATTGAAAAACCAATTCAATAGGCTGAATCGAATCGAAATTTTTTTTCCTGAATCGGGCAAAATGATCAAAGAAAAGCGCCACAAGCACTACTCTCAACTTATCAACACCCCATCCCTAAACACTAACAAACTCTTCAAAATAGTTAACTCCTTATTTGACACCGTCCCACATAAAAGCTCCCCCACAGATCTACCACCCTCCCCAACAAAACTAGCTGTCTACTTCGCCAACAAAATTCTCAACTTGAAAACAACACTCACAATAACTAGCACTTACCCAATTATTCATCCACCCTCTCCAGAAAATGATGGCGCACCAGCAGACATGACCTGGTCTCACTTCAAAAACCCAGACTGGAGCCTATTCCTCAAGCTATACTCAAAATATTCCAAATCCAACTGCCTACTAGACAACTGCCCTCCAACCATCATGAAAACTGCCCCCCTCTCCTTCAAAGCAGAACTCTTCAACTGGATCACCCTGTGCATGTCAACCGGCCACTTCCCACTGGAACTTGGACACATCCTCGTATCTCCAATAATTAAAAACCCTAAAGAATCCCCCTCTGTAACCTCCAACTACAGACCCATCGCCAATATTCCTCTCTTCCTAAAAATCATGGAAGGACTTGTCAATAACCATCTCACGTCTTACCTAGAGAAATTTAACATCCTCCATGACTCCCAGTCTGGATTCCGCACCAATTACAGTACGGAAACTGTGCTAGCCTCACTAACCAATCACCTCCTCCAACTATTCTCACTGGGAAACAGCGCACTGCTACTCCAGTTCGACCTCAGCAGTGCCTTCGACCTAGTAGACCATGACATTCTGATTAGCTGCCTCGACTCCGTAGGCATCTCCGGTCAAGTACTAACCTGGCTCACAGGCTTCCTAAAAAACCGAACCTACCAAGTCCACAATGACGGAACCTTCTCCCATACATGGAGCAACCCCTGTGGAGTCCCCCAAGGCTCCCCCCTATCCCCGTCACTATTCAACATTTACATGGCATCTCTGGGTCACATGTTATCGAACCGTAACCTGAAATCCTACATTTACGCAGATGACATTACAATCATCATACCCATCACCTCACTGTCATATGAGACAGAACAATACATCTCTACGGTCCTCACCATGGTAGAAAATTGGACCACTTGCTTCAAACTGAAACTAAACCCAGAAAAAACCAAGTTCTTCCTTGCAAGTCCCAACCACAAACTAACGTCCACCACCCTGCAACTCAATGGTTTAACGTATCCAATCAACGCTACCATAAAAATCCTCGGAGTCATATTGGACCGATGTCTCACCCTAGAAGATCACACTAACACCCAGGTCAAAAAATGCTTTTCCACCCTTTGGAAACTCCGCTCCATCAAACATTACTTTGATTTCCCCACCTTCAGGTTACTGGTCCAATCCTTAATTCTAAATTCCCTGGATTACTGCAATATCATATACCTGGGCTCCTACAAGAAAACCACTAAACGACTACGACTTATCCAGAACACCGCCGTCCGCCTCATCTACGGGCTCAAAAAATCAGACCACATCAGCCCTTTCTACAGGAAACTTCACTGGCTACCGTTCGAAGCAAGGATCATCTTCAAATTCGCTTGCCTCTGCTTCAAAACCCTAACTGGCTCAGCCCCGATATATCTGTCACGCCACTTCACCTTCCCAGGTTCTAACCGTACACGTAATGCACACCTGTTTGCCTACCCCTCCCCAAAAGGATGCATCCACAAAAGATTCTTCGACAGGACCCTCTCCTTCCAGGCTGGCAAATGGAATGACTGCCTGTCCACTCTCATCTCTCTTGCCCCTACTTATCAATCGTTCAGGAAATCGCTCAAAACATACCTCTTTGACAAATTCCTCTAACCCCCGCCCCTCCCCTACAGAACTAATTATCCCTTGCCTATCTCCCTTTCCCTTCCCCTCCCCCCATGCAACAGTTACTAGATCTTTTTTGTAATTATCACTTTACCATATAATTGCTAACTAACTCTCTACACCTACATTGTATAAATCGCCCTGAACTGTCTTCTTGATATGCTGTAACCTCGATGTTAACTTCGCTGTAACCTTGATGTAACTTCACTGTTAATGTACAGTCTCTTATCCTGTAAACCGCTCTGAACTGTTTTGTGGTATTGCGGTATACAAAAATAAAGTTATTATTATTATTATTATTATTAGTTTGTGCTACTGTCTTAGACTTTAGGATCTGGGAATGGGGAGAAATGGCATCCTCAGTACTTTATAATGCAAGTGAAACGAGGATTTGGTCATACTTTTGAAGGGTCTGCAGAAGAAAAATATTGTATAGGCCGGGGGAAATGGGAACTTTTCTTCCCTCTATTTTTGTGAATGGCAAGGCTGAGGATGTCAGAGAGTTCAGTTAAAATATGTGCTTTATAAGAAAATATAATAATGTGTTTTATAAAGTTTATAAGCATTGCTGGCCTACCCGGTGAGGTGTTCCTAGTGGTGGTGGTGGTGGCAGCGTGTCAATGTGTTGAGAGGAAGAGGTGGTCTGGGAAATTCTGCTGAGCAAACTCCGGGCCCATTTCCACCCCCCAGTTAGTCCACTCCACTCAACTGGTTCACACACTGAGTGGGTCTTTGGGTGTTGTGCATGGGTAGTTGTTTTGAGATCTCTTCCAGTGGTTTCTCAGTATTTCCTTGTGGTTGAAGAAAGGAAACTTTGTTAACCTTAGCATTGACCTTCAGAATAGGTTGGTAACAGCGCTGCTTATGTGGCATTAGGCTATGTAGTGATCGAAAGAAAAAAACCAGACCTTTGCACATTTTTGCACTATATGGTGGGTATATGAGGAGATTCACATTTCCTGTACAGCTAAGTCCATGTGAAGTTACCTTGTGCTGTATTTGACATCTAGCAAGGTCTCTGTTTGGAAGGAAAGATCTCATCTTAAAAATGAAGTAGTCAGAAGTTATGGTAAAAGCAGATAGCGTTGCTGGTTTTAAGAAAGGTTTGGACAAATTCCTGGAGGAAAAGTCCATAGTCTGTTATTAAGACATGGGGGAAGCATCTGCTTACCCTGGATTGGTAGTATGGAATGTTGCTACTCTTTGGGTTTTGACCAGGTATTAGTGTCCTGGATTGGCTACCATGAGAATGGGCTACTGGGCATGATGGACCATTGGTCTGATCCAGTTAGGCTATTCTTATGTTATGTTCTCATCTGTAGGGGCCTTTGTTTTCACTTCTTATTTTAATGTATTTTTTTCCTGGGAACTTATCAGTGTTTTTTATAATGGGAACAAAAATGGAAGAGAATTAATGTGTGTGGGATGAGGGGGTAACTAATTTCTTCAGCTAAATAATTCAATCCACCTCAATAGGAGAACTCACGCACCATTCACACACCCTCCAACCAAAAACGTCAAAAGAAAAAAACAGTTCGACAACCTCCTAGCCATTCGAGCTGCAACACTCGACCCCCAACTCTACAACCTATTGACCTCGACCACAGACTACAAAACTTTCAAAAAAGAAATAAAAACCCTTCTATTCAAAATACACATAAAACCAAACTAACACAATCAGAACTGTCCCAAGCATCACCTGCAACTACTCCATATGTACTTCTGATGTCATGACAATTTAGACATAATTTATGTTATGTTTGGAATAATGGTTACATATATGAGGTTCAATAAAAGAAAATTTTCACTGCCTGTTTCTATTATGACCATTTATTCCGTTTCATGGTTATTACAAAAAATATTTTTTTACATGGGGGGTGTCAAAAAATGATGGGCCCCGGGTGCCACATACCCTAGGTACGCCACTGCTAAGCAGACCTCTTTTTTTTTGTCCCTGGCCTGTTTGTGCAGACCTCTCCCTCTCTCCCCTTGTGATACACGGAACGATAGAGTCCAGTCATCCGTTTCCTCATGCTAGTTCTCCCTCCCTGTTTCTTGATTTGAAATGACACCCACCTGCATACTGGATTCCAAGACCTACCTTACCTAATCTAATGTGAACAGAATCAGCAACAAGACTCTTTCCTTTATGCAGAACACCTGTACCAGTTCATTAGCACAAAATACTGTTGCGTTCATTCTCTCACCAAAAACACTTCATAATATAAAATGTACAGCTGTTTTATTCTCTTGTGGTTTGTTTTGGGGGAGGGAGGTTTCAGTTAGGACTGTAAGGCTTTGCTTTATATAGTGTGCTTTTAGTATTGCTAAGGCCATGATGAGACATTTTGCATTTTGATCCAAGCGCATAACATTCTCCACTTTGATCTGACATGGATTATGCATGTAGAACTCAGCCTGCTTTCCCTGCAAATTGGTCATACAGGCATTCATTCTAAAACAAGTGTAAATATTTGCAAATAAATAAACAATCGGAATGGGTTGGTCTTGACAGATGGCAATGGTGAACATAAAGGATCTAAGGAAAGCAGAAAGGAAGTGGTACAAATCCAGGTCGAATGGTGACAAATCCAACTGGAGGAAACTGCACAAAGAATACAAACTAGCCATACTCGCCACAAAAAATGCCTACTACATCCAACAACTACTATTAAACCCCAACAGATCAAAAGAATCTCTTTACATTAACCAAAACGATATTCTCAGCATCACAAGGAGATAATCAGCACCTGAACACCAGCCTTGACAGCGAATCACTCTCCGACTACTTTGCTGAAAAAAAACAGGCAATATACATTCTAACCATAGGGGGGTAGCCTAAGGGATCTGGCCACTCCCAGTGCAACTCAGAATGCAGTGCAAAAGGGGCTTAAGATTCCTGTTGGCCCAGGTGTCTAAGGCCCCTCCCCAGTATATTCCAAGATGAACCGGGAAGGGGCAGGCCTGCTATTCAAGTGAAGGCGGGACAGCCAGCTGGAAGCAGGAATGATGCCTCCAGCCAGCCATCAGCATAAGGTAAGTAGGGGGTGGGGGTCCGGGTGGGCTGGGGGGATTCAGGGGGGTGGGCAACAGGGAGTCCAGGGGGTGTGTTGGAGGGTCCAGCGGGAGTGGAGAGGGGTTCAGGGGGGCTTTTTCCCTGAGATGGCTATGATCTCCTAAGGTATCATCTCACATGGCAGGAACTCCTGCCTAAAAAAAAAACCCTCCTGTGGCTCAATGGTTAAAGGCACTTCTTCTATCTTCCCAAGGCAGTGGGTTCAAATCCCTAGTATGGTCAAGACCCCCAGCAAGTATTCCTTTTTTTTTTTTTTTTTTTTTTTAGTGACAATCTGCCATCTAGGTGCATATTGATGATACCACAATGTTGTCAAGATTGTGCATTAAACATGTCTACTTGCTCTGAACCACAGCCATTGTGAGTAGGGATTCTCTTCTTATTTTCTTAACCTTTTGGGAATGTTTAGTATGCTATATATATTTGCTTGAGTAATGAATTATTAAACATCTTTGCCTATTATTATCAAAGAAGAGTCCTCTTTGCCTCAAAAAATAGAAGCCCCATTCATCTATATGTGGATACCTCCAGCCCATCTAAGTGATGCCTAAGTCATGTCCACCTAACTCACGCTTACCTAGCGCCCAACTAACACTCAAAAGTAGACTTGGTTTTGCAAAGGAGTCCTCTTTACACCAAAAAATAGAAGATTTAGTATGCAAAAAATATATATATATACCGTATTTGCCGGCGTATAAGATGACTTTTCAGTACCTTAAAATCCTCCCCAAAGTCGGGGGTCGTCTTATACGCCGGGTACTGTTTACATGCCCTTACTTTACATGCCCTAACATCTCCTTCCTTACCTCCTTACGGTGCTTACGGTACTAGTAAACCTGCCGGGACATCAGCAGGGCCATGGCGGGACATCAGTGTGACAAGGGTGCCATCTCCTTCATCCTGCACAGCGGGAAGCAGCGGCGCTCTGGCCCCACCCCTTTTCTCTTTACTACGTCTCTCGCACATGCGGCCGTGTGTGGAGTCTAGCCCTTAAGGAAGTTGCGGGGGCGAACAGGAGGCTTTTGAAGGCTTTTAAAGGGAAACTGTCATGCCAGCAAACTTGCTAGGGACTTGCCCGGCACTTGCTCTCTCCCTCTATGTGTTATCTTCCTTCTATCATTGACAGTTTCAGTTTGGTTAACAGTTTAGAAAACAAATAGCATGGCAGCTCCCATGGGTTTATTGTTCTATTCAGCTTTAGTGAATTAATTAAAATTGTTGAAATAAATTCTGATGTTCTTTTAAGTTTTATTTGTTGTGCAGAAGGTGTGCGGAAGAAGGGGTAGTCTTATATGGCGAGTATATAACAAACTCTATATTTTAACTGTAAAAGTTGGGGGGTCGTCTTATACGCCCAGTCGTCTTATACGCCGGCAAATACGGAATATATATTTTAAGTGCTTTGATTGAGGCCAAAATAGTTTTTTTAGAAAACAGCAGAGGAACTGGACAAATGTTGAAGGTACATGTTTGATATTTATCCTGGAGAAATGACTGCTTGTGAATCAAGAGGATATACATTTGGCTTTGGAACTGACATGAGGTTTAATGGCTGAGTGTGTGGAACAGTGGTTAGAGCAGGGGTAGGCAATTCCGGTCCTCGAGAGCCGGAGCCAGGTCAGGTTTTCAGGATATCCACAATGAATATGTATGAGATGGATTTGCATGCACTGCCTCCTTGAGATGTAAATCTATTTCATGCATATTTATTGTGGCTATCCTGAAAACCTGACCTGGCTCCGGCTCTCGAGGACCGGAATTGCCTACCCCTGGGTTAGAGTTACAGCCTTAGCACCCTATGGTTGTTGGTGACCCTAGGCAACAAGAACAGAACAGAAATATGATAAAGGAGCTAAATGTAAATACCACATAGGATATAAGTGGTATATAAATAATTAAAAGAGAAATAAAATATAATAGTGATGCCAGCATTTTACTACATACCATTTTAATGTAAAAAACCAGCATAAAATTGCCGTCCTAATGACGTCTTAACACTAACACACAATAACGTTGTAGACGTTATTAGGGTGTCTATGCAATGCCTAAAAGGTGATTCTGCAAAGGACATCTAACAATATAGCTGTGCTTAGATTCACTCAGCACCACCGAGCGCAATTCTCTATAGTACATCTATGCATTATAGAATCACGCTCAGCACTGTGCTCCTGGACAGCTAAACGACGCCTAACTTTTAGGCATCCTTTACAGAATCTGCCCCTCAGTGCTAAGGGGTCCTTTTACAAATAGGAATACCGCACGTTAAACCGCCTACCGCGCTAGTACCTAACGCCTCTATTGACGAGGCGTTAGGATTTTAGGCTGCCGCGGGGATTAGCGCGTGATGAAATGTTCGACATCTTTTTCCACTGACAGTATATATATATATACATAGGGGGAGGGGGATGGTATAAAGTTCTATTTAAAGGTTAATCAATAAATAAGAATACAATATTTATATGATATTTTTGATTGAAATATTTGAGGGAAGGGTGTGTGGGGAGGCAATAAATTTATGTATTTACGATGACAATAGAAAGAAATTCAAGTGACGTGTAAAAGTTTTAAATGATGTAATATTGTGTACTTGTAAGATGAAAAAATGAATAAAGATTTTGAAAAAAAAAAAGGAAAGACTCATATAAGGTTTATCACTTTATCATACAGAGGAACTTAGGCAGAAAACAGACATCATCCCCCAAAGTCTCTCTCCTGAGCTGTGCTTATCTGGTCTCTGGTCACCAATTTCATACATCTTTGAATTTCTTCTGCAACCTAAGTGCATCACTCTGCATTTCTTCACCTTAAATTTTAACTGCCAGCCCTGGAGAGGGTAGTAGTAAATAGAACTTGCTCAGAGGAAAGGTACGTAGGTGAGTGCCTTAGGGATCAGTACAGTAAAACCTTGGTTTACCTGCATAATTCGTTCTGAAAACATGCTTGTAATCCAAAACACTCGTATATCAAAGTGAAATTCCCTTAAAAAATAATGGAAATTCAGGTAATTTGTTCCACAACCCAAAACCTTTAATGCAAAATACTATACATACATGTCTTGCAAGACCTCACTCATTTAGAACAGTCACTACACTCCCGCATTGTCAGAGAGAAACGAACCATCGGCTCACTTGTGATGATGTGATGTGTGTATACTGTATGTACTTGTATTGCAAGACCTTATTTGTTTATCAAGTTAAAATTTAATAAAATGTTTTGCTTGTCTTGCAAAACACTTGCATACCAAGTTACTTGCAATCCAAGGTTTTACTGTATTTGGGCGGATTCTATTTAATATATTTGTAAGTGGCATTGCTGATGGATTAGAAGGAACAAATTTGCTTTTTTTTGCAGATGACACAAAGATTATTCTCAGAGGAAATAGAAAACATGAGAGCCAAGCTATAGAATGAGATAAACCCCTTCCGCTGTAATGTCGCCTAGAGCTTGTATAGGTATGTACGACGCACAAATGGAAGAAAATGTATAGGTATGTACGAAGCACAAATGGAAGAAATAAATAAATAAACACAAAGGATTCCCAAATAGAAAGAGAATAGAATCAAATCAAGAACTAAGCTGTGCTTAGATTGCAAGTCCAGTAGTTGGGACTCCCAATTGTGGCTAGACAAATGTGGGCTTCAACAGTGGCACCAGTAGTTAAAAGTTAAGCCACTACCAGGCAGACTTCTAGTATGTGCCCTGAAAATGGCAAGGACAATCAAATATGGATATGTTACATCATATGCTATGGGGCTCGTAATAAAAAAATATAAGCATCCAAAAAGTGTCCTAAATCAGCACTTGAACATCCTAATCGCCAGGGCATCCAAGTGCCGATAATCAAAACCGCCTTTCTGGACGTCTTGCAAGGTGTCCCAGCCTCTGTGTGTCCGGAACTTGAGATGGGCATGGTGGAGGCGTGTTATGGGCAGGCTACACTTAAAACATCTTGTAGCGATAATCGAACGTTTTGCAAGATGTTCTGGATGGAACTTAGATGTTTGGAGCTAGATCTTACTGCCACAAAGGTGCCCAAACTGACCAAATGACTACTCCATGCATCAAGGTAAGACAACACCACACTCCCCCAGTGCTCACCACACAAAAATGAGAACAAAAAGGTACATACTTGGCTCTAGAACAGCAGCATTTGGTATGGGAAAGCCTAGTAGAGCAGCACATAGGTGTCTTAAGTAGCCTTGTGGGTGGGCTAGTGAACCAAAGAGAGGAGGACCCAGGCCCATAAGGCACTCTAACCATAGCATCTATGGTATTAAGTATGAGCCCATCAATACCCACCCATACCCTACAATATTGCCATATATGTGCCACTTACACTCATAAGGGCTATTGGGGTGGTGCACAGATGAGTATAGTAGGTTTGGGGAGAGTTTTAGGGGGGCTGCCATAAATTATAAGGGGGATGTGTGAGATATACATTTGACACCCTTTATGTGAAGTTCATAGAAGTGCCATCTAAGGTGTCCCACTGCTCTGTTGGGATGTCTATGTGATCAATCCCTTGCTATGCTGGCTCCTCCCACGTCCAAATGGTCTGGATTAGGCCATTATGAACATGGATATTTTTGTATTTGAAAATGGCCAAAAAAGTTAGATGTCCTAAAAGCCAAGACGTCCAAATAGATCATTAAAAAAAAAAATTGGGGGGAGACATCTAGCAGTTTCAAAAATAGATGTTTCCCCACCCTGATATTTGAACGGCTTGCGGGATATGTCCAAAGTTGGACTTTTAGACCCACTATTGAAAATGCCCCTCCACGGGTTTATCGTGTTTGGCAGACTGCATGAACCATAGAGGGTTTAATATGCCATCATCTACTATGTTACTATGGGCCTTCCTTGTTTGTGTACTCCTTTCTCCCTTTTTTTCAACATACTGATGGTTCAAGCCTACTGGCTTGTAGGTAACTGTTACATTTCTTGCATGGCCCAACTGGTCACATCAATTGATCACCCAGGTTATGCTGCACCCAAGCTGTTGGCACAGTCAGCCTTTCTTTATTCCTCTCTTTGCAGAAGAAAGATTCTGGATACTGCTCAGTCAGGCTTTTTTTATAAGTTCTTTTCAGTTCAGTGAGGTGGACTCTCCTGAGTGACAAGGAAGTTCAACCTCCATCATACCATATTGCTAGGGTTTATTTAGGAACAGAGTGCTACTTATAGCAATATTGAAGGATCCTGCTATACAATATGTGAAGAAAGTGAGTGTTTTGCAGCCAGAAAGTCTATAGCCATTTAGAGATGGAAAAAAAAGCTTTTGTTCAGCATTCATCTACCCTTTCTGGTCTCACTTGCCTTCGAAAACTGCTAATTTTGGGTTGCCAAATCTCAGATCATTTTCTAAGGATGATGTCATGACAGAAAGATCTTTCAAAGCAGTCTGGAATTCAAATGGTACCAGAAAGTAACAGGGCTATGCATGTTTAAAAGTCATCTCTAAACTAAGCATCATTGAAGCCAGATGGGCTGGAATGCTGTAGGAATAATCCTAATTAAAGTTTTGACCTTGTCTGGGCCCTCTGACAAACCTACAAAACCACAGCTAGAAAATGCAGTTTATTATATCTCAAAATGCAGCAGTCTCGGCAGGTAAAACTCATGGTAGTTATTTCAAAGGCTATATCTGCCGCATCGCAGAGAAAGACCATAAGAGACTGCAGGTACTTCAAAACACAGCAGTAAAGCTCCTCCTTCACAAAACCAAATATGAGAGGGCAAGTCCACTACTTAAGGAATTGCACTGACTACCAGTCAAAAGCAAGGTTCAGTTCAAAATTGCATGTATGGTTCATAAAGCCATATATGGAGAGAACTCGGCTGGACTCACTTCTGACTCGAGGACAATTCCAACGCTGGAAGCTACCACTCCCCTCTCCACGCCATGTCCGGAGAAAATCTCTCTTCGAGACTACCTTTGAATTCCAAGTACCCAAAGTCTGGAACAAACTCCCAAGCAGCTTACGACGACCTACCACATGCTTCCAATTCAGGAAGGCACTGAAAACACATCTATTCTCCTCACTGCATGGACCTGTTATAATGTATTCACATGTATGTGGACTATACCTCTGTATCACTTCTAATACTGTGTAAGCCGCAGTGATTCCTAGTCGACCTTTGTGGGATACAAGAATCAGTATAGTATGGCATTTTCTAATACTACTTTATCTGGAACAACGAACATGCACAACTGTACAGACAGATAAACGAAGTGACATAATACTCATCACAGTTTATCAAGATACTCTGGGCCTGCACAGCCACTCTATTAGGTTAAGCCAGTGGTCTCCAACTCAAACCCTTTGCAGGGCCACATTTTGGATTTGTAGGCACTTGGAGGGCCTCAGAAAAAAATAGTTAATGTCTTATTAAAGAAATGACAATTTTGCATGAGGTAAAACTCTTTATAGGTTATAAATCTTTCCTTTTGGTTAAGTCTTAATAATAATATTGTAATTTATAGCTAAAGAGACACATGATCAAGAAACGGTTTTATTTTACTTATGTGATTATGATAAACATACCGAGAGCCTCAAAATAGTACCTGGCGGGCCGCATGTGGCCCCCGGGCCGCAGGTTTGAGACCACTGGGTTAAGCACTTGCACTGACATTTAATGTGTATATTCAGCACTACTAAGAGGATAATTCTAGAACAGTGTACCTGTGTTTAGGTTCCAAGAACGCATGTACCTGACCAGAATACTGGCAAATAATTATCATGGCCACGGTTAGGCATAATGGGGCCAAGGTCAGAAATTAAAGAGGGGGCCCCCCAATTCCTCTCCTTCTAGCTCCCTCTGATTTCCCCACCCACCAAATGCCCTCCCTTCTAGCATCCCCCCTACATTTAAAAATCAGCTGCTCCAGGGTTCCCCCACCCCCCAGGACCGGAATATCCTTCCCTTCTCCCCACCTTATTCCGAAGCCCGCCTCATCTTTTAAAATTCAAAGGGGTTACCGGTGCTGCAGTGATTCTCTAGCGCTGCTCAGGACTTCCTTGACGCTGTTCCCTTGTCCAAGTAGAGCCAGGAGTTTATGTCAGAGGGGAGTGGACCACGGCAAAGAAACAGCATCAGGGAAGAAGCAAGCACTGCTAGAAAATCGCTGGTGTATCAGTGAACCCTTTGCAGTTTAAAAGGTGAGGGGGGGTGGCTACAAACAGGGTGGGGAAAAGGGAAGGACATTCCAGACTCCAGGGGTCCCCTTGGAGCTGTGGGGCCCAGTTTACCCCCCCCCCCCCCCAGGGTTACCAGATTTTACAATTGTAAAATCCGGACCCATTGCCCCACCCTCAGGCCCACCCAGTTCTACCCAGCTGCGCCCTGCTCCGTCCAAGTCATGTGATGCGATGATGTCATATGCATGCACGCATGTGTGTGACATCACCATGTTACATCCACACCTGCGCAGATGCCCTCCCGACGCGGTCCCAAGCTGGAAGCTTTTCAAAACCTGGACAAAGTGGCAGGTTTTGAAAAGCCATCCAGTCGCCCAGACAGTTCTCTAAACAGCTTATAAATGACCCACATTTCATAACATCACTGAATGAAATCAAATCACGTGCCTGGTACGTCATTTGTTCTTGTTGTGAAAAACATTCTTGGCCACAAGAAGGCAGACAACTACACACAATTAGTAGAGGATATTACATTCTATTCCATTAGAGATTTCTATTCCGCCATTACCTTGCAGTTCAAGGCGGATTACAAAAGAGTTATAGAAGGTGGGTTACAAAAGAAGATCTCTGGACATTTCCAGAGCGAGTAAAGAGTAGATCAGGTTGATTCGGGGGGTTAGGAAGAAGATGGGAGGAAGGAAGGTACTCATAGTGTTAAGACTTTTTCAGAGATTTCTTGAACGTCTTGTAGTCTGGGGTTGTTTTCAGTAGATTGGAGATTTGATTGTCTAGTTTTGCTGCTTGAGTGGCTAGGAGACCGTCATATAGTTTTTTTTCTGTTTAACTTCTTTGATTGGAGGGTGTGTGAATGGGGTGTGAGTTTTTCTATGCCTGGTTGAGGTAGTTTGGATGAGGCAGTTGTTCAGGATATGCTCTTTCATTTCAACAGGTTTGGCTGTAACAAGAGTGTTAAACTCCATTATCTGCAGTCACTTAGATTGCTCTCCAGAGAACCTTGGTGACTTAAGCGAAGCGCAAGGTGAAAGATTTCACCAAGACATAAAAACCAAGGAAGATGGGATGCACACATGATGGCAGACTGTTGTTGGAATCTTATGTGGGTTTGTCCTGGCAGATCCCACTCTTGGAAGTCTTAAAAAAGGAGCTTCTTGTGTGTCAAATGACCGGAAAGTTTGTATCATAAACTTGTGCTTTTGGTAAGAAATAAGTAGTTTTTCATGTTGTACCCTTTTCTTTTAATTTTTAATATGTTTCCTTCATGCTTAAAAGATATTAATTTAAACACTACATTAAAATATCCAGATTTTTTAAATGGGTGAGCAGAGTTAAGAGTGGTGTATGGCACATGTTCTGTATCTCAAAACCTAGAACTGATAGGAGAAAACTGGTGCCATTTACTGAATGAGCAGTTCAAAAACGCTTAGAAACAGGTCTAACATTTGAGGCACCAAAATGAATGTTGGCCAGTGTTTACCATCTAGACATTTTCAGATAGTTGTCTAGCTGATGGTTGTCTTTGATGATGCACAAGTTTAGCAAGGGGAAGGTTTTGCCTTAGAAATAAATTCAAATTCTTTGAAAACCATGAATTAATTGATACAGTCTATCTAGATTTTTAAAAAGTCATTTCACAAAGTCTGTCAAGAGAGGCTCTTTAGGAAATTGAAACATAATGAATAAGGAGGCAATATATTATTTTGGATTGGTAACTGGCTACAAAATCCAAAGCAAAAGTGCAGGACACTAAAAAGTTAATTTCACAATGGAGAGAGGTAAATAGTGGTGTGCCTAAGGGCTTTGCACTGAGACCCCTATCCGTAGATGCCAAGATTTCAAAATGATTGGAGGTGTCAAATCACCCTTCCTTGAATGTAATGAAAGTTGCTCAACATTGGGGGTGCTCAGCACCCACTGTACCCATTGAGCTGGCTTCTATGGGTATAACTTTTTTTTATTAACAATTTATAAAAAGGAGGAATGGCGAGGTGATCAAATTTGGAGATGACATAAAATTTATAAAATTAGTAGAAAGTGGGAGCATATGTCCCGGGGAGTGGCCTCAGGTGCCTTAGCCCCCAATTTGGGCTCAAGCCCCTTCCAATATTGTAGCAATGGATGCAGATGCCTAAGCCTTGCCAGCCAAAGAGATTCTCTGCTGGAGCCCCCCATCCAAGCTGCCTGAACAGAAAGCGGCAGAGTGTTCCAGCCACTGATACCAGCATTCTGTGCATGGATTTTTTATTTTTTTTAAGATTTTGATAAGTCCATTATAAGTCAGATAGATATAAGAACATAAGAATTGCCGCTGCTGGGTCAGACCTGTGGTCCATTGTGCCCAGGAGTCCGCTCACGCGGTGGCCCTCTGGTCAAAGACCAGCGGCCTAACTGAGAGTAGCCCTACCTGCATACGTTCTGGTTCAGCAGGAACTTGTCTAACTTTGTCTTGAATCCCTGGAGGGTGTTTTCCCCTATAACAGACTTCGGAAGAGAGTTCCAATTCTCTACCACTCACTGGATGAAGAAGAACTTTCTTATGTTTGTATGGAATCTATCCCCTTTCAATTTTAGAGAGTGCCCTCTCGTTCTCCCTATCTTGGAGAGGGTGAATAACCTGTCCTTATCTACAAAGTCTATTCCCTTCAGTACCTTGAATGTTTCAATCATGTCCCTTCTTAATCTCCTCTGTTCGAGGGGGAAGAGGCCCAGTTTCTCTAATCTTTCGCTGTACGGCAACTCCTCCAGCCCCTTAACCATATTAGTCGCTCTTCTCTGGACCCTTTTGAGTAGTACCATGTCATTCATCATATATGGTGACCAGTGCTAGATGCAGTACTCCAGGTGAGGGTGCACCATGGGAATAACTTCTTATTTTTACTGGAAAGGTGTCTTCCCTGTTGGATCTATTGGATACTTCTAAAGAACCTAGTTTGGCCTCTATTGGAGTTTGAACCCTGATCTCAATGAAACATTGGTCTGAACTCGCAGGGCACTTTTGAAGAGCCAACTTGCTTTCATGAGTCTTACATCAATCTCAAACCTTGACTTTTAAATGAAGTATGTTCTTTAAAAATGCTTTAGCAACAATGAGAGGAATGAATCCTGAAACTTAGATATCCATTTTAATAAATATTGTATCCACACCTTACTTCCAATAACGACCAAAGGTCCTATTTGCTAAAGTGTAGTAAGATATTGCAGTTATTTTGCATTAATTATTCAAATTAATACACAGAAGTTGAAAACTTCTGAGTCAACACAGAGGAAATGTCATTAAATGTGTGTTAAATCCATGGCAAATAATGCAATGCAGTTAGTAACAACTACTATGGGTGGTTTTAATTATAACACATTATTACCTGCTATGTTAAAAAATAACTGCCTCTACGTTAACTATAAGGCACAGTCCCAACTAATTTCTGTGTCTCTTTACATATTAACTGTTAACCAATGGCAATTAGCATGCAATGCCAGTTAATGTGGTTGCTAGCACAGCTTAGTACAGAGGCACCAAAGCTTGTTACAACATACCAAATTTCTAAAAATTTCTTCTATACAACAAATCCAATTAAATCAATATGATAAATAAAACTAAAATGTAAAACATACCAGTTAATGCATAATATTACAAAAACCACAAAATTTTTATAGGTATCATCAAGCCTATATAATGCGTCAAGGTATGTATTGGATCCTCCCTGAGCTTGTAGGACATTACCCAGATTGGCTATATCTTGAGTGGAAAATCCTATCCCCGATGAGACTGTCTCATATATTAAGTATTAAATTACCTTGGTACGCTAAGGATAATGTGATTTTATTGGACACATGGAAAACAATTAAATGTATTGATAAGTTAATAGATGTTCCCATAATAAAGTCTACTTTACAGTCCTTATGGCTAAACTCCAAGATTCAAATAGGCAGTGCTGGGATCACTTGGAAGAATTGGATGCAGGCAAATATTCGGACATTAGATGATGTTTTGTCGAATGAAAATCTGCTTAGCTTTTCACAACTGCAACA
The DNA here is from genome assembly GCF_902459505.1 of Geotrypetes seraphini. Classification (NCBI taxonomy): domain Eukaryota; kingdom Metazoa; phylum Chordata; class Amphibia; order Gymnophiona; family Dermophiidae; genus Geotrypetes; species Geotrypetes seraphini. The sequence continues at coordinate 237,379,547 of NC_047085.1, read as the reverse complement.
GTCATTTGGACTTTTCAAATCTCAGAAATATAGGTGGTTGCAGTTGAAGTAGGCTATTCAGAGTGGGTTCCCTGAATGGAAAAATTTTAAAACTTATTTTAGCCTGCAAATCCTTTGCTACCAAACTGATTTAATAGGACATCAGGCTGCTCAGTGGTACAAATAGATTTCTGGATTAATAAATAAAAAGCCAAAAAATAGTCTTAGAGACATTTGGAGCTTCAAGATCAAACAGTATATTTCTGTGTCTCGTTGGCCACGAATTTGGAATTGGAGATTAAGATGTACAGCGTCAGCATCTATGAGACAAACATGGTTATTTTTGTTGCATAGAATTTTCTGGACCCCAGTTAGATTACATAAAATAGATAGTTCTAAGTCTAATAGATGCTGGCATTGTCATATTGACATAGGGACTCTGGATCATCTGTTGTATTTTTGTCCATTTATATTAATATTTTGGAAATCCATAAGGGGACAAATTAATCAAGTTTTAGATTCAAATATTCCATTAACATATGAGGCTATAATTTGTGGAACAATTTTACATGTTAAACCCACTTTAGATAAGTATAAAAGTCATCTATTTTTAATTCTTACAGGTATAGCCATTCAATTGATTACAAGTAATTGGAAGAATCATGATAGAATAAATTATACTTTCTGGTGGGTGAATGTGTGTACTATATACAAATATGAATGAATTAATGCAGAGTGTAGGGGACTTAGTGTAATATTCAACAAAATTTGGTGCCCATTGACCTCATTTGTACAAATATAATACTGCATTTTGTCTTACTTTTTTCTTGGTTTATTTATCTTTACACATCCAGGGAGGGTGGGGGGTTGGGTGGTTGGGAGGAATTATTGATAATGATATTTTAGGTAACTTGGTTTCATTTTATATTATTTACTTGGTTCTTATGTTATTACTATATGCAAAATAATGTAATTATTGAAGGGTAGTTCTGTTATCTATATAGATATTAGTGTTATGACTGAATGCAATAATATACTGTTCTTTTATTTATATAACACTGTTCTTGTTTAAAAATCAATAAAGAATTATATTTTTTAAAAAAATTTTCTTCTATACAACAAATCCAATTAAATCAATTTGATAAATAAAACTAAAATGTAAAACATACCAGTTAATGCATAATATTACAAAAACCACAAAATAAAAAACTGGTCGTCCACCAGTGGAAAAACCAAAGACCTATGCCAATATACAGTATGAGTGGAGCAAACACTGAGAGTGTGAAATATGCAAGCACATTTGGCCAAACCAGTCTCTTTAGCTGTCCTTCCTTCTCCCTTCCACATTTCCTGTTTAAAAAGGAAGAATGGCACAGAAAAACAAGGGCTGTCAAGATGTATCTGGGAGCGTGTGCTCAGTCATTCTGCCCCTGCAGTGCCATGGGCTAGAGCAGTGGTTCCCAACCCTGTCCTGGAGGACCCCCAGGCCAGTCGGGTTTTCAGGATAGCCCTAATGAATATGCATGAGAGAGATCTGCATATAATGGTGGTGCCAGGCATGCAAATCTGCTCCATGCATATTCCATTGATATCCCTTATTAGTGCTGACATCTCTAACCAAGAAGACTTAGCCATATTTTAAGCTAAGTATTTATCTTTATAAGAAAGTATCTTTAATAGAAAAGTATAAATAGAAATATAAAAAGCAGAAAGCTCTATGAAATAATAAACAATAAATGTCCCGATGACGAGCAGACACATAAAGCTCAGGACAATGAGAAGTTTGAGTCCTGAGTGGTGCCACTGAGGGTCGAAAAAATTCTAAAAAAATTTTGTCTTTTGAAAATTACACACAAGGTGGCTTCATAGCCTTAAATAAGTTTATATTTTGGCTATATTTATAAATTGCATGTTTTGGCACCTTGATAATAATTTCAATATTTGTGCGTGGATTTGATAAATCTGAACTGTGCAGCCGTTCATGAAAGAGTTTGCCTTGCCCCTAGAGGTTTTGCAGCTTTGTTAAATTAGTTCAGACTTTTGCATCAGCGAATCTGCATTGGTTTTGAGAGATCCATTGTAGCTTCCTAAAAATTGGTAAATCTGACTTGGATCTACTCAAATTGCCCAGATTCTAGGGGAAAATTCCCAGAATTCCATCAAAGTCTGAAGCAGGTTGAAAGGGGATGGATGGGAGGCTGAAATTCATCTGGTTCAGTTTTGACCTTAACATTTCCATGCATCTTTTCTGTAAAATACTGTAGCAGCTGCTCATCTTCCTTGTTTTCCATCTACTGTGTTTTCTGACCTGATATCCTCTTGCACTCTGCCCAATACAGAGACTACTTTAGAAAGCTTACTTGGGGGTCAAATTCAAAACAGATTTAGACAGGTAATAGCTAGCATACTTGGGTCTGTTAATACAGTCCAAGAGATTATTTCTCCCTGCTCTACACTTTATTAACACTCATCACTCAAATTGTTCCCCTGTTTTACATTTCCATCTCCCATAGGGCAAAAGGATTAATCTCAGTCAATGGTACAAGTTGCTATTACATTCAATTATTTCAGATAAATGCTAAGCACAGAGCAATAAAACAAATAAACATAAAGCACATTACCCTAGCTCATCATCTTTCACCAGTAGCCAATAGCCCCAGCTGAAAGCATTTCCACCTGTTCACTTTAAGTCAAAGGCATGGTTGTCAGAATCTTCACCCTTTCAAGGTCTACTCCCAGTGAATACTGTGCTTTATAACATTAAGGTTTCAAGGCTTCCAAACAGCTTAAAAACATTTAAATAAGGTGAGCAATATCTAACATTGATCTCAAACAAGACTGCCATTGGATAGGACACAGTTCCAATACCACAGCTGCAGGTTCAACACAATCATGGCAGTCCACTAAATACTTCTGAAAATGTTCTTTATCAAGTATCAAACTAATTTTCTACTGTAGAATATAATTCATCTCTTACTCAAGTGTAGGAAACCTTGGATGAAGAACTAGTGGGAAATAATTTAGGCCATGAATCTTGATATTTAGACTATTTTCAGATATCTTTTCCATGCATACATGTACAGAATGTCAAGTTATTTCCCAAAAACATAGTACTGAACACAATGATGGTGAGCAGAGAGCCAGAGAAGTACAAAAGAAAATGTATGCTAGATGCCTACCTTCACTTGTAGCCGCATTCTTCTGGGCTTTGGTTGGAGTGTGATCTGTACTTGAACTCACGTCGGATGAGATGCTTGAGCTGCCTTTGCCTATAAAAGTGAGCAAAATAGGAAATAGCATCAGTTGCTTTAGTGGACAACATAATCTGGCCAACAGTAGTGCCTTCACAGTCCCTCATATGCTATAGTAAAAGAAGTAGCCTAATGGTAAGAGTTGTAGACTGAGAACCATATAGAGAATGGTATGAATTTGTCCTCGACTCCGCAGTTAACCACAGGAAATTATCCCCATATCATTCTGTAAGGAGGGAAGGAAGAATCGGAGTATGAATGGGCACAGTAGCTGACCCTCAAGCCTTGCATTGAAAAATGCTGGTATAAGAGGACTGAGGTTGAGATAGACACGGAGTGATTCTGGTCAAGTCACTTAACCTTCTATTGCTTTAAGTAGAAACTCAGATTTTGATCCCTCCAGGGACAGGAAAATACACCACTTACAGGTCTTATATAAGAAATTAAACAAAAATAAAACAGCAGTGAACCAAGGTGCTCTGTCTACTGGTGGTCAGCTATGGATAATATCAAGTTAGTATGTAGTTAATAACACAGAGAACAACAGGGATTATTGCATCCTTTGCACAATGAAAGCCAAGAAAAATGCAACAAAAAACAACACACCCATACTCCCCCTCCACACACACCCTCCCCACACACACAAAAAAAGCTTCTAGAATAGTTAAATCTTGAAACAGAGGGAAGGAAATTTAGAATTAGCTCAAACCTTTGCAGTAGTAGCTCAAGGTGAGTTACAATCACGTACACTAGGTATTTCTATGTTCTTGAACAGCTTACATTCTAAGTTTGTAGCCTGCCGAAGATCACAAGCAACATTAGTGGAATTTGAACATAGAGCCAGCATTTAACTTCATCTCTATATTCTGCAGCACTATTCATACAGGTAACAGCTCTGAATATACAGTTTGTACTTGCACTCTCCACTTGGTTTTGACTTGCTTATCCAGAAAATGGCTGATTATTGACACTGTTGTGACAATGTTTGAATATCCCTCACTCCTTCCCTAATCTAGTCCCCAAATAATTGTTTAGCAACATAAATGGCTAGATGTTATTCATATGGGGTACCTATATCAACTTTAATAGCTTAGGTTTACAGCAGAAGGCTAGGGACTTTGGGTTGGATGACTCTGCTCACATTCAGGTTATTTGTCTGGGGAGGTAAGAAGCCACAGACAAGAATTTGATATGACGCGGCAGAGAGAAGGCCCTGGCGGGGAAGGCAGTGAAGCAGCCCGTTCAGAGCGCTACCGCCGCTGCTGTTTTGGATTCTTTTGGAGTGGAGGTATGTCAGGCTTATGGTGGAAGGGTCGGTGGGGTTCCGCTGCACGTAAGAACATAAGAATTGCCGCTGCTGGATCAGACTAGTGGTCCATCGTGCCCAGCAGTCCACTCACGCGGCGGCCCCCAGGTCAAAGACTAGTGCTCTAAATGAGTCCAGCCTCACCTGCATACGTTCCAGTTTAGCAGGAACTTGTCCCCCTTTGTCTTGAATCCCTGGAGGATGTTTTCCCCTATAACAGACTCCGGAAGAACGTTCCAGTTTTCTACCACTCTCTAGGTGAAGAACTTCTTACGTTTGAATGGAATCTATCCCCTTTCAACTTTAGAGAGTGTCCTCTCATTCTCCCTACCTTGGAGAGGGTGAACAATCTGTCTTATCTGCTAAGTCTATTCCCTTCAGTATTTTGAATGTTTCGATCATGTCCCCTCTTAGTCTCCTCTTTTCAAGGGAGAAGAGGCCCAGTTTCTCCAATCTCTCACTGTATGGCAACTCCTCCAGCCCCTTAACCATTTTAGTCACTCTTCTCTGGACCCTTTCAAGTCCTTCTTCATGTATGGCGACCACCAGTGCTGGACGCAGTACTCCAGGTGAGGGCACACCATGGCCCGGTACAGCAGCATGATAACCTTCTCCGATCTGTTCGTGATCCCCTTCTTTATCATTCCTAGCATTCCGTTTGCCCTTTTTGCCACCGCAGCACATTGCGCGGACAGTTTAATCGACTTGTCGATCAGAACTCCCAAGTCTCTTTCCTGGGAGGTCTCTCCAAGTATCGCCCCGGATATCCTGTATTCGTGCATGAGATTTTTGTTACCAAAATGCATCAGTGTACACTTATCCACATTGAACCTCATTTGTCATGTCGATGCCCATTTCTCGAGCTTGATTATGTCACGTCCGCAAATTTAATCACCTCACTCATCGTACCAATGTCCAGATCGTTTATAAAGATGTTGAAGAGCACGGGTCCAAGCACTAAGCCCTGCGGTACCCCACTGGTGATGCTCTTCTAGTCCGAGTATTGTCCATTTACCCCCACTCTTTGTTTCCTTTGCTCCAGCCAGTTTTTAATCCATGTGAGTATTTCACCCTCGATTCCTTGGCTTGCAATTTTCCGAAGGGATAGGAGGGAGGGATAGAAAAACACTGCAGAGGGAAGGCCCAGCTCCTGCAGGGAAGGCTGCGAAGCACTGCCACTGTTCTTGGAGGCCTCAGGAACTGCTGTAACAAGGAGATGGGTGAGAGGCAAGGAAAGATGCTGCACATGGGGGGGGCAGAGAAAGGAAAGAGCAAGAATTGGGATGTAGGAGAGGAAGGGAGAGATGATTGGCAAATCAGACAGCACTAGTGTAGGGATGGAGTCAGGGGAGTGTTGGGGTAGCTTCGGGGGTCGATCTTAACTAGGGCTTATTTTCGGGATAGGTCTTATTATCAGGGAAACACGGTAAGTTGTACATGGATACAGCATATTCTATAAAAATGTGCATAACTTTTAAGACCACTCCCAGTCTGCCTCTGGTCAAGCCCCCTTTTCAAATTTGCATGCTGCAACTGGTATACTGTATACTTTTTATAGAATGTGCTTTCTAATTTGTGTGTTACTTTTGATTAGTCCCTATTAGTATCAATTACAAGGTGTTACTTGCCAACTTTAGGTGCCATATACAAAATTTGGGAGATGAGAGTAATATTCAGCCAACTGTGGTAAGTGGCTAGTAAGCCATTCCCAGCTGCAGGCTGACCTACCCCCAGATATTCAATGGCTCCCAACATTTAATTTTTGGGTTTGTACTCTGACCTGGAATTTAACTGAGCACTATCCTGTTTCCCTGAAAATAAGACCTATCCTGAAAATAAGCCCTAGCATAATTTTTAAAGATGCTCCTAATATAAGCCCTACCCCAAAAATAAGCCCTAGTTAAGATCAACCCCCAAAGCCCCATTCCCCCCCCCTCCGAATCTCCGCATCTCTATCCCTGACACTAGTGCTGCCTGATTTGCTGAAAAAAAAATGGACTTATCGATTCAGCAACCCCCCACCCCTGCTGCTTTAGAAGGCCTTGGAGTGGAGATATGTCAATCTAACGGTGGGAGGTTTGGTGGGGTTCTGCTGCACAGGGGGGTGGGAGGGATAGAAAGATGCTGCACAAGGGGATGGGTGAGAGGGGAGGAAAGATGCTGCACATGGGGGGGGAAGAAAAGAGGAAGCAATGGGGTGGAGGAGAGGAAGGGAGAGACAATTGTACATGAAAAAAGTAATACATCCCCCCAAAAAAAGACCTAATGTGTTTTTTGGTCCCAAAATTAATATAAGACACTGTCTTATTTACGGGGAAACACGGTAGTTGATATTCAGACCAGTTACTGGTTAACTCGATGCATAAAGTTAGGACAGCCTCTTTGCTTTCCTAATTTGATGCATTTGCTTAGCTGGTTAAAGGACTGGATATTACCGCTAACTAGCTTAATACTTGCTCTGCTTAAGCTCCGCACTCGACCATCCCTAACCTAGCTGAAATATTCAGCAACATTACCTGGTTTAGTGTCGCTGAATATCAGCAGCTGGCTGCCTAAATGAGGTTTAACCCGGAAAAAGCCTAGTGGAATTGGGGTCTGACTATAAATAGCAAACCGCATTGTGGATGTAAGTTCAAAATTAGGGCTGGCTAACATGTCTCCCTTCTGGAACTGAGTAAATTTGCTATATTTGTAAGGAGCTAGCTATAATCAAGTAGAAACACAGTTACTAAGGGAACTTAGGGAAGTCCTGGCAGTGTTTGCTTAGACTACTTGCTCAGGCAGATTACCTGCTCTGCCCTTTTCTTCCATCTCTGAATGAGGCCAAGGAATAACAGCTGATCCCAAACTGAAGTGAAAACAAAGGCCTTCATGGGAGAGCACTCAGAGAACTCACACAAAATGGCAGTACAGTAGTCATCCAAGTATCTCTCCCTGAGCTGCAGACTCCACACCATTTTATTAATGTTATGACTTTATTTGATTTATTACTCATATGTAGGTTCATACATTTCCAATCATAGTGCAACATCTTAATTAACTTCTAGTCATAAGTTGCACACTTGCAATTTGTCATGCTGGGTAACAAGTCTGAATAACTTTGCTGTATTTGTGAGAAGCTAGCTATGAGTATAATAAAGTAGAACCACCCTTACTAAGGGAACTTAGTAAGTTTTATCTCTTCAACACTATTTTAGAATCAGGAGTAGTTCCAGAAGAACAGAGACAGGCAAATATGACTCCTCTTCATAAAAGTGGAAATAAGGAGACTGACCATCACAGGTTGGGTTGCTACCCTGGTGGTAAATTAATTTAATGGTACAACAAGCAATAAAAACCCCAGAACTCCATTGAATAAAGGAAAAAACAAAATGTCAGTAAACCAAAACACCAGAAGTGGAGTTGATGAACTGGAAATACACAGATATATTAATAACATAAAATCAAATATACAAGCATTAAAATAAACAAAATAGTCCCAAGCTGGTGTGGATAAATCCACCTTAGTGTATGCAAAAGTAGTTTCCAAAAGTTCGGTGTTGCAAATATTACTGTGGAACAGTCCCAAACTGATATGGTTGAGACCACACTGGCTTATCCAATGGTAGTTTACCAGAAGTTCAGTGTTGCAAATCAGCTGGCAGACAGTAAAAACCAAATGCATTTGTATAATACAGCTGACAGGTGGTGAAGCATATAAGGAGCTGAAAAATATAAAGGCTTTCATCAGGGGTCCTGTAAAAATATTTTATGTTTGATTTAAATTGTTAGATTCAGACCTCCTTTTACGAAACTGCAATAGCAGTTACGGTACTAGCGCGGGGAGCCGCGCTGAATGGCCCACGCTGCTCCCGACGCTCATAGAGTTCCTATGAGCGTTGGGAGCAGGGCGGGCCATTCAGCACGGCTCTCTGCGCTACAAACTGCAAGCACAGTTTAATAGAAGAAGGGGTCAAAGTTTGAGGATGATACTGGTGAGGTGACTAGTGATGGATGAAATGATGGTGTTGGGTGAAGAATGAAAAGTAGAGCATGCCTTACAGAACAAGTGAATGAATGGTCTTCGTATGCCAAAGACTGTAGAACAGAAAAAAAAGATGGTATGTTTTCAAACGTGAGATGAAAACCAAAAAATAGTGCAAAAGAAGATGAGTATGTTTATAAAATAGAGGTGAAAACCAGAAATTAGTGCGAAAGAAGTACGCAATTGTGTAAAATAACATACCCTATTTGAAAATCACCTTACTGATCAAAGAAAACAGTGTATCCATAAAACTGGTATGAAAGGCGTGAGATTAGAGATCCAACCTAATGATAATTCAGATATTACATAATTGGAACAATAACAGAAGGAAGTTAAAAGGATGGAGGTGAAAGATCATGACTGATTATGGGTGAGCTATTGAATAAAGAGGACAATTAAATAAGCAAGGAGTAAAATCTAAAAACTATCCATGTCTATCCAATCAGACAAAAACATGTGCGAACTGGATCCCAAGTTAATAAAGCCAAAATTGGAAAACATAATAAATAAAGAAGCTGAGAAAAAGGGGGGTTATAAAAATGACTGATTGGTGAAAAACGATCTGAAAATGACATCCTTGGTGATAAGTGAACCTCGCAAAAATGAAAAAATTGAAAAGAAAAGAAGAGAGGAAGCTATACCAAGTTGGTACATACTAAAACATAAAGAATTGTTTTGATGCCTGAACCATAATAAATGGTAGAAGGAAGAATTTTAAAAAACGATGTGAATCAGTAACCATAACTTAATCTCCAAACGGGACAACTTTCCTCAGCATGTGTAGGCTGAAGTAGCATTTTTTTACCAGGGAGTTGAGGTGGTCATTGAAGGACAATGTAGAGTCAATGATGACGCCCAGGACCTTGCTGGAGAATTCGAGTTGCAGAGTGGAGCCAGAGGGCAGTGGGATTGAGGTGGGTAGCTGAGCTAAATTTGGGCCAAGCCAGAGTAGTTTTGTCTTGGATTCATTCAATTTCATTTGGACGGTGTGGGCCCAGGATTGGAGGTTCGAGATACAAGAGGATATGTTCTCTGAGAGATTAGTGAGGTTTGAGTCGGTCTCGAGAAGGACGAGGATGTCATCAGCATAGGTGTATATTGTTTCAAGGGGGGATAGATGGAGGAGTTTTAGAGAGATCATATAAATGTTGAAAAGGATAGGAGATAAAGGTGAGCCTTGCGGGACTCCACAGATTGGTATCCAGGGGGAGGATGAGGTGCCATTCCTATTGACAATGTAGGATCAGGAGTGGAGGAATTTTGAGAACCATTCAAGGACTGTAGAGGTGATGCCGATCTCGGAGAGTTGGTAGATTAGAATATCGTGGTGAACAACGTCGAAAGCGGCAGAAAGATCGAATTGCAGGAGGACGGCAAACTTGTTGCGGGAGTGAAGTTGTTGAACCTTGGAGATTAGGGAGGTCAGTAGGGATTCGGTGCTGAAATTGAGTGATGTGGGCTGCGTTAGGGGAAGACATCATAAAAAGGCAACGAGCAAAGCCAGTGAAAACATAAAGACGTAAAAAACCGCATGTGCATGAGGTCAGATTAAAAGTCATAATAATTATAGAAAAGTAATAAAAATGATAAAACTACCAAATACTTGAAATGGTCAAGCAAAAAAATGAAATGTGTGATGCGTGGAAAGAAACAGAGAAACATGACGGCAGATAAAGGCCAAATAGCCCATCTAGTCTGCCCATCCACAGTAACCATTATCTCTTTCTCTCTCCGAGAGATCCCACGTGCCTTTTGAATTTAGACACAGTCTCTGTTTCCACCACCTCTTCCGGGAAACTGTTCTACACTTCTACCACCCTTTCTGTATAAAAGTATTTCCTTAGATTATTCCTGCGCCTATCACCACTTAACTTCATCCTATGCCCTCTCATTCCAGAGCTTCCTTTCAAATGAAAAAGACTCAACTCATTCACATTTACATCAAGTAGGTAAGTGGGGAGCAATATAGCAACATGAGTGTGGTGTGTTTGTGCCAGAATCAATAATCAAGAACACAATGTCAGGTGGGTTAAAGAAAGACTCCACTATTGTTAGGGAAAACCATAGGTCCCAAATGGCCTACAGATAAAGACCTGGTTCTAATGGCTTAAAGACGTGAGCCCATGCTTCATGTACTGGCACTTAGCCCTCAAAGTAAACAGCTTTACAATCTAACATCGTACTTTTTCAAGGGGGAAGATATGCTGGAGATTAAGCCAAGACTGTAGGAATATGGCTAGCTCAGAAAGGAAAGACAAAGGCAACCAAGGATAATAAAGTAATGTGAATATATGCAGCAGAAATGAAAAAATAGACAGAATTTTAAATTGAGTTTTTGGAAAATAAATGACCAAAAGCTCTTGTCATCTCCCAGGTACAGGAATTACAAGAAGAATTACAGACGAAAAGGAAGTGAGGGGCACATCAAGAACAAGCAGATGTCAATGGAAGATATGGGGAAAAGGTGAGAGCCCTCAAGACAGTGGCATCCAGAAAAGATAGAGCTGATAGATGCAAAACATCCATCAGAAAGGGCCAGGAAAGTAGTTAGAAGGATATTTCGAGAAGACTGTCCACACCTCCTCATGTAGCCAGGGCCGGATTTAGATGAAAAGAGGCCCTAGGCTATTCCACTTATGAGGCCCTTTCACCTCCCATTTTTAAGTTTGTAAATTACATGAGAGATAATAAAATACATCATTACTGTGATATATATCAATATGTTAAATGAAACATGTTGTTATTGGTACTAACCTTTATAAAAAATGCCCCTTCCAATGTCCATAGTGCCCCCAGTGCGTCCTTCCTCACCTCACCTCCCCTCCGATGCCCGCCTGCCTCCCATCCCCCTTTCATTGAACACCCCCTGATGCCATCCTGCCTGCCTGCCTTCCATTGAACCCCCCCACCCCCCTCCGATGCCAGCCTGCCTCCCATCCCCCTTCCACTGAACCCCCCCCCCGATGCCAGTCTGGGCCGCCCTGTCCTGACAGATCCACATTTTGCCTCTCTCCCCGCGGGGCTGGGCTTTGCTCAGCTGTTTCCAGACTGACGTCTTTCCCTCCCCGATCCTCCTCCCAGAGCGAGAAAAAGAAAGGGAGAAGCCGAGTCGGCGGCCGGAGCCGGTTCCAATCCCGAAGTGGAACCAAGGTAACCGGGAAGCGGCTAAAAACTGAACCGGAGGCAGGATCGGACCAGGGACCAGCGTGCGCCCCCACCCGGGGCTGAGACCGATTCCCCTCCGGAGCCGGGAAAGGGGTGGGGGGGGAGAGAGGAGCAGCGGGATCCTATCCAGAGCTGGAGCACGTGTGCAATTCAGATTCACCACCCCCGGCTGAATTATGATGAGTCGCTGGCGCAGGCGCCGTGAAGAGTGACACAGAAGCACACCTCACGCCACCAGGACTCACGATATTTCAACAGCGCATGCGCGCTCTAGGATTTTATTATTTATGATATAATCATGAAAATATAAAATAAAGCACGTAATATGCATTTTAAAATATGCAAATTAAAACATATGTTAAGAACTTACTTAGAATTCCGCGAAATGAAGATATTGTCACAAAAAAATTTTTCAATAGTCTATAAACACGTCACTAAAGTATTGAACCTACTGAACTCAAAAGGCGAGAATCAAATGATCGTGTACGCAATCCTAAAATAAGAATCTTTTCTAATAACATTAACACGTGTTTCATATTATCGAAGTAACACGAATATAACCGAACGTCGGGATATCAATAGGTCTGTTCATTTGTATATACTAGATTGCATCAAAGTATAGTTCATACGTTCACTGATTGCTATGGCAAATATTGACGTGCCTTATGCTACTAAGCTCTGGTTTGTTCTTGCATAAATAAAGTGCAGATTGGTGTAGATTGGAACAGACAAACGAACAGACCCAATGAGCCGAACGCGTTGATCTTAACCAATACATTTTTATGTTTTTTATTAGTCATATGCGTAGAATTTCTCCTTATTTTCGGTTCAGTGTTTTAGTGTTCACTGTTTTTAGAATAGTGTAATTTTAATTTTGCTAACAATTTGAATGTAGGCCCCTCTTGATCTTGAGGCCCTAGGTTGAAGCCTAGTTAGCCTATAGGAAAATCCGGCCCTGCACGTAGCTCAGTTACTGTACCCACAATCCTGAGCTGGTGGCTACTTATCTGAGCTTATTATGTAACTCCATAATCATGTGCCCTTATGTCTAGCCCCTTCTTGTTCCCCCTTGCTCAATAAAACATGTATTCCTCTAGTCACACATTTCAGGTACTGTAGAATCATTCTTGGCCAAGAACTTTCTTTCTTGTCTCAAATCTCCACTCTTGCTAAGTTGACTTTCATGTCTCTACGTAAATTTAAATCGGTATGATCTTATTTGGATACTCCTTCACAACTGACCCTTCTCTGTGTTCTCATTCTGTCTTGTTTTGATTACTGCAAAACTACAGTATCTACCCGGGCCTACCACAATCACTGCCATCAGGGCCGGATTTAGATGAAAAGAGGCCCTAGGCTATTCCACTTATGAGGCCCTTTCACCTCCCATTTTTAAGTTTGTAAATTACATGAGAGATAATAAAATACATCATTACTGTGATATATATCAATATGTTAAATGAAACATGTTGTTATTGGTACTAACCTTTATAAAAAATGTGACATGGATCTTGAGGCCCTAGGCTGAAGCCTAGTTAGCCTAGTTAGCCTATAGGAAAATCCAGCCCTGACTGCCATTCATATTTTCACCCGTGCTTCCAGCTTTGACCACATCATCCCTCTTCTCATTCAATATCACTGGCTCTCTAGCCCACAATGTGCACATTTTAAGATTTTAACTCTCATATCCAAAGTTCTATCCCTTTATACCTATCTGCCTCTTATATACTTTATGCTCCTCCACATCTTCTTCAATCCCTAAATCAGTGGTCCCCAACCCTGTCCTGGAGGACCACCAGGCCAATCGGGTTTTCAGGCTAGCCCTAATGAATATGCATGAGAGAGATTGGCATATAATGGAACTGACAGGCATGCAAATCTGCTCCATGCATATTCATTAGGGCTATCTTGAAAACCCAAATGGCCTGGTGGTCCCTCAGGACAGGGTTGGAGACCACTGCCCTAAATGACAATTGTCTCCATCTCCCAGCCTCAAAATCTGCTCAATATGATACCACCAGATCTCACGCCTTCTTCTGGTTTGCTCCCTCTCTATGGAACTCACTTTCCTCTGCCCTTGGAATGCTCTTTTCCTAAATTCAGGACCCTGCTGAAAGCCTTTTTCAGAAAGCTTCCTAGATCAAGCTCTCACCAGGCGCAACCTGAGAATTCACTGACCATGCAATTTTATGACTTTACCTTCCTTTTTCTTCCTTTTATTATAGTATTCCTCTCCACCTTTTTAGTAATCCCCCTCCCCTCTCCCCAAGGAAAGGTGATTCATTAAGTAACAATAAATATTATTTATTTATTTTAAAAATTTATAGCCCACATATCCTACAATTCTATGTGGGTAACAACATAACATACGTAAGAAAATAACTCATAAAAATAAAATAATCAAAAAACATAAAAAACATAATCATTGATATCACCATAGCACAATGACTACTGCCCGAAGAGAATGCTAAGCACTTTCTCCATAGCATTGCCAGCCCTAACCAGCCTAAACAGTGGGTTGGGGTGGTCCACGAAAGGAAAAACTGTTTTCAGTTCATCATTTTTGCAGTTTTTCCTTTTTTTGTTCTTGCTACTTGATCTCCACTGCAGAACTGTTGGATTCTTCTTTGTTTTTGTGGGCCACAGAAGAGCACGATTCTACCAATATTTTGCCCAAACATCATCAGCAAATAGTGAGTTTTGTGGTGGAGCCAGAGGGTGGTTTGTTTGGCCCCTCCAACCAAACAGCTATTCTGCTGCCCCTGTGACCCAGGACTCAAACCATCCTGAGCCACTGAAGTGACCCCACAGCTGGAAGATAAACCAAATACTATCCCCCCCCCCCCCCCCAAATATACTTTCATTAGCACCCTAATTTGGTTAAAAGCTGCTTCTCAAAACTGAAAAGTCCTGAAGTTATGTTTCCAACCAGATGTACATTTCTTAACTTATACTGTAAGAAGAGAAAGCTGACACCATGCTTCTGGCACTCAAGGAAACTTCTAATCCCAGGAATGTTAGCAGGAGACTTTCCTGCTCTGTTATTTCAATCAAGCATTCCTTGGGGTTTCTATATCATGCCTGGTGTTCTTACTGCTCTGATGTGAGGAGGTCTGGGTTTCTCAAGGTGTGGGCTATGCTGGAGCTTTTAGGCTTTCAGTGGTAAATTGAGTTCCAGAGTGTACTTTGTGTGCTAGAAAAACAGATAATAAGCACTTTCCAGGACTGTCCTTGCTGCATACACAAGGTGAGAGCAGTGAGTTTTCCTTCTTACAAACACTGCACTCAGAATATCAACAGCAACAGATCTCAAAGATTACAGTGCAAATCTCATGCGCTGTATTTATAGTTGGAATCAGTGGCATAGTAAGGGGGAGCGGGATGGACCATCATGGGCACCGTCTTAGTGGGGGCTCCGGCACCTCTCCTCCTCTCTGACCCCTTGCTGCGCACTCACTTCCCTTCTGTCCAACACCCCAGACACCTGGTGGTCTAGTGGGCTGGGGGGGTTCGGACCATTGTCAGGGGTGAAGGGTTTTTGAGCTGGGGGGGGTCTGATCTGAACCCCACAGACCACTAGACCCCCCCCCCCCAGGATTTTGTAGGAAGTGGAGGGGTGATTGGAAGGTGGGGGGGGGTGCTTGGTGTTGGGGGGAAGTCAGGGGGTCCCGGTTTTGGCAGCGGGGGAGGGGTACTTGACATGCTGTATCTGTTTCCAGACATTGTTGTGTATGCATATTTACCACAAGATAGGTTTAAAACAGCCAATATAGAACCACAGAAAGAATATCAGAGGTAAAACATAATGGAACAAATGAAAAAGAATATTTCAACTGATAGAAAATATAAAAACATAGACACCATAAAGCCAGGCTTCTGCCATCCTATAAGTGTTGTATATTTGCAATAAACTCGTATGATCGGACATTATTCATAACAGAGAGCTGCACAGGAATGGGGATCGCAGGAATCCCACAGGGACTGAACAAGTTGTGGGATTCCCAAAGGTTATAGCCTCAGTATTCCCATGGAATACTGAGGTTATAGCCTCAGTATTCCCATGGAAGTGTAGTCAAAAATTATTGTAGTGCTAGAATGAGGCTTGGAAAGTGACAATTGGAGCACCTGAATGAGGCTTGGAACACCCAGAAAGGCAACCAAAACATCAGACTAAAGCTTGAAACATTCATTGGTTGATTAGTAAATAGGGCCCATGAAAACCACAGGAGGATGTTGGGGGTCGGGGGAAACAAAGGACTCTGAGCAGGTGGATGGAGAAGATTAACTGCAGGGATGGGTGGAAGTAAAATGGGGATGGGCAAGGATGGATAAAATTTCTGTGCTTGTGCAACTCTCTAATTCAAAAATATTTACAGTATATGTTTAGCTATGACCATTAAGGGAGTAATTCTATAAGTGGACATGTTTAGGATCTCTTGTGTTTAGGCTCCCAAATGCTCCATGGTAGGAGCCTATTCTATAACACAAATATCAGCAGATCTTAGAGTTATGTGCCCACAGTTGAACCAGACATAGACTTGTGTTTGCATAAATGTGGCACGGGCATGCATAGCTTACAGTATTCTGCAAATTACACATTTAAGTGGGAGCCCCAACCATTGATTATCCATGTTTTACCCTTTCATTTGCCATTTAGGAGGGCCCTTTCATCAGTGGCAAAGCAAGGGTGAGTGGTGCCTGGGGTGGTGATGCCCCTCTCCTGCTTTCTTCTCTGCCCTCCCCACTCCTTCACAATTCCCCTGCTGGGCATGCGCCCCCCTCCTTCCCTTCCCCTGTACCTCTTTAATTTTCCCAGCGTGAGCAGCATTACAAATTTGCTGCCCACATCGTGTCGTGTCCTGGAAGCAACGTCAGAGAGAGCCGACAATGAATGGGGGTAGCAAGTTTGTGATACTGCTCAGGCTGGGAAAATTAAAGAGGTACGAAGGAAGGGAAGGGGTGAAGGTACGCGGCAGGGAGGGGTCAGGAAAGAGCGGGACACTTGGCAGCCACAAGGTCAGAAATATGGCTACTCCATTGCAAGATTGCACCATCAAAGAACAATGTGCAGTAGTATGTTTTTTTTGGGCAGAGGAAGTGAAACCTGTTGAAAGTCATCGTCAGATATTGATTTAGTATGTGGACAAAGCACCATGAATCAACGAAAGGTTTATAAGTGGGTAAAAAGGTTTAAAGCAGGAAGAACACGTATAACTGATGAAGGTCATTCTGGTCACCCATCAACATCACGCACACAAGAGCACATTGACAGGGCAGATGCTTTGAATAGAGAAGACCGATGGACAACGGTATCTCATGTGGATGAAAATTTGAATATCAGCTATAGATCTGCATTTGCCATAATGCATGATGACTTTGAATACAGGAACATCTGCGAACAATGTTTTCCTAAAAAGCTTAGTGATCTACACAAGCAACAGTGTCTGGAGGTTGCGACCCAGTTCCTGAAACAATATGAAGAAGATCCAAGTATTCTGGAGAGAATTGTCACTGGCAATGAGACATGGGTGCATCACTGCAACCCGGAGAGCAAAAGACAAAGCATGATGAAGTAAAGGAAGAGGTGTTCATCTGGCTTTGGGAGCAGAAACACTTCTCTGCAGGAATGCAGAAGCTAGTTGAAGGATACAACAAACGTGTCAGCTTGTATGGGGACTATGTGAAAAAGTGATATGTTCGATTGCTCATAGTTACTTCTATTAAAGCCTTTAAATGTATTTTGCCTTTACGTTTTGATTTACCCCCGTACATGCCATCTGGTACTAGAGGAACATTTTGAATATTTTAGATGAACTCCAAAGGCCTTCTGATTGAGAAAAAATGAACTCACTTTGGCTGCGAGTGCATGGTTTCCGCACAAAAGACAGACACAAGAGTCCAACTTAAACAAAATATCTGGATTGGATATTAGCTATGTAGAATGATTTATGAACTGGAGATGTTTGTACTAGTTAACTGAATTGGACTTCTCTTTCTAGAACATAGGTCACTACTTACAACTAATAAATATATCAAACCTTTTGTTTGAAAAATGCCATAAGATATAGTGGCGTTGAGAGCACACAGAGCAAAAGGGGAGAAATAGGCGCATTCCAGAAGTAATAGACCATAAGTTCTTTATTGAATAATAAGGCACTCTTTCCCGGCTCTACTACCTTGCCCTGGCACAATGACAGAAAAAAAGTGGCAGCTGTGAAGGCTCTGAAAAACAAAGAGTCTAACTTTTTATTATTATTATTATTAATTTTTAAAATATAGACAAGGAAATCTTACTGAATATAGATTTAGAAATTAGAACTCCCATGTTTGGAGGCCCCTAGATACGGCCTGGAGGTCAGGAATAATGAGATGAGGCTTTCAGGGGGCCTGTCTCCTCCATTATATGCAAATCTCTCTCATGCATATTCATTAGGGATATCCTGAAAACCCAACTGGCTGGGGGTCCCCTAGGATAGGGTTGAGAACCATTGCTTTAGAGGGAAACTGTGTTAGTATGAATAGCAAGCCCTGGGACAAGCCTTGCCTGTGGCTCCTGCTCCCTGGCCATTGTACCACTACTGCAAGGGGAAAGGCTTAACTCTTCTCTCTCTAATTAATATACTTCTACCGAAGAGCAGAGAGTAGCCAGCTAGTACAACTACTGTACCTAGAGGAGAAAAAAGTAGGCACCAGAACTAAATCAACTGCTGCATTTTCTCTCGGGGGAGTTTGGTATTTATAGATATGGGATGGGATGCCAGTCCTCTACCACAATCGTGATAAAAGAGAGAGAAAGGATAAGAAAATAAAGCCTGAAGAAAATAAGAGGATTGGAGGAGGGCCCTATGAGAAACAACAGGATGAAGATCCCCAGTAGCAGCATGTCCGGCAGAGAAGGGGATCCCCTAAAAGGACTTTACGCCTGAAGGTTTAGAGAGCCCTACTAAAGGATAGAGTTTTGCAGAGCAGCTTTCCTATGGAGGAGAGGCCCAGAGATGATAAAGCTGCAAAGGGCATTTATCCAGAACCTCTACAAGGCAGAGTGTTCATAAAGAATCCTACTAAAGACTGTATGAGAAAACTATTTTATTCTACTACTGACTGTATTATAGTTAATAACGAGACGGTGTCCCATCTTTTTGATTACATCATCCAAGTTTAAGTAAACCTTTGGATTTAGGCCTAGAATGACTTATTAGATGAAAGGAGAGTGCTGAGTGACTGGATTATTGTGTCAACTAGCCTCCTAGTTCTTGCTGATCCTGGCCCTGACCACTCTACAAACTCTAACATTTACTAAAAAGCAAAACCAAAAACCCACCCTGATGCTCACCAGGCAAACATGGGTTACAGAAAAGGAAAAGAAAGAAGAAGGATATGAACGCAAAGGGGCTCATTTTCAAAAAAACAGACAGACATCCAAAAGACAGCATAAACTGCACTTGGGACATCTTACTAGACAAAACGTCCAAGTGGACGTCTAGCGGAACTTCTTACCCAGAGCAGAAATGGGCATGTTGGTAGGCATGCCATGGGCAGGCTTTGGGCGGGCTTAGACTTAGACATCCTGCAGCTATAATTGAACCTTTCCCAAGACATCCTAGATGGAACTTAGACATTTTCAAATACTGTAGACATGTTTGAGAAGCATCTAAGTGACATACCAAGGGGGGGGCAGTCCGCCCTGGGTGCACGCTCCAAGGGTGTGCACAGCCGGCTGGGTCCGGAAACTCCCACGCTGCTCTAAATAGCACCTCAGCATGGCTGCCATACTTATTCCGGAGCAGAGTCGGCAGCTGCGCTGAAGTGCAGGAAGGTCCCGCGAAGACTGCATCTACTGCTTCTGCTCCGGAAGAGGTAAGTGATGTTGGAAGGGGGGTGGACCAGCAGCTGCAGTCATCGCGGGACCTTGCCGTAACTCCCTGCGTCCGACGGCCCACTCCTTTCCAACGTCACTTATCTTTTCCGGAGCAGTGAAAGCAGAAGCAGTCATCGTGGGACCTTGCTGATTTCGATGGAGAGAGAAAGGAGCATAGCAGGGTGAGGGAAAAAGAAAAAGGGGTCAGGGTGGTATGGAAGGGTGGGGAAGGGAGAGAAAAGGGGTCAGGGTGGAATGGAAGGGTGGTGAAGGGTGAGAAAAGGGGGTCAGGGTGGTGGAGGGAGAGAAAGGGTGGTGAAAGGTGAGAAAAGGGGGTCAGAGTGGTATGGAAAGGTGGTGGAGGGTGAGTAAAGGGGGTCAGGGTGTTATGGAAGGGTGGTGAAGGGTGAGAAAAGGGGGTCAGGGTGGTATGGAAGGGTGGTGGAGGGTGAGAAAAAGGGGTCAGGGTGGTATGGAAGGGTGGTGAAGGGTGAGAAAGGGGGTCAGGGTGGTATGGAAGGGTAGTAGAGGGAGAGAAAGCGGGCAGATGCTGATGGAATTGGTGTGCAGGAAAAGGGGAAAGAGACACAAGGGGGAAGGATACTGCATGGAATTGGGTTGGAGGGAAAGAAAGGGGGCAGATGCTGATGGAATTGGTGTGCAGGAAAAGGGGAAAGAGACACAAGGGGGAAGGATACTGCATGGAATTGGTTTGGAGGGAAAGAAAGTGTGCAGATGCTGATGGAAGTGGGGAGAGGGGGAGGAGAGAGTGAAATGCCAGACCATGGGGGTGTGGGAGAGGGAAGAAGAGGAGAGAAAAGAGATGCAAGACCATTGGAGGAAGGAAGGGAAGAAGATGGATGCCAGACCAATGGGGGTGAAGGGAGAGATGGAAGGGGGAGGCATAAAGTTTCTGGAAGGGGAATAGAAGGAGAGAAAATGGCATATAGAAGGGGCAGAGAGAGGGTAGACAATGGATGAAAGGAAGAGAGTGCCAAGAAGATGAGGAAAGCAGAAACCAGAGACAAGGTAGAAAAAAAATTATATTTATTTATTTATTTTTGCTTTAGGGGAGATGCATCGCTGTTTCTGTGGTGTTGCATTGTATGCAGAGTCCAGCTTCTTGATGCTTCAGTTTAACCTTTGTCTATGTATTTCTATTTTATCTCCCCTTTTACAAAACTGTAGAATGTTTTTTAGCATTGGCCATGGTGGTAACAGCTCTGATGCTCAGAATTCTACAAGCATCTGAGCTGTTACCACTGTGGCTAAAAACCACACAACAGTTTTGTAAAAAGGGGGAGGGGTTAGTTTGTGATTACATATTCCATACTAGGCGAAGGTGTTTTCTGTGTTCAAAAAGACATGGTTTTCTGTTAGGATTCACTGCAGGATTGATCTGTACTAGTCTGGCTTGTTTAGTTTTACAATGGGTGTATTGATGTACTGCTCACTGCAGTATGTAAGATGCTGCCTTTTCCTAAGTACACTCTTGTGTGACTTGTGGATTATTACTAAAATTATGTTTTTCATACAGATGGGGGGTATAAAAAAATGACATGCCCCAGATGTCACATATGCTATGTATACCACTGGTTCCACCCCCTCTCCCATTGTTATTTGTAAGTCTGTCTATTCTTGTTAACATATGCGTAAAAATGTTCTTATTACCCTTTTATATTTGTAATTCGCTTTGAAACTATGTTATAA
Source organism: Geotrypetes seraphini (assembly GCF_902459505.1). Taxonomy (NCBI): domain Eukaryota; kingdom Metazoa; phylum Chordata; class Amphibia; order Gymnophiona; family Dermophiidae; genus Geotrypetes; species Geotrypetes seraphini. Next base: position 237,358,254 of record NC_047085.1, on the reverse strand, counting down.
GCATTTGCATCAAATTTTAATAAACAAACAAACACAGCAGTGCCTTCTAATCTGCCCCCAATGTTGGCATGTCTGTGTGGCCAGTCCATTGGAAAACTGGCCCCTTCCACATCCAAATGGGCTTCATTTGAATGTTTTCTTCATGGACGGTATTGTAGTTGAAAATGAGGAATAAAATTGGACTTCCTGAGGTTGGACATCTAGTTGGACATCCCGATGGCCAAGACATCCAACTAGATTCAGGGATCTCATAGTCCCTCCTTGAGGGCCGCAATCCAGTCGGGTTTTCAGGATTTCCCCAATGCATTGAAAGCAGTGTATGCACATAGATCTCAAGCGCCATTAGAAGCCATTCACTAAAGAACTTAGATGCCTGCAATGTAGGCCAGTAATAATAATAATAACTATTTTTGTATACCGCAATAGCATAAGCAGTTCAGAGCAGTTTACAGAGGAAGAGACTGTATACAGACAGCAATGTTACAAAAAAAAAAAAAGTCTTAAGTTTTTTCTTAGGCGCTGTTAGCCATGATTCTGTTAACAGCGCCTAATCTAATCTAATTTAATCTAAACCTTAGGTAAATGGAGAAAGAATAAAACTCAAACTAATCTAGAATTATTTAATATTTAATGAACAATCTATATATTATAAAACAAAAATAAATCAAGTAAAAATGAAATATTACTCTGATAAAATACACAAAGCTAAAAACTCATCCATATTATACAAAATATTAAATAGAATAACAATAACAAATTGCAAAGAATCAACAGATGAAATTGGAAATACTCTCACAGCTCAAGAACTTGCAGACTACTTTGCTGAGAAAATCAATAACATTAGGAAAACTTTCACTATAACCCAACAAATAACAAATGATTACGATCAAATAAACTTGGAATCTTTAATCTCAAAGTGTTCTAGATTTAAACTACCTACTCAAAAAGACATCGAACTTATCTTAAAAACCATTAATATTAAGGGCTCGAAAGCTGATCCATTTCCTCCTTTCCTTCTAAAGCATTATTTTCATATTTTTGGACCATTTATTCACACTTTAATTACCGAGAGTTTGAACCAAAGTACTGTTCCAACGACGTGGAAAAAATCAATTATCCGTCCCATCATTAAAGATAAAAATGCAAGTTCCATAGATCCATCAAACTATAGACCAATAGCCAATATCCCTTTTTTGGCAAAATTAACAGAAAAAATAGTTTTCAACCACCTCTCTGATTTTGTGGAAAAGACCAATGTTCTTCATCCCAATCAAACTGGTTTTAGGCAACATCATAATACCGAACTTGCACTGATAGGTCTGACCACCTCAATTCAATATTATCTGGATCACCATCAAACGACTTTATTAATTTCACTTGATCTTTCTGCGGCTTTTGACACGATTGACCATCAGCTTCTTCTTAACAGACTTCACTCTATCGGTGTCACGGACAAAATTCTTTCCTGGTTCGTGTCATATTTAACTAACCGCACTTCTACTATTTTCTTCAATGACTCAACATCTAACTCTTCATCAACTACTTATGGGATTCCTCAAAGATCTATCCTCTCTCCGTTATTATTTAATATCTTCCTGGCTCCTTTGATTACTCTATGTCAGTCCGTGGGTTTTCAGGTGTTTGCTTATGCAGACGATATTCAGCTCCTGCATCCAATAAATTTAAATAAAACATCTGATATTCAAGAAATTAGTGAAAAACTCGACCAAATTCATCATTGGTTAAACAGAAATAAACTTGCTCTTAATATTAAAAAAACCAACGTGATGCTCTTTCCATGGAAAGACAACTCTACTCTTATTGCTCCCATTACAATAAAAAACATACCATTACAAATAGTTAACAATATAAAAATCTTAGGGGTAACTTTTGATACAAAACTTAATTTTCATGATCATATTAGTACTATAGTTAAATCTACATTCTACAGATTACGTAGGATCCGATCTATTGCAAAATTTCTATGCCCTAAATCAATAAACATTCTCATTCATTCTTTAGTGATTTCTAAATTGGATTATTGTAATGCCCTTTTTAAGGGGATATCGCTAAACGAAATTAAGCGACTTCAAATTATTCAGAACGTATCCATTAAACTCATCACTAAGTCTAGAAAATATGACCATGTTACACCCCTTTTGATAGATGCATATTGGCTCCCAGTTAATTATCGGATAACGTACAAACTCTGTCTGCTTGTTTTTAAGTCTCTTCTCTATAAGACCCCTGCATTCATATTTAAACATTTAATACCTTATCACTCAAACAGAACCCTGAGGTCTAATGAGCAAAACTTATTAACCATTCCATCACTTAAAATTATTAATACTAGACATCAGTTTATTTTTTCTGTAACTGCTCCTCAAACTTGGAACGATCTTCCCATTTATCTACGGAATGAGCAGGATCTAGGAAAATTTAAAAGTAATTTAAAAACATTTCTTTTTAAAGATGCTTTTAATATTTAATTAAACAGTTCTTAAATTGGTGATGTTATTTTACTGTGCTATGCTATGTGTTAATTGATTCCCCTAATATATTTTTCCTTTGTTTTACTTTTCTTTATCAACTGTATTTCTAACCCTTATCTTACCTTATGTGATGAGTATAATATATTATGAATTAGTTTTCTACCCAATGTTATTATTTAAAGTCTGTATTGTATTGTCTCTATTTGACTATATTTTAATATGTTCATCGCTTAGAATTTGATTAAGCGATCAATCAAGAAAAATAATAAACTTGAAACTTGACTTGACTTGTTTGTATACCGCATCATTTCTACATTCGTAAAGTTCGACACGGTTAACAAGAGTTAGGGTAGAAAGGAACTCCAGTGGAGGGAAGAGGCAAAATGAAGAGAAAATTTAGAGGACTAGAATAACCAGAGAGGGAGGAGGAGTTACATTTTTGAGAATAACCAGGTTTTCAGATGTTTACGGAAGAGTTGGAGGGAGCTAAGATTCCTAAGAGAGGAGGTAAGGTTGTTCCAGAGCTGAGTGATTCTGAAAGGGAGGGAAGAACCTAGTTTTCCTACAAGTGAAACGCCTTTTAGAGAGGGAAAGGAAAGTTTCAGTTTTGGGGTGGATCTGGCAGAATTGGAGTTAGAGGAGTTCCAAAAAAGAGGAATGAAGGGAGGGAGGATACCGTGTAGGATCTTGAAAGTGAGGCAGGCACATTTGAAGTGGACTCTGGAGATAATCGGAAGCCAGTGGAGCTTGGATAAAAGCGGTGAGACGTGGTCGAATTTGCTTTTTGCGAAGATAAGCTTAGCAGCGGTATTCTGAATCCGCTGGAGTCTTTGAAGGTTTTTCTTTGTTAGGCTAAGGTAGATAGAGTTGCAGTAGTCCAGTCTGGAAAGGATGGTGGATTGGACAAGGACAGCAAAGTGTTTTTGATGGAAACAGGATCTCACTTTTCTCAGCATGTGAAGGCTGAAGAAACATTTTTTTACTAGGGAGTTGAGGTGGTCGTTGAAGGAAAGTGTAGAGTCAATGATGACTCCCAGAACTTTACTAGAATATTCAAGATGCAGAGTGGGGCCAGAGGACAGTGGGATGGAGGTGGGCAATTGGTTCAATTTTGGGCCGAGCCAGAGAAGTTTGGCTAAGCGTGATTGACATAGTACTACTCAAAAGGGTCCAGAGAAGAGCGACTAAAATGGTTAAGGGACTGGAGGAGTTGCCGTACAGGGAGAGATTAGAGAAACTGGGCTTCTTTTCCCTTGAAAAGAGGAGACTGAGAGGGGACATGATCGAAACATTCAGGATAATGAAGGGAATAGACTTAGTAGATAAAGACAGGTTGTTCAACCTCTCCAAGGTAGAGAGAACGAGAGGACACTCTCTAAAGTTAAAAGAGAATAGATTCCGTACAAACCTAAGGAAGTTCTTCTTCACCCAGAGAGTGGTAGAAAACTGGAACGCTCTTCTGGAGGCTGTTATAGGGGAAAACACCCTCCAGGGATTCAAGACAAAGTTAGACAAGTTCCTGCTGAACCAGAACGTACGCAGGTGAGGCTGGATTCATTTAGAGCACTGGTCTTTGACCTAAGGGTCACCGCGTGAGCAGACTGCTGGGCACGATGGATCACTGGTCTGACCCAGCAGCGGCAATTCTTATGTTCTTATGACATGTGGCCAGCATACATTTTTGTAGATGCTGCTAAGTTAGGTGCCGTTCACAGAATCCAATCCTTTTTTTTTTTTTTTCTTTAGTATTGCTTTATTAATCTTGTCTACTACAGAAGTTAACCTAATTAATGTGCAGCCTGCCTGCCTTCTTGTTCCCACTTTTGTGTAGTGCAGTAGTTCAGTCCTCAAGACACACCTAGTCAGTCAGGTTTTCACTATACTCACTACAAATCTCTCTCGTATTCATTATGGATATCCTGAAGAACTGACCGACTGGAGGTATCTTGAGGACCGGGATAAGAGTCCCTGGTGTGGCAGAATAATATCCACTCTCCTCCAGCCCCTTAGAACAGACTTGTGGGGGTTCAATCTGTGCTTTCTTGAGTTCTTTCAGTATCTTGGATTGTACACCATTGGATCTAATGGCTCTATCCACTTTCATTTTGTGTACCAATTTATTTACTATGTCACCATTACCTCCCTCCTTCTCTGTAAATGAGCTTCCAATCAATTCACATTTAATACCATTATCTCAGGACAAGCAGGCAGCCTATTCTCACATATGGGTGACGTCATCGACGGAGCCCGGATGCGAACGCCTCACAAGCAGACATGAAAAAACCAGAAGTTTCGAGTCGATCACACCGCGCATGCGCGAGTGCCTTCCCGCCCAGCATAGGGCGCATCTCCTCAGTTCTCAGTTTTCCGCGGAGCCGAGAAGTCCGTCTCTGACTCTCTACGTTTAACTTTGTTACTTTGTGCCTTCTCTGAACCATGGTTTGTATTTTTTTCTTCACGAATCGCTGTTCTTTATTTCTAGTTAAAAAATAATAATAATAATTCATTGTTCCATCCGTCTACCGGGGCAGGCTGTTCGGCCGCAGCCCAAGGACTTCGATCTTGCGACAGCTATTTTTCCTCCTATGTCTTGGCCTGCCACAGGCTTCAAGAAGTGTAGCCAGTGCCAGCATGCGATTTCTCTTACGGACCCACACCGGCGGTGCCTCGGGCCGAAACATCAACTGAAGTCGTGCGAGCACTGTGCTACTCTTCAACCTCGAGCCATTAAACATCGTCATCTTTTGGTGGAGAAGCTGTTCGGTATGGATTCTTCCTCCGATCCCTCGACATCAAAGGCGCCTTCGGCCTCACCTTCGAATGAGCCTCCTCCTGCTTCTACTGCTTCCACCTCAAGCCTCATCAGACCTTCGTCATTTGCAGCGGCTCTTTCTTCGACGAAACCTGCTGTATCTTCCCCTGTTTCCTCAGGTCAGATAGCTCAGCAGAAAGTTCCAGCGGTGGTGCTTAAAGTGCCTAAGACTTCTAAGTCGAAGCACATTTACACTGCCTCAGTGGAACCTCCAGCCATAGCAGGTGGTCCCGTTTCAGACACGGATCCATCCTTGCCGGCTTTTTTCCAGACCATGTTGGAGAAGCAATTTATTCAGTTCCTTACTAATATGGGACCGAAGCTGCTTCCTCTCATCCAGCCTGGGCATTCAGCAGACTCCCGCGAGGTCGAGCCACTTCCTTTGCCTCAGTCTGAGCTTACGCACTCTTATTTACAATTTCTTCCCTTTGTGGGTCCTCTTATTAGCAAAACCCACTTCCCCCTTTATTTTACCTATTTTTCTTTTTTTTGCCTTTCCTTATTTACCAAAGAAAATTTTAGGGCTCCTTTTATCAAGCCGCGCTAGCGGTTCAACGCGCATAATAGCGCACGTTAAACCGCCAGCCACGCTAGCTGCTACCGACTCATCTTGAGCAGGCGGTAGTTTTTAGGCCAGCGCGAGGGTTAGCGCGTGATGAACAGTTGCACACGTTAACCCTTTCAGGACCAAGGGACATATTTGTCCCATAACTTTAAAATCCTATAAATTTTGATTGGGATAGTCTACAGTTCTAAATTTGATATGTACGGATTCCATATGATACTGCCTTTATGTAAACAAACTGGTTCCGACATTCATTCATTAGCGTCGTTGCCAGATTGACGAGAAGATTCACTTGCCACACTGTCCATAAGCCAGAAGTTTGATTTTTTTTTAAAAAAATAATGATATTTCACAAAAAAAAAAATCAATTTTTTGGCATCTGCAAGCCCTTTTTACCATAAAAATGTCGTCAAAACCACAAAAATTGGCCTACGATCCTTATGGTCCTGAAAGGGTTAACCCCGCTAACGCGGCTTGATAAAAGGAGCCCTTAGTTTTACCATATGAGGAAGTTTTTGTGGCTACGTCTATGGATCGGTTTAAGAAACAGCAGAACTCCCTGAAGAAAAGTGAAGGCTATTTGGGTAAAGGGTCATGGATTTGGTATACCGCCTTTCTGTGAGCACAATCAAAGTGGTTTCCAAATACTATAATGCTAATAAACTGTTAGCATATAGGAAATCTTCTAGCAGCATGCCATTTCTGGAATCAAAAACAAAACCTTTTTCTGTGAGAAATAACAAACTTCTTTTAATAATGACAGGGGTTGCCATGCAGCTTATTTTAAAGAATTGGAAAAAATGGGATAGGTTAAATTATACATTCTGGTGGGAATCCCTCTGTTATATTTTTTAAATGGAGCAGTTTATGGCCATTCAGCAGGGACGTTACAAGAAATTTATGGATGTTTGGGAACCGTTAACTAAATACTGTAAGGACTGACCCAGGGCGGGAAGGTGGGGGAGGGGGTACATTTTGGAATTGATTTAAGGGGTATATTTAGATAGTTCTTGTAGATATGTATTTATTGATTAACAGATGGAAGTGTGGGGGGAAATAATTTCTTTTTTGATCATAAATTCTTATAAGTTTAATATGCTTTAATTTTAATATTCTATATAAGTGTATTAATTATTGTGCACAAATATAGTTTAAAAATGGAATAAAAAATTTAAATACCTAAAAAAAAAAAAAAATCCACTTTTTTTTTTTTTTTTTACAAACCGATTCTTTTTGCCTTTTCCTATGTTACCTGCTAGGGACTCCAGAGGGAGTTAGCTAAAAAGATTTACCTCAACCTAATCTTACTACTATAGCAGATGCCTTTATATTTAAAATAAATGTAGCAAATTTTAGAGGCTAGATAATGTTTGTTTTAAGATAATGATGCTTCAATACAATTTCAACAGGGAACGTGAACCGCATAATTAAATATGCAATAATCCTGAGCAGGTCCACATTCTCCAAAAGCGTTTTCTTATACTGACTACACTAGCAACTGTGCTGATTTACAAAACAGTTTTGAGGGTAAGAAAAAAAAATGCAGTATATTATGCTCATCATCTTATCTTAAACTTGCACCATGCTGCTTTATATTAATTGATATTTTTCTCAGTTTTAATTTCTATAGCATTTGTAATAAATGCACCTGGAATGCTGAAAATTCTTTATCTTGGCCACAAAAGAGTTGAAAAATAAAACATTAAACGGTAGCCATAACCACCTTTAAAGAGTTTGCTGCTGGGATTGTGCACCAGCCTTCAGATCAATAGGATTTGTGGAGAGTTAGTAATGATATTCAATAATTTGATTTAGCCCTATTCATAAAAAGCTACTTCTCAAAAGTTCAAAAAATTGTGCTTCACCTAGCATGTGTGACACCCGGGGCCCATCATTTTTTCACCCTCCCCATCTATATGAAAAATATGATTTTTAGTAACAATCCACATATCGCACAAGAGTGTACCTAGGAAAAGGCAACATCTTAAACACTGCAGTGAGCACTAGAACACCAACACATACATTGTAAAACTAAACAAGCCAGATCCCGCACAGTCAATGCCAACTGAGAACTATGTCCTTTTCATACACACAGAACAGAGATACACCCTTGCCCAATATGGAATAATCACAAAATAGAAATATGTAGACAAAAGTTAAACTGAACTGCCAAGAAACCAGACTCTGCATACAATGCAATACCACAACACCACAAAAACAGTGACACATGTCCCCTAATACTGTGCAAAATATAAAGACAGTAGATGTAAATTTGAAAAAAACTGATGCATAACAATCACCACTTTACAAATTAACAAATAAAAATAAAACAAATAATGAGAAATAAGAAAATACCATTTTATTGGACTAATCCATTTTTCAATTAGCTTTCAGAGGCCAAATATTTCTTCAGAACAGTACAGTATACTGCTGTTATGGTATCTGTCCTGAGGAAAGGGGTTTAGTCCAAAAAATTGCCTTATTTCCATTTCCTATTTATAAATTTTTATCAATACAGTTACAATACTACTTGATTCTAAGTAAAGCAACAAAAAATCTTTCTACCTTTTGTCATTTCTGCTTTAATCATCTTCTCTTTGCTCTCTTCTGTCTATACAGCGTTTGTCCTCTCTCCCTTCCATGCAACATCTGCCCTCTCTTTGCCCCTTCCACCCAGCTTCTGCCCTCTCTCTCTGCCCCTTCCATCTGCTGTCCACCCTCTCTCTCTTCCATATGGCTTCTTCCCTCTTTCTATGTCCCTTCAATAAACTGTATATCTGGGGGCCCCTTCTCTCCTTTGCACATGATTCATTTCAGCTTCACCCCCCTCTCCATCTTTCTGTCTCCACCCCCTCCCCTATGCTTTGGCATCTCTCTCTTTCTCTTCTCCTTTCCTTCCTTCCTTCCCACTCCACACCATGGTGGTATCTCTATCTCCTTCCCTTCCCTCATGCCATGGCATCTCTTCCTTCCCCTCCATGGTCTGGTATCACCTTTCCTTTTTTCCTTTCCCTCCCTTCCATGGACTTGGCATCTCTGGTTCTTCTCCCTTGTCTTCCTTCTCCATCCTTCCCTCTCTCTCCCCAATTGGGTGCTGCAGCAGCATTTCTCTCCCCCTTCTCTGTGCAGCAGCAGCATTTCTCCCCCCCTTTCCCTGTGCAGCAGCAGCATGTCTCCCTCCTTGCCTTTGCAGCATTTCTCCCCCCCTTGCCTGTGCAGTATATCTACCCTCCCCCTTTCCCTGTGCAGTATTTCTACCCTTCCCCTTCCCTGCCCAGCATGTCTGGCCAGTTCCCCTGCAGAAAGCCGCGGGCGTCTACACCTCACCGATCCGCAGCTGCATCAGAAGCCTTCTCTCTGATGTCATGATGTCAGAGAGAACGCTTCCGACACAGCCACGGATCGCGCGAGGAGCGGACACCCGCGGCTTTCAGCAGGGGAGCCAGCCAGAAACTGAGCAACGCTGGTGAGCACCCACGGATACCCCTGTTTACTGCCGCTGCTGCTGGTTAAGGAAAGGCAGCAGCGGCAGAATAGGGAGGGTGGCCGACTGTGCACCCCTTTGGGGCATGCACCCGGGGCGGGGGGAGGGGCATGGCAGCAATTTCTCCCCAAGTGACTTGTACTTGTTCCAGGGTGGGAAAAAGCTTCTTTCTCTCCTGCTGTGCTCAAGTGGGAAACATTGTGGTGTTGCAATAGAATCTATTAAATAAACATGATTCTTTGGTATGGTAAGGCTGCAATGGGTGTTCCGTTCACTTCACCGACCTTCAGTTTGACAAAAACAAAAATGTGAGGACAGCTAAGATTCAAAGCAGAGTAACTGCAAATGTTCCAGATGCATTTAGAGAACATATTGCACCTGTAGTAAGTTCTGTGTACCTGGACCTTTTATATGCAAACCCTGATCATTGCAGAAAGATTTAAAAGGTGTATCCTTCCACTGCAAAAATTGAATGGATGGTAAAATCATTAACATTCGGCACTAACTGAAAATGTGTTTCAATACTGCCAAAAAAGTTTTATCAAAACAAAAAAGAAAAGAAAGAAAAAGAGGGATTTAGAAATGAAAGACTGATTGTTCCAAACAGAAAAAACTCTGCCTGAAATTTCTAGATAGGTGTGGATGTTTACTCACATTGATTTTTATTTTGTTTTGGGTTGTTTTTTTTTTTAGCAGGCAGCCTCTGGGTAAATATGCACGGAACACAGGCTGATAATTTTACTGTTTTATCTGGCAGTGGCAAGAGAGAACTTTGGAGCAAAGCTGTAATTAGGAAATACATAAATGCGATATATTTGAAGATGCAACTATGGCTTTATTTACTTCAAAATTGAATAAGTGTATTCCTTATCAAATGTAAACAAGGAAGTTTCAGGCCTTCCCCTCCCCACATTTTACTGTATTACAAACATGATATAATGGGGAAATCCCAAGACAAGGCTTGACCTTGTTGTGGTCAACTATAAGAAGAATATTTTGGGGGTGAGGTGCTGGTGCTGTGCATCTGTCTTTCTTTTAACATCAACTAAGCCTATAAGGGAATTGCCGGAAGAAACAGAGCTCTTTGATAAACTCAGCAGGCACTTGGGATTCTGCCAGGAAAGGAGCAGCACTGTTCTGGCACCTGGCAAGCTCCAAATTTCAAAGCAAATAATCCTTAATTAAAAAGTTATTTTCACATTCCAATGGTTCATAGCATTAGACTTTTATACTATACAAGTACACCCATGCTGTGTATATAGAGGAAGCCCATTTTATTTTGGCATTAGCTAATATAAAGTTCAAGGAAGGAGGGTAGTATAGGCTTGAGAGGCAAATAAATTTTCAACCATAAAGTTACTATGAGACTTACCAACGGATTTATAATCATTTAGGGCCTGATTCTGTACAGAACACCCAGTCTCAGCAGCCACTTAATTGACTTTTGAGAATCGCACACTGGCGTCCTAAATAGAATCGCTTCTGTCCTAACGGACAGATGCCTAACCCCACTTAACCACCCTAATTCTCTAACTGGCATCCAAGTCACAGGCGCCGTTTAGAGAATTACGTTGCCACTGAGCTGATCGCGGCAAGGGAATATCAGGAAGATCACCCCCCTACTCCCCCAAATAGCTTTAAAAATGAAGGTCCGGCTGGAGGGAGGCTGTGTCAGCTGGCGGGGGGAGGGCCTTAGGTACTTGGGCCAACCAGAGTCTTAAGCCTCCTTCCCAGTGCATCCTGGAATGCACTGGGAGTGACCTAAGACTCCAATTGGCCAGATACCTAAAGCCCCTCCCACAAGAGGGGGCCATAGGCATCTGAGCCAATCATAGCTTTTGGCTCCTCCCCAGTGCATCTCAGAATGCATCAGGAAGGGGAAGGTCCACCATTTTGCAGTGGCAGGCTTGTAAGCTGGAGGATGTATGCCTCCCTCTGGCCGGACTTTCATAGAATCTCTTAAGTAACAGCCAGTGGGGTTCGGCCAAATTAGGATTCAACTCCTGGCGGAAGAAGTCTGAGAAAGATAGGCTAAGAAACAAAAAAAAAATGCTTATTCCTAATTGTTCTACTGTGGCCTAGAACAGCATCCTAGATGAGAGGTGCAAATTTCAGCACGTTCACCACAAATGCTGTTGTAACAGGACTCCTCTTAAAGCAGTGGTTCTCAACCCTGTCCTGGGGGCCCCCCAGCCAGTTAGGTTTTCAAGATATCCCTAATGAATATGCATGAGAGAGATTTGCATATAATGGAAGTGACAGGTATGCAAATCTCTCTCATGCATATTCATAAGGGATATCTTGAAAACCCGACTGGCTGTAGGGGGTCCCCATGACAAGATTGATAACCACTGACTTAAACGAAAGAGAACTGAATAAAAGACCAAACCTCACTAGACGGTACATCTTTCTTCTGAAGGGCCACATTATTCTTAATTCAGCCATTTATTAGTTATGACCTAGCCAGTAAAATAGTCCCAGCAGTGCAAAATGTAACCCTAGATAGAATTATGGTGAAATCCTATATGTTGGACAGAACTGTGCAAGTTCTACAGGCAGCAGCCATAACAGTGCTCAAATATGGTTTAGATTTTTAAACCTTAGAATTGCCCCTACTGGACAATAAATCTGACTGCAAAACCATTAGAACATGATGAGAAACCCGAATCAGTGGTCTGTCTTTTGTCATGAAGCCCAAACCCTTGAAGTCTAGAGACTTTGTTCAAGAAAAATCTTTGAATAAACTAAAAGATAGGCAAAATGCGGTGGGAAAACATTTTTTGTTTTACTTTTAGATTTCCACAATAACATGTTCCTGTACTACTTGTGGTGCTATTTCTGTCAGTACTCAAATGTTTTGATACCTACAAAATTACATATTGGGTTGCGACTCTTAGAGACCCCAGCCACCGGGACAGGTCTTGAAAAAAATTTTTCTTAAAGTACAACCTTCACCCCCTGAGCTAAATAAAGACAAGTTTAATTAGCATTTGACTCAATACAAAGGTCAAGTTTTGAAACAGTGCTCATTCTTGCATGCTTAGAGGGCATACATATTCTGCTTGTCAGAACAGCTTGGTGGTAATCTCTAAACTTAGGTGTGTGAACATATGACTTGGAACGCTCCTGAAATTTCTAGGGCTAGGGCTGATCCTTCTGCTGTGGGAGGAGACACCCCCCCCTGTAGAGGGAAAATGAAAGATTATACATACCAAGCTCAAGGTATTGTCTTTGGCTTTTTGCTCACCTGGCCCATGGTATCATTAAGTAATGGGGAGCTTGTGACTAACCAATATAACCAGTGCACAAGGGAAGGAAGGCAGGAGGAAATAATTACAGAACCTACCAGTTGCTGTACCAATTCCAAGCAGATCTGGAATGGGAACCAGACCACCAGCACTGTCATCACAGAATAAATAAAGAGCAACAGTGGAAACCACCTATCCAGATTCTATTATATATAGTGTCCAGAAAAAACAGGACACCCTTACGTAGTTTCAAATACTTTGCAACTGTTTAAACATTTAGTAGGACCTTTGAAAATATATTAGTATAATAGGGGCTTTTTCTTAGTTAATTCAAAATTTGTGTTCAAAGCATCCTTCTTCAACCTTGACACATTCACAAAGTCTTCGACGCCACTGAGCTGTTGGCTCAATGAATACTTGGGTTTCATCAGTCAAGAGCTAACTGTTTTGAGAGAGAGCATGAGGACAAGGAGATCCCAGAGAGTAAGGGAGTTTGGAAAGGAGCCTTCCATCTTGTCCCGCCGTGACATCAGTATCTCCGCCCCTTTCATCCAGTATATCTGCCAGCTGTGTAGCTGTTGGCGCATACCACAAGGGATGTGACCCATTCGAAGTATTTTGAGGAGTTTTGAAGTTTTCCTTTGTGTCTATCAAATGAAATGGGGAAACATAGCAGATATATGAAGAAAGTATTTGCATTAACACCTGTGACTAAGTGCCTGATAGATAGGCATTTGATGAGAGCAAGCCAGGTTTTAAGTACTCTTTCTCCTTTTTCGGAAGGAGTATCTTTGAGCCCAAATACTAGGACCCCTCCACCTCTGCCTACTGAGATTAATTTTCAGGCGGACTCCGTACCTAATGGGTTGCTGGAAAGACAGGAAGAATTAATAATTTTCAGGTGGACTCCATACCTGAACTTGTGGAAATTTCTATTTTTTTGCCTCTCAAGGGTCTGTTAATTCTGCTAAATTACAACCGTCCAGTTTTGATACGGTTAAAATGGTGCCTAATCAAGATGTTCTTCAGAAGGATATTTGGCATGTGGTTATCCAGACTGAGAATTTGTTTATGGGGAAAATAGCACATTATGTACCTTTTCTAGTGATGTTTTATCTTCCATGTCTGTAGTTCAAGAAGAAGTTACTAGACTGAAAACTACTAGTGATGAAATGCATAACCAGATGAGGTCTTTTCGGTCTACGAAAGCTATGAAAGATAGTTTGGTTTTCCATCATAAGAGAACAATTGGAAAATTAACTGTGTGCTAACAATCTATGGTTCCTAAATTTTCCTCCTACTCCTTTATTATCAGCAGCAATTATCACTTGGAACATATTTTAAGGAAGTCAACTGTGTTTCAAAAAAACTATGTACCTGCTTTTAGCACTAGCGTTATCATCTGGAAGAACAGAAGATGTTGGCCCAGCTATTGCAGCTGGGGAACTCACTGTTTTTCTAGAAGATTTTGATCCCGCTAAGCTGCGCTGGCGTGCGCTGGCGCACAAAATATTAGGTCGCAGCGCACAAGTTTCTCGTCACAGCGCAGGACCGGCAAGATTGACTCATTTGAACTTCTGCAAGATCAGCATCGGAAGCGTGCGCTGGGCCGGAGAGATCTTGGGGAGCCTCCGACAGTGGCTTTCTCCCCTCTCTGCAGCTCTCCTTTACTTCCCAGCGCAGCGATTCACGAAGGCAGCCTCGGGGCTTTTGCTGAGTCGCGGCTGCCTCTGATGATGCAACTTCCTCTTTCCTCAGAGGCGGCGCGACACAACAAAGGACCCGAGGCTGCCTTCGTGAATCGCTGCGCTGGGAAGTAAGAAGAGCTGCTGGGAGGGGAGAAAACCACTATCAGTCTGGGAAGCTGCTGGGCAGGGGAAAAAAGGGACAGCTGCTACTGGAAAGGGAGAAGGAGAGATGCTTCTGGGAGGGGAGGAGGGAAAGGAATCTGGGAAGCTGCTGGGCCAGGAAAAAAAAGGGACAGCTGCTACTGGAGAGGGAGAAGGAGAAGGAGAGATGCATCTGGGAGGGGAGGAGGGAAAGGAATCTGGGAAGCTGCTGGGCTAGGAAAAAAAGGGACAGCTGCTACTGGAGAGGGAGAAGGAGACGGAGAGATGCTTCTGGGAGGGGAGGAGGGAAAGGAATCTGGGAAGCTGCTGGGCAAGGAAAAAAAAGGGACAGCTGCTACTGGAGAGGGAGACGGAGAGATGCTGCTGGGAGGGGAGGAAGGGAAGAGAGTTACTGCTGGACAGGAGGCTGGGAGAAAGAAAGAAAGGGGGCAGGCAGGGAAACAGAAGGAAAGAAGAGAAACAGAAAAAAAGAAAGAAAGGTCAGGGAGAGAGGAAGAAAAAGTTGGGGGAGGGAATGAGGTGTGGAGGAGAGAAAGCATACAGGCTGATAGAAGGGAAGAAAGATTGGATGCACAGTCAGAAGAAGAAAGTGCAACCAGAAATCACCAGACAAGGTAGGAAAAATGATTTTATTTTAAATTTAGCAAAGTGGAGGCAGTATTACCACAGTTTTCAAAGGAATTTGCCCAAATAACTTAATAGTTAACTGGGTAAATTCCCAGAGATGAAAACTTCCCTTCACTTACTATGCACAGTTCTGAATTTATATCTGCTGTCTATATTTTACAATATGGTCCCCTTTTACTAAACCGCAATAGTGGTTTTTAGCGCAGGGAGCCTATGAGCGTCAAGAGCAGTGCTGGGCATTCAGCGCAGCTCCTTGCGCTAAAAACTGCTATTGTGGTTTAATAAAAAGGATGGAGGGTATATTTGTCTATTTTTGTATGCTATAAAAACCAAATACAGAGAGAGACTGAGAGCTGTTGACGAAGAGCTACGTGTGTGTCTTTCTTCCATTCCAGCCAGAATATCAGCTTTGTGTTCAGCCAAACAGGCCCAGGTTTCGCACTGAATAAAGTATTTTATAATTTTTATAATTTTTATTTCATAATAAAGTAATTATAAAATACTTTCTTTGTGTTTATTTGATTCCTATTCAAGAGAATTACTTTATATATAGTCAATATAGGCAGAGAGTTAAATTTTTTAATATTTTCTAATGGTGGTGTGCCTCGTGATTTTTTTCATGAAACAAGTGTGCCTTTGCCCAAAAAAGGTTGAAAAACACTGGTCTAGAAATTGAAAGCATCAAACGTATTGTCTTCTGGACTGTTTTTAATTTACAGTTTACACATATGGATGTAACAGACATAACTACATTTGTTGTAAAACATTTATTAAGATATCATTTCATCCCTACAATTTCTGTGTTCTTAAAAATATTATTTAACATTATTTAATTTAGCGTGTAGGCCTAAAATTCCTTTGAATACCTCGTCCTCATGTATCAGCAACTTTGACAACATATTTATTTGGCTCATAACTTGCTGGCGCCCGATATTTTTAGCTCACAGTGAAAAAAGTTTGCTCACAACACCCGCCCGCTTAGAGGGAACACTGCTTGGGACGTAATTTCTGCTCGCTTAACTTTGTTGGCAACTTTCTTATCAGCGCAAGATAAATTGCTTGTTTTGAAGAACCACTTTAAACATAAAATGAAGTATTTTGTGGACAGCCAATTCAAGTTTTTCTGGATGTGACAAGAGTCCCTCAGGAACATAGAAAGCTGTTTCTGGCCCTCAAAACCAAGGTTTTGGCTACTGGAGCAAGTATTTTCTTGTGTTTTCTGGCAAAGCTCTTCCTCCCCTTCAACTCCCCCCTCCCTCTCCCTCCCTAGGACAGCCATGCCCATGAGTAGTGGTGATACTAGAGCAGGGGTGCCCACACTTTCTTGGCTTGCGAGCTACTTTAAAAATGATCAAGTCAAAATGATCTACCAACAATAAAATAAAAAACAAAACAAAACGCAAAGCACACTGTATGCAGAGAAAATGTTCATTATCATTTATATTCGGGGGGGGGGTTTAAAGAAGTCAAGGCAGATGACTTTAAAATATGCAATGTCACCTCAGTAGCAACTATACAAAAATAGACAAATATACCCCCTCCCCTTTTACTAAACCGAGGTAGTGGTTTTTGGCACAGGGAGCTGCGCTGAATGGCCCGCACTACTCCCGACGCTCATAGGCTCCCTGTGCTACAAACTGCTATCACGGTTTAGTAAAAGGGGGTCATAGTGCAAAATATAAACAGCAAATATCAATTCGGACACATTTTGATCACTAAATTTAAACTAAAATCATTTTTCCTACCTTTACTGTCTGGTGATTTCATGAGTCTCTGGTTGCACTTCCTTCTTCTGACTGTAAATCTAATACAGTGGTGCCTCACACAACGAACTTAATTCGTTCCAGGAGCAAGTTTGTTATGTGAAAAGTTCGTTATGTGAAACACGTTTTCCCATAACAATACATGTTAAAAAAAATAATTCGTTCTGCAACATAAAATATGCTAAGATGACATAAAAAAAGATAAATTTGTCAAAATGGTGAAAATGGTGGTCTTGCTGAGGCCAAATTCTTTGACGAGGTCACACTGTTTTACCCCACATTCACTCCTTCTAATTATTTCCCGTTTCATTTCAACAGAAATCACCTTCCTGCTTTTTTTAGAAGCCATGATATATAAAAAATATTGAGTTTATCTTAAAAGGACGACTGTATACAGTGAGAGAGGGCAGTTAAGCGCAGTGACTAACGACTGCCTGCAGTGCCTGCGCGGAAGGATGCAATACATCGGCAGCTCGGGCGACTTCGTTGTGTGAAACGAAGTTCGTTGTGTGAAACGAAGTTCGTTGTGTGAAACAAAGTTCGTTGTGTGAAGTTCGTTGTGTGAAACGAAGTTCGTTGTGTGAATCAAGACATGAAGTTCGTTGTGTACAGCGTTCGTTGTGCGAGGCGTTCGTTATGCGAGGCACCACTGTATTTCTTTCTTTCTGCCTCCAGACCTCATTCCATTCCCCAACCAACATCTCTCTCTGTCCCTCCATGCGTTCAACTTTTTCTTCCTCTCTCCCTGCCCCTCCCCTTTCTTCCTTTCTCTCTCTCTCTCTCTGCCCCTTCCCCTTTCTTTCTTTTTTTAATCTTTCTTTTAACAAATTTTATTGAATTTTCACAATGGCAAATACACCAGATATCCAAATCATACTGGTACTATTCAATATAAGGCAATACTATCCAACCCCAAATTTTCCCCTCCCTTTCTTTCTTTTACTTTCTCCATGCACCCCTTTCTTTCTTTCTCTCTTTACCTGCCCCCCTTTCTTTCTGTCCATCCTTCTCTCTCCCTGCCCCTCCAAGCTACCGCCGCTGATTTCTCCCTGCTTCCCCGACGCCAGGCCTGGCGTGTAGAAGCGTCAGGCTCACAGCCTTTCCCCCCCCCTCCCGCCCCCCATGTCAATTCTAATGTCGGAGAAGAATGTATGGGCTAGCCAGGCAGCAATTGGCTGGCCCGGAACTTCCTCTCCGACATCAGAATTGTTGTCGGGGGTGGGGGGGAGGAAGGCTGTGAGCCCAGTGCTTGTACGTGCCTGGCCTGACTTCAGGTAAACAGGGAGAAATCATGGCGGTGGCTTGGGAAGATATGATAGAGACAAGGGAGGGAGAAATGATAAAGATGTTTAAATACCTACATAATGTAAATGTACATGAGTTAAGTCTCTTTAATTTGAAAGGAAACTCTACAATGAGAGGGCATAGGATGAAGTTAAGAGGTGATAAGCTCCCGAGTAATCTAAGCAAATACTTTTTAACAGAAAGGGTGGTAGATGCATGGAACAGTCTCCCAGAAGAGGTGGTGGAGACAGAGGCTGTGTCTGAATTCAAAAGGGCCTGGGATAGGCACGTGGGATCTCTCAGAGAGAGAAAGAGATAATGGTTACTGCAGATGGACAGACTAGATGGGCCATTTGGCCTTTATCTGCCATCATGTTTCTGTTTCACCCCATCCCCGCGAGCTCAATCCCCTTAAACCATCTGATCCCATCTGCACAAGCCTCAGTTATGATTTTAAATTGAACGTATTTTATTACAGTATAAAAAGAAACAATATTCTGTACAATTGTCATTTTATAAATACAAATAATACAGAACATGGATCAGCAAAACCCCTGTCTCCCCTCCCCATCACATATATTTACTATCAAGAAAACTGATTAAGCCAAATTATTACAGAATGCTTATCAGAAATATCATGCTAACAGCATACCGCAGTCACACATGAGAGGAATAGTGTTAGGGGACTGCAACTAGGGCAACTGCCCTCTGTGACCTAAGCCAGCTGGTAGCTAAAGAAGCACTGCCTGGGTTTTGCAGTCCCCAGTTATGTCTAACACCAGCTCTAGCAGGATACATATTTCAAATCTGATATATTCTAATCACAAAATAGAAATAAAATGAACTTTTTCTACCTTTTGTTGTCTCTGGTTTCTGCTTTCATTTTATTTTCACTCTCCTCCTTCTAGCATATGCCCTCTCTGTTTCTTCAATCCAGCATCTGCCCCTTCCATCCACTGTCTTCCTTCTCCCCCTTCCATATGGTATCTTAGAAACATAGAAACATAGAAAGATGACGGCAGAAAAGGGCCAAGGCCCATCAAGTCTGCCCACTCTATAGACCCTCCCCTTAAGATTAGCCAATGTTTTGCCCTGACCCACGTAGTGATCCCACATGGGCGTCCCATTTATTCTTAAAATCTGGCACGCTGCTGGCCTCGATTACCTGTACTGGAAGCTTGTTCCATTGATCAATCACTCGCTCCGTGAAGAAATACTTCCTGGTGTCGCCGTGAAATTTCCCGCCCTTGAGTTTGAGCGGGTGCCCCCTTGTGGTTGAGGGGCCTCTGAGAAGGAAAATGTTATCTTCCACTTCTATACGTCCAGTGACGTATTTAAACGTCTCAATCATGTCTCCCCTCTCCCTGCGTTCCTCGAGAGTGTAGAGTGTTTAGTCTTGCTTCGTACGAGAGACCTTTAAGCCCTGAGACCATTCTGGTGGCCATCCTTTGGACCGACTCAACCCTCTGCACGTCTTTGCGGTAATGTGGCTTCCAGAATTGCACGCAGTATTCCAGATGAGGTCTCACCATGGCCCTGTACAGTGGCATTATGACAGCAGGCTTTCTGCTGACGAAACTTCTACGGATGCAACCCAGCATCTGCCTTGCCCTTGAGGAAGCCTTCTTCACCTGATTGGCAGATTTCATGTCTGCACTAATGATTACTCCTAAATCTCGTTCCGCTGAAGTCCTGGTCAAGGTCTCCCCGTTTAAGGTATAAGTTCTGCACGGGTTTCTGCTACCTAAGTGCATGACCTTACACTTCCCAGCATTGAAGCCCAGCTGCCAGGTTGAGGACCAGCATTCCAATGTACGCAGGTCCTGCGCCATGCTATCTTGTAAATTGCTGTCGCTTACCATATTACATAGTTTGGCGTCGTCGGCGAATAATGTTACTTTACCTTGAAGCCCTTGAGTCAGATCTCCTATGAATATGTTGAAGAGGAGCGGACCCAAGACCGAGCCCTGCGGCACCCCGCTGGTCACCTCCGATGTCTCAGAGAAAGTACCGTTAACCATCACCCTCTGAAGTCTGCCACTCAGCCAATCATTGACCCATGCCGTTAGAGTCTCTCCTAACCCCATCGATTTCATCTTGTTTAACAGTCTGCGATGTGGGACGCTGTCAAAAGCTTTACTGAAGTCTAGGTACACTATGTCCAGTGAATCTCCTTCGTCCAGTCTTTTTGATACCCAGTCTTGCTTCTTTCTGTGCCTCTCTCCCCTTTCTATCCAGCCTGCGCCCTCTCTCTCCTTTTTACATGATTCATTCCAGCTTCACTGCTCTCTTTATTTTTATCTCTCCTATACCAGATCTAGCATCTTTGTCCCTCTCTCCTTATTTCTCTGCTGACCCCCTTCCCACCATCAATCTCTCTCTACTTTATCATTCCTCTGTCTCTCTCCTTTCTCATCTGACCTCTCCATTCAACCCTGACCCCTTCCCCTCCTCTACTCTCCCTGCCAGCTGTTACTTTCCTTTTTCCCTCCTCCCCTGTCCAATAGTACCCCCTCTCCCTTCCCTCCTCCCCTATCCAACAGTAACTCTCTTCTCTTCCCTTTCCCTCCTCCCCTCCCAGCAGCATCTCTCCTTCTCCCTCCCTCCTGGTCCAGTAGCAGCTTTCCCTTTAACCAGCAGCTTCCCAGCCTCCAACAGTGGCTTCTTCCCCTTCCCTCCACTCCCCTCCCAGGAGCTCTCAGAACTTGCATGCAGCAGCGATTCACTTAGGCAACCTTTCATGGGTCGCGCCCACCTCTGAGGAAAAAGGAAGTTGCATCATCAGAGGCGGGCTGCGACTCAGCAAAAGCCCCAAGGCTGCCAAAGTGAATCGCTGCTGCAGGCAAGTACTGAGAGCTGCTGGGAGGGGAAGGGAGGAAGCCCTGTACGGACTGGCAGGAAATTTTTGTGCACCCATCTCACAGCCCTGCATGGACCAGCATGAAATTTCAGCAGACCGGCAGTAGAATAACACTGTTCTAGAATGTATACCATGATACGACGGCTTCAAAATACATGAAACAATGTGGATTGGGGGCGCTATTGAGCTGGAGAACAAGGTGGCTGTATAATCTCTTCTCTCCTCCTTGGATTCTAAAACATCGACACGGAGCAAGTGATAAACTTTACTGATCGAGTTTATAAATATCTCTTTCTATAGCTGAGATGGCAGCGAATAAATCTACCAAAGCAGAATCGCAGCTAGCACAAACATCGGGGTCAAAAAGATCCAAACATGATCCTCCGACACCGGAAAAGCGGTCGGTGAGTAAACATCACTCGGATTCATCTGATATCGTGCTGGACGAGATTCGGGCACTAAAGGATCTAATTACAAAACAATATGACATAACTTGTGAAATGCGTGGTGAAATTAATTCACTCTCAGTCTCCTTTGACTCTTGCAAAATGTGTGTCGAGGCGCTAGAAAACAGGGCAGACATGGCGGCGCTTTCTACTGCACAATTTGAGGAACGCGTGCAGCAGCGATTTAAAAAACTTGATCAGGAGTTGGAGGACCTTTCCAATCGCAATTGTCGGAATAACATTAGAATTATCGGCTTAGCGGAATGTGCGGAAGGTTCAGATCTTGTCAAATTTCTTACAGACCAACTGCCGAAAATCCTGCATTTATCATCCGACTTACCTCTGCAGTTCGAGCGCGCCGCCATCTTCCTTGAAACAAGGATTCACGAGACCAAGACCCATCGTAGCAAAGTTACTACGCTATCCCCAGGCTCTGCAAATTCTAACTGATGCAAAGTCCATATCAGACTTGAAATTCGAGGATAAGAAGTTCTTAATAGTTCCGGATTTGGCAAAAACGACGGCTAGAAAAAGGAAGTCTTTTTTGGAAATGAGAGTGAGACTTAAATCGATGGGAGCAAGATACGGGCTGCAATACCCTGCTCGGATGATCATGACAATTAATAATTCCACTCAGCATTTCGAATCCCCAGAACAACTTCAGTCCTTTTTGGATGGCCTGCAGTCACAGGGCATGTCTTCCGCCTGATGTCTTTATGTTTTATTCCAGATACATGCCTAATCTTTCTTTCTGAGAATTGAAGAACACTAAGGAAGCCTGCACCAGCTTTTCACTTACCATGGCCTTCTTTAGTTGATGACTTATCCATATGTTTGTTTGATTCATTTTTATTGCTGATCAAATCTCAGATTTCTTCTTTTTATTTCACTCAGATCCTTTATTTGATTATAGTAAACTTTGTTTTGTATTTTAGTCTAGATCTTTTGTTTTTCTCCCCACAGTATTATTGGACTTTGCTGTTTATGTAGGGAATATAATTCTTTTTTTTATTTTGGATGATCACACTGTAAGAGAAACGTGTCCTCCTTCTCCATCTTACTTTTAAGATTTCTGTTATAGTGATATATAATTTCTCTCAGACCACACTTATGGGATTAGGGTTTTAATATGTATGGTTGAGAGAGTAGAGGAAAGGGCAAAGAAGATGAATGAGAATCAGTTTAGGGGAGTTAAGAACATATTTTGATTATATTATAAATAAAGGGGAAGGGGAAAAGGGAAAAGGGATTTAAAAAAAACAAAAAAATATAAATAATATAAAAAACAAAAAAAACAAAAAAATCAAAAAAAATTATTATTATAAAAATAATAATAATAAAAAATAAAAAAGAAGATAATAATTAAAAAATAGGAGGAAATAAAGGCATCTTTAATACAGTTTTTTCTATATGTTTATCCTGATATGATTTAAGGATATTGTTTCTACTATGGATTAATGGGCTCAGATAAAGGGAATGAAATAAGGAAATATAGGATTATATATAGGGGGTTTATATATAAAAAAAAAAGAGAAAAGAAAAGGAAAGGAAAGGGAAAAAATAAAAAAGGGGGAAAAGTATAATATGGCCCCAATCCGGGACAATTTACCTAATAACACACTTATGGGTATATGGGAAAAAGATTGTGAACATCAATTAGGTAATAAAGCATGGGCACTTCTTTGGTCTAAATCTCTGAGGTCTCGATCATCAGCTAGTACATTACAGTCTATGTACTTTTTGTATCATAAGGCCCTATGGACCCCCATAAATTATGTATTGCAGGTCTCTTACCCTCTAATGTTTGTTGGAATTGTAAAATGGGTCAAGGTTCATTGATTCATATGATATTTAAATGTTCTTTTGTAATCTCTTTCTGGCAAGATGTATGGTCCATAATGAAATCAATGTTTCATCTAGATTGTCAATTATCTTTATCTATTATAATGTTTAAATCACACTCCATACATATTGACTTATTGGACTCTCAAAGAAAATTGTTTGATATATTAATCATTCTTGCTCAGAAATTGATTCTAACTCATTGGAAATCTGCGAACTTACTTCATGTCCAACATTGGTGGAATTTAGTTTTACAACATCATAAATATGAAATAGCATTCTATGAATGTAAAGATCAACTTTGTTCTGTTGATTCTTGTTGGTCCCCTTTACTGAAATACTTGCAAACATCTGATGTATGAATGTATTTGATTTATACTCTTAAGTAACATTGTTTGTGTTTGTACTGCTCTGTGCCTCTGTTACACTGTTTTTTTCATAAAATCAATAAAAAATTTTCATGGAAAAAAAACAAAAAACAATGTGGATTGGGATAGACTTTAACAGTCCTGTTTTGCATTATGGCTAGCGCAGACACAATTTACTTGCAAGACTCTCTGGACCCTTGATGTTTTCCCTCTTGTTCACAACTGCAAGTATGCCACGCTTCATGAAAACATAGACTGCCAAACAACTAGGTTTGATGATCTTGGCAAACTGCAACAGATTTCAGCAAAAGTCTTAAACTTGAAAGAGATAGACAGTGTGACACTTTTAAATACAGCAAAATGGCAGACAGCACATTACATGCATAAAAACTGAGCTGTATTTTCAAAAGGAGTTAAAGCGTTTCAGACAGGACCAAAGGTTTTGAGATGCAATCAAGCAGATACAGCGAAGACTATAAACTCCACTTTCTCAAGGTGTCCTAAAGCTGCCAACTGGATTCAAATTTGCCCAACAGGATCTCTTCTATGTTAATGTACAGTGCTGCTTGTGTGATAGAACTTTAGAAATTATAAGTAGTAGTAGTAGTAGTTGATCCAGTCCTGGGTATACTCCACTGCATGCAGGGACTTGTAGTTATGACTTCCCCATTGCATTCCCTATGAAAAGCAAGATTGGATCAACCCTGTTGGGCAAATCTGGATCCAGTTGGCAACACTGCTTTGAATCAGATTAGAGAGGGAAAACACCAAGGACAAACATCAAAGCAAAGCCACACAAATCCTATAATCAAGGACCAACTAAATCTACCACAGGAAACATGCTGAAGTTTTGAAGAAATATTTATTGACCTGACATGGAACGTGTTTCGGCAACTGCCTGTGTCAGGGTTCAGCTATTGTTTTTTCAATACCAAATAGTAGATGTAAGCATGATAAATAGAATCTAAACAGCAAACTGCCTAGCAAATTGAGTGAAACATAGAAACATGATGGCAGATAAAGGCCAAATGGACCATCTAGTCTGCCCATCCGCAGTAACCATTATCTCTTTCTCTCTCTGAGAGATCCCACGTGCCTATCCCAGGCCCTTTTGAATTCAGACACAGTCTCTGTCTCTAACACCTCTTCTGGGAGACTGTTCCATGCATCTACCATTCTTTCTGTAAAAAAAGTATTCCTTAGATTACTCCGGAGTCTATCACCCCTTAAATTCGTCCTCTGCCTTCTCATTACGCGGCAGCGGTGAAAAGGGTGAACAGAATGCTAGAAATGATTAAGGGGATCATGAACAAATCGGAGAAGGTTATAATGCCGCTGTACCGGGCCATGGTGCACCCTCACCTGGAGTACTGCGTCCAGCACTGGTCGCCGTACATGAAGAAGGACATGGTACTACTCGAAAGGGTCCAGAGAAGAGCGACTAAAATGGTTAAGGGGCTGGAGGAGTTGCCGTACAGTGAGAGATTGGAGAAACTGGGCCTCTTCTCCCTAGAAAAGAGGAAACTGAAAGGGGACATGATTGAAACATTCAAAATACTGAAGGGAATAGACTTAACAGATAAAAGGTTGTTCACCCTCTTCAAGGTAGGGGAATGAGAGGGCACTCTCTAAAGTTGAAAGGGGATAGATTCTTCTTCACCCAGAGAGTGGTAGAAAACTGGAACGCTCTTCCAGAGTCTGTTATAGGGGAAAACACCCTCCAGGGATTCAAGACAAAGTTGGACAAGTTCCTGCTAAACCAGAACGTACGCAGGTGAGGCTGGACTCATTTAGAGCACTGGTCTTTGACCAAAGGGCCGCCGCGTGAGCGGACTGCTGGGCACAATGAACCACTGGTCTGACCCAGCAGTGGCAATTCTTATGTTCTTATGCAGAGTTTCCTTTCAAATTAAAGAGACTCAACTCATGTAGCCCAGGCCTCAACACTGCTACTAGAGAGAAAACTATCCACTCAATTTGTTTTGCAGTTTGACATTTAGATTCTATTTATCACTTTTACATCTACTATTTACCATTGAGAGGACATAAAATCATAAGACTAGCCTTACTGGGTCAGATCAATAGTCCTTCAAGCCCAGTAGCCCATTCTCACGGTGGCTAATCCAGGTCACTAGTACCTGGCCAAAACCTAAGAAGTAGCAAAATTCCATGCAAGCAGTGGCTTCCCCCTTGTCTTTCTCAATAACAGACTATGGACTTTTCTTCCAGGAAAGTGTCCAAACCCCTCTTAAAACTAGCTACGCTATCCGCTCTTATCACAATCTCTGGCAATGCATTCCAGAGCTTAACTATTCTCTGAGTGAAAAAATATTTCCTCCTATTGGTTTTTAAAAGTATTTCCCTATAAGTTCATTGAGTGTCCCCTAGTCTTTGTAATTTTTGATGGAGTGAAAAATTGATCCATTGTACCCGTTCTACTCCACTCAGGATTTTGTAGATTTCAATCATACCTCCTCTCAGCCATCTCTTTTCCAAGCTGAAGAGCCCTAACCTTATTAGAAGCTGAAACATGGTCAATGTTGGGCCAATAAATACTTTTTAATACTTCAGCATGTTTCCTGTGGTTCATTCATTAGGTCCACAACCATACTTTGATCACAAGTACGGGGAGGGAATTAGTTGAGAAGAGAGAGAGTGAAGGCCGTTTCACTTTTCTCTCTCTGTACTCAATGGCTTTTTAGCTTCAACTTAAGAGTAGAAAGCTAATTTTTCAATCAAGTTATGTGCTGCCTCCACTTTCAGTGATGAATTTTACTTTCTGATTTCAGGATGAGGCTTAATGCCATTTCAGCTTGCCTGCAATCACCTGGATGTTGCTTGATGTTCCCCTTTCAACTCACTTGATAAGAATGTAGAAAGCAATTTGCATATAGTTTTAAAGTGATACTTTCTGCTTGGCTATCATGTTCCTTAACTTACTAATTTAATGAAGTGGTGGGTAGTCTTGGCAAAAATCTTCACTTTCTTAGTGCTGAAGTCACTGTTTTCTTTTAATTTATAAAAGTTGGCACTTACTAGCTACACTCCTGTAGTATTTCTGCCACAGTGCCACCCATCTATGCACATGAACAGTCTTCTGTCTGCCTCCTCCTACAGATCTGGTTCATTGAGGAATCAAGGAGATGTAGCAAACTTTTGATGAGGGGTTGCATTGCACCAAATGTAGGGTACTCTACTTGTCTGCTAGCAAAGAATATAGCAAACAAAGAGCAAGTCACTACACTAAGAAGTCAAATGCGCTTCAACGTGGACAAATGCAAGGTCATGCATATAGGGAAAAAGAACCCGTTGTTCAACTACAAATTGGGGGGGGTATTGTTGGGAGACAGCAGACTCGAGAGAGACTTGGGAGTGCTGGTGGATGCATCACTGAAGCCATCTGCACAGTGCGCAGCAGCCTCGAAAAAAGCCAACAGGATGCTGGGAATCATAAAGAAGGGCATAGTAACCAGATCACGGGAAGTCATCATGCCATTGTATCGAGCGATGGTGCGTCCACATCTAGAATACTGCGTTCAGTATTGGTCGCCACACCTCAAGAAGGACATGGCGGTACTTGAGAGAGTCCAAAGGAGAGCAACGAAATTGGTAAGAGGGCTGGAACACTGCTCATACGCCGAGAGGCTGGATAGGCTGGGGCTCTTCTCTCTGGAGAAAAGGAGGCTCAGGGGAGATATGATAGAGACCTTCAAGATCATGAGGGGCATAGAGAGGGTGGATAGGGACAGATTCTTCAGACTGAAGGGGACAACAAGTACGAGGGGGCATTCGGAGAAACTGAAGGGAGACAGGTTCAAAACAAATGCAAGGAAGTTTTTTTTCACACAAAGGGTCGTGGACACTTGGAATGCGCTACCGGAGGAAGTGATCAGGCAGAGTACGGTACAGGGATTCAAACAGGGATTGGACGGATTTCTGAGGGATAAAGGGATCGTGGGATACTGAGGGAGGAGCTGGGATGTAACACAAGTATAGGAAGTTAACCAGGTAATGAGTATAAATCAACCAGGTCATGCATGTGCAAGACCGGAGGGCTAGGACTTCGATAGGAAGGCAGGACTTAAATGGGAAACCAAGGTGGCAAGGGAGCCCCTTCTGATGATTCAGACAGGTCTTGACCTGTTTGGGCCGCCGCGGGAGCGGACTGCTGGGCAGGATGGACCTGTGGTCTGACCCGGCAGAGGCACTGCTTATGTTCTTATGTTCTTATGGTAGTGGCAAAAAAAAATGCATACATGTGATGTATAGTGTGTTTAACAATAAAAAAAAATATCTAAGTTTCACTATCTTATCATGTCCTCTAAGGATGCAATCAAGTAGTCTCGTTTTCAATGGGGTTTGATGAGTGTTATTTTTTATTATCCAGGTGATTGTGTATCTTTTCATCTCTACTCTTTATTTATGTTTCTAAGGTCACCTATTGCCCCTTTAGCTGATATCCTATATTATAAAGTGAGCAATAATTGTATGTATGTAGCTAAATTTTTTTTAGTTCAAATATTTTATTGATTTTAATATATAGCAAGAACAGGAATTGTTAACAGGGCATGAAAACAATATTTTATTTTGAAAACAGCACTAAGGATTTTCATGAAACGGGGTGAATCTAGGGTTTCAGGTATGAGAAAGTGATTTAGCTAGGTCTGGAGTTCAACAAAATTCATTCGAGAAGGTCATGTGGGGGATTTTGTTGATGTGCAAGGCCAGCCGAAGGGAGACTGTAGGAGCTGTGCCTAGTTCTGAGCACATGGCAGAACAGTGAGCGGAGAGTGTGCTAGCAGGAAGAAGCAGAGAGAGGAGCAGAGAAGGCGGTGCTAGCAGGGGAAGAGCGAGAGCTAACTCCGCCCACCCCTGACATCACCAGCCAAACTCCCCCCATAAAAGGGGACGAGCCAACGGCGCACAGCCGTTCGGCGCGCGGCAAAGGCGCTTGCCTTAGCGAGAGCGCCTTTGCGAAGGGCCTCAAGAAGGGCATCAAGAAAGGGCTATCAACTATAGCCGGACTCCCAACTTATAAGACTAGCTAACTAATCAATTGTCTTCAGTCTTTCTTTAGCGTTCTACCAAGTCTTTAACTATCAATCTACAACTTTCTACCAAGTCTTTAACTCTCAATCTTACAACTTTCTATCTCACCAACAAGCTACTAAATCTTTCTCACTAAACAGGCACACTAACAAACAGACGTTCTTAACTGACAATTAACTAACTATTAACTAACTAACTACTACTACTAACTAACTAACTACTCCATCCCTCAGACCAAGAACTAACTAACTACCTCTATCCCTCCCTCAACACTTACTGACCAACACCTAACAGCCCCCACCCTAACAAACATCCTTAAAAAAAAAAAAAAAAAAATTAAAATTAAGAAATAATAACAATAAACCTTTGTAATGGCAGGTAGGACTAGAAGCAGCAAGACTTCAATCAAAACAGGCAGTTCAGTCACCGAGAGCACCCAGGGGATGGCTATGGTCCGAGTACAGATGGAAGGAGAACCAGGACGGAGGGCAGAGGTCTCTGTACAGACCGAGGCCATCCCCTCAAAGATGTCTACAGTCTCAACGCAGACAGAAGTAATGGTTCAACCGGACGAAAGCCTTTTGATGGAGCTAAAGAGCCTGAGAGAGGAGGTTCAGCGCTTAAGGAGCATCCGAGACGACGAGACCTTCATCGATGGAGTCATCCAGAAGCTGTCTCAGATCGCTGAACAGGAACCTGACAAGACCACCCTGGGAACACCCATAGCATCCAAAACAGCCACCTTGAGACAAACTACCGGAATGCAGGAAGTGGTTGGAGACGCTGACTCCTGGCAGTTGGTGACTTCCTCCACAAGAAAATGCAGAGGACCTAACTCTGTCTCTTTTTCCCCCATACAGGACAGCTCAACATCGACACCTCATATCGCCCTGAGGAACAGATATCAGCTGCTACAGGAAGGTCCGGAGAAAGAGCTACAAGTAGTTATTCAGCAGACGGTTCCAACTCCGGAATCAACAGTACAGCCCACCCCTAAGAAGCGCAGAGTGGTGGTCATCGGAGATTCGCTGCTGAGGGGCACCGAGGGACCAATCTGCAGACCAGACCTACAATCAAGAGAGGTCTGCTGTTTGCCAGGGGCCAGGATCCGGGATGTCACTGCTTGCATTGACAAACTCATCAAGCCCCGAGACCACTTCCCCATCGTTCTAATCCACGTCGGAACCAACGACACCGCAAGGAGCAGCCCGGACAGCATACCTGAAGACTTCAGGGCCCTGGGGGAGAAGCTGAGGAGGATGGATGCGCAGGTAGTCTTCTCCTCGATTCTCCCAGTGAGGGGCAAGGGCAGAGCCAGAGAGGATCGAATACAAAGGGCGAACGACTGGCTGCGAGGATGGTGCAAGGAGATGAACTTCGGGTTTCTGCACCATGGAGAAGCATTGCAAGGACTACAGGGACACGACGGGCTACACCTAACCAGAAGAGGGAAGAATGTCCTTGGACACCGCCTAGCCCGCCTATTCCACAGGGCTTTAAACTAGGTAAGTCGGGGGAGGGTACAGGCACAAACAACATACCAGGCGAACTAAAATGCCAATACATTTATGAGGCTGAGGAAAGTAGACACCGAAATTCTGGGTCAGGGGTGAGTGCACACACTTTTGAGTCGGGAGTAGGGTCACATCATATTTATGGGTCACATTGTAATTCCGGGTCTAGGGGGAGTACACACTGTAGTTCTGGGTATATGGGGAGTACACATTGTGGTTCTGAGCCTCAGGAAAGCACAAATAACACAAACAATGCTAAAGGTGTTCAAATAGCTCAAACAGGAATATCCCCACTGAGACATAACAAAAATATAACATGGAGGGCTATGTACGTCAACGCACACAGTTTAGGAAACAAGATCCTGGAATTGGAAACAGAAATAAGGAATGCCGACCTGGATGTGGTGGCGATATCCGAAACCTGGCTCACAGACTCCCACGGGTGGGACATGGTCATACCAGGTTACAACTTGCTTCGCCGGGACAGAGAGGGTAGGAAGGGAGGGGGTGTAGCATTATATACTAAAGATGACATTAAGGTCACGAGAATCTCAGATGTCCAGTATACTGGGGAATCCCTTTGGGTTAATTTGACCAGAGGGAAGGACAAATGCTTGTATCTTGGCGTAATTTACAGACCCCCAAGACAACAGGATGACCTGGATATGGAAATAATCGAAGATATAGAAAATATCACCTTGCGTGGGGACACAGTATTGCTAGGTGACTTCAACATGCCTGATGTGGATTGGGTTACACTTACCTCTGCTTCCGGCAGCAGCAGGAGGCTATTAAACTCTATGAAAGGAGCAAGCCTCAGGCAACTGGTGTTGGAACCGACAAGGGATCAGGCAATACTGGACCTGATACTTACCAATGGAGAAAGTGTCAAAGAGGTCTCGGTGGGTGACACATTGGCCTCCAGTGACCACAACATGGTATGGTTCAATATCAGGAAAGGTTTCACTAAATCTACTACACTAACCAAAGTCCTCAAATTCAAAGACACAAATTTCAAAGAAATGGGAGACTTCGTTCACCAGGCGCTACAAAGCCAAGAAGAAACCGATAACGTGGAAGACATGTGGTCGACTTTGAAAGCAACCATACAAGAAGCAACAAACCGCTATGTAAAATCAGTAAGTAAACGGCGAATGAACAATAAGCCACAGTGGTTTACTGCGGAGATCTCAGACCTGGTCAAGGAGAAGAAAAAAGCATTCATCTCTTACAAACAATCAGGGAAGCAGGACTCTAGAGCAGACTACCTGGCCAAATCAAAAGCCGTCAAAACAGCAGTCAGGGAGGCTAAATTCCTCATGGAGGAGTCTCTAGCAAAGAACATCCAGAAGGGAGATAAATCCTTCTTCAGGTATATCAGTGATAGAAGAAAAAACTCAGGCGGGATTGTACGTCTTAGGAAACCAGACGGAGACTATGTGGAAAAGGATTCGGAAAAAGCCCAACTATTAAATGAATACTTCTGCTCGGCCCTCAGCTACAGACAAGGGTTGGCTCAGTTGACCCGTTTAGTAACTTTGAGTTTACGCCCAGCAGTGTCCACGGTGAGCTGTCAAAGCTCAAGGTTAACAAAGCAATGGGGCCGGACAACCTGCACCCCAGGGTGCTTAGGGAGCTGAGTGATGTCTTGGCGGAGCCACTGTCCGTGCTCTTCAACCTCTCCCTTAGTACAGGCAGCGTCCCGTTGGACTGGAGGACGGCTAACGTCATTCCACTCCACAAGAAAGGCTCAAAGATGGAGACAGCAAACTACAGACCAGTGAGTCTAACATCGATAGTGAGCAAACTAATGGAAACTCTAATCAAACACCAATTAGATAAGATCCTGGATGAGGAGAATCTACGGGATCCCCGACAACATGGATTTACTAAGGGGAGATCCTGCCAATCCAACCTGATCAGCTTCTTTGACTGGGTAACGGGGAAGCTGGATATAGGGGAGTCCCTGGACATCGTGTACCTGGACTTTAGCAAAGCATTCGATAGCGTACCACACCGCAGGTTACTGAGCAAGATGAGTTCTATAGGATTAGGTAACACATTGATGAAATGGGTTGGGAGCTGGCTTGGAGGTAGGCTCCAAAGGGTGGTGGTGAACGGCACCCCCTCCGAAATGACGGAGGTGATTAGTGGAGTACCACAGGGCTCAGTCTTGGGCCCAATCCTATTCAACATCTTTATAAGAGACTTGGCAGAAGGGCTTCGAGGTAAAATAACATTATTCGCCGATGACGCCAAACTGAATAATGTAGTGGGCAAATGCACAACAGACGAAGATTCAGTGCCCGACAACATGATGCACGACCTACTCCTACTGGAGTGATGGTCTAGGACATGGCAACTCAACTTCAATGCCAAAAAATGCAAAGTTATGCACCTGGGCAGCCAGAATCCATGCAAGTCTTATACCCTTAATGGCGAGATCCTAGCAAAAACGGTAGCTGAACGAGACTTGGGGGTAATCGTCAGTGAGGACATGAAGTCTGCCAATCAAGTGGAGCAGGCTTCGTCCAAGGCAAGACAAATCATGGGCTGCATACGAAGGGGTTTTGTCAGTCGTAAGGCGGAAGTCATTATGCCATTGTATAGATCCATGGTGAGGCCCCACCTGGAATACTGTGTGCAATTCTGGAGGCCGCATTATCGCAAGGATGTGCTGAGACTGGAGTCGGTGCAAAGAATGGCCACCCGGATGGTCTCGGGACTCAAGGATCTACCATACGAAAAACGGCTTGACAAATTACAGCTATACTCGCTTGAGGAGCGCAGAGAGAGGGGGGACATGATCGAGACGTTCAAGTATCTTACGGGCTGCATCGAGGCGGAGGAAGATATCTTCTTTTTCAAGGGTCCCACGACAACAAGAGGACATCCGTTGAAAATCAGGGGCGGGAAACTACGAGGTGACACCAGGAAATTCTTTTTCACTGAAAGAGTGGTTGATCGCTGGAATAGTCTTCCACTACAGGTGATTGAGGCCAGCAGCGTGCCTGATTTTAAGGCCAAATGGAATCGGCACATGGGATCTATTCACAGGGCAAAGGTAGGGGAGGGACATTAAGGTGGGCAGACTAGATGGGCCGTCTATTTCTATGTTTCTATGTTTCTATGTTCCCACCTCCCCCTGCAGCCCAATAGTCAGACATTCCTAACAAAGCTTAGAAGTTTAGCCAGCCAATAGGCTGCAGGGAAAATCAGGACAGAAGATTGCTAAGACACTGTCTCTGTAGCTACTGCTCCCACCTCCTCCTGCAGCCCATTGGTCACACATTTCTAAAGAGGCTTAGCCAGCCAATAGACTGCAGGGAAAAGTGAGTTTGACCTCGGTACAGGGAAAGATGGTAGAGTCACTGATAAAGGACAGCATCATTGATCACCTTGACAGACACAGGCTGATGAGGACCAGTCAGCACGGTTTTAGCCGAGGCTTCAGGGAGTTCTGCAGGCTCAGCTAATGAGGGGGGAAATACCCGTGCCTTAATCAGATGAACTGGCAGTGGCAGAAGACCCCCCTGACTCTCCAATCCACCATGATCAGCAGTAAGAATGCCTATTCCCTCCTGCGTAAGACAACTGACATGCCCTCCCCTCCTCCCCCCCACCGTTATCGGCAGGAAGGATGTCTACTCCCTCCTACCTATCTCCTCTGACACTCCCCTCACATCCAATTGGCAGTAGGGATGCCAACTCCTTTCTGCCACCGAGCCCCCTCAATCCTCTGAAACCCTGATACCTTCTGACACCCCAAAATGCTACCCCAATACCCTCAAATCTCAACACCCCTGAAACCACCTGAACCCTCCTTGCACCTTTGAAAGAAGGTTAGCAAGAGGGATACTTACTCCCACCTCTTCCAAAATGGTGGGCTTTCCCCTTTCCAGTACATCCTAGGATGCACCTGGGAGGGGGTCTAAGGACCTGACTGGCCCAGATACCTAAATCCCCTCCCATAGGAAGTGCTTTAACCACCTGGGCCAATAAGAGCTTTGGGCCTCCTTCTTGGTGCATCCTGGGATGCCCTAGGAGTGGCCTAAGACTCCGACTGATCCAAATACCAAAGGCCTAGTAAT
Source organism: Geotrypetes seraphini (assembly GCF_902459505.1). Lineage (NCBI taxonomy): Eukaryota > Metazoa > Chordata > Amphibia > Gymnophiona > Dermophiidae > Geotrypetes > Geotrypetes seraphini. Next base: position 237,323,959 of record NC_047085.1, on the reverse strand, counting down.
AGCTGTTTTGGGTTTTTTTTATATTTAAGTATTTTTATTGATTTCAATATATTATCAAGTACTAGCTGATGCCCCGGCGTTGCACGGGTATTTAATTATAGCAACTTATAACACTGTAAATGGATTCAAATAAAGATACTTTATAGTGGTGAATGAAATTATTTTTTTACAGCTTTATAAAAAGTACAATATTCAAATTATAATGTGAAATATTTGACAAAATGAATACAATACAACTAACACAAAACTTGATTATAAACAACATTTTTAGTTTCACCTCCAGGAGCAAGAACATATAAATTCTTGGGTGAAGAGACCCCCAGAACATATCACCCCAGTTAGTGAGGGATCTGCATACCAAGTTTCGTTCAAATCGGTCAAGCCGTTTTAGATTTACTGTGAGAATGGCAGCTGTTTACATTTTTTCCATTGACATGAATGGGTGAAATCTGATGTTCTGTTTGTAGCTCCGCCCACGTGTGCAGGTGGGCCGCGAGACCCCCAGGACATATCACCCCAGGTAGTTGGAATTACTGTGAGAATGGCAGCTTTTTACATTTTTTCCATTGACATGAATGGGTGAAATCTGATTTTCTGTTTGTAGCTCCGCCCATGTGTGTAGGTGGGCCGCGAGACCCCCAGAACATATCACCCCAGGTAGTGAGGGATCTGCATACCAAGTTTCGATCAAATCGGTCAAGCCGTTTTTAAATTACTGTGAGAATGGCAGCTCTTTACATTTTTTCCATTGACTTGAATGGGTGAAATCTGATTTTCTGTTTGTAGCTCCGCCCACATGTACAGGTGGGCAGCGTGACCCCCAGAACATATCACCCCAGGTAGTGAGGGATCTGCATACCAAGTTTCGTTCAAAGCGGTCCCACAGCTTTTTACATTTTTTCCATTGACGTGAATGGATGAAATCTGATTTTCTGTTTGTAGCTCCGCCCATGTGTGCAGGTGGGCCGCGAGACCCCCAGAACATATCACCCCAGGTAGTGAGGGATCTGCATACCAATTTGCGTTCAAATCGGTCCCACAGCTTTTTACATTTTTTCCATTGACTTGAATGGGTGAAATCAGATTTTCTGTTTGTAGCTCCGCCCACGTGTGCAGGTGGGCCGCGAGACCCACAGAACATATCACCCTAGGTAGTGAGGGATCAGCATAGCAAGTTTCATTCAAATCGGGCAAGCCGTTTTTGCGTTGGCAGCTTTTTACATTTTTTCCATTGACATGAATGGGTGAAATCTGATTTTCTGTTTGTAGCTCCGCCCACGTGTGCAGGTGGGCCGCGAGACCCCCAGAACATATCATCCCAGGTAGTGAGGGATCTGCATACCAAGTTTCTTTCAAATCGGTCAAGCCGTTTTTGCGTGATCGCGGCACATACACACATACATACCTCCGATTTTATATATATAGATAACTTGTACAGAAAGCAAATTTATCCAAAGCATGTTAATCATTAAACAATAAATCCTTACTTAACAAAAGTTAAGTAAAATTACAAGAAGAATTATTATGGTGAAATTAGCTCAAGTCCTCTTTAGATCCAAGAATTATATTGGCAAGAAATAAGAAGAGATATAATCAATACATCAAAGTAATGCTGTTCTATACATCGGGAACGAAGCTACTATTTTCCTTTTAGAGCTCAAGATTGAATTTTATCCTTGTCCAGATGGGACATAGCCACAAAATTAGTTAATTGTTGAGGTTCAAAGAGTACATATTTAGTTGAGTGATACCGAACAATGCACTTATAAGAGTGTCTTAAGTAAAATGTAGCTCCTAGTGAGATGACCCCTGGTTTTAAAAGAAGGAAATCACGCCTACGTTTTTGAGGTTCCCTTGAAACATCAGGGAACATCTGAATTTTACAACCAAGAAATTCCTTCTGTTTATTCTTAAGAAATAGTCTCAATAACCATGACTTGTCAATAGATAGAGCCAATGTAACAACTAATGTTGCTGGTGTTGCCACCTCCGTGTCTAATTTCTCCAAAATTTCAGTAATATTTAATGCTTGTCCTTGAGTAGGTTCAGATGAAGAATTTTGCTGGGGAGATAATACACCTGAGAGAATGGTGAAAGATTTCTCTCCGGAACTTCCAAAATTTCTGTTAAATATCTCCTAAACATGTCTCTAGGTGAAACCATGATTACTCTTGGAAAATTTATCAATCTCAAGTTATTAATACGCGCATGGTTCTCAAATGTCTCTACTTTTCTTCTAAGATTTAAATTATCTTTAATTATAGTTTCCTGAAGTTGTTTTACTGAAGCCATGTCTTACTAAGTCTTTTGAAGTATATTTTTTGAAGAAGTCATGTCCATTTTAAATTTTTCTAGCTTTTCTGAATGGTGAATCAGTTTATTTTCAATTTGTTGGAAATTGGGACTAATGGTCTTCCCAAAATTGCCTACCAGGTCCCAAAGGGCTTCTAAGGTCACCTTAGCAGGCCTATCCCAAAAAGAAACTTGTATTGAAGTGCATAGTCTCTCACCTTCCTTAAGATATCCATGGCTCTGTTCCTTCTGGGTCAAACCTCCTCCTGCTGCTGTAATTTCCAGAGTCCTCTTCAGAGATTACCTGAACCGGGATCTCCATTCCCAGGCTCCCTGGTGTTGAATCTTCCTCTGGGGATAGGACCGCCCCTTTATTCGGGGTTTCCTCGCCCCTGGGAGAACTGGCTATCTGTGGTGAAGGAGGCGGTGCTCTAATCTCCGGGCTGAGAGTAGTATCTGGCCCAAGAGAAATTCCGCCGGTCTCGCCCACACCTGGGATCCTCAGCGGGCTAACCTCCGGAGTTGTAGACGCAGCTCCCTGCATCCTCGTGAGCAAGTCCTCAATGTTGCCGAGAGTCGGCCCTACTGAGTACCGCGAGGCACCAGCAGTGCTCCGGCCTCTCCTCTTCAGCATTGCGTTCAGGTAGGAATGTAGTTAAGCTGGAAACAGCTATCACCAGCATAAAGTAAAACAGTCGGCGAGCTCGGGTCGGATACACGTCACCTGATTGCATAGGCAGCGGCCATCTTGGATCCACCCCCCTAGTAATAGCTGTTTTAATGTGTTTAGATTCTTCTGTATTTTGTTTAGTATTAAATTATTAGATTTTTTTTTATATTGTAACTTTTTAGTATGATCCATTTTTGTTTTTTTAGACTGTATTTCAACAGGTATGCTATTTATGTGGTTTGCTTTACAGATACATTTTTGGTGACCCTTGAGGCAGGCGGTCCTCTGCCAAAATAAGATGCTGTGTAGGCTCCTTCGGAATGTGAATAGAGTGTTGCAATAAAGTTTAACTTTGAATACCGATCCCAGAGTTGAGGTCATCTTTCCAACCTTATTTTCTTATTGTCTACATCTTGTTATGTTGCCATTAGCACCCGGCCATTAAAAAGAATTACTGCAGTTCTTACCGACACTTATTTTGTAGACAGTAAGGCCCTGATTCTTTAAAGTCCGCCTAACATTATGCACCGATATTGGCACCAAATCGCGCAGCACTAAGCGTGATTGTATAAAAAGTAGGCACCCATTATAGAATCACGCTTAGCGTCACCTAAGAATGCTTAGATAACGCTAAGGTTTTTAGGGGCAGCATATTTATGCCAAGTTTTTTTTTAATTTTTGTGCCTAAATATAGGCAACAATATCAGAGTCCAACAGCACCCAATTCACTAAAAGGCACCTAAATCAAAATCATGGGTCCAATTAAAGCTGATTATGATGCGTTGAGTGCCATTATCTGCACCAATTAAGCCTATTGATCTATTAAGTTAGGTGTTGATATTGGCACCTAACTAGACGGACTTTATAGAATCAGGACCTAAGGGTTTATGTGGTAAACCTCTGCTAACTAGTTCATATGTGGTAATGCAGATGCTCCGATAATCGCCAGGGTACATTATAAATGCGCCTGTTTAATTTTCAAAATCCTATATGGTATCCTCCCTCCCTTTATCCCTCTTTCTTGGAATTCCTCAAACCCTAATACCACCAGATCCTCCCACAAATTAAAACTATCCTTCCCCTCGCTAAAAGGCATTTCCCACACAGGAAAGCTAGGGACCTCCCTCCACTTCAAAATCACTGAGCTCTGGAACAACCTTACCTCCCCTCTTCAGAACTTGAGCTCTCTCCAAGTTTTCCGCAAGCATCTGAAAACCTGGCTTTTCTCAAAAATGTAAGTCTCCCTCCAAATTAGGAATCAAGGAAACTTTTTTATCTTGGCATCCCAAGTCCTCTAAATTTTCTTCACACTTCTACCTCTAACCCTCTGTTGTAGTACCTTCCTATTTCTCCTACTGTGAACCACGTCGAGCTCTACGAACGTGGAGATGATGCGGTATACAAACCTAAGGATTAGATTAGATTAGATTAGATATGCCTCCGCCAACAAAAATTTTAAAAACATTTTTTTAGTACAAGGGTTGTATGCACCAAGGTTTATGGTTTATTTAGACTTTCTATAACACCTTTCGCTAACCCGCAGATCAAAGTGGTTTACATGTTAATAATAAAACCAGAAAGGAGAGAAGAAAAGGAAATACAATATCCAGATACGAAAGAAAATAATTTTAAATTTGTGGTAAGCACGTGAGCGCTTGCTACAGCTTAGCAAAAGGACCCTTTAATGAATCTTCTGCTAATATGGACTCTACTGTACAAACAAATGTTTCTAAGTAAAACTAACATAATGAAACCAACTCATTGCTTCAGCCCCTACATTGATCTGTATGGAAAGATGTATTCTTCCAAGGCAGAGATCATTAAGAATCTGGAATGCTATCCGTGCTGTACTGTCTATTTAAAATCATTTTCCAGTTACAAAAGGTTAATGCTTGATTAAGAGCAGTTAACATTTCAAAGAACAAAAACACCCACTGAATCCAAGGCTGTTTCAGCTCGATTGCATGTTCCCACTATAAACCATAAAGCTGAAGAAAGGAGGCCACTCCTCTAAGTGAAGAAACATCCTCTTTCTTTTTTTTCTTTCACTTTCCTCTATTTTCAAGCAAATTTGTTTCATTCTTTAAAAGATTTTTATAAAAAGCAAAACACAAAAATAAACTCCTCAACCTGTAATCTTTTAACCAGAACCAGACAAATCAGTATTTTTGTTCCAGATGTGGTGTACCTCTGCTGTGCAAACAGCAGATTTCCATACTGGGTAATTATAATAGCAGTGGCCTCCCTCTCCCTTTCTAAAGTTCTTATGAAAAGTCCACACCACTGTGAAATGACCATAGATCCTGGAGGAAGCTGCTTATGTATTTCTGAACTGCATATTACTGTGTTTACTGTAGGTTGAGTATGCTCATTGTGCTATGGAAGAAACATGCAGAAGTAACAGGTAAGTGACACATTTGTAGTGTGGTTTTTCAATTTTCATCCAGCTGTCATTGCAGAAGGCCAATTTGAAACCTACATACAACAACAGAGATTTCCAAGCCACAAGTGTTGGGTATATGATATGCATGTCTTCACAATTAGTCTGTATGATCTCTTGAGCAGGGACTGACTCTTATATGTTATGCACAGTATTGCTGCCCGATTCAAGATTTGAATCGATTCACCGATTCACTTTGGGTGAATCGGTTCGAATCAATTCGTTTGCACAAAAACTCGAACTCACCAATTCAAGGTCGGCTCCCTTGAGACCCACTCGCATTCAGGCTTTCCCTCTGCCGCAACTGCCAGAGTCCTTCAACTAATGTAACTTTCGATTTTGCGAAAACGGAAGTTACATCAGAAGAAAGGACGTTGGCATGCGAGTGTGCAACCCGCGGTGGCAGCAACTTGCAAGCACGTTGATTTTTTATAGTTGTTGGCTTTTTGCTGGCTCATTCCCGAAAGCATTTCTCCGCTCCTCCCAAGTCCCCGCATCTAACTTTCAGCATAAGTAAAGGATCTTGCTGCTGCAATGCAGGCCATGGATTGGGGGGGGGGGGGGAGAAGCTGAGAATTGGGGAGGGGGGATGGGGAGGAAGAATATGGCGCCTATTTCTTTGGGGATGCTCTGGGCCTGGGGAAGCTGAGAACTGGGGGAGCTGGTGAGGGAGAATATGGGGATGCTCTGGAGAAGCTGAGAATCATCTCTATAGGCTGGGGATGGGGAATATGGGGTCCTTTCTTTGGGGATGCTCTGGGGAAACTGAGAATTGGGAAGGGGGCTGGGGAGGAGGAATATGTCGCCTATTTCTTTGGGGATGCTTTGGGCCTGGGGAAGCTAAGAATCGGGGGGCTGGGGAGGGGGAAAATGGGGATTCTTTCTTTGGGGATGCTCTGGGGAAGTTGAGAATCATCTCTGTAGGCTGGGGAGGGGGAATATGGTAGTGCTGCCCGATTTCCTTGATATTGCCTTGTTTAAATAAAATGTTTGAACTTAAAAAGCTGTGTCATTGAAAATGAATCAAATTGAATAGAGAAATCTATTCAACAGGGTGAATCGAATCAAAATATTTTTTCACTGAATTGGATCAGGAAAAAAATTTTTGATTTGATTCGATTCAGCCTATTGAATTGTTTTTTCGATTCAATTCGATTTTCCTGCCCAATTGGGTGTTTTTTTTCAAACATCCTGGTGGGTTTATTTTATAACCTAAAACTAGTTACCCCAGCAGCATATAACGTAATCAGAAAAATTGTATAGAATACTGCTCATACTGGACAATACATATCAGTATAGAAAGCCCAACAGACTTGAAGGGCTCTGGCCTCAGAATCGGAGCCTACGCACAGCAGTGAATCACAAACTGAGATAATCCGCGTAGAAATTTTATGCCCCTTTATGCTTCCCAGTGCTAAATCTAGGTGTGATACAGTATGGATGGGTCACAGAGCTTGTGGGACGTGTCAGATGTGTGGACTTATGATGTGTACTAATAAGTTTTGTAATCCTAAAGATAAGAAAGAGTACATCCTAAGACATACGTCTGACTGCAAATCTTGTGGTGTTGTATATATTATAAAATGCCCTTGTGATCTAATCTATGTGGGGCAGACATCCAGAAAATTTACCACACGACTTACAGAGCACAAAAGTAACATCAAGAATAAGGTAGTTGGGGCTCCACTAGCTAGACACTGCATCAAAAAAGACCATGATTTTGGGTCTTTACGGGCTTTAATTTTGGAGATGGTTGTCCCGGGTAGGAGAGGGGGGGACTTTAGGAGATATCTTGCTCAAAGAGAACAGCGTTGGATTAATAGGCTGGGTACATTGTGGCCAATGGGCCTTAATAGATCGTTTGAATGGCAACATTTTTATTAGATTATATTTTGTTGAATGAACTGTGACGTGGGTGCGTGGCGTTACGTTATGACATCACGAGTACGCTATAAAACTGTTGTTGCTGCCATCTTGACACGGTTTGAAAATCTGTGACCGAGTGAATTGATGTGAGTGTTGGTTTATTGTTATTTGTTTTTGTGGGTTCTGGAAGTGTGAATGTTCTAATTCTATTTTTGATTTCTAGTAAGCCTGTGATTTTGAATGTCCTGGTGGCCCTGACGCAGCGGATGTTAAAAATTCCCGCGAAACGTGGCCGCGTCGGCACAGACACTGGTGACTGAACATGTTATAAAGACAAGTCAAGTTTTGAGATAAGTCCTTTTGGTCTCACATTTTTTCAAATCCTGGCTATTACATATGTTTAATATCCCTTTAAAGTTGGAAGGGTTGTAAGCTTTATTAAATTGCTTTAAAAAAATTTTTTCCAAAAATTTGATTACTGGCCAATGATTGGAGCAGGAGCTGTAGAACTACGCGGATTATCTCAGTTTGTGATTCACTGCTGTGCGTAGGCTCCGATTCTGAGGCCAGAGCCCTTCAAGTCTGTTGGGCTTTCTATACTGATATGTATTGTCCAGTATGAGCAGTATTCTATACAATTTTTCTGATTGGGTTTATTTTATAGCCTCTTCACCCCCTTTGCCTTCTCCTAACCACATTGGCGCTGTGGTGTAAACAAAATAAACAAACAAAAAAGACTTCCTCTCTCTGTTAAATCCTAGCTCACGTTTGTTGTCCAACACCAGCTCTAGAAGGATACACATTTCAAATCTGATATATTGTAATCACAAAACAGAAAATAAAATTAGTTTTTCTACCTTTAGTTGCCTGATCATTATTCAGATCTTGTTGGTCCCAGGCTCTGGTTGTCTTCTGATAACTTGCTTGTCAGGGTCTCCTTCTTTCTTCTTTCTCTGTGCTAACATCTGCCATCCCTGTCCTCCCCTTCCGTTTCCCTTCCCTCCCCAGGAGGTCTGGCATCTTTCCTTTTTTTCGCCTCCCTCCACAGATCCACCTTTTCTTAACTACCCTTTCCTCCAGCATCTATCCCCCTTCCCCACCACCCCAGGGTCCATCATCTCTCCCTTTCTGTAACTTTCATCCCTAAATCCCATGGTCCATCATCTCTTTCCCTCTCCTCTATTTTCAGAACCATTATTTCTTCCACCCCACCCCCCCAAAGTCCAGCATATGCGCGTCTCTTTGAACCCCCCCTTCCCTCCCTCCATGTACTTCTACACCAGGGCCCCCTCCCCTGAAGGCCTGTTCTCCCCTTAAAGGTCTGCATCCCACCCCTGAAGGCCTGTCCCCCACCCTTGAAGGCCTGCATCCTCCCTGAAAGCCTACCTGCCTATTCCCCTCCCTTGAAGGTCTGTCACCCCTGAAGGCCTGCACCTCCCCCTGAAGACCTGTCCCCCCTTGAAGGCCTGTATCCCACCCCTGAAGGCCTGCCTGCATCCCACCCCAAAGGCCTGCCTGTCCACCTTAAAGGCCTGTCTCCCCCCACCCGGAAGGCCTGTCCCCCCCCTTGAAGGCCTGCATTCCACCCCTGAAGGCCTGCCTGCACCCCACCCCCAAAGGCCTGCCTGAGCTCCTTAAAGGCCTGTCTCCCCCCTGAAAGGCCTGTCTCCCCCCCCCCCCCCCCGGAAGGCCTGTCCCCCTTGAAAGCCTGCATCCCCCCCGAAGGTCTGTTTCCCCCCTCTTGAAGGCTTGCATCCCCCCGAAGGCCTGCCCCCCCTTGAAGGCCTGCATCCCACCCCAAAGGCCTGCCTGTCCCCCTTAAAGGCCTGCCCCCCCCCTGGAAGGCCTGTCTCCCCCCTGGAAGGCCTGTCCCCACCTTAAAGGCCTGCATACCACCCCTGAAGGCCTGCCTGCATCCTACCCCAAAGGCCTGCCTATCCCCCTTAAAGGCCTGTCCCCCCTGGAAGGCCTGTCTCCCCCCCCCCCCCCGACGGCCTGTCTCCCCCCTTGAAGGCCTGCATCCCCCGAAGGCCTGTCTCCCCCCTTGAAGGCCTGTCCCCCCTGAAGGCCTGCCTATCCCACCCCGAGGGACTGCTCGCCCCACCCCCCACCCCGAAGGACTGCTCACCTCCCTGGCCTCCCCACACTGGGCATCGCGATCTTGCTGCAGGCTACTTCATTAAGGTAAACGCCGGTGCGGGGAGGCCAGGGGGGGAAGTGAGATTCCAGGGGGTGGGTGGGGGAAGTGAGATGCCTTGGGGAAGCGAGATGTGGGGGGGAAGCAGGACGCCGGGGGGGAAACGGACAGCAGCACTAACCAGCTGAGGCTCCCCCCTCGCCTTCTACAGCAAGTGCGGCCGGCCAGCAAGAGCAGTGCTGCTGCTCCTGCTTTAGGGGGCGAGGGGGGAGGGTCAGTGAATCAGGAAGCCGATTTTTTTTTGTTTTGAATCGATTCACCCGAAGTGAATCGGACAGCACTAGGCAGCACTAATGCACAGTGCTGCCTGTGTCTTGTAGTACTATAGAAATGGTAAGCAGTAGCAGTAGTAGTAGAAGATGACATCACATACTCTCAGATGGATATGCCAGTCTTGTTTGGCAAGTGCAAGAACAGATTGGAAGCAGGTCAGCAAGAACGGGAAACCAAATTTGAAATGTATGAATTCAGCAGCCACAGGTGCTCAGCAGAGCACACGCAAGAGTTAGGGGTTGATAAACCTTAGAGAGCAGAGAATGGGAGATGTGAAGAGTGTCCAGAGCAAAGAATAACATTATAAGAAGAGACAGCCTCATTGACAGACTTGGGCAACATAGTGGATGAAGGAAGAGATGAAACAGTGGTGGAGAGAAGGCAAGGGCCAACAGCCTGAAGATTCTTAAATGTGTTGGTGGTGACTGGACAAGGCTGGGGGAGAGTGATTAAGCTTGAAAGTTATCAGATGATGGTCATAGAGCGGAAGAACATTAGAGAGTGAGCATAATTGACACATTGGTCATACTGGTGATTAGGGGAAGTAGAGTATAGCAGGAAATTGAATTAAGAGGTTAAAGCAAGAAACATAGGCATAAGAGTCAGAGGGGTTATGATCATAAATGTTAAAGTACTGAAGAATGAGGGAACGGGACAATGGTTCAAGAAAGAAAGAAAACTAGGGGTCAAAGTCAGTAAGTAAGAAAGAAAGGCATTTATCAAGTGGTTGATAAATGACACCTATCCAGGAAGGTAGAGGAGCAAATACACAGATGGAATGACCTTCAGATTAAGAAAAATCAATCAGAATGAGGTGGAAGAGGTTGAAACCTACAAGAAGACAAGAACAGCAGTCCGATACCACCACATTAACCAATCAGATGAGGTGTATGGGAGAAAAGGTAACCTCCATGAGAGAGGGCAGCAACTAAATAAGTCTTTGAGGAAAAGCCTTATCTCATTTAGAGCATAAAGATAGACTATGGGAGACAAAGGGGTCATGAATGTAGACAAGCTTGTTGGAAGCAGAACGCACATTCCACGGGGCACATGAGAAAGGGAGAGAAAAGGGAGGAAGGAGAGGAATAGAACTAATAATAGAGGTGCTTTGGTTTAGCCTACACAGTTAAGGTGAGATTTGATTTAGAGGGCCAGGATTGGGACTGACCTCCAACGGAGAAGAAGCAAGAGAGTAAGGAAGAGAATAGATGAGGTATGACAACAGTGACGACAATCAGATAGAATGAAAATGGCTGAATAAACAAAAGAAAATATTGAAGCTCAAGAGCTGAGGAGAAAGTAGAAGACTGGTGAAGGGATGAAAGTAGAAAATGGGTACTGTTGTCTTCAGATATGTTGTGGTTTGAGATGGGGGATAAAATTGGGAAGTAGAATCAGGAAAAGAAGGTGTAGTTGAGCCATAGGAAAAAAAAGGAAAAGGAAAACATAAACCTGTGGACATAACAGCCTCACTCTTCTGCAGCCTGCCAGAATCATACAGTGTCCTCACCAATTCACTTCAGTCAAGGCCTGTGACAAAAATGACTAGAGTTTGTGGAAGGCACAATCATGGCTGAATTTCTTTGTAGAAATTAAACTATTCATGACAACAGGAAACCTACAGAAATCACAGAACACAAAAAGAAAAAAAAAAAAAAGAACATGAGAAGAGACCTGGATTTGATTTTTCTGCTTGTCAGGTCAACCAGGATTGTGGATGCTGTGAAAGTAGTATCACAACACCTGGATGAGTGTGTGTGGGGGGGGGGCAGGGGGGGAGAAAAATAATCATAGCATGTGGCAGTAGAAATCAGTGACTAGATATAGCGCCTATGGCTTCAGCAGAATCCTTAGTGAATGTGCCTTCAATGACTATACTTGGGACCAGAACTGGAACTGACAAGTCAGGAGGCTAAAGGCAATTTTACCACACATGTTGTACTCTCCAAAGTCAGTGAGTTAGAGCTAATCTAATCCTTAGATCTACATGCCATATCATCTCCTGAAGTAGGGGCTTGACTCAGTTTACATAAAACTTCAATAAACAGGGAAATCAGTTTAACTAACATGTGAATCACTAAACAAAAGACAATTAACACTCCTTAGTACCATTTCCCCAAAACTGTTGAAATAGCATTGTTGTCGACTAATATAACTAGGAATTTCATTCCAAATCGTTGTAAACATACGAAAAGGAGCGAGAGATATTACCAACAAGCTTTTATCCCTTCTACTGAAGGAAATGAAAGTTTGTACTTCTGAGAATTCCTTGAAACAACAGACTGAAGAGAATTCCATGTAAGAGGGATTATAGGTAAAAATACACCATGGATAATTTTGAGTATCATACAAGCGCATTTAAATCAAATTCTAAGATGAACAAGGAGCCAATAAAGATTTCTCAGTAATGGAAATGCATGATCAAATTTCCTTTTTCCAAAAATCAATTTGACTGCCATATTCTGAATCAATTGTAACCGGTTGATATTTCCTTTTCTCAAGCAAATGTAAATAGAATTGCAATTATCTAACTGAGCCACAATGATGGCTTGAACCAATACAGCAAAATGTTTCTTAAAGAATAGCTGACACGCCCTCCATAACATTCGAAGACTAAAGAAACATTTTTTTTTTTTTAATGATTCACTTGACTTTGAAAGGAAAGGGAAGAGTTAGACATTCTAAATCAACAAATTTACTTTAAATTCATTTCAGACAATTAATTAAGGACAACAACAGTAAATGGTAGAAGCAGTATTTAAATAATATTCGGGGGGGGGGGAGGAAGCATTATTCAAACAAATGATTTTCCATATACTAGTATGCTACAATCTGTCATTTTGACTAAGCCCAAAAGAGGAAATATTGACCACTGATTGGTGAAATGTTTCAAGTGTTGATGTTGCTCTCTAAAGCATAAGGAGAAAAATTTATGTCCCTGCCGTTATCCTTCACTCGTGCTCAGTGTCTCCCTGTGTCTAAAACTTCCCCCATCCTTTTCCTCACATCAATCACCCCCATCTCTGCGTCCAGTTTTTTCCTGCATCTATAGTCTCCATCCATTCCTTCTCTCATGACTAGCATGCCATCTATCCTTTCACTGTCTGTTTCTGCGATATACGTCACCCCCCCCCCCCATCATTCCTTTCCTTATCCAATGTCCCCCTCTCTGTGTGCACTTTCCATCTCTATATAGAATTTTCCATCATTTCTTCTCTCACATTCAGCAGCATGCTCTGCCTGTGTCCAGGATCTGCCCCAACACAAAATTATTCCCTTCCCTCATATACAATATTCTTTTTCTTTATCCTCCCCCCTCCCCCACCTCCCCCAGCATCTCCTTTTTGTTTCCCTGCCTTCCTCTGTTTATTTATTATTTAAAACTATTTATATATAAATATATATATATATATATAACATATATATATATTTTTTTAATCTATTTGAAAAATGTGTCTCCTGCTACATCTTACTTCCTGAGTGATTACAGATCAACATTTGAAATAATCTAATCAGGCCATATAAAACACAATTAATCATACTTTTATATACAACCATAAAATCATGTAAACTAATAATAAAACCAGACTCTTTAACATTGGACAAACTTATGTACAGAAAGGCACCTTCATTCTCTTTGCAAAGATAACCAGGTCACACTCCTCCCTAATAGCAGCCTGTAAGACATTCCAAAAGACTGGAATACTTTACAGGCTGCTATTAGGCAGAGAAAATACGACCCCCCCCTTCCCCCGGTGTCTTTTCCTCCCTCCTCCTTCCCTCCCCCTCTTCTCCCAAACCAGTGTACGTCCATGTTTTCATCTATTCCATGTACAACCTTATAGGCTCCTTTTACTAAGGTGCGCTAGCGTTTTTAGCGCACGCACAAAATTACCACATGCTACACCGCACGGTATGCTTCTAGAACAATGCCAGCTCAATGCTGGCGTTAAGGTCTAGCACGCGCAGCAATTTAGCGCATGCTATTCCACGCGTTAAAGCCCTAATGCACTTTAGTAAAAGGATCCCTTAATTTTATTCCCACTTTTAAATTTATATTAAGATTTTTTAGTTTTGTAAACCAGTCAGATACATGATGATGGTCGGTATATTAAAATGTAAATAAACTTGGAAACCTGATAGAAAGGACACATAGGGATCTTTTTATTAAATCGGCTTAGTAAAAGAAGGGGTTAATGGGAAGCATGACAAGCAATGCCACATAAAAAGGACTGTACTGACAAATGCTGTAAAGATCTCTGAGATCATTAAATAGTAACAATCCTAATTTAAGTTTAGTCTATGTTTTCACATGAAGCCATTGTCCACATGAAGCCAGTGTAATAAGATTAACGAAGGAGTAATATGTTGGTCGATATTCAGCCACAGGCAGTCAGTGTTATTTTTAAATGCTGACCACCATTGGCAGAATTAGCCTTGGATATTCAGTGCTGTGCCACCTGCCTTCCGGGACATTCTCCCTCCCTTAATGCATGATTAGCCTGAAAAAGACAGTCTGCAGGATTTTGATCTTATACGGCTTTAACAGATGATGAAGGTAAACCCACATACGATAATAAATTACAGTAATCTTGTATCAGAAATAACAAAGGTTGAGTACTGTGTGAAAATCCTTATCTGATAAAGCACCTTTCCACCTACATATGTTTATTTTATTGGAACTTGCTGAATCATTCACAATTTACATGATAAAAAAATATGCAGTTCCTAACCTGAGGCTTCTTTTTAATGCCAGAGTCTAAAATAGCCTGTAAATAGTGCAATTCTGTTATAGCTGGAATAAAACTCAAATCCCACTTGATGTTCCCTGGGCTAACTAGAGTTCTGGGTTGCCACCATTGCCTGTGTCTTGGCAACCAGCCAGCAATTTTACCAATACAATCTAGTCCAGGGTGGTCCAATGTCGGTATTTGAGGGCCGCAATCCAGTTGGGTTTTCAGGATTTCCCCAATGAATTTGCATGAGATCTATTTGCATGCACTGCTTCCATTGTATACAAACAGATTTCATGCATATTAAGTTGGGAATTCCTGAAAACCAGACTTGGCGAGGGAACATGGTTGAACACCTCTGATCTAGTTTCTTTTACTAAGGCAGAGGGCTTCAACCCAGTCCTCACAATACACCCAGCCAGTCAGATTTCCAAGGTATCCATAATAAATGTGCATGAGATCAATTTGCAAGTACTACCTCCATTGTATGCAAATAGATCTCATGCACATTTATTGTGGGTATCCAGATAACCTGACTAGCAAGATGTGCCCTGGGGACTGGGCTGAGAGCCACTGTTGAGGTATTCCTTCAGAGATCCTGAATGGCATTGAAAGTATGACGTTGACAGCATGTGAACAGTATTTCACATCACTTAATGCCCAAACATAAATGTTAAATAATATTTGGATAGCGAAACCCTTATGGCACTCCAAAAAAACAGGGGTTTCTAATTTGAAACTTTATGCATCCTGGCACTGGCGTAGTGAGGGTGGAAGGCACCCAGGGAAGTGGCGCCCCACCTCGCCCTCTTCTCTGCCCCCCCCTGCTCCTTTCCCCCCCTCTCCCCCGCCACATGCGTGCCCCTTCTCTTCCCCTGTACCTGTTCAGCTTCCCCAGCACGAGCAACATCTCCAACTTGCGGCCTGCGCTGGCATCGGCTCTCCTTCTGATATCAACTGCTAGTCACGGGACCCAGAAATAACATCAGAGGGGAGCACCAAGGCCTGCACGAGCAGCAGGATGGAATTGCTGCTCGCGCCAGTGATGAGCTAGAGGTAAGGGGGGGGGAGTGAAGGCACACGGCAGGGGAGGAGTGGAAAGGAGTAGGGGGAGGAGCAGGACACCATGACAGAGCCAGGGGCAGTCTGTCTCCTCCCCCCACCCCCAACTGCACCACTGCATCTTGGCTACAATAAAGTGAATTTAAAGACATAGAAAATTCTGTGCAAGTTTCACCTTTTAAGCCCAGGATTCTGTCAACAAAATCTGTTTCCTATTTTCCACAATCAGCTAGTAATTGATAGAGGGTTTGTACTATAATGAGAATTTCATTTGCTATAGGGAAAAAAAGTGAATATGGACTTTTATGATCATACTTCTCTTGGACAGCTCTGAGGCTCAAATCCAAGTCTGTATTTTTTTTTTTAATGTGTCTTTTTTTCCCCCCCAGGAAACCTTTTGAGACTCCTGGATGCAATTCATTTTCTTGCAAAATCCTCTGAAGATGGCTTCCCTCCACAGCTGTCATAAGTCCATTTCAAAACTAGCTGTATAAATTAATCTTTGTTTGTAAAAATTTTGTCTGTTTCTCCCCCACCTCTCCCTCTCTCCGTTTTAAGCTTCCAAAGTAAAACCAAATCACCGTTCTTGCACCCCGTGCTCAGCACAGGCCTCCCCTCTTGTGCTTTTTCCCTTCAGCAGCAAATTACATTTTCCTGGATGTCCCCCTTAACTCTCATTCCCTCTTTCTTATGTGAAACGTTTACTACAGACTGTGAAACTATGAAGGACCTTTTATTAAGGCGCGCTAACCGATTTAGCGCACACTAAATGCTAAGGCATCCATATTATATTCTATGAGAGTCGAGAGCAGCGCGGAGTATTCAGTGCAGCTCCCTGCGCTAATAACCACTATTGCGGTTTAGTAAAAAGGAGTGGATAATGCAAAAAAAACCCTAAAAAACCTAGGCTAGGTCTTTTTAATTTATGGAACATTTCAATGAAACATGCCTCATTCTCCAAATTTTTCATTCAATTTTTTTTAAGACCAGCGAAAACAGCATAATTTCCACTATATTTCATTAAACCTCCCTCCCCCGTTTTACAAGACCATGAAAGCAGTTTTTAGTGCAGGCTGGCGCATTGAATGCTCTGGGCTGCGTTGGGAGCAGAGTATTCAGCGCACCAGCCGACACTCAAAACTTCTTTTTGCGGTTTTGTAAAAGGGGGGTAGATTATTAAACAGAATTCTCCTATTTGACAAAGCCTACCTAGTGCAGTTGTACAACATAAGACAAACTATATGAAGGTGGTTATTTTAGAAGCCTCCCTACATGCAAATAGCATGTAAACAGTTGTTTTTTTATTGCATTTTATAATATATTCAAAGATAAACCACAAAGGAAATACAGAATTCAAATAAAGAAGATTAAGTCAAATCATTTACATTACCAATACAGTCCACTTAAAGAGGAGAAAGAAATAACACTTTTTACGAGAAGGTAGATTCAAATAGGAAACAAATGACAAGAAAAATGGAGTAGACAATCTAATTCAATGACCAATAAGATATTATTAAGCATTAACATCAGCATCTGGGGTTCTGGAGGTAGCTTTCCCTTCGAAGAAAAATTGCAGTCGTTCCGGTTCTAGAATGGACTCTTTTGAAAGATTACCGTACTCTCTGATGTAAAAGTTCAGATTAATCAGCAATTGAGGGATAAAAATATGTTAATAAGAAAGGTGGAAAATCTGTAAAATAAGAACATAACATAAGAATTGCCGCTGCTGGGTCAGACCAGGGGTCCATCGTGCCCAGCAGTCCGCTCATGCGGCGGCCCTCTGGTCAAAGACCAGCGCCCTAACTGAAACTAGCCCTACCTGCGTACGTTCCAGTTCAGCAGGAACTTGTCTAACTTTGTCTTGAATCCCTGGAGGGTGTTTTCCCCTATGACAGACTCCGGAAGAGCGTTCCAGTTTTCCATCACTCTCTGGGTGAAGAAGAATTTCCTTACGTTCGTACAGAATCTATCCCCTTTCAACTTTAGAGAGTGCCCTCTCGTTCTCTCTACCTTGGAGAGGGTGAACAACCTGTCCTTACCTACTAAGTCTATACCATTCAGTACCTTGAATGTTTCGATCATGTCCCCTCTCAATCTCCTCTGCTCTGCCTAGTCCCTCCTTCTGATATAACTTCCGGTTTCCCCGCGTCATTCTCTACCATTGATCTTGTGTGAAAAGTTGCATGTAGGAGCATTGCTGGTAAAGAATGTTCCCTCTAGCACTCTTAACGAGAGTGCTCCCAGAACAAAATGAAAATTTCCATAAACGACCCCAAAAAATCATACAAACAAAAATTGTCAGGCCCTCCATTGCCCCAGGCACAAAATAGATACCTGTATACAATATGTAAACTGCTTTGATTGTACTGGTAAGTTCAGAAAGGTGGAATGTCGAATCTCATTCCCTTTCCTTAGTACTCAGAGAATAACATGGTGACAAAATTTGTCACCATCCCTGTTCTTGCAGATAGGAACTACAATCTGCGTCTTTTAAGTTTTCCAGTTTCCAGGTTCCCCCCCTCCCCCAAACAGATGTTAAATGCCATTTCAGAATAGGGGTATCAGGCTGGGAATAGGTATGCTTTCGCTTGCCTACCCTAGGTGCGAAAGTGTCTAGCAACAGTTCTGTGTGAGAGATGCATTTTGGGGAATTCCACCGAGGCTTACCGCACCTTGCTCATAAAATCCTTGCCTATATCCTAAAAATGGATTCTGCGGTGAGGTGAGAAGAGATATCTATGTTTAAACCGCACAATCATGGCTTCCTCATCCCCAACCCCTGGAAACACCTCTGGTCAGTCAAGATAGCTGTGCACAGGCACTTTGCACATAACAGACAAACAATCTTATTTATTCATTTATTCAATTTTCTATACCGTTCTCTCAGGGGAGCTCAGAACGGTTTACATGCATTTATTCAGGTACTCAAGCAGTTTTTCCCTCTCTGTACCGGCCGACTCACAATCTATCTAATGTACCTGGGGCAATGGGGGGATTAAGTGACTTGCCCAGGGTCACAAGGAGCAGCATGGGTTTGAACCCACAACCTCAGGGTGTTGAGGCTGTAGCTTTAACCACTGCGCCACGCTCTCCCCATGTACTGCTTTATGAACAGAAGTGAATTTTAAAATTACACTGTGCGTGGATTATTGCACAATGTGTGTGTACTCACCAGGTCAGAAATTTGAGATCTGCCAAGTTCAGAGGGTAGTGTTACAGTTTGGTAGAATATTAGTATGCAAATGTTTATGGACATAGTTTGGTGAATGCAAGTGAAGCAATGCTTCGCCCCTTCCATTAGCCCCCCCCCCCCCCCAAAAAAAAAAATGAACTACAGGCATAGGCATTGCAACAAGGGCTTTCTTCCTGTCTATATGGTCCAAACATCTGCTCTTGCCTCCTCCCCCCCCCCACGTTGTGGTCTACACTTACCCTCAAACTTATATCCATGTTATAGCCATGAGAGTGTCGTAAATAAAAAGGACTTGTAATATACTGCACACCCTTCCCACTCAAATACTCTGCAATGCTTTACAGGCCTAGTTCCCATCTTATACACACTTCCTACTGCCTGGTTTGGGGGGGACGACAGATGCTGGACCATATTAGGGTGGTTGATGGTGAATCCTGGAGCACAGAGGTGGGGGAGGGGATAGATGAGAGGAATCCATCATTTCAGTTACACAGCAAAAACACAGCCCATCACTTAAGAAAAAAGACGTCAAAACAGAAACAAATATGCAGACAAAAAAATGAATTGGAAAACCCAGTACACCAACTCTATGAGGCATGTGATACTGAATAAAGAGAAACAGAAATGCATTTTCCTCTGTACAATGCAGGAAGAGAGGTTCAATGGTTCACAAATTAGAAATTCTTCTCTCTTATGCCGCCAGCATCAGCCCCCCTTCTCTTGTCACCCTTCAACTCTGCAAGCATTTGCTCTCTTCTCCAAGCCCCATGCTTTATCAGCTTCCAACCTATTCCCTCACTTCCTGCATCACACCTACCAAAATCAGTTTCCTTCTTTCAATTCAGCCTCCAGCTCCAAAATCTGTCAGCATCAGACCCTTGTTTTAACATGATGTACCCTTCTCTCCCCCTCTCTCATGCCACAGTCTAGCATCACATCTGTCTGTTCCCTTCTTAAATCCAGCATCACCCCTCTCTACCCTCTCATGTGGTCCAGACAGGGATGGCATTAGGGGTGGGACAAACAGGGCAGCTGTCCTGGGCCCCCCATGGGCCGATATGTCCTCCCACTTCTAAGCAAGCCGGACCAACGTCGCCTTCACTCTTCATTCAACTTCTCATCCATTTTCAATTTGTATAGAATGAAATATCAGTTTTGAAAAAGTCTATTTCTTTGTACTTTTTTCAGTTCAGGGGAAATACAATTTTCTTTCTCTTTCTTCAGAATAGCATGGCTTACATTGGCCTAGATTCACTAAACTTACCGTTCATGTACCGATTGTTTTACGATCGTTTCCCGACCCGATTCACTAAACAGCAGTGCAATCAATCTCAGATCCGATCTGATCTGCACATGCAAATGAGGGGAAATTGCCTGTATAAGTAGGAAGGCAGCGATTCACTAAACAGAAGAAGAAATACTGATTGGGCTTGCTGATCCAAAAAGAAGCGACTGCGGAGGACCAGTCGCTCACATCCTTGCCGACTGTCCTGCTCTCTGCTGCCCTGAAATCCCAGCCCTGCAGCCCTGAAATCCCAGTATCAAAAATAAAACCATCAAAATAAAACATCTCCCTTGTGCAAAACGCGCCCTGCTCTCTGCTGCCCTGCCTCTCTGTGAGCCCGTGGTTTTAACCTGCGGGTTTACAGCGAGGCTGCACTACGGCGTTTTCTGTGTTGTTCCAGTCTGGCTGCAAAGCGTGTTCTGTTCCACTGAAATAATTCTTGTGGGGCCAGCGACTGCAGCCACCCCTCCCCGTTTCGTTTTGGCCTCAAGCTTGTGCGGAGAGCAGGCGCATGCACGGATCACATCTACAGGCAAAGAGGATGGTCTGCACAGGCGTCTGGATCACTGTGCAGCAATCTGTGGGGTCGCTGTAGGGCATGCGGCCGATCACTTCATTTGCATGAGGACTCTATAGTGAATCAGTTGCCCGGCTAGACTCGGCCATGGATCACCAAGATAGGTGAGTTTAGTGAATCTAGGCCATTGTATATCAGGTTTTCCATTTCATTTTTTGTATGCATATTTGATTCCATTTTGAAGTCTCCTTTCTTAGGTGTTGGTCTGTCTGTGTTTTTCCTGTACAACTGAGGTGAAGGGTTCTGTTAACAGGTAGGTTCTTTGGGAGTCTATAGTCCAGTGTTGTTCTCTTTTCACAACTGGAGATGTACTGATGTCCTAGAATATTTGTAATGCTAAAGTTTTGTAGGTAGGCTTGATGCAGTTTCAATTCTTGGACTTGGTGTTGGTATGATAAGTTTCTCAGGGTTTTATGTTACATCACATAGAGATGGATTTTAGAAAAGTGCACAGATCAGAAGTGAAATAACTACAATATTGCTAAATATGCACCATCCTTCCGCTTACTGGTTCAATCTTCCATCCTGAGCTTGCTCGATTACTGCAACATTATTTACTTGGGTTCCTTCAAAAAAACAATTCTAAGACTAAGAGTCATTCAAATTCGGCAGTTTGTCTGATCTTTAGGCTGAAAAAATGGGAACATATAAGCCCCTACTATCAAAGACTCCATTGGCTGCCCCTAGAGGCGCGAATCCTGTTTAAGTTTGTTTGTCTATGTTATAAATCAATATTTGGTCTGGCCCCCACCTACCTGGTTTCCCACTTCAATCTGGCAAGTTATCTTAGGCCCACATGAAGAATACATCTGTTCACCTATCCGACAATAAAAGCCTGCCACTACAAAATATTCTTAGACAGAACTCTTGCCTTCCAGGCAGGCAAATGGAACGACTGGCTTAGTAACGTTTTCGCGCTCTCTTCATCCTACTTCAATTTTAGAAAACTATTAAAAACGAGTCTGTTCAATCGATTTGTTAACTAAGAATCTACTCAGCACTGCTTATTCAATACAGTAATCCTAAGAACTCTATAGCTTTCACCTTCTTTATTATGTAAGATTGTATTGCTGACTTTGATTGTAATCTCTTCGCTGATTGTCCAGCGCCTCTTGCTGTAAACCACCTCGAAATAAATAAAGTAGTGCAAAAAAGCTCCACCTAAAGGTAGCTGAGAGTCTGCTCAAATGGAAGAAAAAGCCTCAGGTTTTATTGGCAGAGCTCAAGCTTCCACCTCCACATCATTGGCTTAAAAACTTCCATAGAGTGACAACTCGCTGTTGAGGTTTACAATAATTGAGGACTGAGATATTTTGCAACTGAAACCAGGACACTGGTGAGATCGTGAGCACAACACTGTCACTCTGTGAAGATTCAAGCAAGGTCATATTAGCCCTGAAGAAACGGCTTAGTGCTGTGAAACGTTGGCATTTTAAGACTGCTTTAAACACATTGGTTTCAGTAGCAAAATATCTCAGTCCTCAATTATTTTAAACCTGAACAGCGAGTTGTGACTCTATGGAAGTTTTTTAGTCAATGATGTGGAGGTAGTTTGAGCTTGAGCTCTGCCAATACAACCTGAGGCTTTTTCTTCCATTTGAGCAGACTATCAGCTATGTCAGTGGTCTCAAACTCAAACCCTTTGCAGGGCCACGTTTTGGATTTGTAGGTACTTGGAGGGCCTCAGAAAAAATAGTTAATGTTGTATTAAAGAAATGACAATTTTGCATGAGGTAAAACTCTTTAGAGTTTATAAGTCTTTCCTTTTGGCTAAGTCTTAATAATAATATTATAATTTATAGCTACAGACATATGATCAAGAAACTGTTTTATTTTACTTTTGTGATTATGATAAAAAACATACCGAGGGCCTCAAAATAGTACCTGGCAGGCCGCATGTGGTTCCCGGGCCACGAGTTTGAGACCATTGCTTTATGTGGAGTTTTTTTTTGCAGATCAGAAGTGATGCATTCCGTTTTAGCACAGGATCTGCTTAACAGTGTTCTAAAATAAATTGAAGAATGGATGCGTATGCATTGATTACATGCAGCAAGAGAATCCATTTTATTATCATAAACATCTAAAATATCAATGAGGTCAACAAGGCAACAGAGACATGGACATACTGGCACATTTACATGTATGTTGATATTTCACAGCATATACGTTTGTGCTGGAACATACATGTTTATGTCCACCAATTTTGAAATGTGCAAATATAATTTTTCCAACACTGTCACAGAGCCTGTCCTTAGCCAGTATTGATTTTGGGAGGGACAAAAAACATTGCAGGATTAAAGGGTTGGTTGATTAGTGGCATTTTGTACAAAAGGAGCAATTTTCTGAAACTTAGATGACCCCCAGCCCTAGTCCTGCCAAACCAGACTTCCTTAACAAATGCACATATTGAAGTTTTAGACATGTATATCCTGGCTTTCTAAAATTAGGATTTAAACGTGTATGCAAAATACACATCTAAATGTCAGTTTATGCGTATCTAAAAGGTAGATAAGGCTTGTAAAATGAACACCATAGCATCTGACTTCAGAGAGAGAGAGAAATTGTGCTTGAGAGAGTATCCTTAGGAGACAGTGTATGCCAGAAGGAGTGGGAGGGTGAGAGAGATCTAGGGAAGAAGAAAGATGGGAGTGAAGTAAAAGGAAAGGGTGTGATAAGGGGGAAGGAAAGATATGGGAACTGGTCAGGACTTTGACATATTTGTCCCTATCTTTTGGGTAAGAGCATAGACAGTGATACTATGGGGCTCATTTTCCAAAGCACTTAGACACACAAAGTACCATAGGTTTTGTAATGGTTGGATGCAAAGAGTTAAAGCTGGGATTGTTTAGTTAGCTGCACCTTTAGTTTCCTATATACTGATGTTTGCAGACGGCCAGCTGAGACTGTGGAGTGCAAAAAGCTAACTCCGTCTGTGGCGTTATCCCACTTTCAGTCTGATTAAAGGATGGAATACACTACAAGAAAATGTGAAATTCGTTGAGGGTCTCTCCTTTCTCATCAACATATAGGCAATGCCTGAAATATCCAGTATGACATCTAGTGAAAAATGTCACTTCAAGTTCAGCCATTAAGATGTTGGCATACTCTGATGCCACCCTGTTGCCCATAACTATACTCCAGTTATGTCAATAGAAGTCAACATTATAGTTGTGAATCTGGTGCATTTTAACAGATTTTGTAATGATTTTTGGAATGTGTTGGTGGTCCAGACATCTACCCTGCTGCCTATGTAATGTTATTTCAAGACCTTTTTCATATCATATAGCCATAACTCAAACGGATAATAAAACAAGCTATAATATTCACCCATCATGAAGAACAATGCTTTACTCATGGTCCTCTTGGATGATAACACATGCTGGGGAGTACACAGAAAGATTTAAACTCGATGATCTCAGCAAGATGCTTTTGTATGTCTCTCAACATAAGAAAGCCAGGTGCACGATCACAGTTTTCTTTTCAGGCTGCCAAGCTTTATAACTGAAAAGGAATTCTTTAAAGTGTGCCTCCAGAGATATCAGTCTCTTTCCAAAAATGAGACCTTCAGGTTACTTGCATAGGGCTGTGGTATAATTTATAGGTCCCGCTTGCTTAGTTTTCAGTTTTCAAATAATTTCTTTGTATATCCAGCTAAAGCACAGCAAAAATGGATTCTTTCAACAGGTCATCAGTTCTCAATTCTGGTTCTCAAGGTTCACACACAAGAGTTTTCAGGCTATCTACAATGAATATGCCATGGATATAATTTTGACGATCACCAAATAATCTGGCCCAATATATTATATCCAATTATCTTCTGAGTGAAGCAAAACTTTACAATAAAATCTCATAGATAGCTACACTCTTATAACCAAATCATACGAATAATAATATTCTTCTCAATGATTTGTAAACACATCATTCAGCATATTTCAACATATTTCAACAATGACCTCAGTGGCTACACTCGAACATCATATTTCATGTGAAGTTCAAGTTTATTGTAGCAAGCCACCTCATCGGTCAATCCATTTTTTTTTTTAATCTTTATTAATTTTCAAATGTTAACAGTGCCATACAATAAATTTAAACATAAACACTACACAGAACGCACTTTAAATACACAAATAATTCAAAAAGCAATTATTTTCACCCCCCCCTCCTCCCCATAATTAATAAAAGAAGTACATATTTAATTTCAATAATATAGATAATTAAGTATAGCAACAATAATACATTCCCCTCCCCCCACCCACCCACCCTGGATGTGAAAGGAAGTTATTTAAGTATCTTAGGTAGCAGACTGAAAGGGACTCTGACGTGAATTTGCGTTTTGCAAATAGGCTGTCTCAAGGAGTGTCCCCATTTAGAGCAAATCACCACAATATCTGTGCTGTTCTAAAACAGCAATTCTGACGCTCACCAAATATTCTAAAACAGGACAATGTGTCCTAACTGACTAGCTAACTACTGGAGGAATGAAGGCATGACCTCCCCTTAATCCCCCTGGTGGTCACTGACTCCCTTCCAGGCCCACCCCCTAAAGATGTGACAGTGACACTAAATACCGGGTTCGATGACCACTCCAGATGTTATGGCCACTCCTAAGAAAGCAGCAAGCTAGTGGTCAGTGAACAGGATACAGGTTCAGTTCTCACTATAATTCTTTCATAGAGTGATATGATGTGGTGGCCATGTTAGTCCATTTTCCAAAGTAGTATAAAGAAATAAAACAAGAAAACAAAGGAAATAAAGTGATACCTTTTTTATTGGACTATCTCAATGCATTTTATGATGAACTTTCGAAGGTAACCCATCTTCAGGGTAAGATTAACAACAAATTGGAATCATCAATTCCGCTGACGTATGAGGTGGTTATTTGTGGAACATTATTACATGTTAAGCCCCCTATCTATATATATAAAATCGGAGGTATGTATGTGTGTGTGTATGTGCCGCGATCACGCAAAAACGGCTTGACCGATTTGAACGAAACTTGGTATGCTGATCCCTCACTACCTGGGGTGATATGTTCTGGGGGTCTCGCGGCCCACCTGCACACGTGGGCGGAGCTACAAACAGAAAATCAGATTTCACCCATTCATGTCAATGGAAAAAATGTAAAAAGCTGCCATTCTCACAGTAATTCAAAACCGGCTTGACCGATTTGAACAAAACTTGGTATGCAGATCCCTCATTACCTGGGGTGATATGTTCAGGGGGTCTCGCGGCCCACCTGCACACGTGGGCGGAGCTACAAACAGAAAATCAGATTTCACCCATTCATGTCAATGGAAAAAATGTAAAAAGCTGCCAACGCAAAAACGGCTTGCCCGATTTGAACGAAACTTGGTATGCAGATCCCTCACTACCTGGGGTGATATGTTCTGGGGGTCTCGTGGCCCACCTGCACACGTGGGCAGAGCTACAAACAGAAAATCAGATTTCACCCATTCATGTCAATGGAAAAAATGTAAAAAGCTGCCATTCTCACAGTAATTCCAACTATAAAACACTTTCTATAACACTATAACCACTAGGGACATCGTTTCTATTCTACCACGGACACCATACATATAGAGTTTGTATATTCTAACTGTGTTTGTAACTGTTTCCTTCATGCACCCCAGTTCATAATGTTATTACATTACATGAGTACTCACATATCCTGAACTAGGAACACAGGTTCCATTCTGAACCGGGAACAAACTGCATAGAGTTTCTTTTCAACCTGAGTTTCCACATATTGAGTTGTTTAAATCAATACTGAAACTTTTGGATGCCACTTATTCCAACAGATCTTCCTTTTCAGTTTAAGAGATTGCAAATTCCAGTGAGACTTGCATTCTCTATCACAATCAACAAATCACAGGGACAGACTATTACATACTGTGGAGTGGATTTAAGATCCCCCTGTTTTTCCCATGGACAACTCTATATTGCTTGATCAAGGGTGGGTTCACCCAAGAATTTATATGTTCTTGCTCCTGGAGGTGAAACTAAAATTGTTGTTTATAATCAAGTTTTGTGTTAGTTGTATTGTATTCATTTTGTCAAATATTTCACATTATAATTTGATTATTGTACTTTTTATAAAGCTGTAAAAAAATAATTTCATTCACCACTATAAAGTATCTTTATTTCAATCCATTTACTGTGTTATTGCTATAATTAAATACCCGTGCAACGCCGGGGCATCAGCTAGTGGATCAATATAAATGCCGTCTTTTCTTCATCATGACTAGAATAGCCATGCAGATGATTACACGTAATTGGAAAAACTATGATCGTTTAAATTTTCCTTTCTGGTGGGCAAATCTTTGCTTCTGCTATAGATATGAAAGGATGAACGCTGATAGTTTGGGGCATGGTAATATTTTTAATTGGTCTGGGGTCCATTCACATCTTATATTACCTCATTATAGTAGGTCTTTGATTGAATCAGTTTTTATTTATTTTCGTACACATCCAGGGAAGGGGGGCTATTTCTGTCATAAGTTGATATTTGAATATTTATACTTGGGACGGGGGTGGAGGATGGAAGGATATGACTAATTTGAATAGGGTAAGGTTACTGGTGAAATATATGCTTCTGTGTTTTATTAAATAATCATTGGGTGGGTGGGTGGGAGAAAATGGTAGGTTATGTATATTTGTAAGTTAAATGTGCTTATATTGCTTATTATATGTGATATATTTGTGTATTGCACTATTGAAGTTTGGAAAATCAATAAAGAATTAAAAAAAAAAAAAAAAGAAATCTTTCATAGAATGCCTCCTGTACCTAAATATATGTATAAGTGACCTGTAAGTCTGAACGCAATTGAAGTGGTAGATCTTTAGGTACAGTAGGATTTCTCTGTATCTGGAAGGCTCACTATACATTATGAAGGGGTTTAGGTGAGATTTGTACCCGAGTCCCTTTTTGTGAAGTCCACTGCATTGACCACTAGGCTGCCCCTCTACATTGCTGAGTTCACCAGAAAGATGTCCCTATGGCTTTTTTCCTGTTTTTCCATAGGGACTTTTTTTTTAATGGTACTTACAGATGGAAATATTCAGCCTGAAAACGTCTAGCTCCAAGCCATAATTGAACCAGAAATTTAGACATTTTTCTTTCAAAAACTATTCTATGGCAAGAGAATATGGGCTTATTTAGATGTCTCTAAGACAACGCAGGAAATAAGGAAACAGTTTTTGCCCTTGAGACAAAACCAATATCTTTGGGGGGCCTCTTTCCTTTTAGTTTACCCTTGAATGTGTATTGTAAAGTAAGCACAAACTAAATATGTATTTTTTTCTTCCTGACCAATTAAAATCATTTCTGGAGCAGAAAAAGATAGCCTGAAATAGGCACAGTGAAATTAAGGTAGCAAATATGCGTTATTGCCTTTCTTAATTAAAATTTTTCCTTTTGTAAGAAATGTACTTCTCTCATATTTGGACCTTAACTCCCCCCATTACTGTGGTCTAAGGAAGGATATCCAGTTATTCGACTTAACTTTTAAAGATGTATATTGAATTTTATTTTTGCTGTATTTCTATGACAAAAAGTTGTTGAAAAATATAGATAAATAATTAATAAATAAATAAATAAATTTAGACATTTTTTTCTGGTCCAGTTATGGCTGCGTGATACGTTGGATTGAGAAGTTAAGCAAAACATCTCAATTCGCATTTAGATGTCATATTGAAAATGCCCCTTCATATTATAAAAATAGTGCACAGGGGATCTATAGGGAAATTCAGAAGCACAATCTACATAGCATCTATGAATATCCCCTATAATCTTTTGAAGGTATTGCTATAAGCTGTTGACTGGAGCAAGTGGAAGGTTATGAGGAAGAAAAATAAACAGGGCACCTTGTCAGACCATGGCCAAATTTGCCACTTTTGAAACTTACAGATGAGTGATAAATGATTCTTTGTGATGGATTAGTGATTGAATTCTGTTTGGAAATATCACACAAGGACACTTTAAGCTAAGGCACATTGGATGCTTAAATATGCTCAGTTATATATTATCTTTTAAGAAAGAGACCGATAATGTATATAAATGGAGTGTTGTCAAGAAAAGCTGGCTTTCAGCTTGATGTAATGTCAGGCTCTGGGGAGCTGCTGGTACAGTACAGTCTCCTGAGAGTCTCTTTCTCCACAAAACAATGAAGCGTTTATTATTTATTTTTCAAGCAATATTCAGTCCTGTTGTAGTTCTATGGAGGAATCATTAGGGTCCGGTTACTATATAGGGCGCCGATATGTTTGTTGTGAATCACGCCTATGTAGGCGCATTAGCCACGCCCATAGTGCTGTCAAGGGCCGTAAAGCGCCTACATAGGCATGGTTCTGGCGCCTTTTATTTAGGCTTCAGTAAGTGCTTTAATTTTACCATTTTTCACCATTTTAAATGGCATTTCTCAATTAACTTAGGCGCCAGCGGAGCGGCTACCGACACCTAAGTTTCAGCGCTATTTATAGAAAATCCCTAGGTGACTGTAAACATTTCTCTCCTTGTGATAGCATTTATTGTTATATTGCGGATTTCCTTTATAAGACATCCCTTATAAAACTATCCCATCCGTGCACAAGGTCCCTAGTACTACCAGCTTTTCATGAATGTATTTCAAGACAGACAGGACAGGCAATGAAAAACAATGAAGAGGATAATGTGGCTCAACGGAGGATTTGGGTTGAATGTTATCAGATGTGACGTTGCAGGCTGTAAATATTATAAAGGAGAGCTCTTGTATTAAATGTTTGCACTGAGGTATCTATCGCTATTTAGTACAGCAAAGCACGGAAGATGCATCCCTGGCTGCTTGTAAATCAGGTAGCTACTAAAGGCATACAGTATTCCAGTTATCATGAATAACTGACACCCTGGGACTTTTACATTCCTCAGCAGTGATTCTGACTTATTTACTTTTCTATCATGGGCTGATTGCTACAAATTTGTTTTGTTTTATTCTGCACAAGGGAAGATACATGACTGATTGAAGTAAAGAATATAGATAGGTTGACAGCTGTTGGCGTGGCGGTGGTGTAAATTCAAATTCAAGGCGGCCTCCATTGCAGTAATATGTGGAAACTCCCCCGCACCCCACATGCACACACACACTGCCTAATAATCCATTTAACACTCTAATAATATTGGCAGGAGAACAGTGCAGCACTGATTCACAATATAAACATGCCGCTCTTATTGTAAGACTTGGCTCTTATAGCAGTAGACATCAGGCTTAAGCATCTTCCTGCTGCCAGTTCCGACCAGGTAATTCATTTAAAGTGGTCAGGAGATGGTGCACCATCACTGCTAGAGAAAAATGCAGTAGACTCTCAGTTAACCGGCACCCAAGGGGATTGGAAAGATGCTGGATAAATGTAGTTTCTGGTTGCTTGAGAGTTACTATCGAAAATAGGCCTAACTAATACGGTACCCAATACTATGCCATACCATAACCTGTTCCAGACAAACTGTGTCTGGGTGGAGGCATTTTTTTAGGGTGGGATTTCTGGCAGTAGGGAATGGGCATCCCTTCTGCTATTGATCTTCAGGGGGAGGGTCCGGCAGGAGAGACTGGGCATCCCTCCTATCGTTGATCTTCAGGGGGGTTCTGGCAGGAGGGACTGGGCATCCCTTCTGCCAGAGATTGTTTTGGGGTTTGTGACAAGAGGGATCGGGCATCTCTCCTGCCACGGACAGTGGGGGGGGGGGGATTTGGGGTGGCAGCGGGAGGGAGTAGGCATCCCTCCTACTGGCCAACATCACGGGGGGACGGGTTCCCAGCCACACCCGCTAAACTGATTGCCGCAGGGAGATTCCCTTGCAATGATCAGCTCAGCGGCAACACGATTCTCTAACTGGCACCTGGGACATGGACATCAGTTAAAGAATTGGGATAGTTATAAGGGGTTAGGCGACTCTATATAGGATGCCCTTGTGTGATTCTCAAAAGCTGCTGAAACTGGGCGTCCTAAACAGAATTCAGCCCTAAACGTCTATAAAATAAAATATAAAACACGTCATAAAATGACAAAGATATGGAATAAAAATCAACACCTTAAACACAAGACAAAAATTAACAAATAACCAAATACAATATCTAACAATATTCAAAAATATATAATAGTCAGTAATTCTACTCCTACAATAAGTACTAAAAACCAAAAATTAAGAAAATCAACCCAATGTCATTACAGAAACTTTTAATACAACCAGTTACCTGTTTTGCCTATTCAGTGCAGATTTCCTGAAAATCAGAAACTGTGGTTATTGGGAATCACTGGTCTAGAAATTGTTCACCCCTCCAACATCCCTTGGTGATAGTATTGAGGGTGGCAAGGATTATCCTCAATTACTACTATTTCTTCCTACCCAGTATCTTACAATTCTAGGCAGATTACAAAAATATACTGTATTTAATAAAATACAGCAATAGAAAACATAAAACCAAATTCATTAAACATTCCATAACAAGGAGTTCCATCATCTAAACAAATCTTAAGTCTAATTCCTAGTCAAAGGCATTATTACACAAAGTAGCTTTCAAATATTCTCTGAATTGTAAGATTGAGTTCATATCATGCAAGTTCAAAGGTAACATTTTCTAAAAGCTTGAGTACTGAATGTAAAAAATGCTTAGACAACCTCTTTTGAAAGGTAGTATTTTAAATAAATAACTAATACATAAATAATAATAATGCACCTTCCATCTAAAACATAGAAGCACAATGTGTCCAATCTTATCTTTTGGAATGACGGCATATCCAACATCATCTTTTCAGCAGAACACAAATTACATGAATGTCAATAAATTCTAAATGAAGATGCTAATGGAAGAGGTGTCATTCACTGCATTAAAAATCAGTCAAAACCTTGAACCACGTGGATTAAAAACTGGTTGGCGGATAGGAAACAGAGAGTGGGAGTAAATGGACAATACTCGGACTGGAAAAGCATCACGAATGGAGTGCCGCAGGGTTTGGTGCTTGGATCCGTGCTCTTCAACATATTTATAAAAGACCTGGAAATTGGTATGAGTGAGGTGATTAAATTTGCAGACAATACAAAGTTATTCAGAGTAGTGAAGACAAAGAAGAATTGCAAAGACCTGCATCATGACATAAACACGCTCGAGAAATAGGCCGCAACATGGCAAATGAGGTTTAACGTGGATAAATGTAAAGTGATACATGTCGGTAACAAAAATCTTATACACGAATACAGGATGTCTGGTGTAGTACTCGGAGAGACCTCCCAGGAAAGAGACTTGGGAGTACTGGTAGACAAGTCAATGAAGCTGTCCACGCAATGCACGGTGTCGGCAAAAAGGGCAAACAGAATGCTAGGAATGATTAAGAAGGGGATCACATACTGATTGGAGAAGTTTATCATGCCGCTGTATCGGGCCATGGTACGCCCCCACCTAGAATACTGCATCCAGCACTGGTCGCCGAACATGAAGAAGGACATAGTACTACTCGAAAGGGTCCAGAGAAGAGTGTCTAAAATGTTTAAGGGGCTGAAGGAGTTGCCATACAGTGAGAGGCTCGACTTATGCACATTTGTATTACGTAGGTATTTAAATATCTCTATCATATCTCCCCTTTCCCGCCTTTCCTCCAAAGTATACAGATTGAGATTTTTAAGTCTGTCCCCAAATGCCTTATCATGAAAACCACACACCATTTTAGTAGCCTTCCTCTGGACCAACTCCATCCTTTTTATATCTTTTTGAAGGTGCGGCCTCCAAAATTACACACAATATTCTAAATGAGGTCTCACCAGAGTCTTATACAGAGGCATCAATACCTCCTTTTTCCTACTAGCCATACCTCTCCCTATGCAACCCAGCATCCTTCTACCTAGTTACATGATCATATTTGGAGATACGGTCATATCTTATCTACCAGCACCTAATGGGACATTGAAATAGAGGAGAGATGAAAGTGTAAAGACTTCTAGTGGCTCTACCAGATAAATGTGTAGTCTAAAACCAAAGAACGTCTCAGGCAATAATGAGAAGGGATTATACTGAAATTATATAATGCAGTCTATGAGCATAATCTTGTCTTTGGCTGGCTAAACCAATGCAACAATGTTATCCTTTTGGCTGACTAAGCCATTGGACAATCAAGTGTCTGAGTTAAGAATAGAAGATCTCAGAAAAGAGGAGACAATGGGGTTTTCTGCTCTATAAAAAGAAGCAGGCAAAATCAGAAGAAACTCCCAAGAGTTTAGCCCAGGAG
Organism: Geotrypetes seraphini; assembly: GCF_902459505.1. Taxonomy (NCBI): domain Eukaryota; kingdom Metazoa; phylum Chordata; class Amphibia; order Gymnophiona; family Dermophiidae; genus Geotrypetes; species Geotrypetes seraphini. The sequence goes on along the minus strand of NC_047085.1, from coordinate 237,291,122 downwards.
GGCACAGTTTCCAGAGACAAAAGAAATTGAACTTGAGTCTAAGACTAATCTCCAGCACCTTAAATGCAATCAAGTGTTTGAGGAGAAGACTGGATGGGCCATTTGGCCTTTGGATGGTATACTATTATGTTCTCTTCATCCTGATCTCAATAAATCTCCTTGTATATCAAAATTGATCAATGCTCTTATTGCTGTTGGGGGGTTCAACAGATTTTCATATATTAGAAAAATGCAAAACTCCTTTACATCACATTTTGGTAGAACACAGGCTGCCTCTATAGGCAATATGAAATTCATGTTGTGGAAAAACATACACTTATGTGAACTGAATTCTTTAATAGAAACTCCTTGAACTGTTTCTTTAGTCTTCTTTCCCAGATACATTAGTGAGAACATTATCCTAGTTCCTCCCACAGTTAAACTATTGTTCTGTTCTATGCTCTGTATTGATGCTTCAATATTTTACTACTTTGTAATTTATGTTTTTTGTACATCTCTGTTAAATTCAATAAATAGATTGAACCAAAAAAATAAGTGCACTTTCCAAAATGAAATCCTAGCATGGTAAATGGTTACATGGCTCACTGGCTTTAATGTCCTTTAAAATATCCAGAATGGTTTCCCTTGAAGATAAATCCTACAACCACACATACCTCTTGGGTCGTTACTGTATTTTGTAGGCTGTAAAAAAGGAACCATGATAATAAATCACAAGGCAAAAAGCACAAATTAACGATACTTTCTACAAACAACCTGTTGCTGACTTCTGTGCAAATATCATCCAGAGAAAAGGAACTTTCCATGCTTCATTTACAACAGACTCCAGATTATTCCTTTAATTTACACCCTAACGGGGAATTTCATTTTCCATAGCAAAAAGGTCCAGAAATACATTTTTTCAAGTAGGAGTGAGCTACTGTTTGAGGTGCGACTTTCTATTCAGCTGGCAGTACACAGAAAGGAAGAGGAGTGGGCAGTGTGCCATCTCACTGGGTGGATGAATAGTAGGCCAGGGAAGGGAGTTTAAACAGATTGAAATCAGAATTCTATTTTTCTTACAATCTACTTCAGCAGTTTGACATTTGAAAGTACAATAAGCTTTGGTTAAACAAAACACAAAAAAATAAGGAGTATTAGCTGAAATTACTCGTGTTAAATATATAATCATAAAAATAACTCCACAAGTTAGTTTCACTAAAAGGCTCAGAAAAACATATAAACAATAACTACAATTGATCCTTTAAAATGCTTGAAAAAGTGCCTTAAAGTGCTTAAAAGTGCTTATAAAGTGCTCAGTCACCAATCAAAAGTGCTTAAGTACCATCAAAGTACTAGCACTGGTTGTAATAAGGGACCATCATTGCACTAAAGTGTCCCTCCTACTGCCCATTTGTTACCCTCTTTGAGGTGTGCCGGGCTCCTGTAGTTCTAGGACCGTCTTCCTGACGACGCTGTTGGCGAAACTCGAGTCGAAGGGAGGCCAATTTCAACAGTGTTTTAGAGCATTAATTTATAGTATATTGGATACAGCGCTGCATGACTGCTATAATGATCAAATTGTCTAATTTTCAATATTGTTTATATGTTTATGGAGGGCAGTAGGAGGGACGCTTTAGTGCAATGATGGTCCCTTATTACAACTAGCGCTAGAACTTTGATGGTACTTAAGCACTTTTGGTTGGTGACTGAGCACTTTATAAGCACTTTTAAGCACTTTAAGGCACTTTTTCAAGCACTTTAAAGGATCAATTGTAGTTATTGATTATATGTTTTTATGAGCCTTTTAGTGAAACTAACTTGTGGAGTTATTTTTATGATAAAAAAAAGGCTGTATATTTTTCAGTTAGCCCCGTAAACATTATCATTCAGCCCAATTAATGTCCATGGGACTTTAAACTATGTCCTTCATTCTCACCACCTCTTTTACCCCTGAAACAGGCATAAGAACAATGATCATTCTGCAACTTTCAAAGGCAGGGATATGAAAGATTGAGGGAGTCTCCTTTTTCCTAGACTTGATTTATGAGAGTAACCCCAGGGTCATTAAGGGGAAAATTCTACAACTTGGCACCTTATAGAGGATTTCAGTGAGCAGCACAGAATCAATAGTCAATTCCAGAAGAGTTAGGGCTCCTTTTATGAAGGTGCACTAAGCGTTTTAGTGCACGCACCGGATTAGCGTGCTTTAGCTGGAAATCTACCGCCTGCTCAAAAGGAGGCAGTAGCAGCTAGCGCGCACGGCAATTTAGCGTGCGATATTCTGCACGTTAAGGCCCTAATGTGCCTTCGTAAAAGGAGCCCTTAATTTAACATGGTGCCTTTCTACCACCCTTCTATTTATTGTACTTATGTAGTCATATTGAAGCATCCTCTTTCTGATCCGAATTCAAAAACTTTGAAGAATTCTCAGACCCAATAGATTTCTATGCAACCTGGGACAAAATTAGACTCGCCCCTAAGTCCCTGCAGAAAAGATGGGTCCACAAGTCTGACAGATGGTTTGATGAGGAGCTTCATGACCTTAAACGCACAGTCCGCTGTATGGAGAGGGCATGATGCAAAGATCAAACACTAGCCAATTAGGAACACTGGCGTGATCAAGTACAAAAATACAAGCAAATGTTCAAAGAAAAGCGCAAAACCACTGATGGTGGGAGACCACGCCATTAATACCAAGGATCTCTTCAGGATAGTATCAAAATTAACCAATGTCACTAACCTAGTCCATGCCCTCCAGGAAGACCCCCTCCCCCCCCCCCCGGCCAATCAATGAACTCGATGATTACTTTTGTTCAAAAATCCAGATGCTCCATAACAAACTTAGTCCTACTGACACTCTGGATCTGGACCTGTTCCAGAAGCTCTTCGCCAAATATGGGCATGCCCACCTGAGATCATACGACTCGCTCCGCCAACCTTTCAGGGTTTACTCTTCAACTGGACCCAGACAATGCTTAACAATGACATATTCCTGACGCAGATTGTGAAACATGCAATGTGTCTTTGCGGTTTCTGCCTTTGAGTGGTATTGTCAGTTACTTATTGCTGATACAAGATCCCTGACGCAGCTCTAGCGAAACACGGAAGTTCCCTGTCGAGTCTTGTGCTAACGGCATTTGTTTAGCATGAAGTTGAGCCTTTAATTGTTCCAGGCTTTTGGGGATACTGGCTGCAATGGCAGCGCTTTACAACAGCTAAGTGCTTGTGTTTTTTGGGCATTTTTTTGCTTTCGACTGCACGCTGCTGATCACTAACTGTGCCCTTGTGGTATATTGAGTCTTTCCTTGCAAGTATTATATAAGAACATAAGAATTGCCGCTGCTGGGTCAGACCAGTGGTCTATCGTGCCCAGCAGTCCACTCACACGGCAGTTCTTAGGTCAAAGACCAGTGTCCTAACTGAGATTAGCCTTACCTGCGTACGCTCTGGTTCAGCAGGAACTTGTCTAACTTTGTCTTGAATCCCTGGAGGGTGTTTTCCCCTATAACAGCCTCCGGAAGAGCGTTCCAGTTTTCTACCACTCTCTGGGTGAAGAAGAACTTCCTTACGTTTGTACGGAATCTATTCCCTTTTAATTTTGCATGACTCTTTGCATTACCTGATTGGAAGAAGAAATGGCTGATTGATTATTATTTATGAAAGTAGAGTTTTTTTTGAACGCATGAAGCTCATCTAAGGTTTTTTTTTAATACACTTTTTTGCTTTTCTATGTGGGGTTTTTTTTTCCTTTTTTGGGGATCATTGTGTGTACGATTGGCCTTTCTCTTTATTCTTCCCCTGTCATGCATTGACTAAATCCTGTCTTTGTGAATGCAGGGGGGCTTCTATATATTAGTGATTATAGAGTATGTATAGTGGATTTTTTTGAATGAACGTACTCTCTCCTGTGAATTTTGTAGTTTGGCAATATGCTTATTATTGCCATTTAAGGTAAGTTTCAGCACTGTACAAGTACTTTACAGTATCTATATAAAAAATTGATCCAATAAGTTATGGTTCATTGAAGAAGTCGATGAGGAAGCTTGCGGCCAGTGGAAAAATTCTATCGTCCCGTAAATTTGTCCCGTAAATCAAGCCGCTTCTGAGGTCTTCTCATTAGTAGTGAATATAAAGTATAAATACAAGTAGGAAGAATATGAAATGAGTAGACAACTTGACATATACAGTATATTCGAGATTTAGATGTTTTAAGATTATGACTGGTGCTTTTTGATATGCTATGAGATTGATTGTAAACCAGTCTAATAAATTTATTTGACCCCAGTGGAAGTGATTTTTAAAAAGTAGGCACCCACACGTGCCTACAAAAAAAGGATATAATCCAAATCACTGCACTTTGCCTTTAAGATAATGCTAGACATTCATTCATTAGTAATAAAGTATTTAACTTGTTCCACTTAGAACCAAGAGATAAAGAATGTCAGCTAGATCCTCAGATGCACATTATTATATTACATTACTGATTTCTATTCCGCCTCAACCTTGCAGCTCTGGGTGAATTACAAAAGAGACATCTGAACATTTCCAGGATGATTACAAAGAGACTTCTGGACTTTTCCAGAAGAGTTACAAGAAGAAGAACATTTCCAGAGGAGTTACAAGAAGAATGGTGTAGTATAGTTTAGGGAATGGGATACGGCAAGGAGGATTTGGCTATTCCAGTGGATATACAATTCGGGATGCTGTACAGATAGGATATAGTGCAGTTTCAGTATATATGCAGTTAGGGAAGCAGTTGACAAGCTTGGGCTTTGAGGGGAAGGGTAACTGGTGAAGAAGGGAGGATGGGGGAGTCACACTGAGGGGAATCCACTCCACGTTCAAACAACTTTCATAACATTAAGCTTGATGTGCATTATCTTCACCGGATCTACTCTAATGAATACTCTATTTAGATTTATTTTCAACAGTATTTAGAACCTTTTATATTGAACATAATAAATTATTTATTCAAACTTATCTTTTAACGTTCGTGGTCTCTTTTTCTTAGGGACTTTCTGTTGCCAACATGTTTCGATGGAGAAAGCTTTTTCAAGGCTGGGTCCCTAGTCATTGTACGCCATAATCTAGACCACTGCTTCCATGTGGTCTAGATTATGGCGTGGTCATAGAATAAACTATGTGCAATCCTGAAGCTGCAATAAACGAGTCACAATTAATAACTGATGCATTAATCACAGAGTTGACTGTGGTTAACTTGCAGCCCTATTAGAAACTAATGCAGACTGAACCAAGAAAGAAGCAGGTGTCACAGCATCCTCTGATCTCTCCTGGAGACAAATTCATTGAAGGATATGAAAGGACAATACAGACTGCTGGGCCTCTGATGATTATTTTCCCCTGAGGTAAATGATAAATTTTAGAGAGCGAATGAACAGATGCCTCTGGCACTTTCAATAGTTCAGAGGTGATTTTTTTTTTTTTTTTTTAAATAATGCTAGAACAGAAAATAATTTAGGAAAATTAATCAGGGAAATTTCCATAGCTTGATCATGTTTTCCAAATTTCCTACCTTCCCCTGAATCCTTAAGACCATCTTTCTTCAATACAAGTTTTTTTAATCCAATTTCCTGAATGTCATATTTACTCTCTAATTCAAATACCGGCACCATGGAAGTAGAGTCCCCTGTGAGGTACTACATTTGTGTGGATAGTCTTAACATGTGTCCAGAAAGGTATTCCTTTATGTACTAGAAACAGCCTCTCATAACTATCCAAGGTAAAGATTTATAGCCACTTTAAGGGAACACCCCCCCCCCACCCCCCATCTGAAGAATTCAATGGAACTGGGTCAAAATAAACTTCTACTGCTGACAACTGGTACCTAACTTCAACTGCCACTGTGACGCTGTGCCCCCCCTCCCTCCAAAAAAGATTGCTCTTCACTACGTATATAAAGCTCCCATGGAAGCTCAGAACAGTTTACATGAATTTATTCAGCTTACATGAATTTATGAGTATCTGAATAAATTCATGTAAACTGTTCATGTTTCTAGTACATAAAGGAATACCTTTCTGGACACATGTTAAGACTATCCACACAAATGTAACACCTCACAGGGGACTCTACTTCCACGGTGCCGGTATTTGAATTAGGGAGTAAATATGACATTCAGGAAATTGAATTAATTCATTTGCTGTCTGTTCCAGCGGGCTCACAATCTATCCCAGGTCTTGCCCAGGGTCACAGGGAGCAGTGTGGGTTTAAACCCACAACCTCAGGGTGCTGAAGCTGTAGGTTTAACCACTGCACCACACTCTCCCTTAAACAGTCACAACATTGAGTAGATGGTGTAGTAGACCGACAACGTAAAGCAATCTGCTGGAGAGCTGACCAGACCTTTCTGGGAAAAAAGAAACTCCCTTCTGGGTGGCTTTGACAGCTGACAGAACGACTTTCCAACTAGAAATCAATTCAAACAATTCTGTTCTTTGTTGCTGGCTCAGCTTTAGTCTGTAAAGTTAAACTAGTTCAGCATTTCCAGAAAAGAGCCTTATAGTGGTAAAGTTTTTGCAGATAAGATAACGTCGATCTTATTGGAAACTACAGTCTCAAACTAAAAAAAAACAACTTGACATAATACAAATACAATTTATATACAGCAGTGCTGAATTTTCGCTTGAGATTGCAGTTATTTGTGCCGGAAAGCAAATATTCGTTTCGTCGCTCTGTGGGGAATGTTACAGTATGAGTACGAGTAGGGGCCAACTTTTCAAAATGAGGATGCTAAACTCAACACAAATGACTCCTTTCTGGCCACAATGAAATATGTTTGATATTGGGGGGTTCTCTAGCATCCACTGTATAGTATCCTCAGAGCTGGCACCTATACATGGCTCATAAATGAAGAAAGTTTCAAGTTTATTATATTATTTGATTAAACGCTTTTCAGAATACAAAGCGTTTTACAAAGAAATAAAATTAAATTTCTGAAATCACAAATACATTGTATTTAAAATTAACTACTTTAAATTAAAAATAAAAACAAACTGGGGTAAACAATCCACATGAAACAATAGGAAAGGGGGAAGAAAGAAAAAAAATACAATTTATAAAAAAAAATAAAAATAAAAAATAAGCAGGTTGGGTTAGTACATAGGGAAGGTATGAAGAGAAGAAGAAGAAAAAGAAAAAAAAAAAAAAAAAAGCAGAAAGAAAGAAGAAGCAAATGACAAAGCCACTGCTTGTTACGCCTTGCTGTTTATGCAGCAACCATTTTTCACCCATTTTTCTCAACCTTGAATCAGATTTCCAATTAGAGAATGACATGGGGAGAAATTTGTCCCCATCCCCACAGAAACTCAATTTCCCCATCCCATCCCCGTAAGTTTTGTCACTGTCACTGTCCCATTCCCGTAAGCTCTGCCTTAACCGCACAAGCCTCGAACACTTATGATTTTAAAGCGTCTGAGGATGGTGCAGATGAGGATGGAGCTTGCAGGAATGGGGCAGGGACAGGAAAAGAACTCACGGGGAAGGGAAAATTAGTTCCCGCGGGGAAAAATTTGTCCCCATTTCTTTCTCTATTTCCAATGTCCAAGATAAAAGACAAAAGTCTACAACAGATTTGAATAACCTGGAAAGTGCATTCTAAAAGCATGATGCATGTGATATCTGAGTGCACAAATTAGATATTTCAGGAGTGCGTATGGGTAGGATACATGAATTGAAGTTCAATTAGAAGTAGTGGCTGTAAGCAGGTGGGAGGGTTAGATTGGTGTCTGTGCAGTATATACTAATGCTCGAAGTATGGGAAACAAAATTCTGGATCTAGAAGCTGTGATGGAAGATGAGTTGGATATAGTGGCGATCACGGAGACGTGGTTCACAGAGAGCCATGACTGGGATGTAGTTATACCGGGCTATAATCTGTTCACGAAAGACAGGGTAGGAAGAAAAGGAGGAGGAGTAGCGTTATATGTTAAAGATCATTTTAAAGCCACACAATTGCAGGATCTGCGGGGCAAGGAAGAGGCACTCTGGATCAATTTGGAAAGAGGGAATGGTGAATATATTTACATTGGTGTGATATACAGACCTCCATAGATGTAAGAAGTGGACAGAGATTTAATAGTAGACATTCAGAATATATCTTAAAAAAGGGGAAATTTTACTAATAGATGATTTTAACATGTCGGATGTTAATTGGGAAATCCCTATTGCAGGGTCTTCTAGAAGTAGGGAGATCCTGGATTCTCTACAAGGAGAACTGTTTCAGCAGTTGGTAATGGAACCCACGTGGGATGGGGGTCATACTGGACTTAGTGCTGACAAACAGAGAAAGTGTTTCTGATATTACAGTGGGTGATCATCTGGCATCCAGTGATCGCTGCATGGTACGGTTTAATATTGAGACAGACATAGAGAGGGATCATTCAAAAGTAAAGGTTCTAGACATTAAAAAAACAAACTTTGTTTGGAAGGGGGATTACACGAAGGAATTGTTGTCTGGATGGGAACATCAGGAAGGAGTAAAAATGCAGTGGGTGGGCTCTTCAAGTTTAGTTCAGCCACTGTGGGTTTTCTGCTTCCATTGGTGGGGTTTGGGATCACCACTGGCATGTCACAGTTAGCTCAGCTGCCTCAAGACTTTCACTTTATCTGGTAACAGTTCAAAACTCTGCCAGTACTGCCGGGTACGCTCCCTGCCACCAGTTACCTTCCATACACATGAAGCTTTAACTTCAAAAGCACTTCTGGTGCTAAGACTTCATGAGTACAGATGGACAGACACACAGACCCTTCACAACAGATGCTCTCACTAGAGCAAAATAAACATCAAAGCAATAAAAACTATATACTGTATTCTCCTGTGCTGTAGAAGCCCTATTTTGGCCAATGTATTTCTAGGTGTTTATGTAACAGATATTTTAAGTCTGAGAATATTAGTTACATGTGTGAGTGGGAAAATGACTGTATGTAATATTCCAGTAGTGATAAGATCTGGAAGATTGAGCCCACCCAGTTTAAACCGGAGAGATTAATATGTTAGATATAAATCCCTGTTAGATTTATAGCAAATCCTTCTATTTCTTTTCACAAGCAGATTATTAATCATGTTCTTTTTAATGCTAAATCTGTAATAAATGTTTACTTTATTGAATGATTTTATTAGGGACACTCCCTTTGATACTAGTTTTATTACCAAATCTTGGTTACACAATACTGATGTAACTGTTTTAAATACAGCTTTCTCCCCCTCACTATGTACTTATTTCTCAACCACGGGCCTATAGACACAGAGGTGGACTTGTTTTAAGTGATTCACTTAAGTTTCAGCAGCAGATGCAATGAGTTGTTTTTTTTCCTCAACTTTTCATCGTGGGTCTTGTTACTAGTATATTGCCCTCTTGGTTTGTTATGTGTGTTTTTACTTTCAAGAGGTTTATATGCAGAAAGCACCAGGACAGGAGAGACAGATTTTGTATGGAAAGGAGCAATGTTTATTTATTTGGGATTTATTAACTGCCTTTTCATGACGAGATTCACCCAAAGTGGTTTTGTTGAATAGTAATCAGGTACAGTATAATCTCGTTATAACGGACTCGCTTATAAAGGAACCTCGCCTATAGCGGATGAGGTCTGCTGGTCCCAGCCGAGTGCCATTATAAACATACAGAAAATCATCGGATATAGCGGACTCGCATATAACGGACTTTCGGATATAACGGACAACTATTTTGGTCGCAAGAGCCACTTTTAACTGTAGTTTTATTCGGCTATAACGGACATGCAGGCTCCGCCTACAAGGCACATGGCATGCCAGTGATATAGTATCAAAATGCAGGCCAGAAATTAAATGAGTATTTTTCTTTCCATTACAGTGTTCTGGTTTTGCAGTCATTTCGTGCCATACCAATATTTTGCTGAGTTTTGTTCTTGATGTTGCTGATATGGTTGTGCAGTGACTGTTGTTCATTGATTGTACGTTGTTTCAAGTTGACCTAAATAAAGTTTTTTTTAAAAATGCAACTCTGGATATAACGGACCGTTTTCCAGGTCCCTTGAAGTCCATTATAATGAGATTATACTGTATTCTTAAGTATTTCCCCTACCTGTCCTGGCAGGCTCACAATCTAACTGGGGCAATGGAGGATTAAGTGACTTGCCCAGAGCCACAAGGAGCAGTCTGGGATTGAACTCACAACTTCAGGGTGCTGAGACAGCAATTCTAACCACTAGGCTTATTGTAGCTGTCTTGAGCTGTATCAGAAAGCTACTCTCTCTATTAAAAAATAGCTCATTTTGACCATAAAATTCAATCTGTTTCATCTGAAGCTAAGGAATTGTTTTACAATGTGAAATTATATATCACCTAATAATATTTCTTTGAATTCCTCTTAATCTAGTCACAGTGAAATTTCTTGCCAAACTTTGGTTGACACATTTCAAAATGAGGTCACACTTATTATGCCATCCCTTGACTTGATTTTGTTCCCTTTCTACGAACCTGGTAGTATATGTAGAAGAACGTTTTTTTTCCTATACTTTCTAAGTCTGTATAGTCTCCTCCCATGTGCCTTATAGGTGATCAGTGTGTAGCAAGGGTGAGCGGAACCCAAGGCGGTGGTGCCCCACCCACTTCTCTGTCTTCCCCCCACCCCAGCTGCACGCACCCCTCCTTCCCTTTCCCCGTACCTTTTTAACTTCTCTGGCGTGAGCAGCACGCCCACGTTGGGGTCGGCTCTCCCTTTGACACCTCTTCTTAGGTGCGGGTCCCGGACGTGACATCAGAGAAAGCGCAGATGCTGACGCGGGCAACAACCTCATGCTGGGGAAGTAAAAACGGCTCAGGACATGCATGGCAAGGAGAGGAGTGGGGGGGGCGGACAGGAGGAAGGGTGCCATGCCCTTAGCAAAATGGCACCCGGGGTGGACGCCTTCACCCCCATTACTACACCACTACTCGTGATCTGTATTCAAGGCTCTCAAAGATAATCCTCATTTCTTTAGCGGTGCTGATTCATAAATCATTGAAGCTGTTTTTCCAAATTGTTTGAAGACAGCAATAGTACATCCTCTTTTGAAGGATGGTAAATGAGATGCTCAATCCTCTCATATTATTCATCCTCTACCATCTCTATCTTTTCTTTCCAGTGGCGTAGCTAGGGAGTTTGACGTCAAGGGTAGTGGCACTCAACATTGCCGCACCGTGTGTGTCCCCACTCTTCCCTGTTGCTTGAGCACCCGCCCCCTGCATACCTCTTCAAATGTTCACCATTGTACGCAGCATCTTCCACCTGCTGCTCACACTGGCGTTCGCTCCCTTCTGACGTCACATCCTGGGTCCCACCACCAGGAAGTGATGTCAGTAAGGAGCCGAGGCCGGTGCGAGTAGCAGGGAGGAGATGCTGCACATGCCAGCAATCATTGTAAGAGGTACGCAGGATGTAGGGAACAGAGAGGAGGAGAGGTGCTGGCACCCCTGCAAAGAAGGTACCCAGGGCAATCTACCGCCCTCTAATACACCGCTGTGTACATCACAGTTACAGGATGTTGTTAATAGCAATGAGATAATGAACCAATATCAATTTAAATTTTGTCCAACATATAATACTAAGCTATGATTATTTGTGCTCATTGTGATCAGAGCAAGATTTGATAGTGGGACAGTGGCGTACTAAGGGCGGGGCGGAGGGGCATACCGTCCCTGGTGCAAGCCATGAAGGGGATGTTCCCGACCTTAGAGTCATGGTCCGGGAACTTCTGTTTCTCACGGCCCGACCCCAAGGCTCAGCATGTTCTCATCCTTCTCTCCTGTCCGGTCCGATGTTGCCTTTACCTTCCGTCAAGCTGAAAAAACTGCTGGCCTCAGCAGTGATTCAGCAGCGTTGCCCGCGGCTCCCCCTTCTGTTTTCCGTGTCTGCCTGGTCTTTCTCCAATGATGCAACTTCCTGTTTCCACCCAGGTGGACTGTGGCAGACGGAAAGCAGGAAGGGGAGCCGCAGACAATGTCGCTGAATCACTGTCGAGGCCAGCAAGGTTTTTTTTCAGTTTCATGGGAGGTAAAGGTGACATCCGACCGGCCAGGAGACTAGGGTGAGAACATGCTGGGCCTGGACTAACTGGGTTTTTCTTTTAGAACAAAATGGGGGGGGAGGATATTATTTAAGAAGTGCCAGATTGGGCATGGGGGAATAGAGGAGAGAGCTTATAGGGGGGGCATAGGAGGAGGAGAGAAGAGGAGATACCAAACCACAAAAAGGGAGAAAAGGAAAGAGAGAGATAGACAACAAAGGTAGGAAAAATGATTTTATTTTCAGCTTAATGATTGAAATGTGTTGGTTTTGAGAATTTACATCTACTGTCTATGCATTTGTTTCTATTTCTCTGGTGTTGTACTACATGCATGCAGAGTCTGGCATTAGGATTTTGTTTGTGTATATTAGGACTTTTAATTTGTTTTCCTGTATTTGCATAAGGTTGATCTGTGTTCTGCATGTGTGATCAAGGCCAGATGTTCTGGTAGGAATGAATCATTAAAAACGTTACTGATTTCATGGTCCAAAGTAGGAACATATTTGTTGGCTCTCCTTCACTCGTTTTGGACTCAAAATGACCCTCACTTTATGGAAGCAGGGAGGAGAGAGGGGGCAGAGGCAGGCTTTTTTTATCACCAGCCACAGCGATATTAGCTGTTACACTGGGACCAGTGCTAAAAATCGTGCCACAATTTTGAAAAAAAAAGGGGGGTAGTTTGTGATTACATATTCCATATTGAGCGAAGGTATTTTCTGTGTGTACGAAAGACATGGTTCTCTTGGCATAAATATGGTTCTCTGTTAGCATTGACTGGCTTGTTTAGTTTTTACAATGGGTGTATTGATGTTCTACTGCTCACTGCACTATGTAAGATGTTGCCTTTTCCTAGGTACATTTCTCCCTCCATATTCGCGGTTTCCATATCTGCGGTTTCACTTATTCGCGATTTTTCGGCTGCTGACTCCGCCCCCCAAAAAAACATCATCACTAAAGTTCTTTTTCCGTTTACAGCTCTGGGTAAAGAATCGCTGATGGGAAGGCGTCTTAGATTGGGGCAGGGGGGCGCTGAGCTGGGAAGAGCTGCAACCCCGGCCCCAGAGAGACAGAGGTATGTCACAGGCAGACATGACTCTTATTGGGAGGAGGGGAAGGGAAGCTTCGGTTTGGTTAGCCGGAGGAGGGGAATGTGCTGCTGGTCCGAACGGCACTTTGGTGCTAGAAGGGACGTGGTAGACTTTGTTACAGGAGTAGAGGACGGCAGTACCCCTCACTGCAGTAAAACCCAGCCGCTTGTTTCCCATTGATCGGTTCTTTTGTGCTCCTGATAATCAGAGGTGCCTTCCTACTTCCTCAATCGCACCATAATGGCACTCCCTATGCTATAGATCCTGTTAATAATATTGGATTTAACAGTTTCGTAAAGCTTGAAAATTATGAGAAGCAGCAGCTGTGTTTCATTTATTTTAATACCAATTTTACTTTTAAAAGTATTTTAAAGAGTTTAAGGTAGCCTGATTCCTAAAAATGTTTTTCACATTTTGTGCCTATTTCCAAAACCACGAATAACTGTTAAAACGTTATTCGCGGTTTCAATATAAAAAACGCTAACTTTTACAAAAAACTGCAAATAACATTTTAAAAAATTATTCGCGGTTTTTCGGTATTCACGGCTATGTTGTGCCCGCATCCCCCGCAAATACGGAGGGAGAAGTGTACACTGTTGTTGTGCGATATGTGGATTGTTACTAAAAATCATGTTTTTCATATAGATGAGGGGGGTTCAAAAAATTATTGGCCCCGGGTGTCACATATGCTAGGCATGCCACTGTAGTGGGACACAATATTTCATGGTAATCCCTTATACTTCTGCCGCATTTGAAACAATGAATTATAACATTTTTGAGTGGATTGAGATTAGCTGATGGAGATGGACAGGTTGGGTCATGATTAGGTCAATGAAAATTCAAAGTACAAAAGCACTGTGGCTATTCTTGGTGTGGTATTTTGTTTGGTGTTCCACAGAGCTCTCCATTATGAACACTGCTCTTTAATATTTATAATGCTCCTATCAATAATAATAAAATGTTAAGCGCGCATGCGCACTCACGCCGCGTGTTCCCTGTTCTGTCACAACGACACGAGTGCGCATGCGCACTTATACATCACAGTCTCCTTTTTTACATCCCAGCTCGCTGAGAGGAAGAGCGTCGCTGGCACCGGGGAGGGGTGGGGGGCGCCAGTTCAGCTTGGCCGCTCCGTCTCTGCTGTCTCAGCAGCCCCCGAAGCTCCTCAGCAGCCTGTCCCGCTCCCTCGAGAAGGGCTTCCGATGGCGGCACTGCTGCTGGTGGCGCTGCTCCCGCTGCTGTGCGCGAGCGATGCGCCGGAGCTGGACCCCGCGAACGGCGGACAGAGGTGAGGATGGATTGATGGGAGATGCTGGACTTTTGGGGGGATAGACAGAGGGGAGATTCTGCTTTGGTGGGGGTTGGGGAAAGGAAGGGAGGCCTACTGCTGCACAAGGGGAGCAGGAAGAGGTGCTAATGGATAGGGGGAAAAAGGAAGGAAAGCCTACTGCTGGACAGGGGGAGTAGGGGGAGCAGGAAGAGGTGCTGATGGATAGGGGGGGGGGAAGAGGCCTACTGCTGGACAGGGGGAGCAGGAAAAGGTGCTGATGGACAGGGGGGAGGTAAACAAGGGAGAAGGGCTGCTGCTGGATAAGGGGAGGTAAAAGGAAGGGAGAATGGACAGGGGAAGCACGCAAGGGGTGGTGATGGACAGCCAAAACAAAGAAAGACAGAAATACAGAAAGCGGCTAAGGAGACAGAGAGAGAAAAAAATAAAGACAGACACACACATACATTCTAGCACCCGTTAATGTAACGGGCTATAAAGATATTAACTACAGGCTCTATGCAGACAATTAGCAACATTTTTTCATGTCGAATATCAGGGGTTCTTAACTAGCGGATGCAGGAAGGGGTCAAATGGGGTATAGAAAAGGGTTTTGAAATCTGAGGCAAATTTATTGAAAATTTTTTTTTATTTAAAATATTTATTATTCGCCTAAAAAAAACCTAGGTGACTTACAGTAAAAACATCCAAAATATTTAAACACACACAAAGAATCGTCAACTGCATTAATAATAATAGCAAAACTTCTTTAGAACCAGGATAGTACGGGAATATTCCAAATTGTAGACAGTTATTGTTTCAGCGAAATGCCTGAACAAAAAAAATACGTTTTTTGCAACTTTCTGAATCTCAGCACATTCTCACAGAAATGTAAAGTTCCAGAAATGCTATTCCACAGAAAAGGACCTGCCACTGAAAAAGAGTGAAGGCAGTTACTAGGATAGTTATTGGTAGTATAACTGAGCACGACTATACTGTAATTTTAGCAACCTGACTGCACTCTTAGCAGCTAACAGCAAAATACCTAGCTATCATTAGTTACTAGTGGATACATAGGGCTCCTTTTACTAAGGTGTGCTAACTGATTTAGCATGCTCTAAATTCTATGGGCACCTTAGCATTTAGCACACGCTAAATCGATTACCGCGTGCTAAATCGGTTAGCATGCCTTAGTAAAAGGACCCCATAGTTTAGGGAAGAGGTTTGAGGGTTTCATTGATCACTTAAAGAGCTACAAAAAGGTTAAGAACCCCTAATCTATATCCTCTGCTATTGAATTTGGGGGGGTTCTTTTTAAAACGTGGTTATCTGGCCACCATCCTTGCCATAATATGACTAAGATTCAGATTCTATTTTTGTCTGGCACTTCTTCGTCATGTCCCGGAATTTTCCTGGTTGGATGGAATAAATATTTACATTTCAAAGGGCTTGAGCATTTACCGGTAGTTATATTTTGCTTTTTTGTTTTTGCTTACCACTGACAGCTAGAATTCAGGGGGGGGGAGAGGGTTTAACTTAAGTTGGCACGTTGTTTACATGACTTTTTCTATCCTAACAATTTTAGAATGGTAATTTAGAGTATGAAAATTCCTCATCTGTCAACGTTTTTGCTTCATGCACTGCAAGGAGCCCAGAATCCAGCTTTGGGTTTGATATCTGGATTACCACATTTTGAACATATTTCCCGTGTACTGGCTGATTTACATTAGTTGTCTGAGATTTGGCATATTCCTTTCAAAATTTTTATGGTTTTTGTTTTTAAACATTGAACCTTGACACACCTTTTTTGCAATTTTATTGAAAATTTAGGGGAATGTATACTAAAATCTGTTAGTAAATCAGCTTCGTGTGTGCTAACGGGTCTTTCCCATGTGCTAAGCCCATTTCTAACATGCCCAGAAAACTACAGGAATTTCCAATATTTCTCTTTCAGGTAGTGTGCGTAATCTGAAAAACCAAATTAACAGGGGAGCACTTACCGCTTCCTGGTTAGGGTGCACTAAGCGCTCCTTTGTTATGAATGAGCTAACCTATGCATGTAATTCAGAACATGCTAGCATGTGCATGGCCATTCTCTACCCTAACACACCCCATCCAGAAAAGCAATATGAAAAAATGAATACCATGCACTTACCCACTAATTCTATAGTGCTCAAAACTGCATACACAAACGTGGGCACGAGCCCACATTGTGCATGCAATTTAATTGCTTAAACGAGACAATTAGTGCCAACTACGCTACGTGGCTGGTATCTCACAGCAAGGTTTTGCTTCATGTAATGTATCTTCATCTGCTTTAGAATCAGTGTATTGATCCCGAGGCAGGTGCATTCGTACCGAAACGTGGTGCCGTGTTGGGTCTGTTGTCACTGAGGAATTGTACAATAAACTATGCACCGGGGATTCTCCCATTCTTGGAAATCCTTTGTTCAACCCTTTCTGTTGGATTTTGTATCGGGGGGGGGTGTCTTTCTCCAGACTCGGTTTTCTGAGTGGATAATTGGCGAACAATAAATTATTGACACTAATTGGTAACAGTTAGAATTTACATCCAGATCTTGCTAGGCATTATTCTATAAAGATGCGCGCATAAATTCTTACATGTGAATCTGAAAAGGGGGAATCGCCAAGGGAGGGGCACAGGTGTTCTAAAAATTTGCATGCAATGTTACAGAAGATGCCTGATCCGTGCCTAATTTAGGTGCAACTATCAGAGTTTAACAAAACCCGAGTTTATATAGAACAGATGTGAGAACTAAGAACAAATGAGTTCTATAACACGTGTAGACTATACTACACAGCACAGCACCGACAGGAACTGATAAATGAAAATAATAAAATTTAAACAGTGGGAAGACCTTAGTGCTTTGTTTCTCCACTGCCTTTTTCCAAACGCTGTTACACGTAGTTGGCATTTCAGTGGTTTTGCTGTTTTTGAAAGACTGCTGAATTTCTGTAGGTTCCTGAAGAAGGATGTTATCCGAAACTGAGTTCAGTTGAACCTTTGCTGAGTCCTCTTTCAAGCAGCTGTTATTTCCACGTGTCTTGGATTCTGTCCTGAAACCTGTCTGAGAGTGGTGTGGGTCTTTTGACCCCTTCTTGAGGTAAGTTTTGGTCTCCTCATACTTTTTGGGACTGTGCAGTCATTTTTGTGTTTTATATACTGAGCTAGCGCAGCATTTATAGGTTATGATTTACACTGTCTTAATTTTGTCAGTTTATTAAGTTGTGCACCAATTTATATCTCACACGGAAGACGCAATGATGGTGAGGTTGTTGTACATAAGAACATAAGAATTGCCACTGCTGGGTCAGACCAGTGGTCCATCGTGCCCAGCAGTCCACTCACGCAGCGGCCCCCAGGTCAAAGGCCAGTGCTCTAAATGAGTCCAGCCTCACCTGCGTACGTTCCAGTTTAGCAGGAACTTGTCCAACTTTGTCTTGAATCCCTGGAGGGTGTTCTCCCCTATGACAGACTCCAGAAGAGCGTTCCAGTTTTCTACCACTCTCTGGGTGAAGAAGAACTTCCTTACATTTGTACAGAATCTATCCCCTTTCAACTTTAGAGAGTGCCCTCTCGTTCTCCCTACCTTGGAGAGGGTGAACAACCTGTCTTTATCTACTAAGTCTAGTCCCTTCAGTATTTTGAATGTTTCGATCATGTCCCCTCTCAGTCTCCTCTTTTCAAGGGAGAAGAGACCCAGTTTCTCCAATCGCTCACTGTACGGCAACTCCTCCAGCCCCTTAACCATTTTAGTCGCTCTTCTCTGGACCCTTTTGAGTAGTACTGTGTCCTTCATCATGTACGACGACCAATGCTGGACGCAGTATACCAAGTGAGAGTGCACCATGGCCCGGTACAGCGGCATGATAACCTTCTCCAATCTATTCGTGATCCCCTTTTAAATCACTCTTAGCATTCTGTTTGCCCTTTTCGCCGCCGCCACACATTGCATGGACAGCTTCATCGAAAAGGGCAAATAGAATGCTAGGATCACATGGATTGCAGTATTGAACGCTTACCCGTTCATTTGACTACACGATCCTGCACTAAGATCTTCCCACTATTTAAATTTAAATTTTATTATTTTCATTTATCAGTTCCTGTCGGTGCTGCGCTGCATAGTATATGCTATACTTGTGTTATAGAACTCATTTTTTCTTTGTAATTTAGGTTCAAGGCAGAGAATGACACAGAGACAAATTTGTCCCTGTCCCTGCAGGAACTCAATTTCCCTATCCCTTCCCTGCGAGTTTTGTCGCTGTCCCTGTCCCTGCCCCATTCCTGTAAGCCTTAACCGCACAAACCTCGAACACTTATGATTTTAAACTGTGTCACCTTTGTGCAGATGAGGACGGAGCTTGCAGGAATGGGGCAGGGACAGGAAAGGAACTCACGGGGACCGGATGAGAAAACGAGTTCCCAAGGGGATGGGGAAAAATTTCTCTCCGTGTCACTCTCTAGTTGCAAGGATTTATTCCAGAGTTCAGTTAGTATAAATCCTCACACCTAAAAGGTAGGCATAAATCCTGGTGCTAAGTGCTTTGCTATAAACCGTGCCCAATTCAGAGCACTATTTATAGAATAGCACTTAATGCTTTTTTTGGGGGGGGGAGGTGCTGATTTTTCAGTGCCATTTATAGGTTTAACGTGTTTTGTGGTAAGTATTTTTATACATGCTTACTGCTGATAAAGGCCTTTTGATCAGACCCTCCTTTAGGCAAGTAACATTGAGAATAATACCAAAACATGACGGGCTCCTTTTATATAGCCACACTAGCGATTCCTGCATGGCAAATGCAATGAAGCCCATAGGAATTGATATTTGCTGTAGCTGACCCATTCTGCCACCAGATCTGAGTGATCCTCACTGATGGGGGTTTTACGTAAACAGCTTCAAATCCATTAATTCAGACAAGTCTTTTCTAACATTTTGAGTTGCAGAACTTAAATCCCATCTATCTAAACAGCTTAAATCCCATTTATATTGACAGAGCGTTTTTCAGCATCCTGAACTAATGAAATTATGGCCATGGTATTTTAAAAACAATCTTAACCCATGGTATTGTATGAATTTGTAGCATCTTTGGGCTAGATCCGGGCAGGTCCGATGAATTCTACAAACTATAATATGCAGATGGGGGCGATCGGAGGAATGCCCCCATCTTCCTGCCCGGATCGCTCTATAGCGATCCCAGCGCATGCGCAGACCATCTGTAGATGGTCTGCACATGCACTGGACCTCCGGGCCCGGCAAAGATTTTTTTTTTCTTAACTTTTTGGAGCCCGTGGTTTTAACCCACTTAAGCCCGCGGGTTAAAACCACGGGCTTGCACTGCGGGGAAGGGTGGGAGAGTCAGAAAAGGATGGGAGAGTCAGGGCAGGCAGGCGATCGGGGCAGGTGGGCTTTCGGAGCAGGCAGGCGATCGGGGAAGGCAGGCATTCGGGGCAGGCAGAAGATTAGGGCAGCAGGAGAGTCAGGGCTGCAGGAGAAAAGACAGCTCCTTAGCAAGGGATGCAGGCGATCGGGGCAGGCAGGAAATCAGGACAGCAGGAGAGTCGGGGCTGCAGGAGGTGTTCGGGGCAGCAAGAGATCGGGGCTGACAGGGCACAGAGCAGGGCGGCAGAAGGCAAGGCAGTCGGAAAGGGCTTGAGCGACTGGTCCTCAGCAGTCGCTTGTTTGTGATCGGACAGCCCAGTCGGTGTTGCAGGGTTTTGCTTGGTGAATCACGTCCCTGCCTACTTTGCATGCCGTTGCCCTCATCTGCATGCGCGGATCGGAGGATGGTCAGCAGAGAGGTTAGTAAATAATGCAGGAGAAAATCTGGTCGCAAAGGAGTCGCAAACTGATCGGTACATGATCGGTTTGCTTTGTGTTGCATTGTATAGATTATGTATATTTATATTGCTACCTGCCTAGATTTTTGGATAGCTGGGTTAAAAGCATTTTTTAAATAAATAAAAATAAAATATTTCATCTATTGCACATCAGATAATGATTTTATTCATTAATCTGATACAGGACTTTAAAGAGCAGATCATGTGTGCTAACTATTGTTGTACTGGAAATAAAACCAAATGGAGACAATTAATTAGTTACTTATACAGTAAGCATCTCTGATCTCTTCTGCTCATAAAATAAATTCTTACAAAAATAGAACACACAGTCCTACATTTTTTTTGTACACTGATATCCACGATGCAGAAACTTTACAAATGCTTTTTGTAATAGGATCCATATGCTTCCAAAGAAATTTGATTTCTAGAGCTTCCGGAATGTCTGGCAAATTCTGAAATGGGAATTTTTCCCCTCTCCTCATTCCAAAGCCTCACAAGTTTCTTCTTCATGTAGGTGTTGAGAGATTAGACAATAAGACATTCCATCTCTATGGATTTATGTGGAAAGAATCATGGGTTACACTTTTTGGACTAGGCAGCCAAACATTCCTGCACCAGAACAGTGGCTTATGGATGAACAGTGTTGCCAGATAATTTTAGCCATATCAACACCAGCCTGAATCTCTCTGGTCATAGTAAATTTGTGAGATGTCTACAAAGCAGCTGGATGGCAATGGCCATATAGGTAGTTACATAAGAACATAAGAACATAAGAAATGCCTCCGCTGGGTCAGACCTGAGGTCCATCTCGCCCAGCAGTCCGCTCACGCGGCGGCCCATCAGGTCCAGGACCTGTGCAGTAATCCTCTATCTATACCCTTCTATCCCCTTTTCCAGCAGGAAATTGTCCAATCCTTTCTTAAACCCCAGTACCGTTCGCTGCCCTATAACGTCCTCTGGAAGCGCATTCCAGGTGTCCACCACACGTTGGGTAAAGAAGAACTTCCTAGCATTCGTTTTGAATCTGTCCCCTTTCAACTTTTCCGAATGCCCTCTTGTTTTTTTATGTTCTGAAAGTTTGAAGAATCTGTCCCTCTCTACTCTCTCTAAAAAAAAAATAAAAATAAATAAGATGGTATAAAAAAACAAAACTGCATGTTGATGTGTCAAGTGGTCCTTAGTTGGCTGTGAAGAACCGAGGCCAGCGTCGAGTAGACTTCTATGGTCTGTGTCACGAAGGTAAAAATACTTGGAGTCATACCGGACCATAACCTTTCATTTCACCAGCAAATCAGCAAATGTTTCTACAAGTTAAAACTCATTCGTTCTCTTCCTTTTCTACTAGACACCCCCTCCCCAAACATTAAGAACATAAGAAGTTGCCCCCGCTGAGTCAGACCAGAGGTCCATCTTGCTCAGCGGTCCGCTCCCGCGGCGGCCCATCAGGCCTAGTGCCTGAACAGTGATCCCTGATTAATTTTATAACTTACCTCTAATCCCATCCCTATAATCTACCTCTACTCTTATCTGTACCCCTCAATCCCTTTGTCTTCGAAGTACCTATCCAAAGCTTCTTTGAACCCCTGTAGCGTGCTTCTGTTTATCACATCCTCTGGTAGCGCATTCCATGTATCCACCACCCTCTGTGTGAAAAAGAACTTCCTAGCGTTTGTTCTAAACTTCTCCCCTTTCAATTTCTCTGAGTGCCCCCTTGTACTTGTTGATCCCCTTAATTTGAAAAATCTGTCCCTGTTTATTTTTTCTATGCCCTTCATGATCTTGAAGGTTTCTATCATGTCTCCTCTAAGTCTCATCCACTCTCTCATTTCCAATATCGATTACTGCAATACCCTTTACCAGGGTATAAATCAAAAAGAGAGATACGTGGATTACAAATCTTGCAAAACACCGCCGTCAAACTCATCGTCCGCGCAATAAAATTCTACCATGTCACTTCTCTTCTACATGATGCCCACTTCCCATCCCTCATCGCATCACTTTCAAAATCTTACTTCTCACTTATAAAACCAAACTACACCATATCCCTGCATTCATAGATAAAACATTTGATTCCCTATGCTTCTACCCGTACACTATGTTCCAATGATCAATATCTGCAGGTTGTCACATTAATATTTCATATCGGAAAGAAAATCTAGAATGTCGAAATAGAATGACCGCAGTCAATCTTTGTACCATCAACAATTTTTTTATATTTAATAATAACAATAAAATTTTATTTATAATCCGCTATACCTTGACAGTTTAAAGAGGTTTACATCAAGAAGATCTGCCAGACGCAGATGAAATACATACAGCAATATATCCATCAAATAACTAAAATTTCTTAAATAAATTTATCATTTAAATAAGTCTTCACAGATCTTCAAAACACTTGGGCCCTCTTTTACTAAGGTGTGCTAAGCGTTTTAGCGCGTGTTTAGCGTGCGCTAAATCAACACGTGCGCTAACTTCTAATGCGTCCATAGGATAACATGCGCGCAATAATGTTTATCACATGATTAGTGCCTGCCAATATTTATCGCGCGCTAAAAAGCATAGCGCACCTTAGTAAAAGAGGGGGTTGGTAAGAGATTGAATTCAAAAATAGACCACTTATAGTTTTACCCCAATATTTATGTCATGCATGCAGAATTGTCCAAAATAAGATACAATACAGCATAAAAGCCAGTTAACAAGTTAGCAAATTAAAAAGCTAAGATATACATCTCCAAATTGTGAATATGTGCAACACTCTACTGAAGGGATTAGAGGATGTTTTCTCCCAGAATTTTTTGTCCCCTTCTCCCCCCCAACCCCAAAAGCAATACAGACAAATGACATTGGGCTCTGTGACAGCTTGAGAAAACAGAGATGTGTAAGAAGGGCTGTCCTGAAAAACCTAAAGTTGGGAAAACTGTGCAAATTGAAGTTTTTCCCATGAATTTAATTGTGCTTGATCAGAAAATAATTTTGAAAAAAATTTTAAAGCCCATCCTGGGGTCACTCAAAGCCACTGATTACATAAAAGTCAGTTTTTTTAAAAATATTTGCTATTATTTTTGCTTAATGGAGCAAATTTCTTGGTATTATAGATATAACTTTTATGTTTACACATTTATGGATCCTTTTGCTAAGACACGCTAGCCATTTTAGTGTGCACTAAACGCTAACACATCCATTATAATCTATAGTTAGCGTTTAGCGCACGCTAAAATGGCTAAAACGCCTTATAGGTCATTTTACTAAGGTACGCTAACTGATTAGCATGCGCAAACAGAACTAAATAGGAGTCGGATGACAGCGGCAGCTCCGGGAGACCCTTGAGACAGCACTGTTTTAGTGCGAAACATGTCGGGTCTGACTCCCAGGTTTGGCTGAGATAAGTAAATATTTATATTTTTATAAAATTGAAGAGACATATTATAAAAGTGTTTTGAAAAAATGTTTTGAGCACGTTTTTGAAACACGTTATAAAACCAAATAAAATGGACAGCCAATGAT
This sequence comes from Geotrypetes seraphini, assembly GCF_902459505.1. NCBI lineage: Eukaryota > Metazoa > Chordata > Amphibia > Gymnophiona > Dermophiidae > Geotrypetes > Geotrypetes seraphini. Next base: position 237,267,384 of record NC_047085.1, on the reverse strand, counting down.
GAGGCACCACATAATTCTTCCCGCAGTAGCAAATCATTACAGCGGTGGAGTGGTGGGGCTGAGGTGTCCTTAAAAAAACATATATTGAACTGAAACTACCATTTGATCCAGGTTACATATATATTGGGATCAACATAGTCTCTGGCAGCTTTAAAGCTTTTAACCTGCCAGAGACTATGTTGATATATAGCGATAAGGATCTGGATGTAAAATATATTTGAGTATAGATCTATCCCACTATCATGTCTTCAAAGGACGCCTCAGCCCCACCACTCTGCCGCTGTGTAATTTCAAAACCGCGGGTGCACCATGTAAATCTTCCCGCGGTTTTGAAATTACACAGCGGCGGAGTGGTGGGACTGAGGCATCCTTTGAAGACACGATAGTGGGACAGATCTATACGCAAATATATTTTACATCCAGATCCTTATCGCTATATATCGACTTCTAAAGACAGGGCTGGATATAATATAAACTGATAAGGTTTGGCCATTTGATCTGTAGGCTTAGAGACTTTGTTGAAGCATGCAAGCATTATGAATCAAGATATCCCCGTCCTGATGAAGTGTTAGTGAAACGCGTTGGCTAAGGGGACAGAAATCATATATATAAAAGCTAAGTTGACTTTATATACATACATAAAGTACATTACATAGATGAAATAAGTAAAAAGAAAAAAAAACGTCATAAATGCTTGGTTGGGATTAATGAGGATCTTACCACCATGAGTTATGCGTCTCGGGTGGCTGTCTGAAAATCCCTGGATACCTGAGCATTGACTATGCATAGTTAAGCTCACTATAACACTGGTTCTTTATCACTTGTGGAAGTTATATATTAATAAAAAGGTATTTTATGCAAAAAAAAAAAATAAATAAAACTCTAGCACATTTTATTAAATGAACCTTCAATATCGGCACTTTATTGTGGAAAATAACAGAAATTTAACATACTACGCTATTTTTATTTATCTATTTTTAACATTTATATTCCACTTAAAACCTAAGCGGATCATAAATTTAGGGCTCCTTTTACTAAGGTGCGTTAGGGCTTTTATGCGCGGAATAGCGTGTGCTGAATTGCCATGCACGCTAGACCTTAACGCCAGCATTGAGCTGGCATTAGTTCTAGCCACATAGCGCGCGGTAATATCCTGCGTAAGCTAAAAACACTAGTGCACCATAGTAAAAGGAGACTTTAATTTAATATATTGAATTAAGACACATTGAAAAACTTCCCTCTCTGTCATATAAAGGCTCACAATCTAAACTAAAGTGCCTACGAAGAAAAGATTATGAAATATATACAGTGATATAAACAGTATCAAATAGAGAAATATAAGAAGAAAAAAAAGAAAAGGCAAAAATAAAAAATATAACCCATCAGAATATTCAAATAAAGTAAAATCAAATCAAATCAAAAACAAAATAAATAAATTCCAGACTGCATGTTTCATGGCTGCAAATTCATCAAGGAAGTGTGGCCGCTGCCGAAACAAACCACCTCAGCCATGCTGGCCAAACAATTCATGCAAACAGCAGCAGGAAAGAAACCAATAACTAAACACGTACACTTTGGTGTAGTCAACTGCTAATAGTGCTCCAAACACTCAAGCATTCAATGTCTTCTTGAGATGTTCAACTCCTTGCAATAAGGCCTCAAGGTGCACTGGGTCTGTGGTGATGCCAGTGGCAAAGTCAGTTATCAGTTTAACACCTCGCTCGGCTGTGTCATTAGCCACCTTCACTGTGCTGACAAACTGTTCAGCGGTATGGAAGTTTGGGTCTTCAGACTACTTGTCCACTAGCTTTGCCAACCATTCATTGGTAATACCAAGAGTGTGAGACAGGAAATGTGATTCAGATCCAACTAATAATAATAGTAATAAAGCTTTATTTATATCCCGTCATACCTTTTCAGTTCTAGATGGCATACAGTAGCGGAAAAGTACAAAGTGGATAATGAACCTTTTTGGTTCTAGACTGTATACTGTAGGGAAAGAGAACAGTTGTCAATTAAGTTAGGGGTAAGGGGAAGAAGGAAGAGGAGGAGGAAGCAAAGGGGGGCAAGGGGAAGCGAAGAGGGCAGGGAGGAGCAGAGGGGCTTTTAGAAAAGGTCAGGGGCTTTGAGGATCAGACGAACTTGTTTTTCAGTGCTCCTCTGAGATTTTGGTATGTTGGGGAGTTCAAGAGGAGGTTGCTAAGGGTGTTGTTCCAGATGCCTGCTTGAAAGGAGAGTGTTCTGTCAAGGAATCTTTTGTAATGGTATCTCTTGGGAGTTAGGAATGAGAATATCAACGTATTGCGGGAGGGATGGGGTTTGTCCTGTAGGACGAAATGATTCAGGAAGTAGGTGGGCAAAGTGCCGAATAGTGTCTTGTAGCAAAGGCAACCAAATTTAAAGATGGTTCTGGCCTCAATCGGCAGCCAATGTAGTTTTTTGTAATACAGGGTTATGTGATCGGATTTTTTCAGGCCAAAGATCAGACGTGTTTTGAATCATTCTTAGTCTTTTTATGTTTTTTTAATGAGATCCTAGGTATACAATGTTGCAGTAGTCCAGTGAACTTAGAATTAGGGACTGGACTAGAAGTCTGAACACTGCGAAATCGAAGAACGGTTTTAGTGTGCATAGTTTCCATAGGAGGTTAAAGCATTTTTTGATTAGGATGCTAGTATGGGCCTCAAATGTAAGTTGTTGGTCGAAGGTAACACCTAAGATTTTTATCGTGGAGTTGATTGAAAAGTCTCTTCTATTAATGTCAAGTTAGGGTTCTGTGATTTTGGCGGTTGGGGAGGCCATGAAGAATTTGGTTTTTTCTGGATTTAGTTTAAGTTTAAAATTGTTTGTCCATTGCGCTACCTGGTTGATGACTGATGCAATGAAGTCTCTAGTTTCGGATGAAAGGGTAGAGATGGGGATGATGATTGTGATTTCATCCGCGTATATGTATGATTTGAAGTTTAAATTTGATAGATTGTGTCCCAGAGAGACCGTATAGAGGCTGAAGAGGGCGGGAGAGAGAGGTGAACCCTGTGGGACGCCACAGGGGTTGGTCCATGGTTGTGAGTAGGCTTGTTCATTGACAACTTGGTAGGATCAGGATTTCAGGAAGCCTTTGAACCAGTTTAGTACTTGGCCCAGTGACGTGTTTTGGTTTACCTGCTTGAAACATTCAAAAAACATAAACATAAACATGCCCCAACAAAAACTGGGCACTCATGTGTTCAACAGCTTTGAAGCAATGTCCTGTTTGATGCTGTCAGTGATTAAAGCATGTTTGCTGAAAAGTGTGAACGGTGCAACTTCTTCTGTCAGGTACCATCGGTGGTTAGATAACTTCTTCAACATGATGTCAGTGACTTCACGATCGATTGCAGATCAAGAATAGGTACATCTTGTGCTCTGTACACTCTCATCCACAGTGACACATAAATGTGTGTTAGAAAATGGTTGAATCGCTCCATTTTCACAATCATCTCCTTGTCATATGGCAGCTGACTGGAAAATATGAACATTTTTTGTTCTTTATATGTTGCAGGCCATCCAGCATGCTTGATGTATGGCTCCCGGCTTCGTGAAATGTACACCACAAGGATGTCCTGCTCCAAGTGTGTTTTTGATGCACTCACGATAGTCATCACTTGGTAGAAGTGTTGAGTCACTGCTTGATAGGACTGCAGTCAGTTCCTTGACAACCTTGTTTATAGCATCCACTAACCAAGGTTCATCAACTTTCAGTGTCAGAAGTTTAACATCTTGTTTGACTCATTCGTCCCACAGTTCATTTTCTGACTGTAGCTTTACCAAAAGACCCTTCCATACTGCCCCAATAACTACTTCAAAGATTTGATGCCTGGAGGCCAAATAGAAGAGCTTCACCTTTCTTAACCCTTTCAGGACCATAAGGATCGTAGGCCAATTTTTGAGGTTTTGACGACATTTTTATGGTAAAAAGGGCTTGCAGATGCCAAAAAATTGATTTTTTTTGTGAAATATCATTATTTTTATTTAAAAAATCACACTTCTGGCTTATGGACAGTGTGGCAAGTGAATCTTCTTGTCAATCTGGCAACGACGCTAATGAATGAATGTCGGAACCAGTTTGTTTACATAAAGGCAGTATCATATGGAATCCGTACATATCAAATTTAGAACTGTAGACTATCCCAATCAAAATTTATAGGATTTTAAAGTTATGGGACAAATATGTCCCTTGGTCCTGAAAGGGTTAATGCCACTGTTGCTGGCAGTATTATTTTTAAGTATTTTTATTTATTGTATTGTCACCTAACAAATGTTAATTTTAAAATGTACATCGCTTAGAAGTTTGATTAAGCGATTAATCAAGAAACCTAATAAACTTGAAGGCCAATGCCACTATTTGGTCAACCAACTGCCATAGTTTAAGTAACTTGTAAGATGTGTCTGCTTGTGACATGCCTGTATGATCTACAGGAGTTTACCTTCTGTGTATTCTGGAGCACCAGATACCAGCACAGAGGATTCTTTCGTACAGTGGCAATACCGCCTTCAACAATTTTTTGTCTGTTAGCCATTCTGCTGCAGCACGTAGTTTGTCGTGAGATGTCAAAGTCGTTGAGGTCACCATTGCCAGACTTACCCCCTGTTTTACTAAGGTGCGCTATGTGTTTTAGCATGCATTTAGCGCCCGTTACATATACGCGCACACTAACCGCTAACGCATCCACAGACTAACATGCACGGGTTAGCGTTTAGCGTGTGGTTAGCACGTGCTAAAACGCATAGCGCACCTTTGAAAACGGAGCCCTAAATATCTGCTGAGACAATGAGAGTGGTCTGATTTTGATAGTTTCAGTCTGTCAGCTGCAGCAGTTATTTAATTGCACTGCATTATTTTCCGTGGAAGTTGAATTGTTATGAAGTCGGCTGCCTTGGGCTTTTCTCTAGGTATGAAGTCGTTAGCCTCTTTGTCACTCTCTTCAGTACTTCCTTCTTCAATATCCATCTCACCACTGTCACATACTTTAATATTAAGCAACCTTGCCTTTTCTTTTTCAGTCTTTTGCTTTTCATTTTCCTGTCTAAACGTTTGCATCACTGGTTTTGTTGCAAATATCTTGTCATGTCCAGACATGGTTGCCTGTCTTATACCTCTTTGGTCAAGGTGAAAGTCCATGTCAGTTTTCTTGTCTTCACTTGACAGCAGTTGAGAACTCTTTACAGTTCCAATGGTATCTGGACCACCAATATTAAAAAGTGTGTCCAGCTATGTAATAAAGTTTCTTCTTTTTCTTATGGGATCATTTTCACATCCTTTATTTTTTTGAAAGACTGCTCCATTCATGCCAGAGAGCCATATTATCCAGCTTACAGTTCTGCCTGGTCTTTGTCTTCATGCGGGCTATTTGCCAAAATATGAGGGGCCGCTGAAAAGTTCTCAGCCCAACCAACAAAGTTGGGAAAGTCTCCGTCGAGGGCTATACACTTAGTCCAGTGATTTTCCACATTTTTTTTGGTTCCGTCAGACAAATATGGAACGAAAAAAGTGGAAAAACGCTGGACTAAGTATATAGCCCTCGATGAAGGCCCTAGGCAGTGTATGTGTATTGCTGTTGCTGCCTTCAACAACCTCTCATGGGAGAAAGGCATTTTAAGGTAGACTGGGGGTTGGTTGGTGGGGGTGTTGAGAGAGAGGGGGATTTTTCAAACAGGGCATGAGGGGAGGGAGAGAGGGGTGCTGTGATGGAAGAAGGGCTGGAGGAGAGCCTTGACTTATACATGGGTCACTGCAGTTTTGGTCAATTTTATTCCCCAAATAGCCCCTGAATTATAAATGACTATACCCCTCTTTTACGAACACATAGCGCGGGTTTTAGCGCCAGCAGCGGCGGTAACTTCTTCGACGCTCAGATGAATTCTATGAGTGTCGGAACAGTTACTGCCGGTGCTAAAACCCGCACGATGCATTCATAAAAGAAGAGGTATATACCTACTTCTAGTTAGTTCCCCTTGCTCGGGGGTTATCACATGGGTTCTGCATCAATAGGAATTCTGGTTGTACTAGGAATACAAAAATATGTACTTTGCTGAGATTTAAAAAGAAGGAAGGATAAGTTTTAATCTTGAAAAGAAAGGCCACAGTATCCTTTTGGCATAGAGGTAGCCAAAACTTAGCAGTAAAGGAATTAAAAAAATTAAAAAAAGAAAACTAGAGTACTTCACTTTTGTGGGTTTAAAATATATATATATATATATAGGCGTGATGGGGATTGATTTGGTTATGGAAATGAAAGAAATGCCTTTTTTTTCTTTCAAATGCAGCACATTGCTTCTAGTAAGATACTTGTGTACAGCCAACATTATGGAGCAAATGAAGAACATCTGTATTACTATGCATAAATTAATTTTGCAGAACATCCAGTATAACCTTTGAGGGGACCTCTACATTCCATTCAGTTTTACTTGCTCTTAAAATGCATGCCTGTGACAATCAGAGATATTCACAAAAATCCCCACTGGTAAAAGGCTGAATGGTATGCCTCAGAAAACAAGCTAACGAGTCACATAACTCAAGGGCTTGACTGCTGAAAAGTCAGCAGTTACTTTCTGATCCCAGGATTTTGTTTTCTTACAGGCAGAAGAGAGGAACTTAATGCAGCAGTTCTCAACCCAGTCCATGGAGCACATCCAATCAGTGAGGTTTTCAAGATATCTGCAATGAATATGTATGAAATAGATTTGCATAAGAAGGAGGCGGGGCATGCAAATCTATCTCATACATATTCATTGCAGATATCTTGAAAACCTCACTGATTGGATGTGCTCCAAGGACTGGGTTGAGAACTGCTGCAGTAAGTTCCTCTCTTCTGCCTGTATGTATGAGATAGATTTGCATGCCCCGCCTCCTTCTTATGCAAATCTATCTCATGCATGGACAACAGCTTCTTGAAAAGAACTAGCAGACAGAATACAGAAACTGGAATCAAAATGATGGAAAAATAAAATGTCCAGAAAACAAAGGTAGAAAAAAGCATTCTATTTTCAATGTTTTAAATGGAACGAGTTCCAGAGAATGTTGTAACAATGGTTACGTAGCTGGGTTGAGGGTCTCTCTGTGTCTTGCATGTATGACCAGGCTATGGTATTCTCCTAATATGTAATTTCTGTGTAAAAATCTTGCAATAATCCCATTATTCTGTTTTCTTATTAGACGTTATATTAGTATTTTAGGACCTGGTGTATTATATACAGTGTATGGTTGTTGCTCTTTGAGTTCTGGAAGTTGGTGCTGTTATGATATGGTAAAGTCCCACCGTTTGTGTATTGGCCTTACTGAGGGGATATCAAAACTTTTTTTTTTTAAGTTCAAAATTTTTATTGAAATTTTGAGGATGATAACAAAGGTCATAAACCACAAATAAAGTGAAAATACATACCTCTAAAAGGTGGCTATGAAACCATTGTTACAACATTCTCTGGAACTTGTTCCATTTAAAACATTGAAAATAAAATGCTTTTTTCTACCTTTGTTTTCTGGACATTTTATTTTTCCATCATTTTGATTCCAGTTTCTATATTCTGTCTGCTAGTTCTTTTCAAGCAGCTGTTGTCCATGCATGAGATAGATTTGCATAAGAAGGAGGCGGAGCATGCAAATCTATCTCATACATACAGGCAGAAGAGAGGAACTTACTGCAGCACATCCAATCAGTACAATTAGGCCCTAGGAACCAAACAGTTTCAAATGAAGTCTTAAAATAAGAGGCTAAATAGAAGATGTGAGAAGAGGAAGGAAAGAGAAAAGAAAGAAAAAGGGTCCAAAAATAAAGTGACATCAGGTGGCAGGAGTGGTCAACTACCAAATTGCATAAAGCAATCTAAGAATTTTCATGGAGAAGGAGGATGGAATGTTTGTATAGACATTCTAGAAATACAGCGTTTTTCATAAGCATAGGATTCGTATTTATTATAAAGGCATAGCGAATTCCACCAGAAAGTGTAATCCAGCAAGGAGGCTGACTTCCAATTCTTCAGTATATGCATAAGAGCCGTTACAATCATGACATCAATCAATCTTGAAGGGCAGTCCAAGTTGGCAAAACATGGGTGTTGGGATCGAATAACGATTACATCAAAAGTTCAGAGTTCAGAAGTGCAAGAGATGACAGCTTTTTAATAGAGTTTTAGTTTGTCATAACATCAGACAGCGCACTAGACATCCTGCATTAACTGATATGTACGTACTGAGGTGCAAGAGCCTGTTGATCTCATAGGACAGAAATATCAACAGGCTCTGAGAGAGAAGGGCAGAGTGGCTGAGGGCAGGCATGGGATGTGTCTTGAGAGTAGAGCACAATGGCTGAGAGCTTGTGTGGGATGTGTCTGAGAGGGCAGGGTAGCTGAGGGCACGTGGGCTATGTGTGTGTCAAGAGAGAGAAGGGCAGAGTGACTGAGGGTCCGTAGGATGGTTGCCGTGAGTTCACAGAAGCCAATCAGCTGGCGGCTCTGCACGGGCAGGAGCAACCTTCCTTCGCTTCTGCCCGTGCGAGAGCCGCTAGCTGATTGAATGCCACGAGTTCTCGCGGTCCCGCAAGAACTCACAGCAGCCAATTAGCTAGTGGTCCTGCACAGGCAAGAGCCCAGGAAGGTCGCTCCAGTCGCAATTCACTGCTGGACCACCAGGGATACTTAAGATACATGGGGGGAGGTGGGAGGGAGATAAAAATAAATAGAATTGGCTGGGACATGAGGCAGGAGGGATCCCTCCTGTTCCAGCCACCGCTGGACCATCAGGTCTCATGGAAAGCTCGGTGGAGACCTGAAAGGCATCGGGAGGCTAGGGGGGAAAGGGTACAGAACTTTGCAGGGAGGGAGGGGGACTGGGTGCAGAGATTGGCAGGGCAGCGAGGTAGGGGGGAACAGGATGCAGAGCCTGGCAGGGCAAGGCACTGCACTTGAATATTAACCACCACCCACCCCCCACCCGGTTCATATTCGAGTCAACATTTTTTCCCTCCTTTTGGGGGGGAAAGGTTTCCATGGCTTATATTCAGGTTGGTTTATATTCGAGTATATACATTAGTTACTATTTTTCCAATAAAATGACCATTTCAAAATGGCTGCTGCTCAGAGCTTGGGGGTACTCGGCTGAAATTTTTTCAATCTAGTGGGTTTTTGGCTTGAAGAAGTTGGGAAACACTGTTTCAGAATGCACATTGTTTTGTCCTGCTTTCACAGCTAAAAGTGGTATAGAACCTGCTGTAAATAAATCAAAACTGAAATTCAGTCAGCCTCTATTCTTATTGGCTGGGTTGTCAGTATATGACATTGTACTGGTTGCACTGCAGCTTCACATCATTCAGCACTAGAGCATGCAGACAGTACTGGAGACAGGCCAGCCCAGGTCCCAGGACAGAACTTATCTGAGCTGGAGATTACCCACTCCTCCACCACTGCTTGTCACTGGCTGACACTGCTGCTTATGGCCCAGTTAAGCCCTGAATAGCTGTGAACGAGCCATTGAATCTTGCCCTGGCTGTCTGACAGACAGGATAATCACAGTTCAGTCCCAGTGAGAAGTGCTGACATCTTCTTCAAGGATCACCTAAATGTAGGTGTGAGTAGCATTGCATATAACTCAAAATCAGCTCCCTTTCCTTGTTCAGGTGTTTTGCATTATTTTTTGGGGGTAGGGGAATATTTTTAGTAATTGTATTATTGTGCCTTGAGGACAAGACTAAGAATATAGGTTTCTGGGGAGGTGGGGGGGAGGAACCTAAAATGGTTGCAGCCGTTGAGTGTGTTATGTACACTGAACACACAGGCACACAACACATGCACAACAGCTACTGGTAGGTCCAGACTTGCCGTAAATATTTGCCCCATTAAAGGAGGTGTTCCCTTTTGTGCATAACACGGATAGCTAATTTAAATACTAATGAGCTTCTTGTGATGCATTTGCATAGGGTTCTCAGCGGCTGCTACAAGGATCGGTAACAGCCCCCGAGAACCTTTTTGATCATCGGGAGGAGAACTTCTATGCCAGTAAGACTGCTTTAACGAGTCTTACTGGCACAGAAAACTTTTGAGCACTGGGGCCTCTGTCCCTATCTTCCACATCCTTGAGGGGTCAGCAGCAGGATGACTCACTTCAAGGCCCCAACTAATGCACAATTAAATTACTTTTTCCCTGTTCTGTCTTCTCTTTCTTGCCTTTTAGGTCCTCTGCAAGTAAAGGCATAAGAAGTTCACTTCTGTAATTCTCATCACATCCTTCTTCTCTGGGTGCCAACTGAGGTTCCTGGGATAAGGGCCAGGTCATCTGTCCTAGCTTCAGACACACCTCTTCCTTTTCTCATTCTCCTTGAAATGGCTGTTAGTAACCCATAGATACAGCATTGCCTGTCCCAGTTGGCACACTGAAACACAGAATTTGCATTCTTATACTAAGGTGCTTAATTCCATCATGGGCACATGAATCTCTGGTAAAGCATGGGATTTTGGAATAGTATTGTGGTTAGGTCAGGAAAAGATTCAAGTAAGAAAGAGCCTTCTTATTTATATAAATGGAGCATAAAAATAATATGTAATGTTGTGTTATATATGCACTCCTGTCTAATTCCTGTTTAGAAATTTTAAAAATAAATAAATTAAAGTGGGTAACAAGGCAAGAACTGAAGAATAACTTTGGGAATAAATTTATGAATTTAAAATAACTAGTACAAGTTAAAAATCCATTAAAAATTAGCTTTAATGATTTTCTGAGCACATAATCATTGATTAAGCCCACTGGGTTCAGTAGAGAATTCTAAAGTGTCACTGAGAAAAAGGAAATTGTTACTGCCATGGTCGGCACTAAAAACCATGCTACGGTTTTGTAAAATGGGGAGGAGGCTGTGAAGTACTTTCCTACCCAGCTACACTTGAGTTGTATAAGTTCCGAGATGAGAAACGGAGGTTGAAGGCTAAATACTGTTGGATCTTCACAATATTAGAGTGACAATGTTTGAAGAAGCAGTAGGAACGATAAGAGATGTTGATGTCAAAGATCTTCCATAGATCCCAAGATCACAACCAGGCAAGCCACAGTCTGTATCTAAGTGACAGAGGGTGAATAAATAGGGCCAACACTTGAGACAAAACTTGCAGGAGACAGTTGATTCAGCAAAAATTGGACAATCTTAAGGAAGCTCTTTGCTGAACAAACAAGACCAATGGGAGAAGTTTCCCAATAAGTATATGACTGAAGTGTTTAAATGAGCACAATCCACAAATGCCACTAAGGGGGCACAAAGCACCAGATTCGAACCCAAAGTCAGAAGTAAAGGACCAAGATTCCACAACAAAATAGGGGTGTCCAAAGTCACACAGAATAGAATCAAAACTTGGAGCCAGGGGAGGTAAAAAAGTACAATGTTTTATTGAAAATGTAACAAAAATACACTGGAACCTTGACCCTACACGGGCCGTGTTTCAGCAGAAAATGCCTTCCTCAGGGGTCCTATGTCCACATCGGGACAGCATAAGGTTACGTGAGAGACTGGGAGGAATGTCCACCCCCCCCCCTATTTGCTCTTTGGCTTGCCAGAAGGACTTTTCTTTGGTTTGTTGCTCCTACATTCCTCCCCATCTCTCCCACTAGTCTGTTGGGATGTCTGTGTGGCCAGTCTACTAAGAATGCTGGCTCCTCCTACATCTCAATGGCTGTTTGTGCATTTTTCATGTTGACTTTTTTTTTCTGAAAATGGTTCAAAAAGATAAGCGCACTAAGAGCAAACGCAGCTAGAAAATGGCCATTTTCAATTCAAAAAGATAGACGTTTTCCTGTTTTGAAAATGGTAATTTTCACTACTGCAGTAGGTTCTGAGTTTTTAAGCCAGGTTGTGGTGTATAGCATTATATTACACTACTTGCTCCTGAGAATTTAGTGCTAACTTATTTAACTTCTTTCAAACTTCTTTTAAACTGAAAATGGCACCATATGCCACCTACATCTCTTTTAAATTGCTCAACGGCAACTGCTTTTGGTTTTGTTTCTTGACTCCATTGACTCGAACAAAAAAATGCAATCTTTCTTGCCGGGACACATTCTGCTGAATTTGTCATCTTCTTAAAATTGTTATACTCTGTCGATCAATTCTTTTGGCAATTGCTTGCCAACTTTCAGGGCAGGAAAAGCACAAATACCCTGCTCTTCCTTGAGTTTTCAGGCCATCTTTATCATATACTCTAAAACTCTAAACTCTAATGCTGTAACTTTTATTGATGAACTTCTTGGGACCAAATATATGCAATTTTATCTTCATTTCTTCAATCAGATCAATGTAGTCTTGACAGAAGACACATTCTGTGGTTTGACTACACCGTCCAATATCCCGAGCTGCTAGTCCAGTGGCAGAAGTAATCTTGGGCATTATCACATTTTGTGCTTATTCAGTTTTTTGATTTGCATAACCTACTTTTTCTCTACTGCTCCCTTTTGGAAATTTCAAAGGAGATTCACCCGTTGCAGATAAGTTTTGGTTAATCTTTGCAGAAATTTTCATTTCAAAGTCATCAGAAGGTGAGGATGATGCAATTGCAGTTTCTACTATGGAAGAAATTCAGCTTTAGTGTTTAGTGTTTCTTTTTGTCAGTTGATACAATTTATTGGCCATTTCAAGATCAACTTTCAAAAGTCCCATTTTGACGAGATGATTTTGCTTTCCAAATGGATTACAGCATTTCTTTTGCGTTGTCTCATATTTTTTTGAGGTACATTGTTTTGTGATGCACACAGATTTGATTATTATTTGAGAGATTAATTACTGATCACTGAATAAGTAATGACTTGTCTGCTGATAATTGGTGTACCGATGAGTCCAACTTTTTTGCAATAAAATAAGCCATGACACTTCAATGATGACTGTTTTCTTCCAAAGGTGCATGTTGCCAGTGATGAACCATCATCACCACCCAATTCAGTTGTTTCTGTTATGAGTTATTTGATAGACAACCTAAATTCACATGAACCTAAGCTGAAAAGAATAGAATATTTAGAATATTGTGTACAATTCTGAAGACCGCATCTTCACAAAGATATAAACAGAACAGAGAAAGACTACTAAAATTGTCGGTGGTCTTCATCATAAGACTTATGGGTCAGACTTAAAGATCTCAATATGTATACTTTGGAAGAAAGGCAAAAGAGGGGAGATATGATAGAGATGTTTAAATACCTAGGTGGCTTAAGTGTGCAAAGGTGAGTCTCTTTCATTTGAAAGGAAGCCCTGGAAAGAGAGGACATAGGGTGAAAAGAGGTGATGGGCACAGGAGTAATCTAAGGAATTTTTACAGAAAGGGTGGTAGATCCGTGGAATAGTCTCACAGTAGAGGTGGTTATGACACAGACTGAATTAAGAAAGCATTGGACAGGCACATGAGATCTCTTAGGGAGAGGAAGCGATAGTGGATGCTGCAAATGGGCAGACTGGATGAGCCACTTGGCCTTTATCTGCCATTATGATTCTATGTCTTTAAGAATTATTGAAAATGGAGTAGGCCTTGAGATGAAAAGGAATCATCTCAATAATACTGTCTACGTAGTATAAATGGTAATATAGCAATATGCTAAACTCGTGCGCTACTTATTAAATCAAAAATAGCAATATGCTAAACCTGTGCACTGCTGCTTGCTAAACTTATAGAATTGATGTGAGCTGTTGTGTCAAACATATATACTCATAGCAAATATATATAGCATGGCATCATGCATTTATATACTGTAGGTATCATAAACTTTGAAAGATATGCTATGGGGCTCATAATCAAAACAGAAAAACATCTAAAAACTGGTCTAAATCGGCACTTGGATGATCAGTAACAAAAAACGTCCAAGTGCCAATAATCGAACAGAGTTTTAGATGTATTTAAAAACGACTTAGACCTTCACAGTGCTGCTGAACAACCAGAGCTAAAATGGGAGTTTCATGAGGAATGGTGAGGGTGAGATTTGGGTGGGACATGGGCCATCCTAGACTTAGTCGTACTGCATGTATATCCAAAGGTTTTACAACACTGCCTAGACGGAACTTGGGCGTTGTGACTTAGGCCATCTAAAACCAGGTCTAAGTCCACAAAAGGTATCCAAAGTGACCAGATATGCACTGCAGACACAAAGTACAGACCCCCCCCTACACACACACAGTTCCAGTCCACTGACCCCATCCCCATTTAAAAAAAAACGTAATAACAACTTTACATATCTACCTCCAGAACATCAGCACCTAGGAAAGCCTAGTAGAGCTGCACAGAGGTGGCTTAAGTGGTCTTGGGGGTGGGTTAGTGAACCATGTAGAGGAGGACCCAGGCCCATAGGCCACTCTAATTACTGCATTAATGGAGAAACATGTGCACCCCCCAAAAAAAAACCCCAAACCCTTTTGTACTGCCATATAAGTGGCTCCTGCAGCCATAAGGGCTATTGGGGTGGTAGATAGGTTGGTCTAGTAGATTCTGGGGGTGTTTTGGGGAGCTCACCATGACCTATACGGGAGCTGTTGTGAGATGTTTATGTGGCACCCTTTTTGTGAAGTTCATTGCAGTTCCCTGTAAGGTGCCCCCACTACTCTGTTGCCATGTCTGGGTGTCCAGTCCCTTACTTTTCTGGCCCCTCCCACGTCTAAAAGGTCTTTTTCTAGGTATTTTTAACTTGGATAAATTGTTGGACGAAAATGGGGTATAAAGATGGACAACTTAGCGGTCTGGACGCTCAGACGGCTGGATGTACAGTTGGACAATTAAAAAAAAAAAAAAAAAAATGCTGGACGTATCTTTTGAAAATGGACCTTTTCCCATGTCTGACTTTGGATGACTTGTGAGTTAGGCCAAAACGGACTTATACATTTCTTTTGATTATGCCCCTCTGATTGTCTACAATAGCTTGTTAAACTTTGACCCTTATTTTTTTAGCATTATTTGCTGGCATTGAAAAACAAAACCATCTTTTCATGGGGTTTGAAACATGCTTTTTCTAACAGAGCTGGTTCAAAATTTTTTTCTAAATAACCCTTTTTTGTACAAGATGGTAAAAAAATACCTATTTTTTGACATTTTTCAAAAACATGACAAAATTTAAAGTGGGAAATTTTAAAGTAACGAGATTAGCTTATAAATTGAAATCATACATTTGAGAACAAAATAATAGGCAAAATTTTATGGGGATAGCTTTATTACAGGAGCCAAAGAATGCTAATCTTTGAAATGTTTTAGCGCATTCATTTTTTCAGCCCTCTTTGAACCTTTTTTACATGTTGTCAGTTTCAAAAGATGAAAATCTGCATTAGTTCCATTGATTGTAAAAGCTTGTATAAGATTGCCAAGTTTCATTTGTTTTACTTATATAACCAAGGAAATATTTTAACTTAAAGTTGCAAAAATTATGCAGGGATATTGTACATGGTCACAGTATGGTATCAAACAAAAACTATATCTCCACAAGTATTCCACTGGTGAATCCTAAACTTTACCAAAGTTAGAGTCATGTAAGATTCAGCATGCATAGTTTCATCACAATCCGTGATGGTGAGATGGGACACTTTTCTAAAATTAGACTGCTTAACATGGAATGACCCAAAGGAAAAAAATGCAAACAATGATTCACAGCCACATTATATAAATTAAAGAGAAGGCTTGTGAGTTAAACCTGAAGAGGCTGGCTATGATCTAGATCCACAAAGGAATAGTTTTAACCTTATAACCCTGACTGAGAAAATTAAAAAATGCATATTTAGTATTGCCATATCTAACCACGCATTTACAAAGAACTGATCCAATCTGTAGGACCTTTGGATGCAATAGCAAAAACTTAGGGCCTGTTTCTGTATAGGATACCCAGTGTCAGCAGCCATCTAAGCAGCTTTTGAGAATTGCACACGGGTGTCCTATACAAAACCGCGTCTGTCCTAACAGACAGATGCCTAACCACCCTGATTCTCTAAACAGTGTCCATGTCACAGACGCTGTTTAGAGCATCGCGTTTCCGCTGAGCTGATTGCGGCAAGGGAATCTCCCTGTCACGATCAGCTGAGCGGCAGCAGCAGGGAACCCCCAACCCCCCCGACCCCCCCCCACACACACACACAAAAGCTGGCTGGCAGGAGAGATGTCCACTCCCTCCTGCCAGAAACCCCGAACCCCACCCCCAACTATCCTTGGCAAGAGGAGTGCCCAATTCCTCATGCAGCTACCCCTTGAAGCATCACCCCACCCTGAAGCATCCCTTGGCAGAAGGAGTGTCCAATTCCTCCTGTCACCCTTCCCCCAAAGCATCACCCTCCCCCGAAGCATCCCCAGCTACCCGGTGACTCCGCCCTTTCAGGGTCCCCCCTACCCACCTAGAGACCCCACCCAACATTCCCCTTAACAAGAAGACCATCCCCCCCCCACACACACACACACCTTTTAAAATGAAGGTCTAGCTGGAAGTAGGCATACACCCTCCATGGTGGGCTTTCCGCTTCCCGGTGCATTCTAGGATGCACCAAAGAGAATCCAAAGGCCCTGATTGGCTCATATGCCCCTATGGGAGGGGCCTTAGGCATCTGAGCTAATCAGGGCCTTAAGCTCCTCCACGGTGCATCCCAGAATGCACCAGGAAGGGAAAGGCCTGCCATTTTGCAGTAGCGGGCCTGCCGGCCGGAGGGTGGATACTTCCCTCTGGACAGACCTTCATTTTAAAAGGTATAGGGGAGTTAATAATTTCAAGGTTGGATTACTGTAATTCATTGTATAAGGGCATCACACAGAAAGAATTGAGGTTACAAATAATACAAAATATGGTAATAAAAATCATCACCAATTCTAAAAAATACGATCATGTGACACCACTTCTGAGAAAAACACATTGGCTGCCGATCTCCAATAGAATCACATATAAAATTGCTTTAATTACCTTTAAAATCCAGCTATCAAATGCACCGGTATTTCTTGATTGTCTTCTTATACCGTACACTCCATTCTAGACCGTTAAGATCAGCAGAGCAGCATCTTCTTACTATTCCCTCCCTAAAAGTTATTGGCACAAGGAGGTCTACTATTTTGTCTGTTATAGCTCCACAGCTTTGGAATACTTTACCAAGTTATTTGCGTGGAGAAATATCATTAGATAAATTCAAAGACTCTCTAAAAAGTTTTCTGTATAAGCATGCCTTCAAGATGTACTATAGACAAAAGGATTATTTTAGGATTAAAACTTCATATTCCTGAGTTTTTAACTTCTAATCTGTCTTCATTTGCTGGATTCAATTCTTATTCTCCTCCCTTCTTTTCTTTTCTTACCCCACTCTGATGTGTTATTCATATATGTTCTCTCTTTGCTTTAATTATTGTAGTTCATCCCCTTATCCTTTTTGTACCAGTATGGAATTTTGTATGTGCATATTATTTTGTATTAATGTACTGTATTATTCCACACACACACATTTTTAGATTTGTAATATGCTTTGAAATATTTGACAATGTGTGTGTACATCAAATTTTAATTAAAAACTTGAAAACATGAGTGAGGGGTAGTCTTCCTATTAGGGGGTCTCCAGGTTGTTGGGGGGACACTGGAATGGGGGTCACTGGAGGGCTAGGGGATGCTTTGGGGGGTGGCGGAAGGAGGACTCTTCCTGCTGAGGGATGCTTTAGGGCATGTCAGCAAAAGGAATTGGGCATTCTTCCTGCTGGGGATACTTTGGGGGGGAGGAGGAATTGGGCACTCTTCTTGATGAGGGATGCTTCGGGGGGGTGCGATGCTTCGGGGGTGGCGGCAGAAGGAAGTGGGCATCCTCCTGCTGACTGATTTCACAGGGGAGGGCAGGTTCCCTGCTGCAGCCGCTCAACTGATCATGGCAGGGAGATTTCCTTGCCACAATCAGTTTAACTGCTGCATCTAATTGAAATGTATACCAGCATTTCAATGGCCTACATTTCAGGCACCTATCGCGGCCCTAGGGAGATGCCTAGGGCTGCTTAAGCTCACCCAAGGCCACTTCCAGGCAAAACCACACCATACCCAGCCTTGGGCGAGCTTAAGCGCCCCTATGCGTCTCCCTCAACTGCGACAGAAGCCTACAGTGTAGGCGGCCTGCCTAGGGGTGTTTTATTTTAACGTGTATCCCGATTGGCTGGTTAGAGAGCGGTAAGATGCTTACCACCACCTACAATCAGGACGCCGTTTATAGAATTTGGCCCTTAAGGTACAAGAAATCTGTGTACAGCCACTTGGGCGCTGATATTGGAATCCCCATCTAAACTTGCTAATGAGCCAATAAGGGCCTGATTCTGTAAACAGCACCAGTCTGCATTGTTGTCCTTTATAGAGTCACAACTAGTGGCAATAAGCAGACTTAGGCATCGCTAGATGTCCTAGAGGTAGGCAAGCCAAGCTTTACCTGCATAACTTACTGGCAGCTATCTAGCGATGTCTAGATCTACCACGCCTATTCTCTGCCCCTAACCATGCCTACTTTTAAGGCAGGCGTCGGAAGGCGCCTTGACTTAGGCTTCGCTAGGTGTCATGAGGAATTCCGTGTACAACTTTTAATTGATTAGATTTTTAAAATTGTTTTCCAAATTAAAGATCAATGGCTTGGTCAATTACCACGCCAATTAAGCTTGTTAAATCAATTTGGGTTGTGTGCAGAATTTAGTTAGGCATCTGCGATTAGGCCTAACCTAGGCACCATTTGTAGAATCAGTGCCAATACTTGGGTGCCGATTGGCACCAATTTGGATCTAGGTGCACATCTTGCGTCGCACTATTCTATGGCAATGTGCACACAGATCTCACAGTGTGCAACCCAAAAGCTGGGAGATGCGTGGACAGATCAGGGGTGTTCCTGAAATTTTTGCACAGTGGTACAGAATGGTTTCAGCAGGCTTAAGGCCTGACACCCAAATTGGGGCACTGAAATCAGCAGCACTCAATTCTAATTCTATACTGGGCGCTCATCTTTGAGTGCCCAGTATAGAATAGCATTGAGCCATTTTTTTTTTCCAGCATCATTTACTGAATCTAGCCCTTACTGTGTGTAAAAGAGGCCTTACATACAGAAAAAAAGCGCAAATGTTTCCTTTTTGATGAAAAGAGAGGACATTTTATCACACGTCACGAGTAGGAACGAATGCACGTCAACTGTCTCAACAGTAAAAATAGGACTATTGCACTGTGAGATGAGAGAGCTAAGCAAAAAATCTCCCAAAATTATTTAAGTTAGTTAAGAACATCTGTGTCTTCACTTTATGTCAATGTTTAGAAAAATAAGATGCCAAGAAAAGTCTCAGCATGAATGTTAAAGTTTATGAACATATACATCATGTGTCACTGAGACTTCTATCCTATTGTCATTATTTATCCTTTCACCCTCCTGCCAAATTGGAAAAAAAAAATGCATGTCCAAGAATTGGAATACATCTAGGTACAAAGAAAGCAAAACTTTAAATACTTTAACAAAATTAATTTTTACACGGGAAGGCCAGGACTTCCTTCCCGAGGGCTAACCTTTAGATACACTGAACTGGGCTACATGAGAACAGGAACCATGGGACACAGGTTTAAAAGAAGCATCTAGACTTGCTAGAGAGGTAAACAATTTTCAGAAGATTCACTAAACCAGAAGCTGCACAGAACAATCCTTGCCTAACATTTTTCACTTAGTAAGCCTAAAATTAATTTGACAGAGTTTAAAACGATTGGAGTCAATATGCTCAAGAGTTGTCCAAGTCACTTCAGAAGTGGCATGGACAAATCATTGGTTTTAGTATTTTCCTCCAGTACACCACATAAATTTTGGCTAGACAACTTAATATGTGACCAAAATTTGACGAAATGTGGGAGGGATTGGAGACACAGTTCAGAGATAATCAGATGGATGTGTGTTTCAGGAGCACATATACTAAAATTGGAATACTGTAGAGAAAATTAGCATTGTTCTTACACAATGATGGTACAAAATTTGTGGAGCATTCCATAGTTTTGCTACAGTTCATTGGGGAGGAGCTCATTTTGTTAGTCCAGAAGAGCTTATGGTTTTCTGGACATAGCAGTTCTAGTCGGTAGCTGAGCAGTTTGGAGTGTCATGAAGCCTGACTCCTATGCTGACACCATTGAGAGAGGTCAATCGCTCAGCAAAATGGCCATGAAACACTGTAGATATGCCAAAAGAGCATGTCCAAAGGGGAATATCCCTATGAAGCCCCTTCAGAGCTTAAGTGAAGCCAGGAGGAGCTAAGAATAAATATGTTCATTATTTAGTTGGATTTTACTGCTGCTGCATTATGAGAACTTAAGAAAAGGAAGGGGAAGATTAGACAGTCAACAGTAATTAGTTCTACTTTTGCACAGGGTGCTGTAGATTTATTTGCGACCTTTGGAAACCCTCAGAGATCATCTGAGTTCTCATATATTTGTTCAGGAGGTCTATGGACAATGAAATTTATCTGAGTCCAGTCTTGGAGCTTGTATGAATTTCATTGTGGTTGGTGAAGGTACACTGGGTAATGGATCTCTCCAACATCTCTTATTCAACTGTACATATAATTTACCTTCAGTTTAGCCATTCATCTATTTATTCCAATGGCATTATCCTACCCATCTTGTCCTTGTCAATTGCATTTGTCCCCTTAGCCAACTATAGACATTCCATTGTACTGAATGAACAGGGCTAGAATTATACATATGTTATTTGAATGTTTCCAAGTTTATTCCATATTTGATATATCGTCTATCAACTTGTACCTAGATGGTTTACAATACTAAAAAATTTAAAAGAAGGTAAAAAAAGAAAAAAAACTAAAATATATATATATATTCAATTGACCAGACAGAAACGTACAGAAACAAGAGGATCAAGGGTTAGGCAAGAGTAAAATACATCGCGATAAAATAAATAATAAAAGGGCGATCAGAGGGCAAGGACGGCAAAATTATAATGTAACCAAGGTTGTAAATAAAATTTAAAAAGCATTTCTGTAGCTTTAAGAATTCTGAGCTGTACTTGTCACTTTTGGATTTCTAGACAGCACAGCTCTCTCTCCAGGAAGTCAGTAGTAGGGCTGGTATTCTAAACTGCCAAGGAGAGCAGTTGAGTTTGGGTGGGTTTTGCCTATATACAGCTGTATGTTAGAAGTTGTCTGTATTTTGGAGATATTATTGGAGTATTATTGGAGCATTTTGAAGTATTATTTCTGAAACATTTATTCAGTGTTTGGATTTTCTTCTAATTTTAACCTTGGCGACCTACACTAAGGTCTTGTTGTTATAAGAGGTTTATTAAAATATTAGTTAATTGTGGGTGGGTATAGTTTAGGGCAAGGATCTCAAAGTCCCTCCTTGAGGGCCGCAATCCAGTCGGGTTTTCAGGATTTCCCCAATGAATATGCATTGAAAGCAGTGTATACACATAGATCTCATGCATATTCATTGGGGATATCCTGAAAACCCGACTGGATTGTGGCCCTCAAGGAGGGACTTTGAGACCACTGGTTTAGGGCTATCTCAATTATCTATTCTTTTATATAACTAGTTTAAAGTGGAATCTTGGGGAATAGTTAGGGTTTTCTATTATTGATTTATTAATAGATAGAGTAGTAGGGATCATCAAGAACTCCAATCTACCTCTAGCCCACACAAGAAAGAAAGAAGAGAAAAAGAAATGCCTGTATTTGAAGTGATCTGGCGAGAAACCATCTGTGCTGAAAGATTTCTACTAGAAAACCAGGAACTTGAACTAGGCATTTAGAGAAACTTTCTCCGCACTGCGTGGTAACCGTATCATATTGTTAATTTTAAATGCAAATTAAATTTATTTTTTGGGAAATATTTGAGTGAAAGAAATTTTTATGCAGCTTTGACTATTTCCTGAGTCACTGGAAATTGTCTGGGTTTCACGGACATCATGAGCACCATATCTATCATATATGAAAATTCTTCCATGGTGCCTATTATAATATCATTCATACTCTGATGACACATATCACATTACCGATACATGATTGTTCTGCAGTGCTGTTATAGCTGTACATCTTGCTCTTATCAACATTTTAGAATGCAGTTGAAAACCTATCTTTTTTCAAAATATCTGACTGATTCTGCTTTCTTTTATAATTTTCATTGATAATCTTTTGTAAACCGCATCAAACGTATGGTTATACAGCTTAGAAGCATGATGTTATGATACTGTTTTCATGTTAGTCTTGTTATTAGGATTCAATTTGCCATCTCTTTAAGTTTACCTCATTGATTGTAAACATGTTTTTAGTTGGTCATTTCATTATTTTTAAGTTTTATGCAAAGCTACGCCTGCCATATACCACCATGGGTGAATCTCTTCATAAAGGCAGTTAATAAATACCAGCAAATAAATCAAAATAAAATGAGAATTCTATCAAGAAACGAGAGAAGGGAAAAATGTTCAACCAATTTGTGATCAGTGTGCTTTCTGCTACTGTGAAGAACAATGGGAAGACCGTCTTGGTGTAACAGGATGTATAATGATTTGAAGGAGACTCCCAAGATGGTATTCCTAAGCCTGAAAATACGGGTACTGGTGAACCTATTTCTATCAAAAACAAAATGGAACTGTGGAAACGGAGATCTCAATAATCAGGTCTATTGTCCAAAATTAAGTCTTCACAAATAAAAACGATGCATACAGTATACTTGACATATCCAAAAAGTCTGTGGCATGGACCCGACATGGTCTGTATTTCGGTATTTGACAACCTTCTTCCGGGGTCCTATAAAAGTATTTAATAGTTTGATATTACTAGTGAACATATAGGGCTCCTTTTACTAAGCTACGATAGTGTTTTTAGAGCACGCAGGATTTTAGCGCGAGCTAAACCCGCGCTATGCGACTAGAACTAATGCCAGCTCAATGCTGGCGTTAAGGTCTAGCACACGTGGCAATTCAGCGCATGCTAAGCGGGCGCTAAAACCGCTATCGCTGCTTGGTAAAAGGAGCCCATAATGTGACTTTTTACTGTGTACTGAATGGGGTGGGCAGACTAGATGGGCCGTGGCCCTTATCTGCCGTCTATTTCTATGTTTCTATGATATGTCAAGTTTATGCATCGTTTTTATTTGTGAAGACTTTTAGGGCTCCTTTTACTAAGCTGCGTTAGGGCATTAACGCGCGGAATAGCGTGTGCTAAAATGCCGCACGCGCTAGACGCTAATGCCAGCATTGAGCTGGCGTTAGGTCTAGCCGCGTAGCATTGGATTTAGCGCACGCTAAAATCCTGCGTGCGCTACAAACGCTAGCGCAGCTTAGTAAGAGGAGCCCTTAGTTTTGGACAATAAACCTGGTTGTTGAGATCTCCGTTTCCACAGTTCCCTTTTGTTTTTGGCTGTCTCCTTTCTACAGTGGAATCATTTGGTGACTTTCCCTTTGGGTTTTTTGGGGCACCTATAAACCCTCCCTAGGGAGGTCTCCAAATTGGAAATCTGTTGGCTGAAAGCCTGTCTGCAATCCACCTTTTCTAGCTGCTTGACTCAGCTGTTCAGATTCTGAGAAGTGGCAGATGAATCTAAATCCACTAATATTACCCTGGGTAAACAGAAGACTCTGTTACATGAACATGCTACGAAAGGTGCCTCATTACAATCAACAAACTCTGATTAAGGACAGTAATCTTTCTTGAGAATAAGCTGGAAAGGGTTGCAAATGTATATTTTTCATTTTTATTTAAAAACCTATAATCCACACAATCTACTATTCTTGGAGGGGAACAATCAAATGTATTTATTTAAACCATGTATAATCTGTTTTAAACCAAAGCAGCTTACAATAAACATACATAGTATGAAATCCATCACATTTCCACAATAATTTTAAACAATAGAAACTGAACCAATAAAAATATAGAAGGCGAAGAGGAATACTACTCATCATACAGTGGTACCTTGGTTTACAAGCATAATTCGTTCCAGAAGCATGCTTGTAATCCAAAGCACTCATATATCAAAGCAAACTTCCCCATAGGACATAATGGAAACTCAAACGATTCGTTCTACAACCCAAAAGGGGTACTGGGAGAAAGTGGCGAGGGGTGGCCCAGGGGTGGATACCTGCCTGGATGATGCCCAGGTGCTGCAACCCCTTCAGCAGTTTGTAGGTGGCCTGGCGCTGGCAACCCTCGTACAGCTACAGGCAGTGCCACATGTCACTACGTTTCAGGGCGATGCCTCTGCCATCCGCCAGCTTCCCTTTCCACACCACTTTGGAGAGCCCACATAGCCAAGTGCTGCCCCACTAAACAATCACCGTACATGTGCTTTACGTATAAACATGCACAATGTCGATGAGCGTAGCATATCGTTTATCAAGACAACGCTCGTTTTGCAAGTTAAAATTTGCTGGAGTGTTTTGCTCGTCTTGGAAAACACTCGCAAACCGAGGTTTGACTGTATTTTTACAAGGACAAGAAAGTTGTCAAGATACATCATCTGCAATTATTCGAATCTATTCATATCAAGAAGAAAGCTCGTGCATTTTCAGTATTTTTCTAAACTATGTTAGAAGTTGTCTGTATTTTGGAGATATTATTGGAGTATTTCTAAACTGCAATAAATTTCCACAGAATCTCAAAATTCCTGGAAGGGCATTCCATAAATCAGGTCCAGCAGTGGAGAAACAGGCAGTCCCCATTTACAAACATCCGACTTATGTAGGACTCGTATTTACGAATGGGAGTCCTGCTTTACCTTCGATTGTCCCAACATGCCTCTTCTCCCTCCCTCCTGAGTCCCAACGCGCCCCTCTCCCTCCCTCCCAAGTCTCAACATGCCCCTTCCCCTCCCTCCCGAGTTCCAACATGTCCCTCTCTCTCCAGTTTTTAAGGATTCCCCAAATGAATATGCTTGAAATCTATTTGCATACAATGGAAGCAGTGCATGCAAACAGATCTCATGCACATTCATTGGGAAAATCCTCAGAACCCGACTGGATCGCAGCCCTCAAGGATTGACGTTGGACAACCCTACAATAGACCATCCTTTGCTAGGTGGTCTTAGCCAGGGCCTAAAAGCCAATCTCAGCCATGGAATGTAATAACTCTTTCACCATCAACAGCTAACCGTGGAAGCTCCCGATGTTGCACTTGTCAGTAATATTCTCACAGGTTCCTATAACAAATTGTCTTAGATTCAAATCTACATTTTTGGTACTGTGGAAAATGTCGTTCCAGCAAAAGGGAGCCTAGCTGCAGCAGTTATGGCGGAGCAGCAGAATGCCTGTGAGCCAATGACTGAAGATACTGATATCTGATTTAATACTTGTATTTACATACCGCACAATCAAAAATTCTAAGAGGTTTACAAAATTATGCACAGTGCTGCTTTTAATAAGCTGTGTTAGGACATTAGCGCGCGGAATAGCACACACTAAAATGCCCCGCGTGCTAGACGCTAATGCCAGCATGGAGTTGGCATTAGTTCTAGCCACATAGTGTGGGTTTAGCGCGCGCTAAAATGCTGCGTGTGCTAAAAACGCTATCGCAGCTTAGTAAAAGAAGCCCATAGTTTCAAGTTTATTAAATATTTGATATCCCGCCTATCATTGCGTCTAAGTGGTTTACAATAAGTTAAACAAAGTTTTAAAAATAAAGGCATCAGACTGGGTCATAAAAGCATGATAACATATTGACTAGAAACACAAGGGGTGGGGGGAGGAGGAAACATACATAATTAAAATCTGAAGCATGCATCCTAGTGACAATAGACAAAAAAAACTCTTTATACCTAAATCCTACTCAGCCAATATTAATTATACAACAAAGGCATAATCATCCAGATCTCCCTACTATAGCATCTTCCACAAAAAAATCTACTAATATTATTTATATATTTCATTTGTTTTATATCCTGTTGTCCCCAAAGAGCTCAGAACGGCTTACAGGTTAAACATACATATTATATATTTGATTACAATCTGACATAATTACAGAATTTATCATTTCTACAGTGCTGCTAGACTTACATTACATTGTACACAAACACATAACAGACAGTACCTAAAAGAACTTGCAAATCTAGTCAAGTCAAACAGGACAAAAAAGAGATTAGGGAGTTTCATGTATTATAAGAACAATTAAAACAATATGGGGCTCATAATCGAAAGAGAAAAACGTCCAAAAACCAGCCTAAGTCGGCACTTGGACGAACAATTCTCAAAAACGTCCAAGTGCCGATAATAAAAACGGGTTTTGGACGTATTTCTAAACAACCTAGGCCTTCATAGTGCCGTTCAACGTCCAAAGCTAAACGGGGAGTTTTGTGAGGCGTCTCGAGGGCGGGAGTTGGGCGGGACGTGGGCTGGCTTAGACTTAAGTCGTACAGCATGTAAAACCAAAAGTTTTACAACAGAGCTTAGACGGAACTTGGATGTTGTGACTTAGACCATGTAAAACATGGTCTAAGTCACAAAAACCCACCTAAGCTCACTAGATAAGCACTTCAAACACATAACACAGACCCCCCACACACTACCCCAGTGATCACAAACCCTCCACCACTCCCATAAAAATTTTATTCACAACTTTAAAATTTCAGCCTCCAGACCATCATCATCTGGCCGCCTGGCATAGGAAAGCCTAGTCATCCAGCCCAGAGGCAGCTTAAGTTATCTTAGGGGTGGGTTAGGGACCCATAGAGAAGAGGACCCATGCCCATAAGCCCCTGTAATCACTGCATTGATACTTAAACATGTGCACTGCCCTATACACCCCCAAAACCCTTTACTGGCATATAAGTGGCTCCTGCAGCCATAAGGGCTATTGGGGTGGTAGATAAGTGGATCTAAGGGATTATGGAGGTGGTTTGGGGGGCTCACCATGACCTATAAGGGAGCTGTAGGGAGGAGAAGCCATGGCACTCTTTTTATGAAGTTCACAGCAGTGCCCTGTAAGGTACCCCACTATTTAGGTGGCATGTCTGGGTATTCAATCCATCACTTTGCAGACCCCTCCCAACAGGGCTTGTTCTAGGCGTTTTGGATTTGGACGGAAAGTTGGACGGAAATGTGGTATAAAGATGGACAATTTAGCGGCTTGGACGATCAGATTGACAGGACGTATAATTAGATGATTTTCGAAACGAAAAAAAAGTTGGACGTGTCTTTCAAAAATGTGTCTTGGGCTCTTTTTAACTTTGGACGACTTGCAAGATGGACGTAAACGGACTTAGATGTCCCTTTCGATTATGCCCCTCCACGGGTTTTGACCAGATAAATAAGAGGTTAAGCATTAAAGCAGCCTCAAAAATTCTGTTGATACTGTCCTAGCAGATATATCAAGATTAAAAAATATTTTATATCCATGAAAAGGCATCAAACACTTTAAAAAAAAATCCCAAGTTTAAACATTAGCATAATCCAAAAGAATATTAAAGGTATCCATCATAAGATCTCTATTAGTAGTTTCTTGTATGGATGTCTTGAGAATTTCAATTAAATTGCTCCTGATAATCAAACCTACATGACATTCCAGCTGCTTAACAGGCCCTGCTATGTAAAAAAAAACCTTAATACTTTGGTTTATAATAATAAAGAACCAATTTCAAACGTCAACTTCTTGAAATAATATTGTTTTAGCATTTCATAGAATGATATTGAAGCTAGTAAATATAACAGGGTCACTCCATTCTTAAACCAGTCAAACTGGCTTCCTATTGAAGCTTGCATAATATTTCAATCAGGTACGGTTGTGTTAAGAATTATACATGGTTTAGCGCCCTCTTATATGAATCAGATGTTGATGTTTTCTTTCAAATTGACACGTAACCTTAATTAGCTGGAAAATATAAAGCTAAATTTGCTATACACAAACACCTAATAATAGAAGCCCTAGGTATCACAAAACATTAGGTGAGTGGTTGGCAATCACACAGAACCACCTTTTCATGCTGTGTCACATGGTGCATGTACACTATGGGATCGATGACTATGACCAGTTAAATTGCTTGCTCAGCAGCACTTATCTGGTTAGTGCCACTGAAAATATCTGGTTAGGGGGAAATTCTGTAAGAGGCGTCTAAAGATAAGCACCTAAATAAATAGGCACCTAACTTAATTAGTAAATTGGATTCAATTATGAACTTTAACAAGCTCATAATTGAAAAAAATAATAATAATAATTGGGTGAGAGGCACCTATTGCATGGCATCTAGCGGTATCTAACTCCAAAGTAAACATGTTTAGGGATGGAGAAGGACTTAGGCACCTATAATTGATTGATTTATTTTCTATCACATCCTCCCCAAAGAGCTCAGGACTGGTTACAGGTTAACATACTTAGAGGGGCATAATAAGAAAAAAAAAAAAGTCTAAGTCTCTTTATGGCCTAAGGCTCTAGTCACCCAAAATATGCAACAGAGAAATGTCCATTCTTGAAAAAAACGTCCAAAATGTGTGTGTGTGTGGGGGGGGGGGGGGGGGAGTTGAGAATGGCCTATCTGTATTTTCAGGAGTTTAATCGCCCAAGTCCCAAATACCCAAAACAAGACCTTTTAGGTGTGGGAGGGCCAGTCTTTCACCTAAAACCACGATTCTCTAACCAGTATCTGTCAAGCGCTAGTTAGAGAATCGTGGAACCTTCTCCCCCCCCCCCCCCCCCACAACCTGCAATGATCGTGGTAGAAGGGATGCCCAGTCCCTCCTGCCTGGCACTCGCTGTGACCCCCCAACAACAATGATTGCGGCAAGAGAGATGCCCAATCTCTCCTGTCAGCACCCGCAACCCCCCCTCCAAATGATTGCAGCAGGAGAGATGCCCATCCCTCCTGCCGCAATCATTGGGGGGGGTTCTTGGATGCTGGGTGTTTGCGGGTGCCAGCAGGAGAAATTGGCCATCTCTCCTGCTGCAATCATTCAAGGGGGGGGGTTTGCTGGTGCCAGCACATGCTGCCCACCTCCCGCTCTACTCACTCCTCCAAAAACACCTCTTTACACTCTGGGTGCAAAGAGGTAGGGAAAAGGCCTAAGCTGGTTTTAGATACCTCTAAAACCCTGTTTGATTGGGTACTTGGACGACCTGTGTTTTTGATCATTCAAATGCCCATTTAGGCAGGTTTTTAGACTTTTTCATTATTATTATTATGTACCTCATAATATACAGTTAAAAGGTTACAATTTGCCATAGTTACAGTACATGTTTTTTTCTGATACAAGTTTTTATCCTAACTCAACACATACTGGGGATCTAATATCAATCTCCAAGGGGTATTCCTAGGCTCCTAATGTAGGCATTTAAAACTCTGGCCTACATTACAGGTGCCTAAGTTTTAAGTTAGGTGCGATTCTGTAATAGGTGCCTAAGTATGACTGACAAGAGATAGACACCTACAGTATCTTTTTAGATGCCATTTACAGAATTTCCTCCTTAGCGTTAGCGCCCAATGAGAAACTGACCATTTTGGGAGCATTCTGAAGGAGGAGTCAGCACTTGGCTGGTTAAATGCTGATATTCAGCCCTTAACTAACCGCATAAAAGTCAGTCTTATCTTTAAACAATTCAGCACAGCCAGTTAAGTGCTGAATATTACACTTAAACAACTATGTTTTTGTTGCTCCATATACTTGGAAGTTGAGTGTCAGAGCTGGACGCAGCCCAGCAGTGGACTTTTGGAGATAACGCTGGTGGGAGTCAGGAAAATGCTGATTGCCATGTTTCAATATCAGCCTTTATATAGTTTTGTAATGATAATTGGGGGGGTTTTTTGGGGGGGAAAGAAGATTTTGTTAAAGTACATAAAAAATGTGTTCAAAATATTTCTCAGTAAATAAATGTAATGACAACATAAGCCATATAAATATGGAGCCATACAGATTAAATACAGTAACTGAGCAGGTTAGAAAAGCACACTACAATTTATTAAGTCTGAGAGATGTTTCAGCCAAATGACCTCCATTAGACATAATGACAGGAGAATCCAGACAAAAAGACTCCATGTTCATTTCATTTATTTACATGATAATCTACAGATGAAGAAATAAATGTATGGGAAGGGCATATGCGTGTTGAATGTTTTTTTAGTTAATAGGAAGCAAATCCAGGGGAACCTTTTGAACATTAGGAGAAGATAAGCCGCACATACAAATATAAAAGGAAGGAAATGTCTAAGTAGAGCAGAAAGAGGTTACAAGAGGAAGGGCTGGGACCAAGCAACAGGGGAATGTGTAGAAAAGACCGAAGTAAAATGAAGAAAGCAAATGAGAAAATAAAGTGATAAAATGCAACAAGCAATGCTGTAGATTAAGGCATAGCCCTTACTGTGAATAGAAACAAAGATTCAATGCAAAAAGAAGCTAAAGGCAGAGAGAAATCCTTTGGTTCTGAAAACAACAAGCAAAAGCAATTAATGAGATAAAAATCGCAGAATGCGAATAGAGATGTAATTATGCTGATTGATGAAGCATTCAGTCCAATTCTAAAGGGATAAAGCAGAAAGTGAACAAAATTTTGTTACAGCTCAGAAGATTGAACCTTAAGCAAAGAATGTCGGCCAAAGCACACAGCCGGATTTTCTAGTGCTTCGCTGCAAAATCGAATGCAAATAAAATGCTGTGGGTCAAAGAAATGTTTTTTAAAAACATGAACAGAAATGCATGAATCTGTACAAATAAGAGACACATTTAATACCAGAGCAAGTAAATATAAGTGGCCACCTCCCTCCCTTGTACATTTTTTTTTATTTCTGAAATTTATAACATAATCACCATCAAGCAAATCCGCTTATACAAAAAAGTAATATGATTGGGAAAAAAGAAATATATAGTATGAACGCAATATTGGGGGAAGTAGCATACAAGATAAGAAGAAGAAAAATATTTTACCAAAAAAAGAAGAAGGAATGGTTTTACTAGCAGGCCACAGTAAAAAAAAATTAAGCAAATATCTTAGCCATTACTTCCAAGCTTATTACAGGATTTGCTATTCCACTTATTAAACAGAATAGACCAGATTCTGTACACAGTACCATCCGTGTGCCAATCACTCATAGATGCCATTAACAAAATTGCGGTGCCGGTAATATAGGCAAGGATTTCAAAGGCCTACATTAGTGGCGCCTAAGTTTGGCAGAAAATCACGGCTAACCCCCTAACCACACCTACTTTGACCTTAGGCACCATGCTTAGATATGATTCTGTCAAAAGCTCATAGTAGTCCCCTCTTTGAAAGTTATTGGAACTAGGCGACATGATATGTTTTCTGTGATGGCTCGGCAACTTTGGAACACTTTGCCTCAGCATGTAAGAGAGGAAAATGATTTGAGTCGTTTTAAAAGTAACTTAAAGAATTTCCTTTTTTTAAAGATGCTTTTAATCTGTAAATTATGTTCAAATCTTATACTAGTTTTTCTTCCAGGTGTCCTCTTTTCCCTCCCTAATATTCTTTCCATTTATGGTTCTCCTCTGTACTTCAAAGCATTGAATTGTAGTTCTGTCCCTTTTTACCTTGTGTATTGGTTGCGCTGTAAGTCTATTTGTCTAACCCATTATTTGAAATTTTAAATGTTATGTCTAAATATATGCTTATATTTTTTTTATTACTGTTGTATCTCGCTTAGTAAAACTAAATAAGCGATTCATCAAACTAAAATAAAACTTGAAATTTGAAAACTTCTGAGTTTTTCATTGGTTTTTAATGGCGTGATCAATTATCATACCAATTAAAACCTACTGCCGCCTAATTTATGGTGCCATTTCTAGACTCTGAGCCATTGTGTCTAAGCAGCTAACATTCTAAGATTTAGGGAGGGGTATGTGAGTACTAGACGTGACAGTGTAGATCAGGGGTCTCAAAGTCCCTCCTTGAGGGCCGCAATTCAGTCGGGATTTCAGGATTTCTCCAATGAATATGCATGAGATCTATGTGCATGCACTGCTTTCAATGCATATTCATTGAGGAAATCCTGAAAACCTGACTGGATTGCAGCCCTCAAGGAGG
Organism: Geotrypetes seraphini; assembly: GCF_902459505.1. Classification (NCBI taxonomy): domain Eukaryota; kingdom Metazoa; phylum Chordata; class Amphibia; order Gymnophiona; family Dermophiidae; genus Geotrypetes; species Geotrypetes seraphini. Next base: position 237,235,431 of record NC_047085.1, on the reverse strand, counting down.
GACTTTGAGATCCCTGGTGTAGATGCTTGGGAGAACTCCAATTGTAAATAGTAAAGAAAGGGTACAACAGCATTTACACCAACTGGTCTATTAGCAGCCTGAAAGAACATACAAGCTCAAATCTTGGCTGAAACTTTCTCCTACTCTCCTCTCTTAAGAGTACAAATTAGTGCTGCCCTATTTGGTTTTGTTTTTTTTTTAATCGGGCTCACCGATTCTTTCAGGTCTCCTAAAGCAGAAGCGGCAGCGCTGCCTCTTGCTGGCCGTCCACTGCCACTTCTGCTCCTGCTTTAGGGGGTCCCTTGGGTCAGTCAGGAAGTACTGCAGTGCATAGCAGTGCTGCCCGATTCAGGAAAAAAAATTTTGATTCGATTTTCCTTATGTTTTTTTCAAACATCCTGGTGGGTTTATTTTATAGCCTCTTAACTCCCTTTGCCTTCTCCTACCCACACTGGTGCTGTGGTGTAAACATAATAAACAAAAAAGACTTTTCCTCTCTCTGTTAAATCCTAGCTCACGTTCACGGTCTAACACCAGTTCTGGCAGGATACACATTTCAAATGACACATTGTAATCACAAAACTGAAAATAAAATTATTTTTTTACCTTTTGTTGGCTGGTCATTATTCAAATCATGTTGGTCCCAGGCTCTGCGACAAACATCTTCTGATAACTCGCATGCCAGGTCTCCTGCCCATTTGTTGTTTTCTTCTTTCTCCTTGCTAACCATCCATCTTCCATCTCTGTCCTCCGCTTCCATTTCCCTTCTCTCCCCTGGAGGTCTGGCATCTTTCTTTTTTTAGTCTCCATCCTCGCAGCTGCAGCAAGGGACCCCCACCATCCCCAAATCCACCATCTCTCCTTTTCTCAACTACCCTTTCATCCAGTATCTCTCCCTCCTTCCCCACCACCCCAGGGTCCACCATCTCTCCCTGTCTCTTCCCAACTACCCTCCTATGCAGTATCTCTATCCCCCTCCACACCATCCTTTGTTTCCAACTTCCCTCCCTTTCTGTTCCTTCCCTCCCTAAATCCCATTGTCTACCATCTCTCTCCCTCTGTTTTTAGACCCATTATTTCTTCTTCCCCCTCCCTCCCTCTCCCCCAGTCCAGCATATGTATGTCTCTTTGGACCCTGTGTACTTCTATACTAGCCCCCCCCAAAGGCCTGCATGTTCCCCCTTCTTTGCAGCATCCTCCGGCTTCCCCCCTGGCCTCCCAGTCTCACCTTCAGCTAATTAGGGAAGTCTGCAGAGGATCACCGGTGTTGTAGCGATCATTAGCAGGCTGCCATCGGCCTCTGTACCACTTTTCCTTTGCTACGGTCCCACCCCTTCTCTGAAATCAGGGGCCACTGGAAAACAGTGCAAATCAGCCATCAAAGGGTCCCTAATTGCAGTAATATAGGCCAGTCCCAAAAACAAAAATTCTCTTCTCTGCTTTTGGATCTCTGAATATATTCTACTTTATTATTCAGGCAGAACACAACTCTGTATTTAAAGAAAAGGTGAAGGATCCAGTCTTCATAGCGTTACTAGACGTCCGGATTTCCCCATACATGTCCTCCTTTTGAGGAGGTTTGGACGGCTTTTCAAAACCCGGCACTTTGTCCGGGTTTTGAAAAGCCTCCTCTCACTTGCCTTGAGCAGGAGGCAATCCACGCCTGCGCGGATTGCCTCCTGCCTGACCAAAGTAGGCAGTGGCGGGGGGCGGAGCTAGGGCAGGACTGGGGGCGGAGAGGGTGGGACTGGGGGTGGGTCTAGGGTGTCCGGATTTTAGTCGTAAAATCTGGCAACCTTAAGGGCTCATCTTACTAAGCTGCGTTAGGGCTTTAATGCATGGAATAGAGCGTGTTACAATGCCCTGCGCTCTAGACGCTAATGCCCAGCATTGAGTTGGTGTTTGTTCTAGCCACGTAGCATAGGGTTAGCACGCGCTAATCTGCTACGTGCGCTAAAAATGCTAGCGCACCTAAGTAAAAGGAGCCCTAAGTCTCCATCCAATTTTACGTCTAATTGGAAACATCATGATAGGATTAATTTTAGTTTTTGGTGGGCAACTGTATGTGCAACATATAAATATGAAAAGATTATGGCAGAACGTCTAGGGTTTATTAAATCTTTTAAGGGGATTTGGGATCCATTAACTAATTTTCTCGCATTATAATTAAAATGATTTCTTTTCTTTATGTTAGATTCCTATGCACATCCAGGGGGGGTTCTGGGGTAGGGGGGTGTTTTAATTATTTAGAGGTATAAATTTCATAATATTTTATAATATTATTAGTTAAGTATACTTCATTATTATTGTAGGTTAAGAAGGGATTTAAAATATTTCTTGTATTAATTCTGATGTTAATAATGTATTTTCATACAGTATTCTTTTGATTTTATAACTGTATACATTGTCAAGTTCAAAATATCAATAAAGAAATTGAAAAAAAAAAAAAAAGGTAACAATCATTGTAGTTGGTATAATCATTTCTGAATCAGTTGTCTCAAGTACATCTGAAATATTCAATGTAGATAGATCAGTTCTTTTCTTTGCTGACCACCTTTAACCACCATTGTGGGGTGGGAAGGTTCGTTTCTGAGGCTTTTTCCTCCTCTATGTTTTTGTTCTGCCTGTGTTGTTGCTTCTCATTTTCCCCTGCATTGTCTATGTGAATTTTCACTGTATCTGTGTCTTTTAGGCCACCCTAATAAACATATATAAGATAGTACATATTAAAAGTCCAAAAGACAATAATGATAAAAAAGTTTTCTAAAATCAATAACAGAATATAAAAACAGATTGCCTGATTAAAAGTTCGCAATACACATGAAAATGTTGCCCGACTTGGCACAGATCTGTGTTTCAGCGATAAATGCCTGCTTCAGGAGTCATAAGAGCTAGCCAATACTGTAATGAATCAACATATGTTGAGCAAAAAGGCAACATTTTTATGTGTTCTGCCATTTATTTTTCTGCATATAATTGAATCAGGCAATCTGTTTTTTGCATTCTCTTGGTTTTAGAAAAAAAAAAAAAATTATCATTGATTTTTGGTCTGTAAATAAATACTATTTTATGTATATTTATTCACCTCTGTAGTTCAATGGAATTTAATCGGTCCTCCCATCCTCCTTTCCCTGAGAAATATCTGAATACAGGTTGGAGTGAAAACAGAGCATAGGCATTTCACCCAACTTGCAAAAAACAAACGGAATTGACCCCAAAATATGCACAAAGAAGAAAATCCAGAGAAAAAAAAAACCCAAAAAAAACTCTGTGGAGTGACGATGTTCCTAAATGGATTTTATTTGAAAGTGTCAAAGTTCCACAGGTACACTGAAATCATCCACATAAAAGCCTTAAAGGACCTAGTCCGCTAGGGATACAGGACCCAATACGGTCCGCGTTTCAACAAAAAGTCTTCTTCAGGGGTCCCTATAAACGTGGGAAACAATTGTGTGGTGGAATTATTTTATGTGGATGATTTCAGTGTACCTTTGGAACTTTGACACTTTCAAATAAAGTCCATTTAGGAACATCGTCATTCCACATAGTTTTTTTTTAAATTTCACCCAACTTTACATATACCTAGTAATGTTCAGCCATCATTCAAATAACAAAGGGCCTCTTTTACAAAGCCGCATTGGCGGCTGCTCTGTGCTAACGGTCCCAAAGCCCATAGAGAATTAAAGGGCTTCGGGGATGTTTCCGCGCGGCAGCCACTAGTGCGGCTTTGTAAAAGAGGCCGAAAGTGATTTAATTTAGGTCAGCAAAAAACTGCTTAGCTGTATGGATAGTAGCTGAATACACTGCGCAACAAATTTTAACTTTTTTTCTGCAGTAAAAAGAAAATGAAGTTTACTTTGTAGTTTGACCTCCTGTGTATGAAAATAGCCTCAGTTTTCTCCTATCACGTATAGTTTTTGAGCAAATCGCAAATATTTATAGCATGCAAAGTCATAATGTAACGCATTGCGCCAATTTAAGAGTTCCTATAAATATTATTTTCTAGAATTGTTTTGTTGTTAAGTACGTTTATAAACAAGATTAGGAGCATCTCTAATTAATGTCCAACAATACTCAGCCGGCATTGATGAATTCCATCTGCCCTGATATCGTTTCTCCATTGTAGGAATGTCCTGGTGAAACCTTTACCCGTGCTCATCACTAACGCTACCAAGATTATCGGGGGGAAAAAATCCAGATGCGAGTGGAGAAAATGAATTTTTAGTAACAGGTTGCATTTGAGATCACAGAATGCTTTACGCATCGTCTCCACCATGTGGACATAGTCTGGTGCCTTCCTATTCCCCAGAAAATTCTCGATTACATTCTTCAGTGCTATCCATGCACTTTTCTCACTTTAGCTTAGCAATCTAATTTGAGGCAAACTGTTTTAATATTTCAGAGAATCGTTCAGAATGCTGCAGTCCGTCTCATTTATGGCCTCAAGAAATCAGACCATGTAAGCTCATACTACCAAAAACTGCACTGGCTGCCTGTGGAAGCAAGGGTCATCTTCAAGTTTGCCCGCCTTTGCTTCAAAACCATAACGGGTTCATCCCCAATCTATCTGTCTCATCACTTCGAATTTCCAGGCACAACTTGTACAAGTAGGGCTTACTTGTTGGCGCTTCCATCCCTAAAGGGCTGTATCTACAAGCGATTCCTTGATAAAACATTATCATTCCAAGCAGGCAAATGGAATAACGGTCTAACCGACTTTATTTCAAACGCACTCTCTTATCAAACTTTCAGGAAGTCAATCAAAACTTACCTCTTCAATAAATTTCTCTGACTCCACCTCTACCTGGATGTACAATTTTATTCCTCTTCCAGACAAATTTGATTAATCTTAACACGCTAATGTAATCTCAAATGTTTTTTTGTAATATCGTTGTCTGCATACAGTCTCTTCTTCTGTAAACCGCTCTGAACTGTTTGTGGTATTGCGGTATATAAAAATAAAGTGATTATTATTATTATAACATTTACGCCAAGCATTAGAAAATATCGCAAAAATGTTAATTTATGCATTATAATGCTCTTTTGCCAAAAATCAGAGGGTTATACAAAAAAATTAAGGTCAGTTTTAAATTCAGCGACCCCCCAAAACGCTAGAATACCCACTATAATTCATTTCTCCAAACCCCTGTTACAGAGTGATATCAGTGCTATATGTGTAGCTAAGTGACTATACATATATCCAGTGCTGATGACTGTACATATGGCAGCACTGAACACACATAAATGTCTTAAACACCATGGCCAGCATTTAAATTAAAAACAAAACAAAACCCTGACCTTCGAATTAAATAGTGGGTCAGTGCTTTGTAAAATTCCATGAATAAAAAAGTTATGAATTGGTCACTACAACTGAATGTTTTCCTACCAGGCTGCAGCATGGAATAAGGATTTTAAACCTTTGTTATTTTCCTCAGCTTTTTATTTTCATTTTAGAAAATAATTGAAAACCTATCTATTTTTAAAAATTTCTGGGCTCTTAAATTACTTTTATATTTGTTGTGCTTTTAAGAATGATTAAGAAGGGGAACACGAACAGATCGGAGAAGGTTATCATGCTTCTGTACCGGGCCATGGTATGCCCTCACCTGGAATACTGCATCAAGCACTGTTTGCCGTACATGAAGAAAGTCATGGTTCTACTCGAAAGGGTCCAGGGAAGAGCAACTAAAATGGTAAAGGGGCTAGAGGAGTTGCCGTACAGTGAGAGATTACAGAAACTGGGCCTTTTCTCTCTTGAAAAGAGGAGACTGAGAGGGGACATGATCGAAACATTCAAGATACTGAAGGGAATAGACTTAGTAGATAAAGACAGGTTGTTCACCCTCTCCAAGGTAGGGAGAACGAGAGGGCACTCTCTAAAGTTGAAAGGGGATAGATTCCATACAAACGTAAGGAAGTTCTTCTTCACCCAGAGAGTAGTGGAAAACTGGAACACTCTTCCGGAGGCTGTTATAGGGGAAAACACCCTCCAGGGATTCAAGGCAAAGTTAGACAAGTTCCTGCTGAACCGGAACATATGCAGGTAGAGCTGGTTTCATGGCACTGGTCTTTGACCTGGGGGCCACCACGAGAGCGGACTGCTGGGCATGATAGACCACTGGTCTGAACCAGCAGCAGCAACTTATGTTCTTATGTTCTTATTCTTTTGTAAACCACATCTAACTTAAAGGTAATGCGGTCTAGAAATTGATTTTATGTTATGTTATGAATATTAGCCTATATTGTCCTATATGAGCAACGATAGTGAGACAGAGGGGCACCGGTGCCTCTCCTCCTTTCCACCTCTTCCACGTACCTCTTGAAATGTTCACCAGCGCAGGCAGCATCTTCCACCTCCTGCTCGCAACTGCATCGGACCCCCTTCTGATGTCATATCCTGATCCTGCAACCAGGATGTGATGTCAGAAGGGAGCTGAGGTTGGCACGAGCAAGAGGTGGAAGATGCTTGCGACGGTGAACATTTCAAGAGGTACGTAGGTGGCGACTGAGCGGCAGGAAAAATTAGGGGGCGCATGGCACAGTGATGCCGAGTGGCTCCCTCCCCTGCTAGGCCGCAGGCGAGACAGTCTACCTTTGAGGTCTCATTTGTCACCAGCAGGCTTGGAACTGCCATCTCTTTGGCCAGACACATCAGCTTCCTTGCTTCCTGGAAACATCATTCAATATTTTGTTGGAACATAATTTCCACACCGAGACCTGGATTAGATATGCAGAACAAGGAGATTTGTTATAATGGAAATTTGTACTGGCTCGCCTTCTGTACTGAGGTAAGACGTCTGCTACAGTCCTGTTTGCAAAAGAGAAAGCCTAAGCCTCAGTCTACAGCCAACAGATCTGTCTGTTACATTTTTCCATTCTCGGTCTCATCCTGTGGGACACATGCAAAGCAAAGTAGAGATGCCTGCACTTTTTGCAGGTCAGAGCAAATTCTGGATTTGAAATTAAATATTTTAGAATACTTTGACTCAAATGAAATGCTCACCCGAATGGCACTGGGGCTTTCATTAGTCACAGTAGAAACAATCTATGAAAAAAAGGGCATAATAAATGCAAAATCACATTAGAGTATCTACTGTGCATTATCTCATCATAGGAATGATGAAAAGATCAGAAGCAATGCACTATTCCAATAAGCATGGTGATCGTCGAAGTGGAGACACACAGCCTGTTCAAAGACTTAGGGGCCCTTTTCACAAAAGTATGCTAGGGATGCAGGGGAGGAGGATATAAAATAGAGGCCAACTGAATTTAGATTTTTATTTTTGTGGCAGTTACAGTGCCAAAACCATCCCAAAATCCTTTTTCTGGCCAGTTTCGATTTGGGCTGAATGGTTATTTTAATTTTTGAAAGCTCTCTGTGTAAAACAGAGGGCTCATAATATTGGCGAGTACAGCAAAGAAAACATTTAGTGGAAAAAAGGATGGGGGGGTTAGAAAAAGGGGTGTGATGATTGGGTAAGGTTGGGGTGGTAGGAAAAAGAATTAACGTTGGGATTGGAGGAACTTGGAAGGTAGAATGAGGATTAGAATGGTGAGTGATTGGTGGGAGTGATTGGGGAATTGATTGGTGGAATTCGGGCGGGAGAAGTGAGCTGTTGGTTGTGGGAGGTTGGGTGAGGAGGGCAGGTGTCTGTGAGGAAAGAAAAGTGTGAAGGGAATGGGTATTTGAAGTGAATTTTAGTTGCCCGCCCTTCCCTCCCTGTTTTGTAGGGTTGGCATTTCAAATCGAGTAGGATTTTGTGCGGATTTAGGGGCGGGGGTGGGTGGGAGGGTTCATTGGGTTGGTTATGGTTGGGGTGGTTGTTGTTATGGGAATGTGTTAGTGGGGTGGGGGTGGGGGGGTCGCAGCTGTGCGGAAATGGGAAGGGTATCCTTCCAGGCGGCCAGGGAGGAGCGAAGAATAAGTTGTGATTATAATGTTGTAGACTGTGTGTGGCACCGACACAGACGGAGGTGAGGCCGGGCGACACCGCAGGTCTTGCTAATGGATTTATTGAAGTTGAAGTTAAGATATGGAAATTTGGGGGGCAAAGCAGCTAGGTCGTGACTGACTAGCTGTTGGGGAAAGGAAACTAAGGCCGCTAAGGAAGGGAGGAATAAAAATGGATGTACATGGTTATTGGTTTAAATGAATTAATAAAGCTGCGGCCAAATTTTTTGCCATCAAGTGTTAGTAGTTTTATTTATAGTATTTAGTTGAGTTGTTTGCATGGTGCAAGTCCAAATATTATGTACTTGCACCAATGGCAACAAAACTTCTGTCACATATACTCGGAGTAATTCAATAAACAACTCAATATTAATCTCTGAGTCCATGAAACAAAATAGCAATATTTAAAATATTCCCACAGGACCTCAGCAACACCACTTAGCTCTCAGTTCACTTTCATAGCGATCCTTCAACGATACTCATTTGTACATTTAAATCAGTTTAACTCTTAAAAATCTTTAGCAGAAAAATGCTTAGATAATAATTTTTTACTTAACTTACACATTCATGATCATTTTGATCCAGCATTTTGTAGCAAGTTGTAATCCATTTTGAGAGAAGCCTTTTTACTCCAACATTTCACCCTCAGCCGTCTGTCTCTTTTCCAAGTTGAAGAGCCCTAACCTTTTTAGTCTTTCCTCCTATGAGAAGCGTTCCATCCCCTTTATCATCTTGGTCACTCTTCATTGAACCGTTTCTAGTTTCTTCAGATAAGGCGACCTGAATTTGTATATTATCATACTGAGTAGCAAAAATGCCATAGCTGGTACTGCATCTGATTAACCTGAGTTACTAATAATGAATTAATGAAGTGGGAAACAGCACAGATCAATGTTCAGTTAACTTAACAGACCTTTTCTGAAAATGAGCGCCTGGGAGAACTTTTACTGTCAAGGAACAAATGCTTGTGCCAGAATTTCCAAAGACTGCCTGGGAGGTACGGTAATTCTTTGTGTGATTTTAATTTGAAGCTCCTGCTTGTTTGTCATTCTCAAAATCTAAGGGCTATGAAGAGCCATCCAGAGTCAAATTTACTATAATTTGGATAACAAACAAGAAGGTTCAAGTAGTTAGCAAGGAGCCCTTTTATTAGTGCATGCTAAATAATAAGAACCAATAGGTATACAATAGGCTTTTTAGCATTTAGCGCATGATAATTTTGTTAGTGCATGCTAAGCTTTAGTATAAGGGTTCCTAATATTTTTCAGAGGTGGTTCACAGCTTTTATGTGCCCTGGAGCACTAGGAATAATCTTGCCAACAAAGCATTGGCTGCATTGTACTAGCAGGATAACATGTGTGATAACATACCATATTCTGCCCCCTGGCATTCCAAATTATCTGGATTCTCTGATCACTCCGTATAGCCCTATCCACTCTTTAAGATCATCACAGGCAAATTGCTAGGATATCCTGTTTCTTCTGGTTCTGAGATTTGAAACATGAAGGCATTTCTGTTCCTTGTACTGGCTCCTGCTCTATGGAACAATTTGCCTTTTTATCTTCATATGGAACAATCTGCCTGGAAATTCACGTCTGGACTACAGACCTCCCCAAGCTAATTGATGTGGTCAAGGCTGTGCTTCCTCATTTATCTCCTTCTGACCTATATTCAATTGTACATACCCTGAATACCTAGGGGTTCCTTATGTATCTGTATTCAGAAGAAGCACCTGTGTTTTAAGCTGTTATGTTACCTATGGGTTCTTATGCTTTTTTTTGGTGGGGGTGGGGTTAATCTGTTTGCAATTTGCATGCATACCCAGTTTATAAGGGCTATAGGAAACTGCTCTGATTTAATCTCAAATTGTGAAAAGCGATATATCAAATGGCTCTAAATAACATAACATAAACTTTTATTTGTATGCCGCTATACACCGTGACTTTCAATACGGTTAACAGGAGTTAACTGAAGAGATCATACATAAGAGGTAAGTATGCAATTACAAGTAACATAGGAATACAAATAACAACAAAGGACCATTGTAAGGTCGGAGTCGAGAACAAAGGAAGTAGGGAATACAAGGAGAACTCAAGGGATGAACAGAGGTAGGGTCTCCTCTCGATACGAGTATAGAAATGGAGACCCAAGAGGGAGGGAGAGGTGAAGGGGCGGATTGAAGAGTAAATAAAGCTTCCAGGGAAGCAAAACAGTAAATACCTCTATAGAAATGAGAAAATAGGGCAGCATTTGAAAAGCAGGAAGTTCTTTTGAGACATGCTAGGTGGCATTGAGTAGCTTTAAACCTCATGAGTAACCTCCTCTTTTCGTTTGTTCATATCTGTTTTTGTCTCTGAATCACAGAGGTTTTTGTGAAAGTGATCGGCTATTTTTCATCATGTTGGACCTCAATGAGCAGCGCTAAAGCGTGAAGTCCTGTTTTAAATTGGGTAAGACCGCTACAGAAACTTATGAAATGGTGAAAGTGGCTTATGGGAAACATGTCATGAGTCATAGAAGGTGTTTTGAATGGTATTCACGCTTCAAAACTGGTCGTGAATCAGTGGAAGATGATTCATGAACTGGAAGGCCATCAATGTCAACTGATGAGGGTTCTTGTGCATGCTAATTTGCGATTAACTGTTAGAGAATTGACAGAGGAATGCAATACCTCCTTTGGCTCATGCCCCAACATTCTAATAGAGAAACTGGGAATGTCTCACATTGCAGCAAAGTTTGTTCCACGATTGATGACCGACGACCAGAAGAACAACCGCAAATTTTGTGCAAAAAAATGTGATGACAGTTCTTCCCCAGACACTATCTTTTTTTTTTCTGGAATTTTGTCATTCAGTTTGGCACGCATGTGCTGATGTGATCTTTTAGCACCCTTTGTGAGTTATAAGAGTTGAGCGCACATGCACCAGCATCTTTTCGGGAGTCTTCCCATATTGCCACAGTTCTGGAATGAGCAATGCTCCCTCGGCGAGAGGGAGAATTAGAAGTCTTTGAGCATGCGCAGATGCATGCTCAAGGCAGGCAGAAGCCGGAAGATCTTCTAGGCATCGGCACGATCTGTGCCTGCGTGCCGGTGCAGGTGCCAGATGGGTGGGAATAAGTTTAGGTTGTCTGGGCGGGGGGGGGCTGGTTCGCACGAGGGGGGGGCGGTTGGCGCGAGGGGGCCTTTGCGAGTGGGGGGGAGCGATGCCGGTTATCAGGGGGGGGAACGTATCAAAGCGAGTTTCCATTATTTCCTATGGGGAAACTCGCTTTGATAAATGAGCATTTTGGATTACGAGCATGCTCCTGGAATGGATTATACTCATAATCCAAGGTACCACTGTATATGTTTCAATGTATTTTATATACAGAGTTTTTGTGGATATTCATGAATATATGTTATTATTGTAATGAATAATCAAAATAAAGAATTTTTTTAAAAATTCTATATAAGGGAGGAATATATTTAGGAGGGTTTCCTTTTTAGAATATTGCTGTAACTGGGTATACAGTATATGGATATACTGTATGTATTTAAGCACAAGTTACTTAGCTAGTTGTAAAGCTGGTGTTTGGGAGATACACACATGAAGGGCTACTGAAATCTTACAGAATGGGCGCCTACATAGATTAAAGGAAACAACAGGAGTCACATTCTCCACTTCATGAACACTAGAAAAAGAAGTAAAGTAGGGATGCCTATTTCGATGTTTCATTATTTAGAATTCTGGTGCAGTCCCTTATACTTAAGGCCTGTTTTACAAAGCCACGCTAGCGGCTGCAGCGCGGTAATGACCCCGAAGCCCATAGAGATTTAAAGGGCTTCGGGGCTGTTGTCGCGCGGCAACCACTAGCATGGCTCTGTAAAACAGTCCCTTAGTCAGCTTGATTACTGTAATATTGCCTATTCGGCAATATCTCAGAGGCATATGCAGCGACTGCGCATGGCTTCAAGATGCAGCGGTCAGGTTGATTTTTGAACTGAAGAAATATGATCGTGCAACACCCTGCTATCGGACACTGCATTCGTTGCCAATGCAGGCGCGGGTGAAGTTCAAGTTTGGTTGGTTCTGCTTTAAGGCTCCGTTTGGTTTATCTCCCAAACATATAATTGAGCTCTTCTCGTTTGCAACCAACAAATACAGGAGAAATTCGCATTTGAATTTTGTTTTTTCCACCTGTTAGGAGCTTCAAATTTTAAAAAAACATCCTGAATATCTTCTGTCATATCAAGCAGCATTATAGGGTAAGGACCTGGAACATCTGATTATGCTATCTGATTCCTATGTGGAATTTAGGAGACATTTGAAGACATATTTGTTCCTGAAACATTTAGGCAATTAATTGGTATGGATATTGTAATGAACTACCTAGATCATTATAGTAGTATTTCTAATTATTTGGTTATTGAATTTCATCTCTTAATTGTAATGTTTTTAATTTTTTGTAAACCGCATAGAACTTTACGGCCCTGCGGTATATAAATTGATTATTATTATTATTTATTAGCAAATCTTAACCAGTCTCATACAATCTGCTTGACACAAATCCATTAAACTCTTTGTCCCATACAAGCCCATTTGACTCAACATGGCCAGTGTTTCAACATCCAGAGGGTGTCTTCATCAGGAGTCAAAATAAAGAAGTACTAGTAAAAGACTGGATACATCCACCGACTTTACCATGGGTTGTCTGCACAGCTCTCATGACCGCACACAACCGCAGACTGGGAAAGTGTGAACCCGAGCCGGCAGCAGGAAGTCAGCCACAGTCACAATAGCTCCTCTTCCTGTACAAACCCAATTACAAAGCGGAAGGTGATTTGATTTTACAAAAAGAGGCAGGACCTCCTCTGCTGTCCCATGACTGTCACTTGCAAGCGTGAATCTGCAGACACAGACAGCACTTCAGCGTGTCCTGCCTTAGAGAACATATGAACATAACAAAAGCCTTACTGAGTCAGCCCAGTATTCCGTTCTCACGGTGGCTAATCCAGGTCCCTAGTACCTGGCAATACCCAAGGAGTAGCAACATTCCATTCAGAATCCTAAAAAATAGCAAGATTCTGGAATCCCAAAGAGTAACAAAAGATTCCGGTCCCACAAAGGGTACCAACATTCCATGCTACCGATCCAGGGCAAACAGTGGCTTCCCCTATGTCTTTCTCAATAACAGACTATAGACTTTTCCTCCAGAAAATTGTCCAAACCTTTCTTAAAACCAGCTACGCTATCCGCTCTTAACCAGTCATAGTACATTCCAGCCTTTTCCAGAAGGAAGGGAAATTTAATGATCCAGTATCATAAAGGAGAGACTGGCTGACTTACAACTACTGATAGTCCAGAAAACATCTAGTGAAGATCAAAGCGTACTTCAGCCGATCCAGATTCAACAACCCACATCAGAGTCTCACAGGGTCCGAGTCTCTTCACATCTATTTTTTAAGTTCAGTATGTAAGTAGAGGTTGTGAAGGTCTGTACTGACTACCTGCTACCCTCAATAGTAGGACTGAGGAGAAGGCAAGTTGGATGTCCTCTGGGATGTGGAATTAGGAATATAAAATTCTAAAGACATTGCCCTCTCCTGTCAGAAACCGCCCACAAGCACTCCTACAGCCACTTCATCCCCCATCTCTGGCACCAACTCCCCCCGCCCGCAAATCAGACTACAGAACTGTTTGATGACCTTCCGGAAAGCGATAAAGACCCTCCTCTTCAACTGAAATTCCAACTGCAATCATCCCTTGACCCCCTTATATTCCCCTCTCCTTTCTGCACCCTCCTCGCCGTTCCTGACCTGTACTTAAGTTGCTGTTTAGTCTGAATAAAAATACAGAAAAGGGCAGAGTGTGAGAAGCTGCTTATGGCCTCCCAGTGGTTACTGGTTCATCATTCTCAGTTATGGCACCTGTTCTTTGGAACTCTCTCCCGACCTACGTACCTTCGTGATGAAAAATCTTTCATTACATTTAAAGCTCAATTAAAGGCATTTTATTTCTCTCAAGCATTTTGCTCATAATTTTTTTTTTTTTTTTGTTAAGATCATTGGGACTTTATTTTATTTATTTTTCTCCTTTCCCTTATTTTCCTTGCAATTTGAATTGTAATTTACCATATTGTTTTTCCCTTTAAATGTAATAATTTGTCTTGTATTGTTTTATTCTCTTATTTTATACTTACTGTAAACCGCTTAGATTTTAACATTTTTGTTTTATATTTGGGGTATATTAAATAAATTGAATTTGAACTTACTGCCCTAAGATCCCCACCATGTCTCATAGAAGCCTTCTCTGCACAGGAGACCCTATGAAAAGAAAACAGGAAGAAAAGACGCCAAAAGTAGGAGAGGTTTCCTCTGTGCAGTCAGTGCCAACATCCCCTCTCTGGCTGCTCCCCACTGTTTCCTGTTCAGTTGTTCACTAATCCTGAGCATCCTTCCAGGTTTCACAGACACTCCTGTTTATTGTGACTACGCCAGTGTATTCTGGAAAGGATCAAGGTTGCTTAGGAAATATAAGTGCAAGGTAGCAAAGTGTTCAAAGCAACGCATGGCACAACAATCTGTGACGATTAGCCACAAATAACTGAATTAGCCTGGTGACTAGCTTAACCATTGCTCAGTCGGTTATACGGGTTTGTGTGATCATCATTTGAAAAAAATATTTCCGATCTCCATCGTGGATTCTGCTAGCCTAAGCTCCGATAGCACGTTGGGCCTATTTTATCAAGCCACAGTAGTGTGCCTCACGGCAAATGCACCAAAGCCCATACAATCCCTATGGGCTTCTGGTGCATTTACCACACCAGCCCATGCTATTCGGCTTGATAAAAGAGGCCCATAATTTGTAACTGAGCATACACATGGTTGATGATTGACTGGAGTGTAGGTACGGCATTAAGTTACGCACATAACAATACATCTAAGTTACACACATATCCCGTAATATAGGTGAAGCTTGTACCTATGTGCATGTAAGCATATATATCTGGTTACACTACTAACCTATAAAAGTAAGAAGGCATCTTCATTTAGTTTTTATAGACTATGTGCCAGGCAGGCACCCAGGTGTAGAATTACTCTCTCTAGTGGCCAGATTCAGGGCCCACAATTACAGGCTTCTGCAAGACCCGTAGTTGAGGGCCATTGCTGTGTATGGGGAAGGAATTATAAACCAGGGTAACTGCAAATGAAGGTTCACAGCACCAGAAACCAGGCACTAACATTTAAGTCACCATGCTCCTAATTATTTAGATTTGAATATGTTGAAGGGCATTTTTGAGAAAACGCCTAAGTCAGAATTGGGAGATACTTCTTGTAATGTTCAAAAATAAAAAAAAGTGTCCATCTCTCTTTTATTTTTTCATTTAAGTTTTTGCTAATACCTACAAGCAGCAATAAAGAAACAGAAAGAAATGTCAAAGGACAAACAATAAAATATCTGAACAAATTTCTGCCAATCCACATCAAGGAGAACATCCCAGAAACTCAAACAGAGGAGAACAAAACATCCTAAAAATAATATAAGGCTCCTTTTACAAAGCAGCAATAGAGGTTTCGACCACAGGCTGGTGAGGTAAATGCTCCGACGCTCATAGGAATTCTATGAGCGTCGGCGCATTCCCCTTGCTTTCCTGCGGTAGAAACCTCTGCCACGGCTTTGTAAAAGGAGCCCATAATGCTGAAAATGCAGGCTAGTCAACCCAATTAGAACCAATAATGCATTCCCCAGTAGCTGAAATGTATCATTTTCCTACCTTATCCATAACAGCAGAATTATTAACTAAGAAACCTTCCAGTTGGGCAGAATCCAGGAAAACATAATAATTGCTCTCAAAATCAATTAGGCATTTACAAGGAAACTTGAGGAAAAAGGAGGCCGCCCACAGCCAAAACTTTTGGCTTTAACTGTAGGAAAGCTTTCCTACAAAGTTGTGTTGGCCTAGAAACATCAGAAAACAACCCTCTCGTAGCCATGTTCAAAGAAGAAAAATGTCAGGATTTTCTGTTCGTAAATATGCAAGGACATTCTTGCCCTGAAAATGTCCAAAATGCACAGCCATTTTCTAAATTGAAACATCTAAAACATGAGCGATGGAAAAACAAAGACATAAAAAAACATCAATGGCCACACAGAAAGCGCTGCAGAGTATTGTCACTTTCACTTCTTAGGAGGGTGGGAAGGGTCATGCCGTCATCTCTCCAGTGGTCAGCTGCTCAGTCTGTACTCAAGCTGTACGCTGGCCATGATCGAAACAAGTCTAGATTAAAACATCCTTCTGAATTTGTCTTTGCCATGTCTTCACATTCCATTATCGCTGAAAGACATCCTAATTTTGGGCCTGCCCTAGTCCCACCCAAAACATGCCTCCAGCACTCCCCTTTTCTAGTTGGGCAATCTGCAATGTAAAATGTCCAAATTCTGCCTTTTGAAAATTGCAACTGAGACATTTTTGGCAGATGGACTTTTTGGAGATATTTTGAGACATGCATCTACTTCAAAAATGAACACCTATATGTGCTTAAGTATGCAGATGCCCACATGTATACGCCTATATTTCACCTAAGTACTATTCTGTACATATGCGCCTGTTCAATTAGCTTTGGGACCCAGAAAGCATTTCCTGCTCTGGTTGTGACCTGAACAGTCAGAAATACTGCAAGTCAAGACAGAGGTATGCAGACTCGGTGAGCAACTCCTCCGCACGCTTGACTCAAGTCTCCACTTATGTATGTAATCTATAGAATGCACAGAGGCCCTGATTCTATCAATGCTGTTTGGCGCAGTTGTCAATCAACTGCTAGAAGCCATTTATAGAATCATGCCTGGTGGTGTCTAAGCATTCTTAGGCGCCTGTAGGCGTTAAAATCCTTAGACACACTCCATTTGGGCCAGGGTTTTCTTGGCGTAAATGAGGGCATCTAACTCAATTCATGCCCAGACTCCACCCTGAATCCACCCTTGACCACACCCACTCACTGTGTAGGCACCTCAGTGTAGACACCTACCAGCAAATTTTAAATTGATTTTTAATGGCACTTTAAATTATTGGCGTCAATTTAAAAAATTAAATTAGCAATTGACGGTGCTCTCCTCCTATATCCCTTCATTTCTTTAATTCTCCTAGGATAGAGTTTATATGGATGCTGGTTTTTCTTTGAGATTTCGTATCTTCTGCTTGACTCAATCTGTAAAGAATATTTTGTTTGATTAAGGATTGTAAATTTAAAAATGGCAAGAAAAAAAAATGTACACCCCCCCTCCTTTTACAAAACTGCGCAAGAGATTTTTAGCGCTGGCCAGTGTGCTGAATGTTCTGCGCTGCTCCGAAGGTCAATGAGTTCCTATGAGCGTCAAAGCAGCACAGAGCATTCAGCGTGCCAGCTGGCGCAAAAACCTCTTGCACAATGAGAGGGGGGTACATTAGGCACTTAGATCGGTTGGGCATGCAGATCTAGGTGCCTAAATGTAAGTGCCTTCTATAGAATCAGGGCCAGAATGCCCATTGCTCTCACATTTAGGTATCTGCATGTACAACGGCTCTATGGCTGGTGCAAGTGCAGGTGGCTAAATATTAGGCAAAATCGATACCAGGTTACTCTAGTATTCAGTGGCGTAGTGAGGGTGGGAGGTGGCGGGCCCCCCATACTTCTAGTTGAAGTTGTTGCTTGAATCACATGCTCCTCGCAACCCCGTGGCGTCACTTCCTATATGCGGCACCCGGAAGTGACATCAGCAGGAGAGCTGACGTGGTCTCGAAGAGCACGTTGTTGACCACCACGAAGGGATGGGCAAAGGGAAGGGGGGGGCACATGCGTAGAGTGGAGAAAAGTGAAGAGGGACAGAGAGGAAGAGGGATGGCCAACATGGTGCCTGGGGCGGACCACCCCCCTCGCCCCTCCCCTTACTACACCACTGCTAGTATTCCATAATGGAACCAAGATGCCTAGGCTCCATTACAGACTGGATTCCTACAACATGCAGCCAAATGAAAGCACCAACTTATGGAACTGCCCCCCCCATCCCCCAAGTCAGGGTTAATACTATATTAGCCGAGATCTGGAAGGGGCCATGATTTGTGACACTCCACACAGTAATGAGAGTGCTTTTGACTCCTAACTCTTCTCACCTTGGTGTCTGCATTCCCAACCCTCTATGTCATGTCTGTCTGTCCAAGTTAGATTGTAAGCTCTTCCAAGCAGGGACTGCCTATAAATGTCAAAATGCACAGCGCTGCTACACCTTTCAGCGCTATATAAGTGATAAGTTGTAGTAGTGATGTGGCTGCAATGGCTATCAGAGTTGTGGAGGAATAGAAACTAGGAAAAAAAATGCTCTGTTAACTATCAATGAAGGCTCAACAGATGTCAATTCCGATGGAGCTGCAAGCTAAAAAAAAACCCCAAAATGCTCCACATTAATTTCTGCTTTCACAAAGTAGAAATGTCCTAGGACAAATTTCCCTAGGAATGTAATCTGCCAGCTAGAACCCTGATAGTTTGTGTACAGTACGGCTCCATAGCAAAGCAAAAGGTCTTTCCTTAGGAGTGTATAAAGCTGTGCACCAGTGTGTGACCTTTTCATGCTGGGGGTAAGTCAGCGTTATCTCAGCTTGCTAGTCTTCAGCAAGCCTGCCACGCTAATTATCCCCACAGTTCAATTAGCTCTGGGACCCTTTGACCCAGAAAACATTTCCTGCTCTGCTTGTGACCCGAACAGTCAGAAATACTGCAAGTCAAGACCGAGGTATGCAGACTCGGTGAGCAACTCCTACGGACGCTTGGCTCCAGTCTCCACTTCCATACAGTCGGTCTCGGAGAACCAGTGTGAATTAACAGCCTCAAACTTTTCTTCAGCTAATGAACAGCTGGATAAAGTAATCGGCATCAGCATACAATGAAAACGAACTGCCACGTAAACAAAGTGGGACTAATCCAGAAGAATGGCGCAGATGGCATAAAAGCACCGTTAAGGGGTTGCTGATTTTGAAAGAAAGCAAATGTTAGAGGAGAAATGAATCATTTAGAAAACAACAAAACAGTAATGAAAACCTGGGTTTACGGTAGTACGAACTCTAAATCCCAGTGAAAAGTCACTTTTATAATAAGTAAGCATTCAATTACAATGATCATGTAGCATGATCCTACAACAGTGGCATTCACCAAAGGTCCTCAAGGGCCTTGAGCTGGTTGATATGCATGCCTACTATCTCAAATTGTCCCCCTCTATTACAAAGGTGTATTAGCCGTTCTAGCATGCGCTAAACGCTAACGTGTCCATTATATCCTATGGACGCTTTGTTGCGTGTTAGCATTTAGCGCTCGCTCATTTATAGTGCACGCTAAAACGGCACCTTAGGGCTCCTTTTACGAAGGTACACTATGGGTTTTACCACACGCATCAGATTAGCGCACGCTATAGCACGTGCTAGCCAAAAATCTACCGCCTGCTCAAAATAAGGCTGTAGCGGTTAGCGCATGCGGTATTTTAACACGCATTAGGGCCCTAGCGCGCCTTTGTAAAAGGACCCGTGTATGTAAATATATCTCATGGATATTCATTGGAAATAGCCAGAAACCCTGAATCACTTGAGATCTGTGAGGGCTGGAAGTGGTAACCACATCCTAAAATATCACGCATAAGAGAACAGAATTCTATGCAGGTTTTGATATCATTTGTTGATCTATTGTGATATTAATCCAAAGATCTACTACATTAACTTTCAAGGCTACATGGCGCCAGAGCTCAGCACAAAGAGTTAGCAATTCATTGCTAGAGAGAAACACACCTGTGGAAATAGATAATGAAGGGAATAGACTTAGTAGATAAAGACAGTTGTTCACCTTCTCCAAGGTAGAGGACACTCTCTAAAGTTAAAAGGGGATAGATTCCATACAAATGTAAGGAAGTTCTTCTTCTCCCAGAGAGTGGTAAAAAACTGGAACGCTCTTCCGGAGGCTGTTATAGGGGAAAACACCCTCCAGGGATTCAAGACAAAGTTAGACAAGTTCCTGCTGAACCAGTACGCAGGTAAGGCTAATCTCAGTTAGGGCACTGGTCTTTGACCTAAGATCCGCCACATGAGCGGACTGCTGGGCACGATGGACCACTGGTCTGACCCAGCAGCAGCAATTCTTATGTTCTTTCATGGTTTTTCTTGTTACATAGATCTTTTTGGACCCCTGTTAGGTTACAAAAGTTAGACAGTTCTAAATCTAATAGATGTTGGGACACTGGATCATCTGTTGTTCTATTGTCCTTTGATACTCAACTTTTGGAAGTCAATATGGGGAAAGCTTAAAACCATACTGGAATCATTAATTCCATTGACATATGAAGTAGTCATATGTGGAACATTATTGCATATTAAGCCCCCCATGGAACGCTATAAATGCCAGCTTTTCCTAATTATGACTGGGATAGCTATGCAGCTGGTAACTCATAATTGGAAAAATTATGATCGCCTCAATTTTCCTTTTTAGTGGGTGAATTTATGCTCCAGCTAGAGGTATGAAAAAATGAATGCTGACATGTTGGGACATAGTAATTTATTTAAACTGGTTTGGGGCCCGTTGACATGTTTTATTACTTCACTATAGTTGTCCTTTGTCTATAATTTAATTTTTGTTTATTTCCACACACATCCAGGGAAGGGTGAGAGGGTGGGGGGGGGGGCTATTTCTATCTTAATTGTAGCCCTTTGATTATATACATCTAGGGTGGGTGGGAGGAGGGTGGGATTACATTACTATTTTAAATAGGGAAAGGTTATTGAAAGAATCTATGGGGTCCTTTTATCAAGCCGCGCTAGCAGGGTTAGTGTGTCGGACATTTCATCACGCGCTAACCCACACGGCCGGCTAAAAAACTAACGCCTGCTCAATGCAGGCATTAGCAGCTAGCGCAGCAGGTGGTATTACGCGCGTTAAACCCCTACCGCAGCTTGATAAAAGGACCCCTATGTTTTTGTGTTTTTATTGATTAGTCATTGGGTGGGTGGGTGGGATAAAATGGTTGCTCATGTATGTCTGTAAAATGAATGTGCTTTCATTGATTTATTATATGTATACATATTTGTGTTTTGCACTGTTGATGTTTGGAAAATCAATAAAGGGTTTGAGTTTGAGACCACTGATCTAGAGGTACTTTCATTAGGGGTCCTTGTACTTTATGAAAACATTCCTGCACAGGCCATCTCCTCCCTTACGAGACTCATTAACTCTGCTCTACTATCAGGCTTGTTCTCCACAAAAATGGGCCACATTGCCTTGTCACCTATTCTGAAAAAAGCCGATCTCGACCCCTCCCTACCATCAAACTCCGTCCCATAGCAAATATCCCTCTACTTACCAAACTTCTAGAAACCATAGTTGCTACCCAGCTCTCCTCCTATCTCGACAGATTCTCCATTCTTCACCCCTACCAACATGGCTTCAGACCCTGCTTTAGCACTGAATCCCTCCTAGTTTCCCTAATTTCAAAGGTACAACAACTACACTCACATAACAAATTCGCTGTCCTACTACAATTCGATCTTTCCGCTGCTTTTGATGTCGTCCATCACGACATACTACTTTACCAACTTTCCGAGATTGGAATCGACTCCACCATCCTAATGTGGTTCTCAAACTTCTTACGCTCCCGTTCCTACACCGTCAACACAAATGGCACCATGTCCACTCCTTGGACTCCATCTTGCGGTGTCCCTCAAGGATCACCCCTTTCCCCTATTCTCTTTAACATCTACATGTCCTCCCTGAAACTCTTTCAACTATCCCCCCTGGAAACAATCTACACTTATGCAGATGACATCCTTGTCAAGTTTATCAAGTTTATCAAGTTTATTAATAGAATTTGATTTATCGCCTATTGAAATCACTAAGCGATGTACATTACAATATATAGTAAGTTAAAAGAGGTTCACAAATTAACAATAAACATTTGATTAAAACAAACAAGTAGTTGGGATGGAGAAATTAAAAGTTACATTTTTCGTTTAAAATAGAAAAGTGGGAAAAAACAATAGGTAAGGGTACATAAAAATCTCAGCTATTAAAAAAAAAACATAATCTGCTTTAAACATTGAAGGCATCTCTAAATAGATAAGATTTTAAAGATTTTTTAAATATTAAGACATCTTTTTCATCACGAATATATTGGGGAAGGGCATTCCACCATAGGGGACCTGTCACTGAAAAAATATCTGCCCTTCTAGTACCAATAATCTTCAAGGAAGGAACTGAGAGAAGATTTTGGTTAGAGGAACGAAGTGAACGTTGAGTATTATAGGGTATCAAAAGTCTAGATATAAATTGGGGTTCTTCACAAGCTAAAGTTTTGAAGATGAGTAACATTATTTTAAATGTGATTCTATGGCTAATAGGCAGCCAGTGAGAATCTTTCAACAGTGGAGAAACATGATCGTACTTTTTTGCATTATATATTAACTTTATTGCGGTGCTTTGAATCAGTTGTAATCTCCTTTTTTCTTTTGATGATATGTTAAGGAATAGAGCGTTACAATAATCAAGTTTAGATATTACTAAAGAATGGATCAGTATTGTAACAGATTTTGGAGTCAGAAATTTGGATATTGATCTAATACGACGTAATTTAAAAAAGCAATTTCTAACTGTTAGAGAAATATGTTCGTGATAAGTGAATTTTTCGTCAATTAGAACGCCAAGAATTTTAACTGAGGGAACTAGATTAAGTGTGGAGTCTCCTTGAGACTGACCAGAACCTCACAGCTTGCATAATGAGACTCCGTGCCTGGTCCCTCTCGGTACAGATGAAACTAAACGAATCTAAAACAAAACTACTCTGGCTCGGCCCAAAATTCGAACACCTGCCCACACTTTTCACACTACCCACAGGCGATACACTACAGCTCGAGTTCTCATGCAAGGTCCTTGGTATCACTATCGATTCCTCTCTCTCCCTTAATGACCACCTCAACTCCTTGGCAAAATCATGCTTTATCAGCCTTCACATGCTGAGGAAAGCTAGATCCTACTTCAGCCAACAACATTTTGCCATCCTTGTCCAATCCATCATCCTCTCCAAACTAGATTACTGCAACGCCATCTACTTAAATCTATCAAAAAAAGTATTCTAAGACTCCAGCTAATCCAGAATACTGCAGCCAAACTGATCTTCTCAAAACGCAAGTCTGACCATGCCTCCCCACTCCTTGCCAAACTTCATTGGCTCCCAATAATCTCCAGAATCCATTTTAAATGTTCCTGCCTGACTTTCAAGATCATTCACGGAATCCTGCCTCCTCTTATCCCACTGTCTTTCAACTCCTCCAGTCCCGACTCCTCCAGAACTGCCCAAAGGCTTAAACTAGCCTTCCCCTCTCCACGCGGCATCCACTATTCAGGCAAACTGGGAAAATCCCTTCTCTTCAAAATCACAGGTCTTTGGAACGACCTCACCACCCCGCTGCGGAACCTGAGCTCCCTTCAGTTATTCCGCAAACAACTGAAAACCTGGCTTTTCAGCAAATTGTAGCTCTATCCTTCCCCCCTTTCTCTCCCCCCTTCTACACATAAGTTCATGTAATCCTTTTTCTTCTTCTCTACCCACTATTTTAAGTTCTTGTAAACCGTGTCGAGCTCCATTCTCATGGAGATGATGCGGTATATAAACTTAAGGTTTAGATTAGATTAGATTAGTTTGTACTAATTTGTGACCAGTTTGCAACCTTGAGAAAACCTAAATTCTTCGGGTCTTCATTCCCAGTCCTCAAGGGCCACTAATGAAGGACTGGCATTAGCTGAGTGCAAACAGGGCAGTTGTTCTTCGCTATAGTACAGGGTGCCTTACTTCCTGAAGCTGAAGAAGGTACTTTGAGGCCCCCCCTAATGAACTGCTGCCCTGGGCCCCAGCATTTATAACACTGGCCTTAAACCAATGGATTAGGTTTCCAGGATATATGTATGAGAGAGATTTGCATGCCTACTATCCCTATTATATGAAAAATCTCTCTCAAGCATAGTCATTATGGATATCCTGAAAACCTGACCCCTTGGTGGCCCTTCAAGACTGGAAGTTAAAGCCAAGGTCTTGGATCTAAAGTAAGTAGACCTACATATGGGGGTGACCCGTCAAAAGCGCGCATAACATTGGCGTACCGATAATCCCACCCCGACATTTATGCTCAGGACAAATGTGTGCCACCACTTCTGCCGCTTTCAGGCATTCCCCTTGTGCTCTGAGGGGGAGTGTGGTGGGAACCCCCCACTACACTTACAACTCCTCGTGCTCCTGCTGGGGGGTGGGGTAAAGGGAACCCTCCAACCCCAATCCCCACCCCTAACAGGAGCGCGAGGAGTTGTAAGTGTAGTGGGGGTATTCCCCCTCCACACACACCCTCAGAATGCAAACAGGAAAGCCTCAAACTGGCAGAAGTGGTGGTGAACATTTGTCCTGCACACAAATGTCAGGGCAGGATTGTCGGCACGTCAATGGCCTGCGCGCTTTCAACGGTGTACCACATATGGAAATCAAAAATGTTGCTACTATTCAGAAATTACTGTGTGATTAATACTTATCAAAGGATAACTTTCAAAAGCACTTCCACATGCCTGCAGAAATGGGCTGGTATAACATAAGAACATAAGAATTACCCAACAGTCCGCTACTGCAGCAGCCCTTAGGTCAAAGACCAGTGCCCTAACTGAGCCTAGCCTTACCTGCGTACGTTCTGGTTCAGCAGGAACTTGTCTAACTTGGTCTTGAATCCCTGGAGGGAGTTTTCCCTTATAACAGCCTCCGGAAGAGCGTTCCAGTTTTCCACCACTCTCTGGGTGAAGAACTTCCTTACGTTTATACAGAATCTATCCCCTTTTAACTTTAGAGAGTGCCCTCTCGTTCTCTCTACCTTGGAGAGGGTGAACAACCTGTCTTTATCTACTTAGTCTATTCCCTTCATTATCTTGAATGTTTTGATCAGGTCCACTCTCAGTCTCCTCTTTTCAAGGGAGAAGAGGCCCAGTTTCTCTAATCTCTCACTGTACGGCAACTCCTCAATCATTTTAGTTGCTCTTCTCTGGACCCTTTCGAGTAGTACTGGGTCCAGCACCAGTGCTGGATGCAGTATTCCAGGTGGGGGCGTACCATGGCCTGGTACAGCGGCAAGATAATCTTCTCCGATATGTTCGTGATCCCCTTCTTAATCATTCCTAGCATTCTGTTCGCCCTTTTCGTTGCAGCCGCACATTGCGCAGTCAGCTGCATTGACTTGTCGACTAGTACTCCCAAGTCTCTTTCCTGAGGGGTCTCTCCAAGTACTGCACCGGACATCCTGTATTCGTGTATAAGACTGCCTATCTGATATTTGGGTAAACTTTGGAATTCACTATCTGAACGGAATGTGCTTAAGTGGAGGCATTCTTTGGGGGGGGGGGGGGTGAACTAGGGAAGGCCTTGCACTGATCCACATACTTTTGCATGTGCGATAATTGTCTCCAGCCTCCTGGTAAGAGTAAATAGATAAATTAGCCCATAAATTGTATGTGTGCCAAAGAGCAAACCTACATGAGTGTACATTATTTGCCTGAGGTAACAATCAAAGCATGCATATTTTCACTCTGAAAGTCTAGCTAAGTCCTCACAGAAAAATCTATACAAGTATTTTTTATTTACTATCAAACAACATGTATTTCTCTTCCTTCCCTTTGTTTTAATGTGTTTGTAATATTAGCTTTTAATATGTCTTTTCTGTCGTCTGCTTTGTTGTCCCCTAAATTTTGTAATTTTACTGATTTGTACATCGCTTAGAATTTTGAATAAGCGATCAATCAAATTTATATTAAACTTGAAACTTGAAACAAGTATTTTTTATACTTTTGTACCCATATTCATCCACTTAAGCATGTCAAATATGGTTGATCCTGATTAGGCTATTGCCTTGAAAAGGTAATCATAAACTAAATTAAGGGCTCCTTATACAAAGGTGAGCTTGCGTTTTTAGCGCATGCATCGGATTAGCGCATAATATATCTCGCGCTAGCCAAAAAATTACCGCCTGCTTAAAAGAAGGCAATAGCGGCTAGCAAGCGCTAAAACCGCTAGCGCACCTTTGTAAAAGGAGCCCTAAGTTAGTCCAATAAAAAAGGTATTATTTTTTTTCCTTTATGTTTTTGTTTTATTTCTACATATAAATTATTGCAAAACACAGCCATCAGATTGGTTAAAGGTGCCGAGAAATGGGATCATCTTATAACCTTGCTAAGGGAGGAACACTGACTACAGTACCAGTTTCACACAAAATAAATATCCTAAAATGTTGGTTTACGATTTTTATAGAAACATAGGGAGACCTCATATTGACAGTTTGGGAAAAATCTATACTGTACTGATGCTTTCGGCATCTGAACTGTCGGCATGATACAAAGATTTTGGCTGAGCAATCAGAATGACAGTCCGGGAGATACAATGCTTTTTTTGCTTCTCTTTTCTATGAATGACTGTGAATGTGCCCTTTCCTTTATTTTTTGACTTTTCTTTCCTTTAATTTACTTATTTTAACTTTGTAAAATACTGTGTCAATATTATGGATCGATGGTATATCAAGCCCAATCAGCTATACTATTGACAAATTCACACCTTTGCTGATGTAATCTTCAACGTTCATGTGTACACTAGTGCTGCCTGATTCAGGAAAAAAAATTTGATTCGATTCGATTCAGCCTATCCAATTGGGTGGTTTTTTCCAAACATCCTGGTGGGTTTATTTTATAGCCTCTTCACCCCCTTTGCCCTCTCCTACCCACACTGGTCCTGTGGTGTAAACAAAATAAATAAACAAAAAATACTTTTCCTCTCACTGTTAAATCCTAGCTCACGTTCGCAGTCTAACACCAGCTCTGGAAGGATACACATTTCAAATCTGACATATTGTAATCAAAAAACAGAAAATAAAATTATTTTTCCTACCTTTTGTTGTCTGGTCATTTTTCAAATCATGTTGGTCCCATGTTGGTCTGGTTGTCTTCTGATCAGGCTCTCCTTCTGTCTTCTTTCTCCGTGCTAACCATCCATCTTCCATCTCTGTCCTCCCCTTCTGTTTCCCTTTCCTCCACCGGAGGTCCGGCATCTTTCCTTTTGTTCATCTCCATCCCCTCGCAGCTGCAGCAATGGACCCCACCATCCACAGATCCACCATCTCTCCTTTTCTCAACTATCTTTTCATCCAGCATCTCTCTTCTGTGTCCCTGTCCCTATTCTCATCTCCAGTACTGTCCCCGTTCCTATGCTCCCTCCATGCCCAGCATCTTATCTCTCCCCATATCCAGTTTCTTCTTTCTCTCTTCCTTACCTCCTGTATCCCCTTCCCCAGGTACAGGCTTTTTCCTACTATTTCTCCTGCAATTCTTCATCTTACCCACCTACTTTGGAGCAATATCTATCTCTCTTGTACCCTACCCCTTGTGGTCCTGCATTTCTTTCTCCCTCTCCCCATTAGTCCAGCACCTCTCCTCTGCTTTCCTCCTTCTCTTTTTGGTTTGGTATCTCTCTTCCCTTTACCCCAGGTCTGGAATCTCCCCTTCCCTCTCTTACTCCTTCCTCCTCCTCCCTCTGCACAGGCCTGCCCTCCTGCCACCAAGGCCTGACCCCCCCCCTCGCTGCCAAGGCCTGCTCCCCCCAGCTTCCCCACGTTTATCTTAAGCTAATACGGCAGCCTGCACGTTTCCTCAGCCGCGATCCTAACCCTGACGTCAGACGAGGGGCGGGACCGTAGCAGAAAGAACGTGCTGCTGAGGACGAGGATTACTATAGCATCAGCGATCCTGCAGGCTGCCATATTAGCTTAAGCCGATAAGAGCGAGGAAGCTGGGGAAACATTCAGGCCTTTCTGACTGACCTTCCCCCCAAGCAGGAGCGGCAGTGGACAGGCTCCCGCTCCTGATTTAGGAAGGCACGGGGGGAAGGTTGGCCATTGAATCGGGAGGCCGATTTTTCTTAAAATTGAATCGATTCGAATTGGTGAATCGATTCGAATTGTGAATCGGGCAGCACTAGTGTGCACCACTGTAAGATCATTTTTATGTTGCTGCAAAAATCCAGTTCTCTGTAAAAACAATGCAGCTACTTCAACTCTGTACCACCAAACATATAGACACACCCCTTCTGGAAATACAAACATTGAAAAGAAAAAAGAACATATTATTATCTGTGCTGTCAGTATGTTGTAGTACTGTGTTACTTTGATCCAAGGTACAGCTAGAGGAAAAAGAGCAGGCCTGGGGTAGCCTTCATCCTGTTTTCACTGGCAGGAAAGAGGTGTGGTCCGGTGATCAGTTCACTGAGCTTAAGAGTTCAGAAAGCTCTGAGGATGCAAGCTCATGCTTCCTTTCTAGCCCCGCTTAGGACACATAAGGGGGCAGAGAGATTTGCCTCCGGTACTTCTTTCCCATCTTAATTTGTATTTTTTTTGTTTGTTTGTTTACTACTTTTTTTGCAGCTAAGAAAGTGCATGGAAAAAATTTAAACCCCCCCCCCCCCCTCTTTTAAAAACCGTAGTGCGGTTTTTAGTGCTGGCCATGGCGGTAACAGCTCCGACACTCATAGAAGTCCTATGAGCGTTGGAGCTGTTACCGGCGCTAAAAACTGCACTACAGATTTGTAAAGGGGGGGTTAGGGTTTGTTTTCTGGCAGTTTTTGGAGTGTTTCCCCAGTTTTCAGACATATTATTGCTTTGTTTCATGTTTTTGTTGGTGCATTCATACATTTTAACACAAGTTAATCCATATGATACACATTAATTTAGAAGTTAATGTGCATTAAATCAAGTTAATGTGCCCTTAAATGTTTAAGGGTCACTAACAAATGCAACTCCAGGGAGAGGGAGACGTTAGAAATCCAATACAGAAATCAAGGGTAAACTTGTGCCATTGGCATTTTAGATATGAAGATTTTTTTGTGAGCTATATGTAACCCACATTCAGCTATTACTGAAAAAAGTGTGAGCTAAATCCAAATACATAAGAAGAAATGGTACCCTTCCCCCTCTGAATCCGCGGTTTCAGCATCCGCAGATTCGGTTTTTAGAAGACTGGCAGGAGGGATCAGCAGAATGGAACAGACTTTGGATGTATATAAAGCAGCAAAGGAATTTAAATATGTTTATGCGATTGTTAAAGCGCCACCTAGTTTGTCAAATGAAGTATGGATGTTGAAGTTATATTTTAAAGAGGAAGATGCAATAGTGTCTGGTATGTACATACGACAGCAGGAAAACCTGAATAATTTCAAAAGATTATTGAAAAGATACCTTTTTTGTAATATGAAGTATGGGAATTGAATTTTAGGTTGTATGTTTGAGCGCTGGTCAATTTCTGGCTTTTTCATCGTTTGTGATTATTCTGCGGTGTATGTACTGTTGATTTTATGAGTATATATGTATTTGTTGTGACCCGCTTTGTGTAAAGCAGTATTTATTGGAAAGGAATCTTTTAAGGATTTTGTGTAACAATTTGGTTTTAGGTGTATGAATTTTATGTATATTTGCGTATTTTATTTGTATATGTTTTTTGTGTAATCCGTGTTAACAGCACATGTTAAACTCCTAAAATGGAAACTCCTCCTATTGGTGTTGTAGTTACCGTGTATTAAGAAAATGCAGAAAATCATCTTCCAGTGAATGTTGGTGTCATTACCACACGTTAACTGTTAAAAGGGCAGATAAAGTGTTAACAGGGATGTAGTAACGGCTTTTCGTTAACACGGCAACGACAATTGCCAGTTAGCACAGAGCTGTTGGATTAGGATTTCAGATTTAGTGCTCACCTTTACCAAATCCAAGCTCAAGAAGATTTACACTTGGGTACAACTGAGGTGTTGTAACTTTGACCGTTTGCTTGCATTAAGTACAGAGCCTTAAGGCATTTCAGTAAATGCAAGCTTACGTATGCTAGAAATAGCACACTTCTAGAGTCAAATAACCTTTCTAATCATCTATGGAACACAAATTATACAGTACGTACTCTAGCCATGGAAAAAAGTAGACTAAAAGAACTGCTTTTAATTTTACTTCACTTCTAATCCTAAAGTTAAATTCCTACCTCCATCCAATGCAGTTAAAAATCACGTGGTAAAAATCACAGACTTTCTTCACAGTTACGGAAGGTTCTGTTCAATCAGTTCCAGCAGACCGGCCTCCTAGAGAGGGGGGTGATAGAGGCCAGGACTGTTTTTAAACTGTTTACAGTGGTGGTGTTTCTTATATTACAAGGACAGGGCCCTCAGCGTATGCATAACTTCAACAATTACCATTTCTGCCTAAAAGAATTATCATTTCGATCTGTTTTAAATCTCCCGAAGGGGAGGACAATACAAGAATATGTTAACTTTGGGCTCCGTTTACAAAGGCGCGCTTGTGGTTTTAATGCGCGTAATAGCGCACACTAAATAGCCGGACGCGCTAGCCGCTACCGCCTCCTCTTGAGCAGGCGGTAGATTTCGGCCAGCACGGGGGGGTTAGCGCGTGATGAAAAGTCGCGCGCGTTAACCCCGCTAGCGCGGCTTTGTAAAAGGAGCCTTTTGTCTCTTACATATCAGGCAGCTAAACAGAGGAATTACTGTATGTTACTAATAGAGTTATAGACAACTGAAAAGGACCTGGGTGTACTGATAGATAGGACCCTGAAACCATCAGCACAATGTGCGGCGGCGGCAAGGAAAGTAACATAGTAACATAGTAGATGACGGCAGATAAAGACCCGAATGGTCCATCCAGTCTGCCCAACCTGATTCAATTTAAAATTTTTTTTATTTATTTTTTTCTTCTTAGCTATTTCTGGGCGAGAATCCAAAGCTTTACCCGGTACTGTGCTTGGGTTCCAACTGCCGAAATCTCTGTTAAGACTTACTCCAGCCCATCTACACCCTCCCAGCCATTGAAGCCCTCCCCTGCCCATCCTCCTCCAAACGGCCATGCACAGACACAGACCGTACAAGTCTGCCCAGTAACTGGCCTAGTTCAATCTTTAATATTATTTTCTGATTCTAAATCTTCTGTGTTCATCCCACGCTTCTTTGAACTCAGTCACAGTTTTACTCTCCACCACCTCTCTCGGGAGCGCATTCCAGGCATCCACCACCATGTTAGGCATGATAAAGAAGGGAAACATGAGTAGATCGGAGAAGGTCATAATGCCGCTTTATAGATCAATGGTGAGACCCCACTTGGAATACTGTGTCCAATATTGGTCTCCCAACCTAAAGAAGGATATAAAACTGCTGGAGAGGGTGCAGAGACGAGCAAAAAAACTAGTAAAAGGTATGAAGAAAATGGAATACGAGGATCGACTTAAGAAACTGGGATTGTTCTCCCTTGAGAAAAGGAGACTGCGAGGGGATATGATCGAGACCTTCAAAATACTGAAAGGAATCGACAAAACAGAGCAGAAAAAACTATTTACATTGTCCAATTTGACACGGACAAGAGGACACGAAATGAAGCTAAGGGGGAACAAGTTCAGGACTAATATCAGGAAGTTCTGCTTCACTCAGAGAGTGGTTGACACCTGGAATGCTCTCCCAGAGGAGATTATTGCGGAATCAACCATCCTAGGATTCAAAAGCAAACTAGATGCACTTCTCTTTACGAGAGGCATAGAAGGAAATGGGTGACTAAAAATTACGCCTGACAGGGCCTCCGCCTGTGCGGATCACCGGACTTGATGGACCGAAGGTCTGATCCGGGGATGGTGCTTCTTATGTTCTTATGTCTCATTGTACGTTGTGTTGAAAAGTCCTAAAAACACATTATGGGCCCCCTTTTACAAAGCAGCGGTAGAGATCCCCCTGCGGCAAAGGCACCAAAGACCATTCAGTTCCTATGGGCTTTGATGCATTTTCCACAGGACAATCGCTGCCCTTATTTTGCACATTTGTATTGAATCACAGCTTAACCTTTTCCTATCGTGTGTCCCGGATGACGGGATATTCCAAAAATGTCATTGCCATCGTATGTCCCATGGCATGAGACATACAGTACACGTTCTACCTATCATTTGTCCAATCTATTTATTACCAAGTAGTTCGGAGTCTGAGTTGGATAATGATTCGGACTTTGATGCAGAAAATGTAGCGGGCAGTAGCGATAATTACAATTGGAACCAGCGTAATGTAAAATTTTTTACGATAGGAAAAGGTTAAATTTTATGAAAATATCCGTTAGATGCTGCTAATTCCCTATGTATTCCTAATTCTCTTACTGGGTAAACCACATTGAACTTGTTTTAGGTATACATAGGGGATATAAATATCTAATATAATAAAGCCCTAAGTGCACATGCACACTCCCACCTGCGTGCTCCCATTTTCCGTGTGCTGTAGGGCACCGCAAGTAGGAGTGTGCATGCGCAAGAATCCCCCGAGGCAGATGTCGGCCGCGGCGGCTGTCGGTGGCTGCAGGCCGCAGTGGCTGTCAGCGGCTGCAGGCCACGGCGGAAGATGGCTGAAGCCTGGCTGGAGGAGGACGAGGAGGAGCTGCGAGAGCTCCGCAGAGGCAGGAGGTGAGGAGAGAGAGACAGACCAGGAGAGATGGTAGGGGATAGGGAGAGATAGACTTCAGGGAGTGTGGAGGGGGCAGGAGAGAGATGGTCTTGGGGAAGGACAGAGGGGGACAAGAAAGGGAAAGATGGCAAAAGAGGTGAAACAGGGTCAGAGAGAGATGGTAGAGGGTGTAAAAGGGGGAAAGGGAGAGATGGAAATGGTAGGACCACTGCTGCTTTGGGGCAATGAGGGAGGAAAGGTTGGTACGTCAGGACTGCTGCTGCCGCCTTGGGTAAGTAAAGACCCTGTCAGGAGGGCCAAAAGGGTACAAAGGAAATGGTGAAAGATGAGGTGGTGGGACTGGGATCAATGGGAGGCAGGGTCCGGGCATGATAGAGGCGGGGCATGGGTGGGGTCAAAGTCAGGGTCAGGGTATAGGTGGGGCTATTCTAGCACCCGTTACTGTAACGAAGGTAATGGGCTAAAACACTAGTTATTAATATAATATACTGGTAATCCCCGAGTTACAGACGCCCAACTTAAGTACAACTCAATGCGGTTGCAGCTTCATTTGATTTCACTGAGCAGTATTTCCAGTGGCATAGACTCCGACACTTCTCCTGTAGCAGATTCAGGAATGATGCATGGCCACATTAAGAACAGTCTGGGTCTTTTACTAAAGCGCTTGCTAAATCGGGACCTTAGTAAAAGGACCCCAGTGTGTGATTGTGCCTGATGTATCTTAGAGGGGACCCTGGTAGGGACAATTGGCCCTCTTGTCATCTGGGAGCAGAGATAAGCAGCAAGAATCTTAAAATCCGACTTAAAAACTGTTTTAAAAACATAACTCGTTCTTAACCCAGGGACTGCCTATAACAACATGGAGCACGGTCTGACTCAGCCAAACCCTATTCTAAAAGTAATCTCTGCTGTACCAAGATTTTTAAGAAGAAAAGGAAAATGACCACAAGACCCTTATTCCTACATGGGATAATTATTTACAAGGAAATCTTGGATTTAAAAAAAAAAAAAAAAGGTCAGTGATGTGGTGGGATGCCTGAACTATTCCCATACGACCCGACATACCATAAGCAGCTTTTGATGTATACAGAATGTTATAAAGAGCGTACAGATAACCTGCGCCGTCTGCCAAGTTCAGCAGCTCTAGTCCTCTGTGCTGGAGGGGATGCAGGCGAAAAGGCACACATCGTCGTATGGTGGGACTGTATTTATGCCAAAGTTTCTGTTCGTCACTGGAAAATGTTATTCTTGACACAAGGGGCCTCTAAATCTTTCTCACCACTCTGTTAGGTTTGCTAGGTTCCTGGGCCGATGGAGTGTTTTCTGCTGATATGAAAGCGCCGATAAATCATTCGTTGCTAGCTAACAAGAGTCTTTTTTTTGGGAGATCAGCGCCTAGCAGGGAATTCTGGGATAAAGGAACAGCTAACATCGGTGGGTCTGAAAGAATCACTTTTGTGTTTAACCCTTTAATTGGCAGATGGTGAAAAGGTTGCTTTATGTAACTTGATGTTGAACGAGAGCCACAGTGCCAAGTAAACAGACATTTGGAGATGCAGATCTCCCATAAGAGCCAAATAATGCCAAATAAAGGGTTAAAGAGACCTTACTAAATATAGTCACATTTGGGATTTAATTCTGAAATTAGTGCTCTAATACTGCTACTGCCCAATGCAATTTTTGCGACATAAGCTGTAGCTGTTAGGGGCATGTACAGTCCCCAAAATGTTCATTTATTCCCCCCTCCCCTGGCCTTTTATGAAGCCGCGTCAGAGCTAATACCACTGCGGCGGGTGATTAAAATTTAAAAAAAGCCTCACGTAGCTTCATAAAAGGGGCCTAGTTTACATTTTAAACCCTCAAACAGTCAGCTTTCACATAAGTAAAAACTTATAATCAGCTTAATTAGACTACCTAAAGACCTCAGCAGCTACTTCTCAAAGATCAACATCCTTTCATTTGAGAATACTGCAACCAGCTTCCTAATCGGTCTTTAACAAATATTTCACTATTTCACCATGTTCCAGTTCTTCAACATGTATTTAGCTGAATAATTAGGAAAAAAAAGGCCTATGCTCCTTTCTAGAAAAAGCTTCTATTTAAAGGCACACAGCTATAGAATTACCCCCCCCCCCCCCCCAATATCACTTCCCGCACATGTTCTTTTAAAGAGAACAGACAGTTCATCCACACTGAACCCCACTCTGGAAGTCCATAAACTTCCCACCGAGCCCAGCAAATCAGCTGTACAGTGTGCCGGGTCCTCCTATGAAATTGAAACAGCTTCTCTAAATCTGAGCCAAGCAAAACGTCTCTTCAGCTGAAGCAAAAACTGCCGAGGTAGCATTTACAGCACACAGCTGGAGAACATTACTGCAGTTCTCTCCCCCCTCCACCCCTTATTTCTCCGTTTGTCTCCCTTTTTCCAACCCCCACTACCCATGGGATCTAAATTTGTGCTACTCAGACAGGAAGAGATCATCTTCCATCCTGTACAACACAAGACAAGAAGAGTTCCCAGTCAGCTCTGGTCAAACACCCTGGTCACTCATTGGTCTCCAGCATATATACCCCTGCCGCAAGCACGTGAACTGTTGTGTGGGGAGAAAGCAAAGCTCCTGCCTAAATGCCAGCACTGGGATTCTCTAGACTCACTTCAGCAATTAAAAGCAAAAAGTGCCAGAATGAATTGAGGTATCAAGGAGGAAACCTAAAGCAAAATTTTGTATAATTACTCCCCACAAAAAAAAAAAGGAGAAAGAAAGAAACCTTCTTAGAGATAGTCTAACATTTAACAGGGGCCCAGAACACTGTTTTGGTTGGATGAGGTCAAACAAACTGATCTCCAGCCTCACCCCTAGCTCTCTAGTTACTGATGCTGGGTTGACCAAATTATTGGTCAAAGCAACGGCCCTAGTGGTTCATCCCCATTCCTCTCTGTATGCATTATACTGAAACTGAAGGATGCAAACAGCAGGAAGTGCAGAACTAAGGGACCGATGTACTGCTCAAAAAAACAGAGCCTTGAAACAACTTGAAGTTTTAAATGAAGACTAGAAAAGTTGCTGCCCTTTCCCCTTCCTTCATTTGTAACCTTGAAGAATATAAGTGTAACACCCAAGGAAAATGACAACAAAAGAAGATTTTTTTTTAAAAAAAAAGGATAGGCAGACAGAACTGGGAGGAAGGAAGGAGGTCAGGATCTGTGACTTCTAAGGGAGGGAAGTGGCTGATGAAATGACAGGAACACTAATGTTCTCTGCCGTCACCAAGACCTCCTTTGCTGCTGAAGAAAAAAAGCCCCCACAGGTCTATTTCTAAAGGCTCCTTTTACAAAGGTGCATTAGGGCGGAATAACGCGCATGCCTCTGGAGCAGGCGGTAGTTTTTCGGGTAATGTGCGCTAC
Source organism: Geotrypetes seraphini (assembly GCF_902459505.1). Lineage (NCBI taxonomy): Eukaryota > Metazoa > Chordata > Amphibia > Gymnophiona > Dermophiidae > Geotrypetes > Geotrypetes seraphini. The sequence continues at coordinate 237,199,544 of NC_047085.1, read as the reverse complement.
AGTGTGCGCTAATCCGGCGCGTGCTCTAAAAACGCTTGCGCACCTTTGTAAAAGAAGCCCTAAATAAAATGTATTCAACCTTTTTTTTTTTTTTTTTTATTTCACAAGGTACCTCTAAGCTTCTTTAGAAAATTAGTCATTCGTTGACATACCGGGCATAATTCTTTAAGGAGCAGCCTGGTTTTTGGTGGCAAGAACACACACAAATGACAATATTCTTGTCATTTATGTGCACAAGGTACTTAGATGCATAAAGGTGTCGTAATCTAAGAAAAGTTACCGTCTTAGTGCATGCTTACTTGAGAAATGAGGCTACAATGCCAGTTGGGTTCTGCTTTTTTATTGAATTACTAGTCTTATAGCCCGTTACATTAACGGGTGCTAGAATATATATATGCGTGTGTCTGTTTTTATTTCTTTTTCTCTCTCCTTAGTCGCTTTCTGTATTTCTGTCTGGTTTTTTTTGTTTGTTTTTTCCTTGGCTGTCCACTACCACCCCTTGCCTGCTCCCCCTGTCCATTCTCCCTTCCTTTTACCTCCCCTGTGTCCTCCACCTTTTACCCTCCCCTGTGTCCCTTCCTTTTACCTCCCCTGTGTCCTCCCCATCACTGCCCACCTTATCCAGCAGAAGCCCTTCTCCCTTTGTTTTACCTCGCCCTGCTCCCCCTGTCCAGCAGTAGGCCTGTCTTTATTTTTCTGCCCCCCCCTCCCTGTTCATCAGCACCTCTTCCCCTGTCCATCAACCCCCTTTTCTGCCCTCCATTTCCGTGTGTTGCAGCATTTCCCTCCCACCCCACTTCCCTGTGCAGTATTTGCCTCCCCCCCCATACATTGCTTCTTAACTCCATGCCCTACTTATGTGTTTTCCGGGTTTGGCTGCCGCGGCCAGCAGTCACCGCGGCCGACATTTGACTCGGGCCGCCACGGCCGACATCCGACTCGGGCCGACATCCGACTCGGACTGCCGCGCCGCAGGAGAAGCAGTGCCCAACTTAAAACCCGTAAGGGCGGTCAAAATCCGGCTCGGGGGGGGAGGAGGAAGAGAGAGAGCGGAGAGGCGGCGACTGCTGTGTCTTTGAAGAGGGAGCAGGACAGATCGTAAGCCGCGCATGCGCACTTCCTGTGTGTTGCTACAGCTCACAGAAAACCGGCGCACACATAGGAATTGCGCATGCGCGGCCTAGCGTTTTATTATATTAGATATTGTTAATTGAAAAGGAATATCTCAGGCAAATGAAATGATAGAAAGATGTGGTTTGTTGCATATGAATCGGAATCTTCTTGATTACTTAGCCATTTGAACGACTCAGTTTCTACGACGTGGTCCCTTTTCTTGGATTATGATACAAATGCTTTCTTTTTGCTAACTCAGCAGAATGACAAAAACAAGCAAACATTGGTATTTCCATAATCCATAGTGACAAACCAATGACGAGCAACAGAATCATCTACCCACAACATAACCCTACACCAATTACTGCTTCGCTGTTCTCACTGGTGGGTTCTTATCCAGAGGGTTCAATAAGTGGGTGATGCATCCCGCAGAGTGATTTGGGGTATACCCCCATCTACAACTCACTCTTTATATCCAAAGCAAGCGTGTGTAAGTTTCAAAATTCATTAACGGCAAATGACCTTCCGAGGTATGTCTTTGAAGTGTCTTGACCACACAATCAGTCCTTAAAAGATCGCCATCTCCTTCATTAGATCATCAAAAAAGATTTTCTTAAGTCTCTTTCAAGAACAGGTAGTTCAAATTCAGAAATGTGAAATCAAGGCCTACTTTTATCAAGCCGCACTAGCGGGGTTAAAGCGCGTGACTTTTCATCACGCGCTAACCCCCTGCACCGGCCAAAAACTACCGCCTGCTCAAAAGGAGGCGGTAGCGGCTAGCGTGGCCGGCGGTTTAACGTGCACTATTATGATAAAAGGAGCCCTAAATAAACTGATTTATGAAGATTTATGAAAATCTTGATTTTGCCTGGAGATAGGATTTACCGTAGTCGACATGAATTCATGTTTCACCCATCGGCTGAATCATGAGAGTCTCCTAAAAATTAATCATAACTGATAGAATATACGCTTGACTTTATATATATATATATATATATATATATATAAAGTCAAGCGTATATTCTAACAGTTTTATTTATATATATATATATATATATATATATACTGTAAAGTCAAGAGTATATTTTAACAGTTACAATTCATTTTTAGGAGACTCTTATGGGCATAATATGAATTCATGTCGAGTAAATCCTGTCGCCAGGCAAAATCAAGATTTGGCGGCTCTTCGTTAATAAGTTTATTTAATTTCACATTTATGAATTTGAACTACATATTCTCGAAAGACACTTTTGAAAATCTTTTTTGATGACCTAATGAAGAAGATGGCAATATTTTAAGGACTGATTGTATGGTCAAGACACTTCAAAAGGTCATTTGCTGTTAATTAATGAATTTTGGAATTTACACGTGCTTGCTTTGGATATAGAGAGAGTATTATATTGCATGCAAGTAAAAGCTTTTCTTTGCCATATGCAAGTCAGCACCCCTTCTACCACGACATTGGCTCCCCACTTCCTCCCTTCAGAAATGTTTTCTTATAGAATATCAACTAGCAAATAAAAATATACTGTGCTGAGATGGTGAATACTCTGCCATTGGGCATGCTCATGGGTAGAGTCCGGGTAGACATGGGCAGAGCACACATTATAGGACACTAATTTACATGCATACAAGTATCCAGACATGGCTACAGGTCTGGTGTAAGTGGTTGCGCCTACTTGCAGATTTAGCGGTGTAGCAAATGTTCTTAATACACAATCGAGGTACGTGTGTTCTGTGCCACTTGAGATGGTACTCTATAAAGAGAAGTAGGTACCTGCTCCTCTTTAGAATTAAAACCGGATCCAGTGCCATGTTATAGAATTGCCTCTAGCGAGACTAGTTTTCCTCCAAAATCAGAATTGGGAGTATTGCTTTATGGGCTGCCTCTGGTTTTCCTCAGTCCCCGTCTCACTCTGTCTAAACCTTGCTGTGACTTGCTTATTCTGCTGCGGAGATGTTTAACTACTTATCTTGTACACATAGGGCTAGACAAATGGTAAACACTTTTATAATGTAAATCAAACCTCAGTTGGGAGCTGAAGTGGAAAAACGTGTCCATGCCAGACTCAGCCTCTCAGAGATGCCAAGTTACCCAGTTCCAGGCGGGAGAATTCTGGCCAGTCCTGGTTTTGAACTCACAAATTCCACACTGGTTGGGATATAATACCTGATCTTGTCCATTGAAATCAGTGTTGCAGGTCCTACAATGTGGTGCTCAGAAATCCAGGACTGTCCCAAAAATTCCATCCTGGCAATGGAGAACTTGACATCTCTGCTTTCTCAGGCCTAGATTTTTAAAACACCACATTAAAAAAACAATGGGCTGCTATCGCAGACATTCTGGTAGCGAACTAAAAAAAGCGAGTCATTCTCCAAAAAATTTCTCATGTAAATGAGGTTGGCGGAGAGTAGCAAAGACTCGCTAAATTTGCATGTGCCCATCGCTGGTGATAGCAATGGGCACATGCGCAGAAAAAAAGCAGACACAAAAAAAACCCAAAACTCAACAACAGTGAGAGAGATGTTCAATCTCTCCCACTGCCAACCAACACCCTTCCCCCCTCCCCCCCCCCCCCCCCCCCCCCCCCCCCCCCGAGCAGGAGAGATGCCTTTTCTCCCACTGCCAAGCAAAACCCCCTTGCAACAGGAGAGATACCCATTCTCTCCTGCTGCCACACAACATCCCTCCCCCTTGCAGCGGAAGAGATGCCCACTCTCTCCCACTGACATGCGCCCCCTCCCCTCCTAGCAGCGGGAAAGATGCCCATTCTCTCCCACTGCATCACAACACCACCACCCCTCCCCCCCCCCCCGCCTCTGACCCCTTCCCCTGTACCTTTAATTAGATGGCTGACCCAAAGGATGCCTATTTCCTCCAGCCAGCTGGCCCACCTCTTCCAAAATGGGCTTCCACTTCCCAGTGCATCCATAGGAGGGGCCTTATGCAACCTAGGCCAATCAGAGCTTCAGGCCCCTCCCCAGGTGCACTAGGAAGGGGCCTAAGGCTCTGATTGACCTGAATGCCTAAGGCCCCTCCTATGGGGTGTCCGGGCCAATCAGAGCCTTAGGCCCCTTCCTGATGCATCCAGGGAGGGACCTGAGGCTCCGATTGGCCCAGGTCCCTGGAAGCTGAAAGCAGACCAGGTTTTCAATATACCCTAATGAATATACATGAAAGAGATTTACATACGATGGATGTAGTGGTATGCTAATATCTTTCTCATTGATATTCATTAGGAATATCCTGAAAACCTAGGCTGTTTCCTGCCCTGGAGGCCTGAACTTGGACAAGCCTGGCATAGAGCCTTCCCCGTTCCCTCTTTTACTCTACTTCCTATCTCTCGGATTCTCATCCCCTCTTCTCTTCAGTGTTCTCATCCCCTCTTCTCTTATGGTGTCCTCTTCCTGTTTCAGCTTCAACAGGAAGAGGACACCATAAAGAGGCTCTGCAATACTCTGACTAGATTTGGAGTTAAGTCCCCCATTCTTCTCACAACTCTGTACAACACATCCCTTAGCATCCCATTCCACCCACTGCTCTGGAGCCATGTGTCCCCCTCCCCCCACCCATCTCCCTTGCACTCTGTGTGGCCACACTTGCAAAGCCCTCAGGAGTCCCTGTTCCCACTCCTGATGGCTGGCTCAGTGTGACTAGGCCTTTCTTACATTTCTTTTGACATCAGAGGGGACAGCGTTCCCTGCACTATCCTTGGCAGAACTGCTAGGTGGAAGTTAGTAACAGCGACTGCTGCAACTTGCATTGGTAAGTTATTGAACGATCAGCAGATACCAAGAACCTGAAACTGTTAGAGTACCACTGACAGTTAATGAACCAACAATGAAATAATTAGACAAGCATTTTAAATTATAGAACATAAGAGGGAATTTTCACAAATAAGTCATTATTGCTGTAAATTGGTACAATTCATCTCAATTTCAAGTCACCAGTTGTCAGCAGCTAACTTATATTGGTTCACTGATTCCACACAGAATAGAAATATAAATGATAAGTCAATGCAGCTAGTTCAGAAAGTACAAAATAGCTGATTTTTGTATGTTTTGCATGCGCCAGTGATAGGCATTAAATGACAATTAGGTTGCATGTTCTCCAAACACGTTCCTCTGGGCAAAAAAAAAGATGTTGACCAGAGTGTAATAAAAGACACGGAAGGAAAGGCAGAAGCAGCCAGTTCATTCAAAATGTCCAGGCAGATTTCATTTTACATTTTTCTGCACTATAAGATCAATGGCTAATCCATAGAACACAAACATAGCATCACAGCAAAATGCTGTGTCTGTTCTGAGCACTTAGGAGGGCAGAGAAGGGGCAGGAAGCAGGGAAGAGCAAGCCACACTATGCTTCCAATGCACTAGGTACTAACTCATAAGTCCTCTACTGTACAAGAAATTAACTTGCCATAAACTCAGAGTTGGAAAGGTGAGTCATATAATCTGAAACCAAAATCCGAAACTCAAGAAGAGAGACATACAAGCTGGGACTTTCTCACCCAATGAAAGGCAGCAGACAGGAGAGCCCACCTCAACAGTAAACAATGGCAAACTGCAAAAAAATTAAGTTTTAATATTTTATTTTTATAATGTTTTGTTTTTAATAGCTTAACCTGGAAAGGGCAGTTGTCTTTGCAAATAGTGTGGAGGAGATTTGCAATTGGAAAAGAGCAGGGGGGGAAGGGGGCACTTATCTTCCATTAACATGCGTAGAGCCTGTCAGAATTAGGAAAGAGAAATGCGTTTGGACTTCACATCATTCGCTTTTCATCCAAAATCAATTTCCACCCTCAAGTCATTTAATCGAGAATGTCAGAAGTTAATTTGGAGTTCCAGAAAAAGTTATTTTAAATATGGAATTGGAGAATTAGCTGTCCCCGCCCCACACACAGAGAGCCATGCAGATACCTAGTAGATCTTTGTACCAAGGTCACTCACCCTCACTGCCATATTGCTTGCCATTGTTCGCTCCCATCCTGAAGCTTTCATATCTCCATCACTATCCCATTTTGGAGTGCTGCCATCAGGAAAACCAGAAAACATACCTTGGACCCCAGAAACAATGGAATCATTTTCTCCAAATAAAAATGAATCCCAACAATTCCCTTAAAAAAAAAAGTCTACATATGCAAAAAGCAACTCAATTAAAAAAAAAAATCTCCATAAACAGCTCCAAGTCCCTTTCTTCAGTTTCCAGGCAATATGATCACAGGAGGAATGGGTTCAAGAAGTTCCACTACATTAAAATCCAAAAATGTCCAAGTAGAGACTGCTTGCCTCCCTCCATATTCCCCACATTTGCTCTAAAACTGTAAAAGAGCAAAATGACTCTGAAGGAGTTTTCCTCCCTCTTCCCTTTTTCTTTGTTTCTTTCTCCCAGAACTCATAGATCCTTGTCCTTCTGGCTGGAAGTGCCCTGTTAGTGCTTCTGAAGTTTCCCGTTAGTTGGAGCTGCTATGGAAAGAACATGAAGCCAGGTGTAAGCTTTCACAGAGGGGGGCTTTTGCAGTTTGAACAGAGTAACACTAGCAAACTCCACACTGGAGAGCTGCTGGCACTAAATCCCTAGCCACTCCTCCCCCAAGACTTCCTGCAGCCATACATAAGGGCTGAGTCAAACACATCTAGACTAGAGTTCTAGTGCCACCTAGTGGTATATTATCATATCTACCTTTCAAGCATTTTCTTATTTCAGAATTTTTAATCAAATTTACATTAGATAATTTTAGAGCAGGACATCGAGGGAGTAACTTGAAACATCTATATCTGGTTTTCCTGTGTTCAATCAGACATGAAAGCAACCTGTATGTCTCAATCCGTCGTCCTTCTTTTTCTTGAACCATACGGTAACCCAGGGCTGACGTTAGAATTCTAGAACAGCTTGGACACACTCATATGCAGAGATGCCAGGTTCCCCAGTTCCCAGCTGGAGATTTTAGGACAGTCCTGGTTTTGAATTTGCATCCCAAAGCAGTGTAGGATTTGTAGTACCTGATCCTGCCTATTGAAATGAGTGTGGCCAGTTCTATAATGCACCAGGATGGAATGATCAGAAAGGACTGTCCCAAAATCTCCAGCCTGGAACTAGGGAACTTGACATCTCTGCATATGCCTTTACAGAATTAGCTCCCAGAACCCCAAGTCTGCCCTCCCTCCTCCGAACCAAGGAACATATAGTTTTGAGAAGCTTTTCAAAACCCAGACATCTGGCAACCCTAAACCTTGTTCACTGAGGGGGAGGGGTTGGGGGGGAGGTTCTGGGGGGAGAAGAGGGTGAAAAGTCCACAACAGGAACACCAACAAATTCCGCAGAACACCAAGGGAGTGTGTGGCGCAATGGTTGAAGCCACAGCCTCAGCACCCTGGGATTGTGGGTTCAAACCCCGCGCTGCTACTTGTGACCCTGGGCAAGTCGCTTAGATAATCTTGATAGGCGGTATATAAAAAAAACCTAATAAACTTGAAAATTTGAAACCCAAAGACAAAAACAGTACTGTGGAAATGAAGCTGATGTAAAAGTTTATTGGAATGATTCCTAACAAATTTTTTAAAAACTTTTTTTAAAATTATCTTTATTCATTTTGAAACCAAAAATAAGTGCAACACATTATACAATCATATTACACAATAATAGCACCTAAATTCAATCAAATTGTAATCTATGACAAATACATATAACACCCCTCCCCCTCCATTTTCATATTCAAAAATTGCACTCAAATTGAAGATTAAAAATATTTTCCAACACCCCCCCCCCACCCCGCCAGCCGTGCATGATCAAGGAGCAAAATCAACAACAATCGCTCTGCAGTAGTTTGTCAATGGCTCCCAAATATCCAGAAACTTCTTATAATGCCCCTGTTGTATAGCCATAATACGTTCCATTTTAAAGATGTGACACAGAGTCTCCCACCAAAAGGTATAGTTTAATCGATCCCCATTTTTCCAATTCCTTAAAATAAACTGTATGGCAACCCCTGTCATAATAAACAGAAGTCTGTTATTGTGAGATGATATTTGACTTTTAGCTCTCATTAAAGTGCCAAATAGCACAGTGTCGTATGTTAGTGCCACTGGATTTTCCAGTACTTTCTTCACCTGATCCCAAGTTTAAAAAAAACTGATTCAAGCAATGCAGGTGAAATAGAATCAACACTTATAGCATACAGTTTGGATTATTGGACACACTTATATTCTATGAGCTGGAGGAAGGGTCCACACTTGTCCTCTGGGTGCACATTTGGGTCAGGACCTTAATGTCAAATGACTTGGAATCGCAGGTGTGTGCTGGCACCAACTAGAGATTTTGGCAGAATTTCTGGCATTTGTTTTTCAACCTCAGCTCAGAAATTTTTTTATTTTTTTTTTTTGGGGGGGGGTTATATTTTCATTTCATTCACACTGCAGATTTTGATGTGCCTATAATCCTCTACATCTGGATTTATTTTGGACTCCTGATGCAAGCAATATGGCTGAAACACGGCCCATGTGAGTACCTTGAGTAGAAATGCGCTCTTCAATGTAAGCAGTTGTTAATGAAAGATCCTTTCAAAGGCTTATCTGGCTGCGCACTATTCTTTTGGTCATCTTCACTAGAGAATGACAGGAGGACAAATTTTTCCCCAACCCCACAAGTTCTTCTCCTGTCCCTGCCCCATTCCTGCAAGCTCCATCCTCACCTGCCAAAGCCTCAAACACTTTAAAATCATAAGGGCTTGAGGCTTGTGCGATTAAAGCAGAGCCTGCAGGAATGGGACAGGGACAGCAAAAAAACTCACAGGGACGGGACAGGGAAATTGAGTTCCTGCGGGGTCGGGGACAAGCTTGTCCCCATGTCATTCTCTAATCTTCACTGTTGGTTCTAGACCGATTTGCTGCATTGGAAGATCAGAGCTTGCCAAACTGAGTCTAAAGGATATATTTTCCCCTCCCCTCCAAAGCTCGGAAACTCTTGCAAATCCTACTGAAACATCACAGGGCTCTAAGCAACATCTTCACTGTGTCAACACAGCAAGTGATGGGCTGAGAGCATTTGATAGTTTCCTGCCAGAGCTCAGCACTAATGCCATTGTGGAGTGACAAAGATAAGAACCACTAATCTCAGACTACACTCACAAATCCTATGTAATTCTGTCTAGTGCTTGAGGTGTTTTGTACTATGATTCCCTGGAGAGATAAGGATCAATTCAAAGCAGAAGCTCTTATTTATTATTTATTGCGTTTTCTAAGAAATTCTGAGGAAATATACTTAAGATAATAATCTCGTGTTCTCCCACTTCCCCTCTCTCCTCAGTTAATTCTTGAAAAATGATTCATGTAAAGCGAAAGGCAATAGATAAAATTAATTACCATCAAAGTGGAGTTGAGGGCAATACAGAATAAAAAAAGATTCACCAGATTCATTTAAAAGATAAGGGGGGGGAACCACTTTAAAAATCAGATTTTACAGATAACAGAAGATCACATCTGTTTTTAAATACATAAAAAGCAATTCCATAATCTGGCACCTCAAATTAGCCACAAAGCCAGGTGGGTAAAGAAGGAAGCATCATGCAAGTGGCCTGGTGGAGGGCACAGGGAGAGTGGCACAGATGCCTTCAGGATATCTAGCCTGGCTGAATATCAGAGTTTGTTTGAATTAAAAGAAATATGATAACTTCACTAACATCATTTTTTTAATTTCAAATAACTTAGAAAAACACACACTCATACAAACTGACATCTGTTACAGTCACTCTCTCTTCCTCTCTCTATCATCTCACCACTCCCATTTGTAGGTCTAGTATCTCTTCCTCCCTTCCCACCCTCCTTTCTGGTCTGGGTCACTTTCTCCCCCCCCCCCCTCCACCCCCACACATACACACTTATGGGTCCAGCATCCATCCATCTCCCCTCCCTGCCCTTCACCCTGCAGGTCCAGCATACATGTTTCTTCCTTCCCCCTCCACACACTTATGGATCCAGCATCTATCACCCCTCCCCTCCAGCATCCATGTTCTTTCTTCCCTTCACACACACATTTAGTCTATCTCCCCCCCCCACCCCCACCCCGGGGTCTTCCCTACCTGCCTCCATGTGGGTCTGACCTCTGATGAACACCCCTCAACATGTACAGTCAGTATTTATTACCTGTGGCTTTCCCAAAGCAGCAGCAGGAGCCAATCAGCAGAGGCAGCGCTGCAAACAGGCTGCTTGTGGCCAGCCCCGGCAGGGCCTTTCCTCTACCACATTGGAAGTGACATAGCAGAAGAAAGGCCCTGCTGGGGCTGAAGGGAGGGGAGCTTGCACCAGCTGACTACATGACGTGCCTCTCAGTCTACTCCTCTAGCCTCACCAATGTCCCTCCCATATTCCACAGAAACCAGGAACAATAATTGCACTGTTACATTACATTACATTACATTACATTAGTGACTTCTGTTCCGCCTATACCTTGCAGTTCAAGGCGGATTACAAAAGAGCTAACTGGACATTTCCAATGAAGTTACAATATTTTTTTTTTATACGTTTATACGTTTTTGCAGGATGTCACAATCATCCAGTCAAAAAATAAATAATAATGACAGAAAACCAGACCTCATACACAGACTGCTGGGATCATCAGTACCCTAAGCAATCTGTATCACCACTGGTCTGTGATGATACGTCTTTCATACATCCATAAAACTTTCTTTCAAAAGATGATCTAGATTCCACTGCAAAAAAACAACTCAGTAACAAAAGGCTATAGCCGAGTATAAAAGTCCAGTTTAAAGTTCAATGTTTTCAAGAAAATAGAGCATGAATATAACACTTAACTGAGGTTGCTATGTCCGTGGTGAAATGCTACCTTCCTTCTTCAGAATCTCCACGACAACCTTCTCCCAATAGAAAGTACTCCTGTTTCACAACACCAACGATGCTACATCAGGGGAAAGATGTAAAAAAAAAAAATCTCATATCTCTCACAGATTCATACTCATAGAAAACTTCCGCGCAACTAAAGAGTGAATTTGGCTGTTTTTCTCCACTTTTTTGTGCTTATGATTTTCTGCCATTATTATTTATTTTGTGACTGGATGATTGTGACTCCCTGCAAAAACATATAAACAGTGCGATTATTGCTCCTGATTTCTGTGGATTAATTTATATGGCTGTTTTTCCCTTATATTGATTAATTTCCTTCCATATTCCACCCATGTGAACGCCTTATGCACTGTATCACTTATACATGCTTTTACAGATAGAGCGTAGTCAATTTGATGCCACTTGAATGTATGCATACTGCACGATTGCTGATGGTCTGTCCATTTACACACTCTAATGATGTGGGAATGAGGGTGCCCAGTTATAGACTTGTTCCTTAAGCATCTACAAAGCACAAACATGACCTTTAAACTACATGGATCGATATTCAGAAGCATTTAACTAGTCAAAAAAATATTATGGCTTGAAAAAAATGGATGGACAACTCCATTTCTGTCCAAACATTTTCCAATAATGAAAAGGAGTGGTCAAGGATATTCCAGGGGTAGAATCTGAATTTATCCTTGTACTGGAATATTCAGCAGCTATTCCATTAAATGAATCCTTTGAGTTGGACCTCACAGCTTTAAATAGAAAAGCAGCAGTCCTTCCTAAATGGATAGGGCTGCTGAATGTTGACATAAAGATAAGTGGATCAATCATCTGTTGATCTTTTTTATCTGGTGGTCGTTTCTTTAAATACTGACCCACAACTTTTTTCAGTGTGGCCTCCAGAGCTCCTGCTGACTAGAAACCTGGGACTCAATTTCTTTTGTAACTTAAGACAAACTAAGTAAACAACTTGTTATTGTTGACTCCAAGTTGAAAATGCCAGTCAGACTTCCTCTAGTCTAATGAGCTTTGGGACTGCAGAGGACACTTTTCGGTTAAGTCCAATGTACATAGACCTGAAGTAAACCTGTGAAGAGAATAGGTATTTCTCTGTCCCCAGAGAACTTAAAATCAAAGTTTGCACCTGAGGTAATGAAGGGTTAAGTAACTAGCCCATGGGAAAGAGAGTAGCTGGTGCTTAACATCAGAAGGTCCTCTGTCAACAGTTTGGAGGTCTTCACTCCTAGAATCCCCTTAGGAGGAAGAGGTACCCAGATCACTCATGTGATCTCTTTTGTATTTGGAAAAGATAAAGCCTCATTCTTAAGCTGTTCTTATCCAGCCCTGCCATTTAGGTCTAGTAATAGGCCACTGGATTTATCTCAGGAAATGTGACAGTAAATAATACCTTCAATTATTCATTTAAAGTTGAATAAGAGAAACAAATATGATTTGTGTTAGACAGAGGATTTACATTTTTAAGATTTATGTATCATATGATTATATTCACTTAAACACAGAAACATAAAATATGCATATATGCTAGAGTGGACCCAAAAAATTAATTAACACATTTTATTTGTCCACAAGACTCATTTTATTCCTTTATAGAAAAATGAAAAACACGCAAAATTTTATTTAATACAGACAAAGTTTAGGGGTCACCCCACCTCACAGTTTTTTAGTTGTTTTTTTTTAAAGTACCACTATGCTTAACTAGTATATTGTAATTCTTGTGCACTCAACAAATAACATCAGCCAGCACTCATTTTGATGCCTCAAAATGTTAAACCTGTTTCTGGGTATATTTGACCAGCTGATTCCAAAAATGGCACCAGCTTTCTCCTATCAGCTCTACAATTTGAGATACAGAGCATGTGCCATATACCACTTTTCACTCTGCTCGCCCATTAAAATACAGGCTATTTTAATGTAGGGTTTAAATTAATATCTTTTAAGCATGAAGGAAACATATTAAAAATTAAATGAAAAGTGTACAATATGAAAATCTACTTATTTCTTACCAAAAGCACAAGTTTATGATACAAACTTTCCAGTCATTTCCAGTCATTCGATCTGCCAGGACAATCCCGCATAAGATTTCAACAATAGTCCGCCATCATGTGCGCATCCCATCTGCCTTGGAATCTGGCTTCCATTGTTTTTACGTCTTGTGAAATCTTTCACCTTGCTCTTCACTTAAGTCACCAAGGTTCTCTGGAAAATCAACTAAAATGGTAACAAAAGCACCAACAGATATTAAAAATAAGTCTATCAATAAAGTGAATAAAAAAAATAAGAAATAAGAAAATGAAGCAATGGATCTTTAAATAAATACAAAGGAGATAAAAGAAAATGTGGAGAAGGTACAATTAAGATCTCAAAATATACTTTTATAAAAACACAATATAGTATATTTCTTGATTAATACTATGCAATGTAACTGTATTAAATCTGTATATAAGCCTTTGTTCTGTTTGTAAGGTAGTCTGTCCAAGTCACCACCCCTCCAAGTGGAACTTGGCATGCTCAAAACAAAAAAGGAGAAATCTACAGCTCTGTGCCAGTGGTTTATCCGTAGCAGACCTATTGATCGCACTTACAGTATATGATCTAAAATTCTTTTAAGAAATGGTCTTTCCAATGTAGTTCATATTGTAGGGGCAGATAGCTGCATAAATTGTATCACTTAGCTCAGCCTGGTTTTTAACTGAGCTGTGCAGCAAAGCTGATATTTCTTTTACATTTCTTATTTTAACTTAAATAGTGAGTTAGCTATGTTGAGAAGGATGAGGAGCTTCAATGCTGTACTGTGGTATCTACTCATTGCAAATGTTGAGTTGGCAATGTGTTTGATGCACATTATCTGCCTTTCTTTATTATTTTAATCAGTTGTACTTATTGGTTTGGTGTTTTTAGCGTGCTTCTCATCAACTGGGTAAGCATTTATGTCTCCTTTATGTACATATTGAGGGGCATAATCAAAAGGAACGTCTAAGTCCGTTTTCATCTAACTCGCAAGTCATCCAAAGTAAAATACAGCCTAGGACACATTTTCGAAAAATATGTCCAAAATTTTTTTTCTTTCGAAAATCGTCTAATTATACGTCCTGCAGATCTGATCATCCAAGTCGCTAAATCATCCATCTTTATACCACATTTTCGTCCAACTTTTCGTCCAAGTCAAAAACACCTAGAACAAGCCCTGTTGGACATGGGAGGGGTCTGCAAAGTGATGGACTGAACACCCAGACATGCCACCTAAATAGTGGGGTACCTTACAGGGCACTGCTGTGAACTTCACAAAAAGGGTGCCAAGTCTTCACCTCACTACAGCTCCCTTATAGGTCATGGTGAGCCCCCCAAACCACCTACAGAATCTACCCCCCAATAGCCCTTATGGCTGCAGGAGCCACTTATATGCCAGTAAAAAGGGTTTTGGGGGTGTATAGGGGAGTGCACATGTTTAAGTATCAATGCAGTGATTACAGAGGCTTATGGGCATGAGTCCTCCTCTCCATGAGTCCCTAACCCACCCTCAAGACGGCTTAAGCCGCCTCTGTGCTGGATGACTAGGCTTTCCTATGCCAGGCTGCCAGGTGATGATGGTCTGGAGGCTGAATTTTAAAGGGGGTATTAATATTTTTATAGGATGGGGGGTCGGTGATCACTGGGGTAGTGTGTGGGGGTCTGTTTTATGTGTTTGCAGTGCTTATCTGGTGACTTTAGTTGGTTTTTTGAGACAGACCATGTTTTACATGGTCTAAGTCACAACATCCAAGTTCCGTCGATCCTGGGCTGTATAACTTTGGTTATACATGCTGTACGACTAAGTCTAAGCCGGCCCACATCCCACCCAGCTCCCGTCCTCGACAGTCCTCCTGAAACGCCCAGTTTAGCTTTGGTCATTCAGCGGCATTATGAAGGCTTAGGTCATTTAGAAATACATCTAAAACCCGTTTTTAACATCGGCACTTGGACATATTTGGACAATGTTCGTCCAAGTGCTGACAGGCCAGTTTTTAGACGTTTTTCTCTTTCGATTATGAGCCCCATTATGTTTGGTTTTAAATTTGTAGAAAGTAAGCATATAATTTATATTTATCTCTAATATCTTGTTTTGTTTGAAATTATGGTTTTGGAATGATATTTTTACTATGCTCTATTTTATGAATTGTGATTTTTATTTCTTGTGAAATTAAATCACGTCAAGCACGTCCTTGTGTTACTTGGAGTACTTTTAATAAAGACTTTAGATCTGGATTTTGTTTGGTCTGCTTATTTGTTTTTCCCCTACAGTAGATCTAGTGGACCTGCTGCCTTCTTGTTGTCTTACCCCTAATAATAATAACTTCAAATTTAATACAGGATTCACATAAATAATTATATACTGTGTATATAAATTGTATGAAACTTGTAGCATGTTGGCTAGCCGACCACCTTCCTTTTCAAACATCCCTATTACTCTCCTAGGAGCTACCATTTCTCTGGTTGACCATTTCCGCTATTTGGGAGTCTTGCTGGATTCCAAATTGACATTCATAGCTCATACTTCTGCCCTTTGTAAAACAAGTTTCTACATACTGAGAAAGTTGCATACTACATGCCAATATTTTGATAAGCCCTCCTTTTATTCAGTAGTCTTACTACTACTACTATTAATTATTTCTAAAGCGCTACTAGATGTACGCAGTGCTGTACAGAGTCACAAAAAAAGAAGAAAACAGTCCCTGCTGGAAAGAGCTTATAATCTAAACAGATAAGACAGACAAACAGGATGTCATAAGAACATAAGAATTGCTGCTGCTGGGTCAGACCAGTGGTCCATGTTGACCAGCAGTCCACTCATGCAGCAGCCCTTATGTCAAAGACCAGTGCTCTAAATGAGTCCAGCCTCACCTGCGTACATTCCAGTTTAGCAGGAACTTGTCCAACTTTGTCTTGAATCCCTAGAGGGTGTTTTCCCCTATAACAGACTCCGGAAGAGCGTTCCAGTTCTCTACCACTCTCTGGGTGAAGAAGAACTTCCTTACGTTTGTACGGAATCTATCCCCTTTCAGCTTTAGGGAGTGCCCTCTCGTTCTCCCTACCTTGGAGAGGGTGAACAATCTGTCTTTATCTACTGAGTCTATTCCCTTCAGTATCTTGAATGTTTCGATCATGTCCCCTCTCAGTCTCCTCTTTTCAAGGGAGAAGAGGTCCAGTTTCTCCAATCTCTCATTGTACGGCAACTCCTCCAGCCCTTTAACCATTTTAGTCACAGATCCAAGATGGCGTCTGGCTGGACGCGCTGAGACGCCGCTCTGAAGATTTTTCTTAAACAATTTTCAATCATTTGCAAGTGGCTCTTTTACTCACCCGATGCCTAAACGGAGGGGCCGTAGCACCGCTGGTGCCTCGCGGCCCACGGCCACCCCCGCGGCTGGAGACATCGGGGAACTCATCAGGCGGATGCAGGGTATTTTTTCGGCGTCGGAGGGAGGCCCGCAGAGGAGTAGCGGCGTCAGTGAGGCCGTGGAGATTCCTCCGGGATTGGAGACATCGTTGAGCCCCGACGTTAGGGCGCCGCCCCCGCAACCTCAGCTAAGCAGCTCTCCAAGGGGTAAGGTAACCCCGGAGGTCGGGGTTTTGTCTTCCCCTGAGGCAAGTAGTCCATCACAGAGCCTGCTGACAGGAGCTCCTATGGATATGAGCTCCTTTGAAGAAGCTGAGGGGGAATCATCTGAGAGGCGAGTTAACCTTCAGGGACAGCGTAAACTTAATCAACTGGACGGTGAGCACTATGACATTTCTTTACCTGTATTTTCTTTGGAAAAACCCTCAGAAGTAACTCTGGACTCACTATGGGATCTTATGGCCGGACTAGTGAAGACCATAAGTCCCAAACTTCAGTTAATTGAGGGGAAATTATCTCAACATTCTACTGAACTTAAAGATTTGAAAAAGGATATGACTGCCTCTAATTTCTCGGTTCAAAAGCTTGAACAGGACATTAAATCATCCAAACAATTACAGGAAGCTTTAATGAAAGACAATATCAATCTTAGAAGAAAAATGGAGAACTTAGAAAATAACTCTAGATACAATAACTTAAGAATCATTAATTTTCCTAAGCTTCCATTGACACCTCCTAGAGAAATGTTTAAAAGATATTTTCTTGAAGTTTTGGGGGCCTCAGAAGATTCATTACCTCCTTTATCACGAGTCTATTATTTACCTAATAAGACTAAATTACCAAAAAAGCCGTCGGATCAAGGACTATTGGATGTATCAGAGTTATTGGAAAAATCAGATAAAGAGGTTGTAGAACCGAGTACTTTGATTATAACAGTAGCTCTCTCTATTGATAAAGCATGGTTGTTAAAACTGTTCTTTAAAAATAGACAGAAAGAATTTATGGGTTGTAAAGTCCAGGTATTTCCTGATTTATCACGAGAGACGCAAAGGCGTCGTCGTGAATTTCTTTTGTTGAAGCCAGGTGTTATATCTTTGGGTGCTACTTTTTATTTGCGACACCCTTGTAAATGTATAGTCCATCACCGATCAGTTAAATATGTTTTCTTTGAGCCTAGTCAGTTGACTTCTTTTTTAGCGCTCTCCCGATTGGAGGTAGAAAAATCATAAGCTCTATGACTATAGGTTAATCCCAGCAATCAGCCTTCCAGCTAACTTTATGAAAGAGTGTACATTAAGTTCAATTCTTTAATTTTGGCTTTATTTTATAAGAAATCTTGGATCCAATTTAGAGGACTTGAGCATTTTAGTTAATATATGATTTAATGTTATTGGAATGTTTCTTGCTTTATTTAGAATTGCTAATTTGCTTTCTGTACAAGGTATTCTTGATTATATGATTTGAAAATCAATAAATATATTTAAACATAACCATTTTAGTCACTCTTCTCTGGACTCTTTTGAGTAGTACCGTGTCCTTCTTCATGTACGGTGATTAGTGCTGGACGCAGTGCTCCAGGTGAGGGCGCACCATGGCCCGATACAGCGGCATGATAACCTTCTCCAATCTGTTCATGATCCCCCTTCTTTATCATTCCTAGCATTCTGTTCGCCCTTTTCACCACCACCACGCATTGCGCAGACTGCTTCATCGACTTGTCAATCAGAACTCCCATGTGTCTTTCCTGGGAGATTCTCCAAATACAGCCCCAGACATCCTGTATTAGTGCATGAGATTTTTGTTATCGACATGCATCACTTTACACTTATCCACATTAAACCTCATTTGACATGTTGATGCCCATTTCTTGAGCTTGATTATGTCATATTGCAGATCTTCGCAATCCCCATGTGTCTTCACTACTCTTAATAACTTCATATCGTCCGCAAATTTTATCACCTCACTCGTCGTACCAATGTCCAGGTCATTTATAAAGATGTTGAAGGGTACGGGTCCAAGCACCGAGCCCTCGGCAACCCCACTGGTGACGCTCTTTCAGTCCAAGTATTGTCCATTTACCCCCACTCTCTGTTTCCTATGTTCCAGCAAGTTTTTAATCCACGTGAGTATTTCACCCTCAATTCCATGGCTTGCAATTTTCCGAAGTAGTCGTTCATGTGGAACCTTGTCAAACACCTGAAAATCCAGATATACAATGTCAACCAGATCGCCCTGTTCTATCTGTCTGTTTACTCCCTCAAAGAAGTGCAGCAAGTTCGTCAAACACGATCTGCCTTTGCTGAAACCATGCTCACTGGCCCTCATCAGCCCGTGTCCATCTAGGTGATCAATGACGCAGTCTTTTATCAGTGCCTCTACCATCTTTTACGGTACTGAGGTCAGACTCACCAGTCTGTAGTTTCCCGGATCTCCCCTCAAACCTTTCTTGAAGATCAGCATACCATTTGCCACCTTCCAGTCTTCTGGAATATTTCCTGATTTGATCGACAGATTGGCTATTAGTTGAAGCAGTCCAGCTATAGTCCCTTACAGTTCCTTGATGACCCTCGGATGGATGCAATCCGGTCCCGGGGATTTATCACTCTTAAGCCTATCAATCTGCCTACATACCTCCTCTAGACTGACCGTCAACCCTGCCAGTATCCTGTCTTCATTTCCAGCATATAGCCTGATGGATTCTGGTATGCTGTGTATATCCTCTTCGGTAAATACAGATGCAAAAAAATGTGTTCAGTTTGTCAGTGATGGCTTTGTCCTCCTTTAGCATTCCCTTTATTCCATGGTCATCCAACGGCCCCACCGCTTTCTTCATGGGTCGTTTCCCCTTAATATATCAAAAGAACGGCTTTAAGTTTTTTTGCCTCCTTGGCCATTTCTTCCTCGTAGTCTCTTTTGGCCCCTCTTACCGCCTTATGGCACCTGCTTTGATGTTGTTTGTGCTTTTTCCAGTTTTAGTCTGTTTTTGACCTTTTCCATTCCTTAAACCAGGGCTGCTTGAGTCCGGTCCTCAAGATCTACTGGCAGGCCAGGTTTTCAGGATATCCACAATGAATATGCATGAGAGATTTGCCTGCACTGCCTTCTTGGTATGCAGATCTCTCTCTCATGCATATTCATTGTGGATATCCTGAAAACCTGGCCTGCCAGTAGATCTCGAGGACCAGACTTGGGCAGCCCTGCCTTAAACAAAGTCTTCTTGTCTCTGATCGCTTCTTTCACCTCTACAGTGAGCCACACCGGTTTTTTTTGTTCTTTTTCCTCTTGGATCCCTTGTTGATACGTGGTATATATAAATTTTGTGCCTCGGTGACTGTGTCCTTAAAAAGGGACCAAGCTTGCTCTAGCATTTTTACAGTGCTTATCCTCTTCTCAATCTTCTTCCCCACCATGAGTCTCATCCCTTCATAATTCCCTTTTCAGAAGTTTAGTGCTGTGGCTGATGTTCTGGACCAATGTTTCATCCCTGCGTCCAGATCGAAGCGGATCATATTGTGATCTCCGTTTCCCAGCGTCCCTTCTCCATCTACATCTTATACCGGTTCTCGCAGTCCTTTTAGAATTAAATCCAGAATTGCATTTGCTCTTGTATTTTCCTTGAAAAGTTGTTCCTGGAAGCAATAGACTACAGCTTCCAGGAACTTGGTCTCCCTAGCGCATGGAAACAGTTTAAGGGGAATGGTTAGTTAATTAGTTAGTTAGTAAGGTGCCATCAACTCGTGTTTGAGTCCTAGTGACTTGATGGATTACAGATCTAAAAAGAGATTGGTTTTGTACTAGTCCAGTAAGGTCCTCCAGCATCATGCCCATGGTTGTTTTCAACATGTCCAGCTATCTGATTGCAGGCTGTCCTCTTTGCCTGGTTCCTTCGATCTTTCCAAACATAATGTCCTTCTCCAATGATCTTTCTCTTCTGACAGTGTGACCAAAACAAGATAGTCATTACTTCATCATTTGGGCATCGAGTGACATAGCCAGTTTGATCTCTTCCAGAATCGATTTGTTAGTTCTTCTGGTGGTCCATAGCACACATAAAATCCTTCTCCAGCACCAAAGTTCAAAAGAGTCAATCTTCTTTTTGTCTTGTTTCTGTAGTGTCCAGCTTTCGCATCCATAATTGACCACTGAAAAAATGAGCGTGGACAAGTCTGATCTTTGTTTGGAGTGTTATTTCCTTGCCTTTGAATATTTTTGTCAAGAGCCTTCATTGAGTGACCCAGTGCTATTCTGCGGAGTATTTCTTCCCTGCTAGTTGCTTTTTTGTTTACGAAAGAGCCCAGAAGATTGAAATCCTTTATAACTTCTATTCTACCATCTTCAAGCTCAAAATCTTCATCATTTTCCGTGTTCATGATCTTCAACTTGTTTAAGTTCAGTTCTAATCTCATGTTATGATTTTCAAAGCTATCTGAACACATGCAGGGCGTTTCAGCAACCCAGCTCTGAAACTTTCTATCCTGCTGGACTATTCTCCTGCTTTCCAATTTATCATCCTCATCTACTAAAGCAATTAAGAATTAAGAAGTCTGAACCCAGGGGAACAAACCTCTGAGGAAAACTGCTAAATGTGAGTAAATCTAATATATTTGTGCAATAAATTATATTTCAGAAAAGATATAAGGATTTCCTGCAAATGTTTCAGTGTGCCCAAGGTTTAGCTTTCTGATAGATTTAGCACACATCTGGGATAGCTTGCTAAACAAGACACTAATTGTAGCTTTACTGATAACACAGACTAATGTAAGATTATGGGTGCAAATAAATCTGTTATTAAGAAAATACAGAGGTTATAAAACACTGCCATCTGCCTCTTAACTCATTCATGGTCCTATGAGCATGTTACACCTTTACTCAAATAGCACCATTGGCTCCCAGTAGCTTATCAGGTTCAATAAAAAATGTTATCATTCTGGCATTTAAAGCCTTTAAACAGAAAAAAGCAGATTACTTGTCACCTCTGACCATCCCTTATTCTAGTGTATCACAAACTGTGTGCTGCAGCACACTAGTATGCCACCTGAGATTTCAAGTGTGCTGCGAGATGCCAAGGAGGAGGAGAGGCACCAGCTGACTGCCTACATGACATGCCTTTCACGGCGAGAGGTACATCCAATAGACAGTCAACTGCCGCCAGCATCTCTGCTCCTCCCTGGAGTCTCTCCTCCTCTCCATGTCTTCTTTTGCAGCACCCCCTACTAGCAGCTCATGGTCCTTATGGAGGGCCTCCATGCAAGCACAGATGTCAATGTGATGACATCACGCATGTGCATGATTTTATCGCATCAACGTTCACGCACTTCCAGGTGCCCTCGAGCCGTGGCCACTGGTTTAATGTGCCATGGCTCGCAAAGTTTGCGAGACACTGCCTTAATCTCTGGTCTGCATTCTTAGATCTTTAAATGACCACTGGATGGTCTTACCTAGACCTCAACTCACAAAACTTGAAACTACCCATGACAGTGCTTTCTTTTTCACAGGCCCCTTCCTCTGGAATAACCTGCTTACCATTCGAGCAGAAGGATCATTCAAAACCTTTAAAGTCCTTTTGAAAACCTGGCTCTTTGAGCAAGCCTACTCTTCCTAAGCAGATTTTAGGCTGTTACTTGAAGCTCACCTGTTCCCTAATGGGGCTGTCAGTTTGTAACATAATATGAATATGATTCTGTCCTATACATATGATGGAGTTCCTTTCCCAACTTGATTTTAGTGTGCTTAGTTCTGCATGTCAGTTTTTAGCAGTATATTAAATGTCAAATAAATAATACTGAATACATTATTTTAACATGATCATGTTCCGTGGAATCTCCTCTTTTCCCAGCTTAACTAGCCTAGAGATATTAGTATGGATGACAAGAAGACCCAGGATGGGACTTGGGGACAGGGGGTTTCCTAAGTGTATATATCTGCCCTTCTTCCCAAAGATAATCAACTTCTACCCCTCCAAGTCAAGGAATCTCCCATCCCCCAAGTCTCCAGATCTTTCTAAACCTTCATCATGTACCCCTGAGGCTGGAGAGGCCACAGATGAGGAAAGCTGTCTACTTCAATACTGTTGCCTTGTTGATTCTGTGCCAACTGGCAGCATTGCAGTCTTCTACTTTGAACTGTGTGTATTGTGATTTGGGACTTGGCAGTTTCAGAGGCTACTTGGAGGATGCTCAGAGCTCTGACAATAATGGACAAAGAAGAATCAGGTCACCCTATGCTAAGGATATGGTGATATAAAACTCAAGATACTGTAATTACCTGGACTGTATTAACTCAGTCAAATTACCTTTCAAACAGGCCTGTGAATTAAAAAGTAGATTTGGGACACATGATAAACACTACATGAGTCCTCTAAAAGCTTTATACAAATTGGGCTGCTCATAGTTATGTCTTTCCATGCTGCTGTGCTCTGAAGGGCTCTTCACAGCATTTGTAGTGACCATTGAACTAGTCTTCTCCACATAGCCAGAAAGAGGCAGAGTGAGTTCCCCAAATGAAGGGACAAAAAATGGATTCCTGATGAAGCATTCTGAGGATTGGACAACAAAGTAAGTATCAAGCGGAGTAAAAAAAAAAAAAAAAAGCACGAACCAGTGAAAACGGCTTACTCTTAACAGGTAATAGGTGTCAATTGCCAGTGGGTTATATAAACCCAGTGGCGTACCAAGGGGGGACTGGGGGGGGCGGTCCACCCCGGGTGCAAGCCCTGAGGGGGTGCTCCCGGCCTTGAAGCCGTTGGTGTCCAGTCCCCCCCCCGACGTCCGGATTCTCCCCCCCAGTCCCCTCCCCCGCACCGTTTGCGGTGGAGAAGCAGCCTGCAGTGGGATCGCGATGCCAGCGATTCCTGCGCTGCTTCCTCTGCCGCGATCCCACCCCTCCTCTGATGTCAGAGGAGGGGCGGGACCATGACAGAGGAAGCAGTGCCGAAGCAGCGCAGGTATCGTTGGCATCGCGATCTTGCTGCGGGCTGCTTCTCTACCGTAGGTGGTGCGGGGAGGCCAGGGGGATGAGCGGTCCTTCGGGGTGGGGTGGGACATCAGGCCTTCAGGGTGGGGCGGGCAGGCAGGCCTTCAAGGGGGGGGATAGGCCTTCAAGGGGGGGACAGGCAGTCAGGCCTTCAAGGGGGACAGGCAGGCAGGCCTTCAAGGGGGGGACAGGCAGGCAGGCCTTCAAGGGGGACAGGCAGGCCTTCAGGGGGGGGCAGGCCTATGGGAGGTTCAGGCCTTCAAGGGGGGGAACAGGCCTTCAGGGGATGCAGACCTTTAAGGGGGGGACAGGCCTTCAGGGGAGGGGGGCCCTGGTGTAGAAGTACACAGAGGTAAGGGAGGGTTCAAAGGGACGCGCATATGCCGGATTTTGGGTGGGAAGAAATAATGGGTCTGAAAATAGAGGAGGGAGAGAGATGATGGACCATGGTTTTTAGGGAGGGAAGGAACAGAAAGGGAGAGAAGTTGGACACAAGGGATGGTGTGGAGGGGGTGATAGAGATACTGGATAGGAGGGTAGTTGGGAAAAGAAAGGGAGAGATGATGGACCCTGGAGTGGTAGGGAAGGAGGGAGAGATGCTGGATGAAAGGGTAGTTAAGAAAAGATGGATCTGTGGAGGGAGATGAAAAAAGGAAAGATACCAGACCTCCTGGGGAGGGAAGGGAAATGGGCAGGACAAAGATGGCAGATGGATGGTTAGCATGGAGAAAGAAGAAAGAAGGAGACCCTGGCAACAAGTTATCAGAAGACAACCAGAGCCTTGGACCAACAAGATTTGAAAAATAACGAGACAACAAAAGGTAGAAAAATGAATTTTATTTTCTGTTTTGTGATTACAATATGTCAGATTTGAAATGTGTATCCTGCCAGAGCTGGGGTTAGACTGCAAACTAAGCTAGGATTTAACAGAGAGAAGAAAAGTCCTTTTTGTTTCTTTATTTTATTTACAGCATAGCGCCAGTGTGGTTAGGAGAAGCCAAAGGGGGGTAAAAAAGCTATAAAATAAACTCACCAGGATGTTTGAAAAAAAAACACCCAATTAGGCAGGAAAATCGAATCGAAAAACCAATTCAATAGGCTGAATCGAATCAAAATTTTATTTTTTTTTCCTGAATCAGGCAGCACTAGTTTGCGCTACTGTCTTAGACTTTAGGACCTGGGATTGGGGAGAGATGGCAACCTTAGTACTTAATAATGCAAGTGAAACGAGGATTTGGTCAGACTTTTGAAGGGTCTGCAGAAGAAAAATATTGTATAGGCCGGGGACATGAGACAGCAGGAAACGGGAACTTTTCTTCCTTCTATTTTAGTGAATGGCAAGGCTGAGGATGTCAGAGAGTTCAGTTAAAATATGTGCTTCATAAGAAAATATAATAATGTGTTTTATAAAGTTTATAAGCATTGCTGGCTTACCGGGTGAGGTGTTCCTAATGGTGGTGGTGGTGGCAGTGTGTCAATGTGTTGAGAGTAAGAGGTGGTCTGGGAAATTCTGCTGAGCAAACTCCAGGCCCATTTCCACCCCCCAGTTAGTCCACTCCACTCAACTGGTTCACACACTGAGTGGGTCTTTGGGTGTTGTACCTGGGTAGTTGTTTGGGGATCTCTTTCAGTGGTTTGTCAGTATCTCCTTGTGGTCCAAGGAAGGAAACTTTGTTAACCTTAGCATTGACCTTCAGAATATGTTTATAACAGCGCTGCTTGTGTGGCTATGTAGTGATCGAAAGAAAAAAACAGACCTTTGCACATTTTTGCACTATATGGTGGGTGTATGAGGAGATTCACATTTCCTGCACAGCTAAGTCCTTGTGAAGTTACCTTGTTCTTTTTGTATTTGACATCTAGCAAGGTCTCTGTTTGGAAGGAAAGATCAAGCTTAAAAATGAACTGGCCAGAAGTTATGGTAAAAGCTTCAAACCCTTCTTTAGATATGTGAAAGGGAAAAAACCGACAAAAGAGGCGGTGGGACCCCTGGACGACCAGGGAAGAAAAGGGTACATCAAGGAAGATAAACAAATTGCAGACAAACTAAATTCCTTCTTTGCGTCCGTCTTTACGGAGGAGGATACCGCAAAAATACCAGAAGCAGTGAAAGTGTTTAGTGGAGTAATAGAAGACAGCCTCACCACAGTTGAAGTGGAGTTGGACCAGATATACTACCAGATCGACAAACTTTAAAGTGACAAATCCTCTGGACCGGATGGAATTCACCCGAGAGTTTTAAAGGAATTGAAGGTTGAAATCGGAGAGCTATTGCAAAAACTTGCCAATCTGACAATCAGAACTGGACAGATACCAGATGACAGGAAGATAGCGAACGTCACGCCAATTTTCAAAAAAGGATCGAGAGGGGAACCGGGCAACTACAGACCTGTGAGCCTTACGTCTGTCCCTGGAAAGATGGTTGAAGCACTAATCAAGGATAGCATAGTCCGGCACCTAGATACACACGACTTGATGAAACCCAGTCAACATGGGTTCAGGAAAGGGAAATCATGTTTAACGAATTTACTTCAATTTTTTGAGACCGTGAACAAGCAAATTGATAGTGGAATGCCGGTGGACATAATATATTTGGACTTCCAGAAAGCGTTCGACAAAGTTCTACATGAAAGACTTCTCAGGAAACTACAAAGCCATGGAATAGAGGGAGCAGAGAGTGGGCATAAATGGGAAGTTCTCAGACTGGGAGAAAGTGACTAGTGGTGTGCCCCAGGGCTCGGTTCAGAGAGTGGGCATAAATGGGAAGTTCTCAGACTGGGAGAAAGTGACTAGTGGTGTGCCCCAGGGCTCAGTTCTTGGGCCGATCCTATTTAATATTTACATCAATGACCTGGAAGAAGGAGTATCCAGTGAGATCATTAAGTTTGCAGACGACACAAAGCTATGCCGGGCAATCAGATCGCAGGAGGATAGCGAGGAACTCCAGAGCGACTTGTATCAGTTAGAGAAATGGGCAGAGCAATGGCAGATGAAGTTCAACGTGGAGAAATGCAAGGTAATGCATTTAGGTAGTAAGAATAAGGAACACGAGTATAGAATGTCAGGCGCAACTCTGGGTAAGAGCAAACAAGAAAAGGACCTGGGTGTACTGATAGATAGGACCCTGAAGCCGTTGGCACAATGCGCGGCAGCGGCAAAGAAAGCAAACAGAATGTTAGGCATGATAAAGAAAGGAATCACGAATAGATCGGAGAAAGTCATAATGCCGCTTTATAGAGCAATGGTCAGACCACACTTGGAATACTGTGTCCAACATTGGTCTCCCAACCTAAAGAAGGATATAAAACTGCTGGAGAGGGTGCAGAGACGAGCAACGAAGCTAATAAGAGGTATGGAGAACTTGGAATATGAGGCACGACTCAAGAAACTGGGACTGTTCTCCCTTGAGAAGAGGAGGCTGCGAGGGGACATGATCGAGACGTTCAAAATGCTGAAAGGCATCGATAAAATAGAGCAGGAAAATAAATTATTTATATTGTCCAACGCGACACGGACAAGAGGACATGGTTTGAAGCTAAGGGGGGGACAAGTCCAGGACAAATGTCAGGAAGTTCTGCTTTACACAGCGAGTGGTAGATGCCTGGAATGCTCTCCCAAAGGAGGTTATTAAGGAATCCACTGTGCTAGGATTCAAAGGCAAATTAGATGCACATCTCCTTACGAGAGGCATAGAGGGATATGGGTGACTAAAACTACATCAGGTACACCTGACTGGGCCTCCGCGTGTGCGGATCGCCAGACTCGATGGACCATGGGTCTGATCCGGAGATGGCAGTTCTTATGTTCTTAAGCAGATAGCGTTGCTGGTTTTTAGAAAGGTTTGGACAAATTCCTGGAGGAAAAGTCCATAGTCTGTTATTAAGACATGGGGGAAGTGTCTGCTTGCCCTAAATCGGTAGCATGGAATGTTGCTATTCTTTGGGTTTTGACCAGGTGCTAGTGACCTGGATTGGTTACCATGAGAATGGGCTACTGGGCATGATGGACCATTGGTCTGACCCAGTTAGGCTATTCTTATGTTATGTTCTCATCTGTAGGGGCCTTTGTTTTCACTTCTTATTTTAATGAATTTTTTTTCTGGGAACTTATCAGTGTTTTTTATAATGGGAACAAAAATGGAAGAGAATTAATGTGTGTGGAATGGGGGATAACTAATTTCTTCAGCTAAATAATTCAATCCACCTCAACCAAACATAGGAGAACTCATGCACCATTCACACACCCTCCAACCAAAAACGTCAAAAGGAAAAAAACTGTTCGACAACCTCCTAACACTCGACCCCCAACTCTACAACCTATTGACCTCGACCACAGACTGCAAAACCTTCAAAAAGAAATAAAAACCCTTCTATTCAAAAACACATAAAACCGAACTAACACAATCAGAACTGTCCCAAGCATCACCTGCAATTACTCCATATGTACTTCTGATGTCATGACAATTCAGACATAATTTATGTTATGTTATGTTATGTTAGGAATAATGGTTACATATATGAGGTTCAATAAAAGAAAATTTTCACTGCCTGTTTCTATTCTGACCATTTATTCCGTTTCATGGTTATTACAAAAAATATTTTTTTACATGGGGGAGTGTCAAAAAATGATGGGCCCCGGGTGCCACATACCCTAGGTACGCCACTGTATAAACCCTTTAAGAAAAAATACTGAAATTGTTTTTCAAAAATAGAGACAAAGAATTTCTTGGACATAAGATACAGATGTTCCCAGATGTGACAAAGGAAACCCAAAAACGTAGACGACAGTTTTTGCTTCTTAAACCAGGGGTGGCAGCAGTGGGGGGAGTTTTCTTTTTACGATATCCATGTAAATGTATTGTAAAATATAGATCCAATACATATATATTCTTTGAACCATCTCAGTTAACAGGTTTTCTCACCATGAAACGCCTTGAAGGGGGTCCAATAACAATAACATCAAGTTAATTTAGTAGTTAATCCTGTAACCACAGTCAGGAAATCGCTATCTTATTGTTTAATTGGATGATTCCATTTTCCTCTTTTTTTCACTCATTAACATTCTTGGATCTATAAATAATGGACTAAAGATTGATTAAGAAAACTATTTTCTTTGTATTTTATATCCATTTATTATATAATGTAATGTCTTTCTCAATAATCTGAACAAGAAAGTTTTTTCTTGATGGTTTTCATGTTAAATATAAATAAAGAATTTAAAAAAAGAAAAAATACAAACCAGTAAAGTTTTTCCAATTGTTAATATAATACAATATAAATAAAAGAATTATGTAAAAGAAACACGTAACACAATAAGTTAATACACATAATTTGTATTCACATATTAAGTTAGTGGGTTTGGAAATATGAGAGGTTTTTTGTAGGATCCATGACTGAAATCTGGAACTGATAAGACTCAGACTTTAATCTTTGCTATTTCACCAGTTTCTGAGAAGGTTTCTGAGCTCCTTTTCCCTCTCATAACCTATTACCTGTTATTGTCAAATACAGTATATTTTATTGAGCCCAAGAACAGCAGACAAAGAACACAGTAATACAGCAAAACCAGCTCAGAGTTTCAACAAGTATCAAACCAGCCCCCACTTATTACCTGTTGCAAACCAGTTTCACTGGCACCCACAAAAAATGCTTTTTAGGTTAGAAAACTAGTGCAGTAGATTCCTAGGAAAGCAAGAAGTAGGAGAACATGTTTGTTTCTCTCTGCCAGGAAAGAGGAGAATAGATTCACAATAGTTTTTTTTTTAAAAACCAAAAATCTAGTACAGCAAAACCTTGAATTGCAAGTAACTTGGGGCTCCTTTTATCAAGCCGAGCTAGCGGTTTAACGCGTGTAATAGTGCGTTTTAAACCGCCGGCCACGCTAGCCGCTACTTCCTCCTCTTGAGCAGGCGGTAGTTTTTAGGCCAGCGCGGGGATTAGCGCGTGATGAAAAGTCACACACATTAACCCCACTGGCGTGGCTTGATAAAAGGAGCCCTTGGTTTGCAAGTGTTTTGCAAGATAAGCAAAACATTTGATTAAATTTTAACTTGATATACAAGCAAAGTCTTGCAATACGAGTACGTAGAGTATTTTGTATTAAAAGTTTTTGGGTTGTGGAATGAATTGTCTGAGTTTCCATTATTTCCTTTGGGGAAATTTGCTTTGATATACGAGTGCTTTGGATTACAAGCATGCTTCTGGAATGAATTATACTTACAAACCAAGGTTTTACTGTATAAGAACTGAGAATAACATATCACATTAAGTGCAGAAAGGTCAAAGAGAAGAGATATAATATTGCATAAATTACAAATAAAAGAAAGCCAAAGCTTGCAGGGGTACTGGGGTACTTTTAGCGAAAGATATCTACAAGAATTTCTCACAGTTAATGCTTGGTTGCATTTCCTCCTCCGTCTCTATTAAAACTCTGTGTAAACATACCCAGCTAGGGCTGAGCGAAGACCAACAAATACATCACTTTTAAAAGATGAGCATTCCAAGAATTCATGAGTTTTGTTTTGAATTAGGGATGGATTCCTGAGCTTCATCATCCTAGGCCGAAACATCAATGCCAAGGTTTGTTGCAAAGGCCACAGTCTTCAACTCTATGGCGACATTCACAGGGGGGTGCTGAAAAGTTCTCGGTCCAACCAAGAAGGGAATGATGCGGAGCCACTAAACTTACAAATTATTCCACCTATTCACTCCTAAGTTCAACACACTCGGTACATCATGTCTGAAGTTTCTGTAACCCTTCCAAAAGATACTTTGGTCACTGAAATACTGCATCGCTGCTGCAGTCAACTCTGAATCACTCAAGTTGTTGCCTTTAAAACTCTTTAAGGTCTGGAAACAGAAAATAGTCACATGGAGTAAGATCTGGTGAGCAGGGTAGATGGTCTATGCACAGAAACCCGAATTGCATCACAACATTCATCATTTTGCCAGTCTTGTGAGCAGGTGCATTATCTTGCAAAAAAAGAACACATTTTCACAGCTTCTCTCTCCCGCTGCATCACAACATCCCGCCCTACACACACACACACACTGCCTCCAACCCCTCTCCCTTGTACTTTTAATTAGAAGACTGACCAAAGAGATGCCTTCTCCCTCCAGCCAATTGACCCACCTCTTCCAAAATGGGCCTTCCCCTCCCAAGGGGCCTTATACAATCTGGGCCAATCAGAGCCTTGGGCCCTTTCCCGGATGCACTGGGAAGAGACCTAAAGCTCTGATTGGCCCAGACACCCCATACGAGGTGACTTAGGCGGCTGCCATTGTGTAGAGGCGGGCCTGCCAGTCGGAAGGTGTAGGCATCCTTCTAGCTGGCCATACTACAAAAAGTACAGGGGGGTTGGGGTGGGGGTTCGGGATTATCAGCATTGGGGAAGTCATGGTTATGGTGGGGGGGGTTGAGGTTCAGGGATATTGGTGGCTGGGGAGGGTCATGGATTCGGGGAGCACCTTCAGGCAGAAGGAAGTGGGCATCCCTCCTGCTTATCGTGGTTGGGAGGGTGCTTCGGGGGTTCCAGCAGGATATCAGGGGACCCTGCCATAGCCGCACAGCTGATTGTGGCAGAGGTATTTCCCCTCAATCAGCTGAGCCGGCACAACTCCACAAATAGGGTTACCAGATGTCCAAATTTCCCCGGACATGTCCTGCTTTTCGAGTCTGGACGGCTTTTCAAAACCCAGCACTTTGTCCAGGTTTTGAAAAGCTTCCAGTTAGCAGCAACGTCGGGACCGCATCTGATGCAACTCGCCTGTAGAAATGAAAACTGAGGGGCAGCAGCACAGCCCTCTGGGAGGAGAGATGGAACCGTGCACAAAGATGATTGGCAGCTTCTGCAAGGAAACTCGTGGTTTTGGGGTGACTACCCATTAATTCAGGATCTCTGCTCCTGTTGCATTGGAAATGGTGATTTTAGAAAGCCTCTAAAGCAGTGGTTCCCAACCCTGTCCTGGAGGACCACCAGCTAGTTGGGTTTTCAGGATAGACCTAATGAATATGCATGAATGAGATTTGCATGTAATGAAGATGATAGGAGTGCAGATCTGCCCCATGCATATTCATTAGGGCTCTCCTGAAAACCCAACTGGCTAGTGGTCCTCCAGGACAGGGTTGGGGACCACTGCTCTACAGCAAACTGAGTAAACAGCATATTTTTTCATGTATTTTAGGAGCAACTACCCCCAGCACTAATCCACTAGCCTTCTCCCACTTTCTCCTGTTACAATTCAGGGACAAATACTGTAGGAAAAATAAAGCCTAACAACTTGAAATCTGAGAAAGTGATTGTCCTCGCATAACATTGATGGGTGGGTACTTTCTTCAGCTTCACAAGATGTGGAAGAGAAGATGCCACATTACAGACAGAGATTGTGGTTTTGCAAAGTGATCTCATCTTGAGTGATGCCATGTCATGTGAGGAAAGCCAAAGTTGAAAAAGCCTAGAGGAGTATGAGAGAAAAGTGCTGCCTTGTGATAGGAACAGAAGGATCTGATTCCACGTCTGATTGGCTCTTTGTGACAAAATACCTATACAGTACTCCCCCCGATATTCGTGGGGGTTCCGTTCCAGGAACCCCTGTAAATCTTGAAAAACCACAAATATGGTTTTTCGTGGGGGGAGACTGGAGAGGGCAGCCGGAGTGCCGGCAAGTGCAGGAAATCACGCAGCTCCTGATTGGTAAGGCCCGACTTAGTGCAGGAAGAGGCGGTCAGAGAATACAGCGAGTGATTTCCTGCACTCGCCGGCACACTGGCTGCCCTCTCCTGTCTCTCCAGCTGTCCTCTCCTTGTCGGCGGTTCGTGGCCAGAAAATACCGCGAATGACCGGGACCGCAAACCGCTTACCACAAATGACCAGGGGAACACTGTACACCAATCCATTACAATTGTTTAAATAATTGATCCTGTGTATGAATCAGGAAGATGAGGGATGCTTTATTTTCTAACATGCCCCTTGTGCTATCCCTTTTAAGTTGTCTTTGATGTCTGCATTTTAAATCAGATGGTGTGCCCCATTGAGGCCTGTGTTCTTCATTTATTTGAGCAGAAGTCTGGCCTAGTGGTTAGAACTGCTGCCTCAGCACACTGATGTTGTGAGTTCAATCCCAGCCTGCTTCCTGTGACTGGGCAAATCACTTAGGCCCTCTTTTACTACGGTGCGTTAACTGATTAGCGTGCACTAAGGGCTCCTTTTACGAAGGTGCGCTAGCATTTTAAGCGCACGCACCGGATTAGCGCACGCTAGCCGAAAAACTACAGCCTGCTCAAGAGGAGGCGGTAGCGGCTAGCTCGCACGCTATTCCGCACGTTAAGGCCCTAACACGCCTTTGTAAAAGGAGCCCTAAATACTAACACGTGCCTGTTAGTCTATAGACGTGTTCGAGTTTAGCGCGCACTAATTTGATTAGTGCACGCTAATCACTTAGCATACCTTAGTAAAAGAGGGGGTTAATCTCTCCATTTCCCCAGGTACCACAGTTCGATTGTGAGCCTGTCAGGACAGATAGGGAAAATACTTGAATACCTGACTACTATTCAGTGTATTGTAAACCACTTTGAGTGAATCTCTTCATGAAATAGGTCATTAATAAAGTCCAATAAATAAATTCATCCTATTTAGAACATTGCAACTTTTCTTCCTCCCTCTCCCCCAAACACCAAAACAACAAGAATAGCTTCAAGAACAGCATAGATTATTATATTTAATTATTTTAGGATACATAGAATGAAATTGGGAATCTAGGTTTGATGATTCTATTAATAATGTGGTACTTGCCAGTCCCTACATATAATAAATGGGCCAAAGGTATGCAAAGAATTAATCAATGATCAATGGAAGTTAAGAACTGTAGCCTGTCAAGCACATATATGGACTACCAGTTGGTTTCACTGCTGGTCAGAGGATGAGCTTCTCTGCATTATATGCATGGACTTGTAGTTCTATTTTTCATAAGAAAAGGAAGCCTGCAATCCCACAATCCTATGCAAAGAGGACAAGATCAGCCTGAGTAACAGAAAGGGAATCACTTTGCAACTCTAGCTGAGAAAGTTTAGTCCACTGATGCATCTTAATCTTTCTTGAATATGGATTTAGCTTACTAAAGATGAAGAGGTTTAGGGCAACGATTTTAGAATGGTCTCAATCCTTTTCTGCAGTTGCAGGCTCAAGGCAAGTTACACTGAGGTACAGTAGGTATTTTTCTGTCGGTGGAGTGCGTACAAAGAAGTGTTACCATTTAGCAGCGCGCTGAAAGCAAAAAAGTTTCAAGTTTCTAATTTATTTTCAGGTTTATTTACAATTTGATTGGATCGCTTTTACAGAGTTTCTCATGGGCCTCTTCGCATTCAGGGCGCCACAAATTGGTAGCACCACTTTGTAAAAGGAACTCTTAAATCTGTAGCTGAAGCAATGGAAGGTTAGGTGACTTATGCAAAATCATGGAAATTTGCAGGAGGTTTCGAACTGAGCTTCCTGGTTCTCAGTCTGCTGCTCTAACCATTAGCCTATTTCTCCACTCCAGCAGCAAATAAGTTATAGAATGATAACAGACCTTCGTACCGAACCTCAGTCATTGCAAAAGTTTCGGAAACACTTATAGGTAAAACTCTATTATGGAAAGAACAAGATTAGGAGGAAAATGGTTGATCACGGTCAACTGGTTGGTATTTATAGCAATTTAATCAAACAAGAGAGACTCCTGCCTGGTTAAGGCAGTTGGGGTGCTGAGATTGTACACACTAGGCAAGTAGAACTACTTAACTATGCCCAGTTAGTTATCTAAGTACTAGAACTGAATATTGGCTGGACCCAGATAACATCCAAAAGCCGAATTAGGCCCCCTTTTACTATGCCGCTTTAGAAGCCAGCTTCCCCATATGGCTAAAGCTCTTGAGTACAAAAAGATGATCAGAGAGATGAAAATCATTAATTACCTCCAGGTACCAGAGGAGAATGCTAATATGCAGCAATGCCAAAACCTTGTCCATTATCTTCAAACCTGTGGAAAGGGGCATGTGTGGAAAGGGGACTTCCTGATTTATATGGAAGGCTGAAACCATCTTTGGCAGGAAAGAAGGAACCATAAGCAGCGAGATCCCAGTCTCCATAAATTTGAGGAACGGCTCTCTGCAGGATAGCACCTGCTGCTCCGAGACTCTTCTTGCCGAAGCGATAAACACTAGGAAAACAATCTTAATAGTAAGATCCATTAGCAATGTCTCCTGTAAGGGCTCATATGAGGCCTTCCTGAGGGCATGCAAAACAATGTTAAGATTCCACATCAGAAATGACCGTCGCACAGGAGGACGCAATCGCAACACTCCCTTCAAAACTCTGGCTACATCTGGATGAGAAGCTATTGAAACTTTCTTCACTCAAGCTCTAAAACACAAGAGTCCTGCCACTTGCACTTTGAGAGAACCAACTGCCAGACCTTTCTCGAGATAGTTCTAAAGGGACGCTAAGATCACTGACCAGAGCTTTCAAAGGCTCCACATTCTCTTTAGCATACCAGCACTGAAACATTTTCCAAGCCTTAGCATAGACTGTAACAGTTGCCAGTTTCTTACTTAGGGTAACTATGATCATCTCCAAGAAGCTCTTCTGCGCTAATACTGGGCACTCAAGAGCCATGCCTTAAGTCCAAAGCATTCCAGATACTCCAGGACAACTGGACCCTGCAAAAGAAGAGTCGGATGAAGTGGCAGTTTGAGCTCCTTTTTCCTCTGTAGACCAGGGGCGTATCACGGGCGGGCCTAGAATGATCTGGCCTGCCCAGTTCAGGCTCAGGCCCATCCACCCAACAGCTACAGGACACTGGCAGTGGGTCTTACATGTTGCCAGTGGCTGACCCAGAAGCCTTCCCTCTGAGATGTTTGCATTTTGCATCAGAGAAAACACTTCTGGATCAGCCACCAACGGCAGGCAGGACCTGCTGCCAGCAGCCAGAAGAAAGAGGCTGCATGTGGGGGTGGGAAGGGAGGGAACATGAGAGGTGCAACGAGGATTATTGCTTGGATAACAGCAACAAAGATGGCTGCCGTAAGTAATCCGGTGGTTCTTGCATTGCCCATGCACCTGCGCCAATCAGGATTGTCTGATTTATTCTTGCCATGCTTGCTTCACTCTAGCTCAGTGAGTCTAAGTGGTTGGTGGTAGGACAACATGTCATTTCGCATCAGGCCCTGAGCACAGTACTTTTCAGATTTCCTTGCAAAAAAGAAAGATGACATGTCAGCATATTTTTATGAATGAAGTGTTTGCCCTAATTCACAGCTTGTTCCGATTGGCTGCCAGGCAACACCAGATGTGTCATGCACTGTAACTTCCTATAGAAGGGTAGGAAGTTTTACGTATATTTAAAATTTCTTATACCACCTAATCAAACTTTTAGGTGGTGTAAAATGAAAATGCTATAAAAACAAATTAAAAATTAGTAATGCTAAACAACACCAGGATATATTAGTACAACAAATGGCATGACATACAGACTTATTTCAAACAAATGGGAAAATGGGCAAGAACTACAATCTTTGGAGAAAAGAACACAGAGAAGGGAGAAAACAATAGGTAGGGATAAAAACAGACAAGCATTGTTTTAGTCCTTAAAAGAACAGTTATTGTCCAAACGCATCCTGGAACAAGAAGGTTTTTAACTTGGATTTAAATTGGTTTAGAGCAGACTGTACGTGTAAGAAATTAGGTAGCAAGTTCCAAAGGGAAGGTGCGGTGAATAAGCTGTCAAACCACCACCACCTCCATGGATGCACTCACTTTCCTGTCTTCTAGTTAGTTATTTCTCACACTGTCTAGCTGCGCTATAGCAACGATAAGAGTTAGTAGTAGTAATAGTAGTGAGGGAGGGAAAGAGAGAGGCCTGCCCACTTTGGACTTAGGCCCACCCAAAATTGGCTATCTGGATACACCACTGCTGTAGACAAACCAGATCCACATATCGCAGTCAACTTGGCCAATCTGGGGCGACCAGGATTACCTTACCCTGGCAGGTCACTATTCTTGGAATGACCCGGCCTATCATGGGCCACAGGGGAAACACGTACAACAGCCTTTTCTGTGGCCTCAGTTGTATTAGAGCATCCATGCCTGTGCTTCTGGACTCAAATCTTCAACCGAAGAAACGAGAGACACCATCAGATCAAACGTCAGATGCATTCATCGACGCACAATGCTGTTGAAGACTTTCCGGGACAGTGACCACTCCCCCGGGGTCCAGGGTTTGCCAGCTGAAAGATACCTTCCAACCTACAAGTAGAAGGAGAAACTGAGGAGCTACAGCACAGCCCAGTGATGCAGGAAGCAGAGCCAAAAAATATAAATGATGCTTTCTACATGATTAGAGGAGAATAACCCACTGGTTCAAGACTTATATACATTTTGCACTAGAATAAGTATTTAAAAGCTGCTTGCACACATATCCATAGGCTGGCATAATTTTCTTTGCAAGAATCCACTGGAACGTCAACAAGAATCCACTGGAACATCAACGTTGAAAAGCGGACCCAAATAAGGATAAAAGAGGTGGGCATAAGCACTGACAAATTAAAAGTGAAACAGTAATCAGACCAGAAGCTTGTCATAAGAGGACAAACTAATCAAATCTTTTATAAGTACATTCAAAACAAAAAGCCCATGAAGGACCTCTAGGTAAAAGCACCACTCAAAGAGGACAAAGTAATAGAAAAACTAAATTCATTGCCTCAGTTTTTACTATGGAAGATGCTAGGATTAGTGGAGTAGGAGTAGCAAGAACCAGAGGGAGGGAGGGGAGGGGAAGCTTTGGTTCCAGTAACCAAACCCCACAAAAAAATGCATGTCATGTATACAAAAACTATGTCATGATAAAGCAACAATAATCCTAACTATATAACAGGCAGCACCCTGGAAAAACAGAACAAGTCAGACTGCAACAATTCTTTACACATACACTAGCAGAATACCTCACGTCTATCACTCCTGCAGAATACAGACAGAGCCTCAAATACAGAATAAGCAGCCACAAACTAGAAATAGGAGCTCTGAAAAATCTGAATGCAATGCAACACTGGAGAAACAGACATGTATTTCCTTCGGTGCCACATGTGGCACCTAGCAATAAGCTTTCTCAAGAGCAACCCACACACTTTGGAACCAATCCTCAGAAAGTCTTTTAAGGAAGTGAAGCCTTCCCTACTTCAGGAAACAGTTAAAAATCTGGCTCTTCTTCCAAGCTTTTAATGTAAAAGGCCAGTAGCTAGTCAGTTACCTACACAAAACGACTAACATTAGCTACACTCGGTAGTGTACCTAGAATATTTGACACCTGGGGGCCAATCATTTTTTTAACACCCTCTTCACCCTATAAAGAAATATATATATTTTTAGTAATAATCCATGAGTCGCACAACAAGAGTGCACCTTGGAAAGGCAGCATTTAAACACTGCAGTGAGCACTAGAACATCAATGCACCCATTGTAAAACAAGCCAGATTAATACTGTAGATTGATCCTGCACAGAAAGCCATGTCTTTTTATATTTCTTTTTTTATTTATACCAATTTTCTAATTACAACCAAGCAGAATACTTACAACCTGAATAGATCAATATAACATAATAGTAACTCATAAAATCAGGAAAAAGTAATTATTAGATATTTAGTCCACAATTTTAGAGAGGATCAACAGGAAATAACACAAGTAAAGTAAAACAAAACTAAAGAAGCGGCATAATTCTGGGTTACCTACTGCCGGTATGGCAAGCTAAACATTATCGGCTACAAGTGCTCCTCCTTCTCTCAAAACAATAAATTCTAACAGATGTTTGGATTCAAAAAATAAGTAATTCTTCTTTTGATAGGTAATAAAACATTTTACTGGAAATTTTAACAAAAATATGCTACCCAAAGCAAGGATTCTGGGCCTTAATGCCAAGAACTCCTTCCTCCGCTTCTGGGATTTTTGAGCCATGTCAGGAAATATACAAATTTTGGCCCCATACAACTGATCATTTAAATGGCAAAAATACAAACGCAAAATATATTCACGGTCACTTTCCAATGCTAAAGTAACTAATAGGGTTCTTCTTTCAGTTACCACCTTCAGTGAACTCTCTAGGAAGGTTGTCAAATTTAGATCCTCCCTTTTATCTCCTTGAATCTCATTCAGAGTAGAAGCCTCCACAGAACCTTTTAAACATAGAAACATAGAATATGATGGCAGAAAAGGGCCCTCGGCCCAACAAGTCTGTCCACTCAAATAACCCTCCCCCCTAAGTTCTTCTTTGAAGTGAATCCATGTGTTGATCCCTTTTGTTCTTAAAGTCAGTCACGTTATTGGCCTCAACTACCTGAAGTGGAAGATCATTCCAACGGTCCACCACCCTTTCAGTGAAGAAGTACTTCCTAGTGTCACTATGGCATTTCCCACCCCGGATTTTTAGCGGATGCCCTCTTGTCGCCGTAGGGCCTGTAAGGAAGAAGATGTCTTTTTCCACCTCAATACGGCCAGTAACGTATTTGAACGTCTCTATCATATCACCCCTCTCTCTGCGTTCCTCAAGAAAGTAAAGGTGCAACTTACCTAGTCGTTCTTCATAAGGGACATCCTTGAGCCCTGAGACCATCTTGGTGGCCAATCGCTGAACCGATTCCATTCTTAGCACATCCTTCCGATAGTGTAGCCTCCAAAATTGTACACAGTATTCCAGATGTGGTCTCACCATGGATCTGTATAGCGGCATTACCACCTCGGGCTTTCGGCTGACAAAGCTTCTCCGAATGCAACCCAGCATTTGTCTAGCCTTGGATGAGGCTTTCTCTACTTGATTGGCTGCCTTCATATCTTCACTAATGGTTACTCCCAGGTCCCGTTCTGCCACAGTTCTGGTTAAGGTCTCACCATTCAGAGTGTAGGTTCTGCATGGGTTTCTGCTACCAAGGTGCATAACCTTACACTTCTTGGCATTAAAATTCAGCTGCCAAATAGTAGACCAGTGCTCCAGAAAAAGTATGTCCTGTGTCATAGCATCGGGCATGGTATCACCGCCCACTATGTTGCATAATTTAGCATCATCGGCAAATAATGCAATTTTACCCCAAAGTCCCTGAGGCAGATCTTGTATGAAGATATTAAATAGGATTGGACCCAGGACCGAGCCCTGCGGTACTCCACTGTGCACTTCTGACTTTTCAGAGGGAGTACTGTTAACCACCACCCTCTGATGTCTGCCACTGAGCCAGTCCTTAACCCATGCAGTTAATATTTCTCCTGCCCCAATGATCTCATCTTGTTCAAAAGTCTGCGGTGTGAGATGCTATCAAAGGCCTTGCTGAAGTCTAGATACGACACATTTAGGGACTCTCCTTTATCTAGTTCTTTTGTTACCCAGTCAAAGAAGCTGATTGGGTTGGATTGGCAGGATCTCTCCTTTGTAAATCCATGCTGGTGTGGATCCCTCAGTCTCTCGTCATCCAGAACCATGTCTAATTTGTGTTTAATCAATGTTTCCATAAGCTTGCACACTATTGACGTGAGACTTACCGGTCTGTAATTTGCAGTCTCTAACCTGCTTCTCTTTTTGTGGAGTGGGATGACATTAGCTGTTTTCCAGTCTAATGGAACTTTTCCCATGCTCAGAGAAAGATTGAAGAGCACGGCTAATGGCTCTGCCAGGACATCTCTCAATTCCCTAAGCACTCTGGGGTGCAAATTATCTGGTCCCATGGCTTTATACACTTTGAGCCTTGACAATTCTTGGTAGATGCTGCTGGTGGAAAATTCAAAATTCCTGAATGGGTCTTCTGAACTCTGAATGGGTCTTCTGAGATGTAAATAATTAACTCTGACTATCGGAGGTAAATTATTAGGTGGGATAC
Source organism: Geotrypetes seraphini (assembly GCF_902459505.1). Classification (NCBI taxonomy): domain Eukaryota; kingdom Metazoa; phylum Chordata; class Amphibia; order Gymnophiona; family Dermophiidae; genus Geotrypetes; species Geotrypetes seraphini. The sequence continues at coordinate 237,159,331 of NC_047085.1, read as the reverse complement.
ACAATATTTTCTTAAAATATTTTCTAACCATCTCAATAGGAGAGATAATTGGAGATTTAGGGAAATTCAAAAGTCTCAAATTATTCTTCCTCAGCTGGTTTTTAAACCTCTCCATTTTTCTAACCATATAAGTTTTTCTTCTAAAAGTCCAAACTTATATGAGCAATATCTACTCCTTGTTGCTCAACCTTGGAAAAGACTGTTCCCTAGTCAGTTGATAAAGTGGTAATAGAAAGTTTAAGATTAGCATTCATTAGCTTGTCATAGTGCCTCCAAATTGATTTTAGTGGGTTTTTCCAGTGATCCAAACTGCAAGCTGACCCCTCCCAAAGTACCTTTCACCTCCGACCCAGTGTGGGGCTACTGAACTTCTCCTGGCTCACCCTCCTCCACCAGGGCTCAAGCTGGGCTCCCTCTAAAGCCAGAAAGTGAAGATTTCATCCTCAGGAATGACACTTCCGACTTTCCCTCCACCGGTGTGCTCCTGGGTTGGAGAAGCACCATCCGCTGCTCAGGGCTCAATGATTCCCCTTCTAACTGCATGAGGTCATCCGACAAATCCAGGCTTCCCCCTGAGGTAGGATCCACAGACGTGCCTGAGCGGGAGAACACTTCTGGTATAGTCACCTGGACCATCCGCTGCTGGGTTGCTTGCACAGCCGGAGGGACAATGCAGGTCGCTCCCTTTCTCTTTCCCATTCCAAAAGGTAGGGGAAGATTGCTCAGCAGACTCATCGCGGCTCAATAGCAAAGTCTCCTCTCAGGCGTCCGCTTCTGATGCCATCTATGATCAACCTAAAACTAATCACCCCAGCAGTATACAGTAATATAGTAGAAATCAAACCAAAATACCGCTACTAGCAATACATATCAGTGTTATTAGCCCGACAAACTTGAAGGGCTATGGCCTCAGAATCGGATCCTACGCACAGCAGTGAAAATCACAGACTGAGGATAATCCGCGTAGTAATACAGCTCATTAGTGTTTACAGTGTGATCAGTGAACCGTGACGTCATTATGGTGCGTTACGTAACGGCTATAAAATGTAGCCGGTTGCCATCTTAACACGATTTGAAATCCTGTGGCCGAGTGAAGTGATGTGAGTGTTGTTATATTGCTTTACTATTTCTTTGGGTTTTGGGAGTTTGAATGTTTTAACTCTGTTCTTAATTTGCAGTGAGCCTTGATTTTGAATGTCCTGGTGGCCCTGACGCAGCGGATTTTTTAAAATTCCCGTGAAACGCTGGCCGCGTCGGCAAACAAACACTAGTGACTGAATTTCTCTTTAAAGACAAGTCAGCAACAAGATAAGTCTTTTTGGTCTATGTTTTTCAAATCCTGGCTTGCACTTACACAAAGTATCCCTGAAAAAGTTTCTTAAGTTCAGGGTTTAGTCTTAGCTTTATTGAAATGCTTTAGAAAACTATTTAAAAAATTTTTTACATCGGCCAATGATTGGAGCAGGAGCTGTATTACTACGCGGATTATCCTCAGTCTGTGATTTCACTGCTGTGCGTAGGATCCGATTCTGAGGCCATAACCCTTCAAGTTTGTCGGGCTAATAACACTGATATGTATTGCTAGTAGCGGTATTTTGGTTTGATTTCTGCCATCTATGATCAGCCATGTCTTTTTCTTATACACAGATCACAGATACACACTCGCCCAGTATGGAATAAGAAATTACAAACTAAAAATAGAAATATGTAGACAAAAGTTAAAGTGAACCGCCAAGAAGCCAGACTCTGCATACAATGCAACACTACAAAAACAGTGACACATGTCCTCTAATACTGTGTAAAATATAAAGGAAGCAGATCTAAATTTGAAAAAACTGATAAATAACAATCACCACTTTACAAATTAACAAACAAAAACAAAACAAAACATGGAAAATAAGAATACCATTTTACTGCACTAATTCATTTTTCAATTAGCTTTCAGAGTCCAAAACTTCCTTCCTTAGGTCAGTACAGTATACAGCTGTTACGGTATCCTGGCCTGACCAAAAGGAAAGAAATTATGGTCTCTGAAAGTTAGTAAACAATGTATTAAAATAAGTCCAATATAAAGATTACTTTTATTTCTATTTATAAACATTTACCAATACAGCTAATATACTACTTTATTCTAAAACAACAAAAATCTTTTTCTACCTTTTATCATCTCTGGTTTCTGCTTTTCTCATCTTCTCTTTACTCTTCTTTCCATCCAACCTCTACCTCTTTTTCTGCCCCTTCTATTCACTGTTTGCCCTCTTTCTTTGCCCCTTCCATCAACTCTTTGCCCTCATTCTCTGCCCCTTCCATATGGCATCTTACCTCTTTCTATGCCCCTTCCATAAACTGTTTACTCTCTCTCCCTTCCATCCAGCCTGTGCCCCTTCTCTCCTTTATACATGATTCAATTCAGCTTCACCCCCTCTACATTTTCTCTCTCCTCTCTATCTCTACCACTTCCCCCATACTCTAGCATCTCTCTCTTCTCCTTTCCTCCCTTCCTTCCTGTTAAAATTGAGAAGCAGAGAATTAGGCCTCAAAGAAAAAGTCATGGCATGGATAGAATCCTATCTATCCAAAAGACTAACAAGAGTAGAATGGCAGGGGAAGGAAGCAGACATAGGAGTACCTCAGGGATCAACCATGTCTCCCATGCTGTTCAACATCTTCCTGCAACCACTGGGGAAATTCATCAGAAAACAAGGATGGGAATGCTACATCTGTGCGGACGATGATCTACCGGTCATTTCATTGAAGAAACGGGATATGAAGACCAAGCAGAAGATCTAGACGGGCTTACAGAAAATCTTCAGTTGGTTCCAAACAAATGGACTAGTAGCTAACAGGGAATAACTTCTAATCAACAAATGGAGTGAAAACAGCCTAAGTTACCAACTAACTTATGACAATACCATAAAATCATCCATGAAAGGAGTAAGAAACCTAGGAGTATGGGTAAACCCAAACCGAGACATGACAAAATGCACATCCAATGCATCGTGAAAAACACTTATGGCAAACTCTACTGGGTCAGAGGACTAAAACCCTACCTAACATATCAAGCGAAGTCCAACATAGTAATATCCCTGGTACTCTCAATCTTTGACTACTGCAATACAATCCTGCTAGGCGTCCCAAAGTATATGATCAGGCAGATCCAAATAGTACAAAATGCTACAGCTAGATTTCTGCTGGGTAAATCGAAGCAGATGAATGCCACTCTGCTACTGAAAGAGTTACACTGGCTCCCGACTGAAAGCTGGGTGAAATTCAAGATTATGTTGCTGACACACACAAAATCATTCATCTTTCAGAACCGAAATATCTAGCATACAGAATAGACAACCATAAATCAACTCACACCCTATACTTGAGAATACTTACTGGAAATATTGTCCTTCAGAAACATCGAATACATAAGCATCAGGAAAAGAATGTTCTCAGTGAAGGCCCCAATGTGGTAGAACTCCCTTCTGAGGGATATAAACTAGAAAAAGACACCAAAAGTTCAATAAAAGATTAAAGACAATACTCTTCACAATTAGGGGGGGGGATAACAAGATGGAGGAAGCAGCAGACTACTACCCACTTGGAACATAAAAGGGTAAACTCACGAATATTACAAAGAAAGATGAATATATGATATTCAGAAACTATAATAATGGAGGAGGAAGTGACGTCATCGCCGCGGATGGAAGCTTGAAGTGAGAGCTCCGTTCAGGCCAGCGAAATAACTATCGTTTTGGTGTGTAAACGGCGCAAATTTCTTGTCCCCGGGGGTTGGTGCGGTGTGGGAAGCTACAGTGCACATTATGGCAACGAGGAAAAAGTTGCCTGGCGACAGACCCGGCCAGCGCACGCTGGAACAAGCGCTGGGCCGGGCTGCACGTGGCAGCATGGGCCCCGAGACGAGCAGTGGGGAGGCGGCGAAATCGAGCGGAGCCCTAGCGGCTGTGGTCGACATGATCGTGGACCCGGTGCCGGAGAGCGCATCGCTGGACCCACTCACTAAAGCGGACATGCAGCGCTGGATTGCAGAGGTAAAATCTGAAATCTCTGCGGTGGCTGTGCAGGTTCGGGAGGCGGTGCAGGAGCTACGCACTGACCTGGTGGAGGTGGGCACGAGGGTCGAGGTGGTGGAAATGCGCTTGGACAGTTGTGAGGACAGTGTAACTGGAATGCAGAGATCACTGGAGACGGTGTCCGCGGATTACCAAACTCTTTTGGATAAGGTCGAGGATTTGGAGAACCGCACCCGGCGTAATAATTTGAGGGTGCGGGGCCTACCAGACCTACCTGAGTTTAAAGATGTCCGTGCTACTACAATCAAGCTGATCAGGTGGCTCCTGCAAGATGACTCTCTGGAGCCGGGATTGGAGCGAGCTCATCGTGCTCTGGGACCCCGGACACTGGATCAACCTAAAGATATAGTGTTGTGCCTTCAGAGCTTTGCTCTTAAAGAGCGGATCTTTCGCAGAGCCCGGGAGATGGGCACGGTCACCTGGGAGGGTCACCGGCTGGAGTTTTATCAGGATCTCGCTGCTGGCACGCTCCAGAAACGTTGGGCGTTCAAAGAAGTGACTAAGGCTTTGCAGCGCAGTAATTTACGCTATCGCTGGACTTACCCTTTCGGGGTTATTATTTCCATCAATGGAGTCCACACCAGAGTTGCCACTGTTCGAGAGGCTCGTGGGCTGTTGCAACAAGCGGGAATTGAGATTCCTGAGGAGGCTGCTCCGGCGGGGGGTGTACTGCCTAATCCAGTGGGGCGCCCTGCCCCCTCCCGCTGGCAACGAGTGGAGAACAGATCCCGGAGCGGGAGGGGTGGTCGAGGGGGCGGACCCCCTCTTCAGGCTGCCGCTTTGTCTTTAAGTGCTCCCCCCTGAGAGCTGATTGACTATACTTGTTTCTTCCCTATCTCCACTGTCATTTTATGTCTTGGTGGGGGTCTTTGGGCTTCCCTCCCTGGGATTGGACTGTTAGAATTTGCTTCTTGGGAGGGTGTTTTGTGGGGATAACACACTGTTTGGCTTGGGATGTGGAGGGAGGGGGAAGTTGATAGCTTGGTTTTTGTGCTTTATGGGGGGTATTGTAGTATGGGGGAGAGGTGATTGGGACTTGTGATGTGGGAGTTGGGGGGTTGGTGGGTAGGGAGAAGGGGATGTTTGTACGCATTGTATTCGATAGTTGATATTTGATTGTGGGATATGTGTAAGGGGCCATGGGGATGGTTCACTTCTTTGTATGTTGGTGGGAGATCTGAGGACTCTCACTCTGGGGGAGGGGGGGTGGAAGGGAGGGCTGGGGGGGAGTGGGGTGGATGTGGGGACATGTTTGCTATGGTTGGGTCGGTGTGGTTTTTATTTGATTTGGAATATGGGGGCGTTTAGATTGGTTTCCTATAATATCAGGGGTCTCAATTCCCCCAGTAAGAGAAGGGCTTTCTATAGGGAACTGCTCCGTTTGAGGGCTGATATTTGCTTTGTTCAGGAAGCCCATCTACTACAGTCCCATGAATCCTTGGTCGGGGATCATAGGTTCCCGAAGGCCTTTTGGGCTTCCCGGGTGGGCACCTCTAAGAGAAGTGGGGTGGGAATCCTTATTCGTAAGGGGATTCGTTGTGAGGTACGTAGAGTGGTGCGGGATCCTCAGGGTAGATACATTATGCTGGAAGCTCTGATTGAGGGGATCTTGTACTCCATGGTAAATGTCTATGCCCCTAATGAGGGTCAGGGGACCTTCTTCCGTGAGTTGGTCCCTCGAATCCTTAAATTTAAGGGGGGAGCCCTGGTTTTTGGTGGGGATTTTAATCTTACAGTGACCCCTCATTTGGATAACTCAGGGAGGGCAGATCGATATGGCAGAAGGGATCGTAAACTGTTGCGTGAGGCATTGGCTACTCTGAATGTAGTGGACTGCTGGAGGTGGCTACATCCTTCGGTCAAGGACTATACTTACTTCTCGGGAATACATTCCTCTTATTCTAGAATTGATTATGTGTTTGTGGAGCGGGGATTACTCCGGAGGGTGGAGTCCGTGGGGATTGAGTCCCTCACGTGGTCGGACCATGCACCGGTGTGGTTGCGGATCCAGGGGGCGGGTGGAGGCCCGGGACAGAAATTCTGGCGGTTCAATGATAGTCTCCTAGATGATCCAGAGGTGGGGGCACAGATTGAAGGGTGGATACAAGAATATTTGGACGTGAATGTGGAGTGTGGAGCCTCGTTGGAAGCGGTCTGGGAGGGGTTGAAGGCTACCCTTAGGGGCAGATTGATTACCCTGTCATCGGCCCGGCAGTGTAAACGACGGGAGGATGCGGTGGTCCTGTTGGGTGTGATTGGTAGGCTGGAGTGTATGCATAAGCGTTGTCCTTGGGACGTGGAGCTGCGGGAGCGCTTATCTCAGGCACGTCGGGATCTCCAGGCTCTTGACTTGGACAGATTGCACCATAACTTACAGCTTATCCAACAGAGATATTTTGAGTTTTCTAACAAAGCTAGTCGATTAGTTGCCCATCGTCTTAAGGTGCGTCAGTCACGTAACCAGATCCTTGCGCTTCGGGCAGCCTCTGGGGAATTGTTGCAGACTGAAGATGCTATCCGTGCCCGTTTTGTGGAGTATTATTCCCAACTCTATACTCCGGAGGCACCTGGGCCCTCACAGGACCAGGACGCTTATCTAGACTCTGCAGAGTTGCCCCAGATTGCTCAGGCAGATGTAGCGCGATTGGACCGCCCTCTTACGTTGATTGAGGCTAGGGGTGCGCTGCGTTCCATGAAGCTTGGTAAGTCGCCTGGGTTGGATGGTTTCACCGTTCGGTACTACAAACGTTTTCAGGACCTGCTACTGCCTCCTCTGTTACGTTTTCTTAACTCTTTACAAGGGAATAGTGCCCTTCCCTACTTCATGCGCTTGGCGGGTGTGACAGTGTTGGCTAAGGAGGGGAAGGATCCCCTTCAATGTGCCTCCTACAGACCGATATCCTTGTTGGGGGTGGATACTAAGATTTTTACGCGGATTCTGGCGGACAGATTGATGAGTTGGATTCCCCGGCTGATCCACCCAGATCAGTCGGGGTTTGTGGTGGGTAGACAGGTGGGCGATAATACTCGTCAGGTCTATGATTTATATGAACGGGCCGGGGGGGGGTGCGGGAAACAGTATTTTTATCTGTCGATGCTGAGAAGGCTTTCGACAGGGTGTCTTGGCCCTTCTTATTTCGGGTTCTGGAATCTGTGGGATTGGGTCCACGTATGCGGGATTGGATTCGGGTTCTATACACTGGACCTCTTAGTTGTATCAAGGTGAATGGGGTTATTCGGAGACTTTTTCTCTGGCTAGGGGAACGCGCCAGGGGTGTCCCCTTTCTCCGCTCCTTTTCGCCTTAACGGTGGAACCCCTGGCACAGCGAGTGCGGATGAATCAGGATATTAAGGGGGTTACGGTGCCGGGAGGGGATTATAAGCTGGCTTTGTTTGCGGATGATATTTTGTTTACGGTGGAGGACCCCGCTACTTCCCTGCCGGCTATACTACGGGAGTTAGATAGTTATGGTGAGGTGTCAGGATTCCGGGTCAATGTTGGCAAATCAGAGCTCCTTAATATTAATTTGCCTGCTGATCGGGTATCCTATCTCCGAGACCGGTATCCATTTCGGTGGGTTCAGCGTTCTCTGAGGTATCTTGGAGTTTATTTTGGACCGCTGGGAGTGGATTTATATGACCTTAATTTTCCTCCGCTTTTTCGTCGTATTCACCAGGATTTGCTTAAGTGGAAAGATCTGTATTTCTCTTGGTTGGGTCGGGTGGCCATTGTGAAGATGATGATTCTGCCTCAGTTGTTGTTCTTATTCCAAGTATTGCCCCTTTGGGTGGGAAGGCGAACGTTGGAGGGGGTTCAAAGGCATATCTTTAATTTTATCTGGGCTGGTCGACGGCCCAGAGTAAGTAGAAAGGTCCTATGTATGGGGAGAGGGGATGGGGGGTTGGGGGTCCCGGATGTGGTAAAATACTATCAGGCTGCTCAGCTGCGCGCTCTTTTGGAGTGGCAGACGCAGACACCGAAACAGTGGGTGGAGATTGAACAAAGCTTGATTGCTGGGGTGCCTTTGTTGCATCGGCCATGGGTGCCTGGTAGGGTGCGACTGGGGGGGAGATACCTTCGGTTGCGACTTCTCTGAGGGTGTGGAACCAGACCCGTGCTAGTTTATTGGGGCGTAGGCGGCATTCCTGGTATACACCGTTGAGACATAACCCTGACTTTCCACCGGGAAGGGATAGGGGAGTGTTTACAGACTGGGAGGCTCGGGGCTTAGTCTGTGTGGGACAGTTGTGGGATCCAGTTCTGGGTAGGATTAGATCCTTCGCAGAGCTCAGGGGCAAGTTTGAGTTTGGGGTACGGGATTTGTTTCCCTACCTACAAGTTCTCCATTATATCAGGACCTCGGGCCTTCTGGGGGATTTAAGGGGTGGTAAGATGCCCTTTGAGCTGCTATTGGGTCCAGTTCTCCGGAAGGGAGTTCTCTCTGCGGTATATAGGTGTCTTAATTGTCGGGGGGCTCCCCTTCCCTACATGAGGGCCTGGGAGGGAGATGGTGGTTCCGCTATTTCCTGGGACACTTGGGGTGACATCTGGTCGGAGATTTCCTCGGCGGGTATAGCTGCTTTGCTGATCGAGAATGGTTACAAGGTCCTCTTTCGGTGGTACTATACCCCTCAGGTGGTGGCTCGCTGGCGGGGAGGTGCGAGTGTTCTCTGTTGGAGGGGCTGTGGGGAAGTGGGTACCTACTTTCATATGTGGTGGCAGTGTGGGCAGGTGTGTGGATTCTGGACTGAGGTCTTTGTTCGGGTGTCCCGGATCCTGGATGTCCAGATACCGGCCGATTGGCGACACGCCTTGTTGTTTTGGCATCAATTGGATCTGGCTTGGGGTGACTCTTTGTTTTGCAAGTTGGCATTCACTGCTGCTCGTTTAGCCATTGCCTCTCTGTGGAATCAGGCGCGCCCTCCCACGTGGGCCCTGGTGGAACACCGTTTGCTGACTTGGCAGAACCTATATCACTTAACGGCCTTGAGACATGGTAAACTACATGGCTATGCTCATGTGTGGCGTAATTTTCGGGCTTCTGTGGGGGTTTGTGGTAGGGGTGGTCAGGGGCTTTGAGTTGGCCTTGGAGTAGGAATAGGGGGGTGAGGCTTGGGGGGATCCCATAACCATATTCCTTTCCAATATTTGGGTTATGTTAGACATTGACTGTTCTCAACCATATTGAGAGCTGTGGGTATTGTGTTTTGTCCCTGGGGGGTGGGAGGGGGGGTATTGGCTGTGCTTGGATGGGTATTATAGAGTGTTCTTATTAGTTTGTAGGACTTGCACATGTTTATATTCTTGATTGTACTTATGTGTGCTATTTTGGAGTGTGTTATTTTGCTCTATGCATTCTTGTTCTGGCATTTCATGTGCAATTGTTATATGCTGTTTGGAGTGTTTTTCAATAAAAGCTTTTCAATTAAAAAAAAAAAGAAACTATAATAATAGTGTATTGTTACTTGATCAATGATTAGATTATAGTACTCATACTATAGTTTTTTAAATGGTATTTTGTGCTGTAGCTTCTTATGTGTTTTGTTTCATCACTGAATTGTTCAGTCTTCTTACTTTGTGAACCTCCTAGAACTGTTTGGGTATTGGCAGTATAGAAAAATAAAGTTATTATTATATGTACATAGATGGTATAAATAGGTAAAATATGCATATATTTAACTCATATATTGTAACACCATTAATGAAGTTCATGCAAACCGCTATGAATTAACTCCCCAGTCATTAGTAATGTGTATAATCAGCAAGTAAATTTAAGCACCCATTTTATAGACTTATCCCAGGAGTGCCCCAAAATCAACAAATAAGCAAAGAAATAAAGAGTAAGGGTAAATAAATTTTAAAAGGTTTGCAGTCTGGTAGGGTTGCCAGACATCTGGATTTCTCCAGACATGTCTTCCTTTTTGAGGACATGTCCAGGGGTCCAGCCAGCTTTTCAAAACCTGGTAATTTAGGTTTTGAAAAGCTTCCTGTCAAAATTGTATAGGGAAGGGGCATCCACGCATGTGCGGGCGCGTGACGTCATTGTGTCACATGCGCGGAAGCTGTCTGGGGGCGGGGCTGGAGTGCAGAACAGGACAGAACACAGGCGGAATGAGGCGGAACTGGGTAGGCCTGGAGGTGTGGCCATGGGTCCAGATTTTCCTTTGGGAAAATCTGGTAACCCTACAGTCTGGCAACCAGCATAATGCTATGACATATGGATTCCATCCTCCCATAGGAACAGTGTGCTAGCAGAGCTGGTATTAAACATGTTAAGGACCAGGGCAGAAGTTTGGGAAGGAGCCCAAACTCACCAGCAGACTTATCTCCTTCAGCTTCAGACAGGCATGTAAGCCTGTGGGCCCAAGGCAGTCACTCTGTTTGTACCTCCCTAATTCTGGCCCTGTGTGTTAGGAACTCATCTTTGTCGCAGCACCATGAAGGATTTTACAACTTAAATCTCCTGTGGGTCTCTCAGCAAGACAGAGTTCAGGAAGGAATTTATGGGCTTCGATGGCATCCTTTCATAGAGTATGTGGTGTCAGTAGAAAATGAGTGCGAGAAAGTATAGAGTGTGCTGATTAATCAAATAAAGCTTGAGATGGTGGCTGATGAGCAGATTCAGAGGGTCAAATATCAGAGGCCAGTGGGAACTTTCGCTTATGACAGGATAAATCTGTAGAGGTTGACCTGGATCAAGTGGCTTTAAACTTTTCCTAAGATGGTTACAGATAGTTTAATGTTAGTTGCTAATCAATGGCTGCACGTCAAGCACATGAGTACTATGGTATCAAATGTTCACTTATTCCCATTAAAAGAGTTCAACAAAAGAATCATCTGGACCAAATTAAGTAGATCATCTCGTACTGTTCCCAACTGGAAACACATAGCCAATGTGCTAAGAGGAAAAATTTGCCTTCCACTTCTTGCAAACAACACAGTGCCAAGATAAGGAAAACATGTTCAAATGCATTTCATCCTTCTACCCATTAGACGCCTTCTTTTCATCAAGCACAACTTTGTTTAAAAATTGTCATTTCCTGTAGAGAACTTTAAAGATACAACTAAGAAAACTAATCTTTAAAAAGGTATGACTAACTTCATGGAACTCTCTCAATTAAGTACTTATGTAGTAATCTACACCACTTTCAAATTTGGTTAGAATCTATGCAGGCACAGCATATAAACTACCAATAAGGATCAGTCACTTAGAATGAGGCTCAAATTCTCAAAACTTTAACGCCATCACTAGACTGTTTTCCAGCGATTTAACCATGTACGCAGTTTAGTGACGGATTATCAAAAGGGATTATCTCCCTCTTTAGCGAGGATTCTAGCAATCTCTGACACTGACATGCAAATGGACTCTTCAGCACTGAAATGAGCCCTCTGGTGGATTCTTTAAAAAAATGCAGAGCCATTTTAAAAAAGCAGTATCGGCTTTTGGTGACTAAAAACAGCGACTGGTCCAGGGGTGCTAGTCAGTGTCATAGACTGCTAGAAACCAAACCCCTGTGTTGTGATGCAGAGGTAGAGATACCCATTCTATCTGCTGCATCACAACACCACTTCCCTGAAGCAGCGGTGGCAAACACCACCCTGGAACAGCGGCGACACCCCCCCTGCAGCGGTAGATATGCCCACACTCTCCCACTGCACAAATCCCCAACGCGACCTGACCCGGACACACACACCCCCCTGCTGCGAGAGAGATGCCCACACGCTCCTGCTGCACAAATCTCCAATACGAGCTTACTCGACTGACCCCGCACCCAACAGCGGGAGAGATGCCCACTCTCCCCCACTGGCAAATAACTTCTCCGCCGCCGTTTCTGCTACCCCCTTCCACCTTACCTGACCCCTGCAGTGGGAGAGATGCCCACTCTCCCCGCTAGCAAGTAACCCCCATCCCACCTGCTGCCGTCTCTACCACCCCCCTCCCTCTTACCTCAAAGTTGAAGAGGGAGGGGAATTCCCCTCCCCGGTGCATCTTGGGATGCACCGGGGAGGGGCCTGAGGCTCAGATTGGCCCAGATTGTAAAAGGCCCCTCCCATGTAAGGGGCTTTATACAACCTAGACTAATCTGAACCTCAGGCTCCTCCCCAGATGAATCATGAAGGGGCCTAAGGCTCTTATTGGCCCGGATGCCTAAAGCCTCTCCTAAGGGCATCTCTCCTGCTGCGAGGGGGGGGGGGGTCCAGGTGAGGTCACGGCAGGGATTTGTGCAGCAGGAGAATGTGGGCATCTCTCCCACTGAAGGGGGGTTCTGGGTCAGGTCGCATTGGGGATTTGTGCATTTCTCCCACTGCTGGGGGCATTTGTTGGTTGTATTTTGAGATTGCTGTTTTTTTACGTGTTTTTTTCTGTGCTTGTGCCCATTGCTGTCACCAGCTATGTTTGACTTATTGGAGGGAGAGAGACAGAAAGAGAGGAGGGAAATGCTGTATTACAAGGGTGGTGTATGCAACAAGGAGGGGAGATGCTAGAAATGGTAGATCTATGTGGGAGAATTGTCAAGCAGATAAGTGAGCAGAATAATGAGTATACAAGGGTAAAAATGTGTTAATGGGAAGAAGATAAAAGGGAATTGGAGGATGAGAAATGTGAAAGCTAGGGGATCAGAGGAGATAGAAAGTTGATTAGATAAAAAGTAATAAAGCAATGTACCCTCTATGCTGTGTTGCCGCCCACCTTTTGGTAGTAGGCTGCGCAGCTAGCACACCAGGACCTCTGGCCATATCTGTTGCTGCTGCTTGTGGCTTTGTGAAGAAAGAATGCAGCTGGAAGAAAGGAGCAGGAAGCCTACTTGGATTTCTTGGAGCAAACACAGGTACATACCCTTGGAAGTGGGCATGAACTTGGGACACAGAAGGGAGCGGATAGCATAGCTGGTTTTAAGAAAAGTTTGGACAAGTTCCTGGAGGAAAAGTCCATAGTCTGTTATTGAGAAAGACATGGGGGAAGCCACTGCTTGCTCTAGATCGGTAGCATGGAATATTGCTACTGCTTGGGCTTTGGCCAGGTACTAGAGACCTGGATTAGCCACCGTGAGAACAGGTTATTGGGGGGGCTTGATGGACAATAGGTCTGACCCAGTAAGGCTATTCTTATGTTCTTATGTGTTGGAACACAGAAGGGAGAGAGGGGGCACAAACTTGGGACAAAGGCTGGAAGGAAGGAAGAGTGGAGGGAGGGGGCACAAACTTGGGACACAGAAGGGAAAGAGATGCTGAGATGGGGAGGGAATAGAAAGAGAGAATTGTTGAGCTTGGGTGTGAGTGAGAGGGAAAGAGATGGTGTACATGGGGAAAGGAAGAAAGAGGAGAATTGTTAGTCATGGGGAGGGAGAGACATGTTAGACATGGTTTTGGGAGAAGAGTGAGAGGGAGAAATGTTGGATGAGGTGGTGGAGAGAGAAAGGGATGCAAAAGGGAGGAATATTGAACATGGTGGTGGAGGGAATGAAGGAAGAGATGTAGCATGGTGCTGGAGAGGGGTAATAGAAGGAGAAATGTTGGGCACGGGGCTGATGGGCAGGGGCAAAAGATGCTACACACAGTCTGGGGGATATGAGAAGGAGAAATGTTGGATGTGGTGGTAGAGGGAGTTAGAGAGATGCACCCTGGATCCCTCTCTCTCTCACTCTCTCTTTCCCCACTCCCTATGCAGCAAGAGAATGAGAGAGAGCGAAAGATGGTGGGCAGTGAGAGAGTGGGAGATATTGCACATGGGGGAGGTGGAGGAGAGAGGAAGAAAGGCTATGTAGGGGCGGGGAGGGGAAAAAGAGTGTGCTTTGTGTAGTTTAATTTTGTGGTTACCATTATGTATTATTAATAAGATTATATTGTGTGTATATGAAAATTGAATGGAAGAAATGGCATTTATAACTAGTACTATTATTATGGGGTGGGGTTTGAGGCAGAGCTTTTGAGTCCCCCAAACAAAAAAGCATTCCTCTGCCTATGATTGCTACTGCTAAGTATTCAATATTATGGTTGGAGAAGCATTTTATTTATGCTTGTTTTTAATGTTTTTGGGGTTTTAGTTTATTTTATGTTGACGTATGCTTACATTGAATATGTGTTTTTGTTTAAATGAGATTATGTGTGTTTAAATTTGTAACCCGCCTAGAATGGTTGGATAGTGCAGACTAACCCTTCATTTTACAAAGATTTGAGCGTCATGCTGAATACTCTGTGCTGCTCCATAGAGTTCCAATAAGCATCCAAACAGCGCAGAGTATTCAGCACTCCGTCCAGCGCTAAAAACCTCTTCTGCGCTTTTGTAAAAAGGGGGGGGGGTAAAATTTAAAAATACATAAATAAAATCTGGAGGGGTTAAATGGCAAAAAATGCTCTTCGTTCCTTAACACACGGTAGTAATACTCCACCCACCAGTACTGGGTGAAAAGAGGATGAACTTGTTTGCCAAATTCTGCCTTTCAGTGTAGAGTAATTCACACTCCTTTATGATACCAGAAAATGTGACTTAATGGAGTAATGCAAAATCTGGGTTCTGCATTTGGTTATATAAACTCTTTAAATGTGAAACAGCTGTGCCGTACATCTGTTTAATTTCTGGAAGCCGCAACATGTGTGTGTCTGTTTGTACATGCACAGTTTAAAAGAAGTTTTTTTTTTAACTTCCTTTGTGTATAACACTGCATAAAATATGCCAACCCCCATAAGATAGCTGTTTTCCCAGCTAAGTTTCAGAATTTATCAGTTGATCAATCGACAAATTTGTGGAATCGCGATAGAGAGAAAGCTATCGATTCTTTTGCCAACCTTAGAATATGTTTTAAAATAGCAGATTGCGATGCGATTCGGTTCACATCCGCACCAATAACATCGAAAACATTAATGAGACTAGGTGAATGGAAATGGGGGAGAAAAATCATTAGTCCTGATGGACAGATAAGGAGAAATGTAGACAACTGTGAAAATCTTAGAATGTCAAGATTGTTATGGCAAAGAAGGTGCATTTGTCTTCCACTTTAGTTTTAGCTAATACGAAACCAAAGGAATTGTTTAAAATCACCTCTGGTTTATTGTCTTGGTAGGCAAGTGAGAAGGCAACAGTAAAAGACTCAGTTGGATTATAGTAAATTTGCTAAGTATTTTTCCTATAAGCTTAAAATATCTGGTTGGAACTGTTTCAGGGGGCTGATGCTCCTCCTTGTTGCCTTGCTTTTTACCTTATTTGGAGATATCTTTATCACATTTTGAACCATTTAACCATCTAAAGTTAGTGCAGTACTAACATGCACTAACACCATCAATGTATATACATCATTGTATATACACCATCATTGTATATACATTGTAATGTAATGTATATACATTACAATGTATATGTACAATGTATATACAATGTATATGTACAATGTATATACAATGTATATGTACAATGTATATACAATGTATATGTACATTACAATGTATATGTACATTACAATGTATATGTATATACATTACAATGTATATGTATATACATTACAATGTAATGTATATACATTGTATATACATTGTATATACATATACATTGTATATACAATGTATATGTAGTATACATATATGTAGTATATGACAGCTAAGACCGGAACAGTTTATCCAGTCTGCCTAACAATCACACTCGTTATACATTTATGGTTAAATTGTTTTTTTCTTTAATATTTCTGGGCAATAGACATAAGAACATAAGAAGTTGCCTCCGCTGAGTCAGACCAGAGGTCCATCTCGCCCAGCGGTCCGCTCTCGCGGCGGCCCATCAGGCCCACTGCCTGAGCAGTGGTCTCTGACTAATTTTACAAATTACCTCTAATCCGATCCCTATAACCTTACCTCTACTCTTATCTGTACCCCTCGATCCCTTTGTCCTCCAGGTACCTGTCCAGACCTTCTTTGAAGCCCTGTAGCGAGCTTCTGCTTATCACATCCTCCGGTAGTGCGTTCCATGTATCCACCACCCTCTGGGTGAAAAAGAACTTCCTGGCATTTGTTCTAAACCTTTGCCCTCTCAATTTCTCCGAGTGCCCCTTTGTAGACCATAGGTTCCCACTGCTGGAGTTGTCATTGAAGCCCACTCCAGCCTATCCTAACCATCCTGTCACTGGAGCATCTATTAAAGCCTTCCCAAGCGCATCCTAAACCAAATCCCCATATAGGGGACACAGACCGTGCAAGATTGCCCAGCACCAGCCTTAGATTTTATTTTATACCATTCATTTCCTAATTAGAAATCTTCTGTGTTCGTCCCACGCTTTTTTAAATTCCGTCACCATTTTCATCTCCACCACCTCCCTCAGGAGGGCATCCGCAAGAATTTCCTAACGTTACTCCTAAGTCTGCCACCCTGCAACCTCAATTCATGCCCTCTAGTTTTACCATTTTGTTTTCACTGGAAAGATTTGTTTCTATATTAATACCTTGCAAGTATTTAAATATCTGTATCATATCTTTCCTGTCCCTCCTCTCCTCTAGAGTATACATATTCAGGTCTTCCAATCTGTTCTTGTACATCTTTAGGCGCAAGATTCATGCCATTTTTGTCGCTTTTCTCTGGACCGCTTCAAATCTTTTTACATCCGTAGCCAGATAAGGCCTCCAAAACTGAACACAGTACTCCAGGTGGGGTCTCACCAATGGCCTGTACAAGGGCATCAACGCCTCCTTTCTTCTGCTGGTTATGCCTCTTTCTATACAGCCCAGGAACCTACTGGCTACAGCCACCGCTTTGTCAGACGTTTATTGCCTTCAGATCCTCAGAGGTGCTTTTTTTTCTTTTTTAACCATTTTACACAATGTGACCTAGTTGCTAATAACATGCAGTTAGGGGTGTAAGTATGTGCTAAATAAAAATGAACTATACTAAAATACTACTGTCCACTGGGCTGCTGAGTTTGTACTCTAGACAAAGGAAAAAGCCTCGGATTACTGGTGAGCACACACTAGCCCAGGGGTGGGCAACTCCAGTCCTCGAGGGCCGGAATCCAGTCAAAAACATAAGAACATAAGCAGTGCCTCCGCCGGGTCAGACCATAGGTCCATCACGCCCAGCAGTCCGCTCCCGCGGCGGCCCAAACAGGTCATGACCTGTCTAAATCACCAGAAGGGGCCCCCATGCCACCTTGGTTTCCTGATGAGTCCTATCTTCCCATCGAAGTCCTAGCCCTCCGGTCTTGCACATGCACGACCTGGTTGGGTTTCTATACTTTCTCAGTATCCCACGATCCCTTTATCCCCCAGGAATCTGTCCAGTCTCTGTTTGAATCCCTGTACCATACTCTGCCCGATCACTTCCTCCGGTAGCGCATTCCAAGTGTCCACGACCCTTTGGGTGAAGAAAAACTTCCTTGCATTTGTTTTGAACCTATCTCCCTTCAGTTTCTCCGAATGCCCCCTCGTACCTGTTGTCCCCTTCAGCCTGAAGAATCTGTCCCTATCCACCCTCTCTATGCCCCTCATGATCTTGAAGGTCTCTATCATATCACCCCTGAGCCTCCTTTTTTCCAGAGAGAAGAGCCCCAGCCTGTCCAACCTCTCGGCGTATGGGCAGTGTTCCAGCCCTCTTACCAGTTTCGTTGCTCTCCTTTGGACTCTCTCAAGTACCGCCATGTCTTTCTTGAGGTACGGCGACCAATATTGAACGCAGTATTCCAGATGAGGACGCACCATCGATCGATACAATGGCATGATGACTTCCCGCGTCCTGGTTGTTATGCCCCTCTTTATGATGCCCAGCATCCTGTTGGCTTTTTTCGAGGCCGCTGCGCACTGTGCAGATGGCTTCAGTGATGCATCCACCAGCACACCCAAGTCTCTCTCAAGACTGCTTTCTCCCAACAATGCCCCCCCCATTTTGTAGTTGAACAACGGGTTCTTTTTCCCTATATGCATGACCTTGCATTTTTTCACGTTAAAGCGCATTTGCCATTTGTTTGCCCAGTCTTCCAGCTTGTCTAGGTCCCTTTGCAGGTCTTCACACTCCTCCCTGGAGCTAACTCTGCCGCACAGTTTGGTATCGTCTGCAAATTTTATAACCTCGCACTTTGCCTCCTTTTCCAGGTCATTGATAAATATGTTGAAGAGTAACGGCCCCAGCACCGATCCCTGTGGCACACCGCTCGTGACTCCCCGCCAGTCAGAAAATTGGCCCTTTACTCCGACCCTCTGCAGTCTACCCGATAACCAGTGCTTGATCCATCTGTGCACATCCCCTCCCACCCCGTGGTTCCACAGCTTCCTAAGCAGCCTTTCATGTGGAACCTTGTCGAAAGCCTTTTGGAAATCGAGGTAAATGATGTCGACGGGTTCCCCATTGTCCACCCGACTGCTTATTCCCTCAAAGAAGTACAGAAGGTTCGTTAAGCACGACCTTCCCTTACAGAATCCATGCTGGCTTTTTCTCAGTAGGCCATTTCTCTCAATGTGCTCGCAAATGCTGTCCTTGATCATAGCTTCCACCATCTTCCCTATAATTGAAGTCAGGCTCACCGGCCTGTAGTTCCCGGGGTCACCCCTCGATCCCTTTTTGAAGATAGGTGTGACATTTGCCAATCTCCAGTCCTCTGGTACCTCTCCAGTTCTTAAGGATAGGTTGCAAACATGCTGGATTGTGCCCGCTATTTCTTGTCTTAGTTCCTTCAGAACCCTTGGGTGGATCCCGTCCAGACCCGGTGATTTGCCGCATTTTAACCTGTCTATCTGTTTGAGGACATCCTCCTTACTTACCTCTATGTGCTCCAATTTTTCAGCCTGTTCCCCACTCATGAGCTCCTCTGAGTCCGGTATATTAGATATATCTTCTCTCATGAAAACCGACGAGAAGAACGTGTTCAACCTCTCAGCTATCTCTTTATCCTCCTTAATCACTCCCTTCCTATCCCCATCGTCCAACGGCCCCACCTCATCTCTCGCTGGTCGCTTCCCCTTTACGTAACTGAAGAATGCCTTGAAATTTTTTGCCTCCCTGGCCAGCCCCTCTTCGTATTTTCCTTTTGCTTTTCTAACCTCTCGGTGGCATTCCTTTTGGCAATTCCTGTGCGCCTGGTGATTTTCCTCCGTTGGGTCCTTTTTCCATCTCCGGAAGGATACTTTTTTGTCATTTATTGCCCTCTTTACTTCTGTTGAGATCCAAACTGGGTCCTTTGACCTCTTGTTCTTGCAGCCTTTCCTGAAACTGGGGACGTACCTTCTTTGTGCTTCCTGCAGGGTGTCCCTGAATAGGGTCCAGGCGCTTTCCACAGTCTCCATCCTAAAGATGTTTTTGAGCTTCCTCCCCACCATTTCCCTCATAGCAACATAGTTCCCTTTCATGAAGTTGAGCGCAGTTGTTGCGGTCCTCCTTACTGTGGGTGTCCCCCTTTCTAATGTGAATCTGATTGCATTGTGGTCACTGTTGCCTAGTGGTCCTCCCACTTCTACCCCACTTGCAGGCCCCCCTAATCCGTTCAGGATGAGGTCAAGAGTAGCACTCCCTCGCGTCGGTTCCCTGACCAGTTGCTCCATGAAGCAGTCCCTCACAGCTTCTACAAATCCTGTTTCCCTAGTGCAGTTGGAGTGACCCGTACTCAAGTCTATCCCCGGGTAGTTGAAGTCCCCCATCACTGTCACACTTCCAGTCCTGCACTCCTGTCTCAGTTCAGCTTCCAAGTCGTGTCCGACTCCTTCCGGTGTACCAGGTGGGCGATAGTACAGCCCCAGTTTTATGCCTGCACCCTTGTTTCCTGGCAATTTGACCCATAGCGATTCCAGCCCCTCTGCCTTCGTTGCCATATCCATCCCGACCGAGTAGATAGAGTCCTTTATATATAGTGCTATGCCTCTCCCCTTCTTGTGGGTCCTGTCCCTTCTGTAGAGTTGTACCCCGGCAGCGCTACATCCCAATGATTCTCCTCTGTCCACCATGTTTCTGTAATTCCAATTATATCCAGGTCTTCCCCCTTGGCCACGACCTCTAGTTCACCCATTTTGGCCGTGAGGCTTCTTGCATTTGCGTAAAATCATCGCAGGTCCCGTCGTTTTTCCTCCACCTCTGCATTTACCTGGGCCGCCTCTCCTGTTCCCTGTATTTCTGCTTTGCCCTCAGCTTTTACCCTCGTAGCTTTCAGTTTCCCCACATTCCCGTCACCCCACTTCCCCGCTTTTCCTTTGGGTTTTCTTGCCCCCTCTTGGGCCCTGGCCTCTGTTCGATCCCCCTCGCCTTGTGTCACCCCTATATTGCCCTCCGTTTTCGCCCTTGTGCCACCCAGTCCCCCTGTGTCCCCATGCCCCTTAGTCTCCTCCCAGCAAGCTCCCTTTACCTGTTGTTTCCCTCGCTGTCTGATCATAAGATCCATCGGTCTCTCTACTTCCTCTATGCAGTCAGCCCGTTCAGCATCTGTTCTGGATACTGTTGTCCGAAGCGTCAACATCAGATCAGCTGTCGGCTTTCCCCCTCTCCTCAGTTTAAAACCTTCTCGATCTCCTTCCTCACATTGGTGGCCAGTAGTCTAGTTCCCTCTGAGCTCAGGTGCAGGCCGCCCCGCCGGTAGAGCCTACTCTTTTCCCAGAACGACGTCCAGTTCCTCACAAAGTGGAAGCCCTCCTCCTGGCACCATTTCCTCAACCATGTATTCACAGCCTGGAGGTCTGCCTGCCTCTTTGCATCTGCTCTCGGTACAGGCAGGATCTCTGAGAATGCTATCCTCCGGGTATTCCGCTTCAGTTTACGTCCCAGGACCCTGAACTGGTCAGTCAGCGTGGCCATGCTGAAGTTCCTCCGGCTCACATCATTCGTTCCGACGTGGATTATCACCGCAGTCTCCTCTGTCTCTGCTCCGTCCAGGATCCTCTCGATCCTATCAGTGACGTCTCGTATCTTGGCCCCTGGGAGACAAGTCACTAGCCGGTCCTCCCTTCCTCCAGCTATGTGACTATCTACCTCTCTCAAGATCGAGTCTCCCACCACAATAGCAGACTTCCCTTTCCTCAGCAACCTCCTCTGTCTCAGGTCCGTGTCCTCTGTGTAGTGCGGTGTCTCTCCCTCGGGGTCTCGGTGAGTCACGGTCTCCTGCTCTTGTGTGGTTCCTCCGCTAGGTCCTTCCCCGGTGTCGCCTTGTGGATCCTGGGTCTCGTCTGCCGACATCCGTCTGTACAGCTGCTGGTCCTGTCCTTCCACCTTCCTATAGGCCTCCTCGATGAATCTCTCGAGGTCCCTCACCTGGTCCACAATGAGGCCTGCTCCATCTGTGTCCTTGTTTGACCAGCTCGTCTCCTCTGTGTTGCGTAGTCCCTCCAGTTCCTGGACCTTGAACCTCAATCTGCCGACCTCCATCCTCAGGCTATCCAGCTCCTGACACCGACCGCATATGTATGCCCGCCTCCCGGAGGGGAGGTAGTCATACATATGACACTTGATGCAGTAAACTGGGTAGCTCTGCTGGGTTCCTGTAGCCTCCATTTCTTTCTCCTTGCTCCTACGGTCCCTCGGTGGTTGAGAGTGGTTTCCGGCGTGCAGCTAGCTGAAAGAGTAGAGAGAGAGAGAAGAATGAGAAGCTGAAAGGGTAGAGAGAGAGAGAGAAGAATGAGAAGCCGAAAGGGTAGAGAAAGAAGAAAGTGGAGAGAAGAAATTATATATTTTTTTTTTTTTTTTTTAGGTTAAAGTTAGGTTTGCTGCTGGGCTGCCTGGGCTCCTTCTCAAGGCTCCTTCGCCTTCGCCGAGCGCCGAACGGCCGTGCGCCGTTGGCCCCCCTTCTTTTAAACAATACATCCCAGCCTGTATTATAGTTTCAGATGGCTACACAGACAGCTGAGCAGAGCAGAGGGGGCACTCTAAGGCAGTGATTTCAAACTTGCGGCCCGGGGGCCACATGCGGCCCGCCAGGTACTATTTTGAGTCCCGCGGTATGTTTATTATAATCACAAAAGTTTTTTTAAAAAACCCAATTTCTCGATTTGTCTCTTTAGCTATAAATGACAATATTATTATTAAGACTTAGCCAAAAGGAAAGATTTATAAACTAAAAAGAGTTTTACCTCATGCAACATTGTCATTTCTTTAATAAGACATTAACTATTTTTTCTGAGGCGCTCCAAGTACCTACAAATCCAAAATGTGGCCCTGCAAAGGGTTTAAGTTTGAGATCACTGCTCTAAGGGGTACTGCGGTGAACATCACATAAAAGGTCCCAGATACACACGTCACTATAACCTGCTTATAGTGTATGGTGAGCCCTCCAGGCATAAGGGCTACTGTGCAGGTGGGTATAGTAAGTTTTGGGTGGATTTTGGAGGGCTCAGCATACAATATAAGCAGGTTATAGTGACTACTTTATGTGAACATATGCTTATACATGTGCTATATACATAATGTGACCATACGTCCCGTTTTGAACGGGACCATCTCGTTTTTGGATCCCATGTCCTGTTGTCCCCACGCACAGCTTTGAGGCGCCAAAATGTCCTGTTTTCAGAGACAGCATCCCAAAGCTGTGCATGGGGACAATGGGACAGCCGATCGTGCAGAATGGGCTCTCTCCCTGCTTCCCCGCCCACCGCCGCAACTGCAGGAAAGGAAGATCCAGGCGCCAGCCCACAAGCCTTCTCCCCAACGTCAATTCTGACATCGGAGAGGAAGTTCCAGGCCATCTAATCGCTGCCTGGCTGGCCCAGAGCTTACTCTCAGACATCAGAATTGATGTCGGGGAGAAAGCTTGTGGGCCACCCCTGGATCTTTCTTTCCTGCAGTTGCAGCGGCAGCAGGCAATGGTGGACCAGATGGGGGGTGCTGTGAGCAGTCTTCGGCGCTGGAAAAAAGGGAGGCAGACAAGCAGGCTGGCTTCAGCATGGCAGGGAGGGAGGCAGGCAGGCTGGCTGGCTTCGGTGGAAGGGTGGGACAAAGGCTGGAAAGCAGTGAGGGGGGACAAAGGAAGGAGGGAAGGAGGACAGAAGAAGAGAGAGGCAGAGAAAGGGGGAGAGGGGGTTATAAGCAGAAGAAAGACTAGAGAGAGAAAGACCTAGACCAAAGGGGAAAGACAGGAGGCAGATGCTGGACTATGGGAGGTGCAGACAGAGGGGGAGAGACCCTGAGGATGAACAAAGAGATGGAAGATCATAACAGAAAAGGGAGAGAGAGGGAAACCTCCTCGAGACCGACTCCAACCTCACCAACCTCTCTGATAACATCTCTTCTTGTATAACGAACCTCCAATCCTGGGCTCTCACCGTTCAAATGAAACTTAATGAGACCAAAACAAAACTTCTTTGGCTAGGCCCAAAACTAGATCAGCTGCCCTCCCTCATCCCACTATCCTCAGGCACCAAACTGCCGCTTGAGCACTCAAGCAAAGTTCTGGGAATCATCATTGACTCTACACTGTCCTTCAACGATCACCTCAACTCCTTAGTAAAAAAATGCTTTTTCAATCTTCACATGCTAAGGAAAGTCAGATCCTGCTTCCACCAACAACACTTCACCGTCCTCGTTCAATCCATTATTCTATCCAGACTGGATTACTGCAACTCCATCTACTTAAGCCTAACAAAGAAAAGTCTTCTCAGACTCCAGCGGATTCAGAATACCGCGGCTAAATTAATTTTCGCAAAAAGCAAATTCGACCATGTCTCCCCGCTCCTATCTAAGCTTCACTGGCTCCCAGTTCTCCTCAGGGTCCACTACAAATGCGCCTGCCTAACCTTCAAGTCTCTACACGGCATCCTTCCTCCCCTGTTTCCACTATCCTGGCTCTCCGCGAATCCTAATTCCACCAGATCCTCTCAAAAATTCATACTATCATTCCCCTCTTTAAAAGGCATATCCCATACAGGAAAACTTGGATCATCCCTCCTCTTCAAGATCACCGAGCTGTGGAACAGCTTATCTGCCCCTCTCCGGAGTGCGACTTCCCTCCAACCCTTCAGAAAACATTTGAAAACTTGGCTTTTCTCTAAAATGTAACTTCTCCCTCCCTCTCCTCTACACTTAATCCCTTCCCTCTTCCCTTTTTACCAAGCTCTTCTTCTTCCCATTGGAGTTCCTTTCTTTTGTAATTCCTGTAAACTGTGTCGAGCTCTACTTCTGTGGAGATGATGCGGTATACAAACTTAAGGTTTAGTTTAGTTTAGTTTAAACCTGGAACAAAGGTGGTGGTAGATACAAAGGAGAACTCTCACTGGATCTGGGGAGGGTAACAGAGGGAAAAGAGAGATAGACCTGGACCCAAAGGGGATGGGGCTGGATTGTGAAAGAAATGTTTGATGTGAAAGAAAGAAAGAAAGAAATATTGGATGTACAGATAGAACGAATTGCAACCAGAGACTCATGAAATCACCAGACAACAAAGGTAGGAAAAATGATTTTATTTTCAATTTAGTGATCAAAATGTGTCAGTTTTGAGAATTTATATCTGCAGTCTATATTTTGCATTATATTTGTCTATTTTTCTATAGTTACTGAGGTAACATTGCATATTTTAAAGTCATCTGCCTGAACATCTTTGAAAAAAAAAACGAAACTCGTAAATGATAATTAACATTTTCTCTATGTACAGTGTGCTTTGTGGTTTTTTATTTTATGGTTACCATTATGAGTTAAGATATTGTGTGTACATGAAAAATGAATGGAAGAAATTGGGGGCGGGGCTAGGGTGGGGTGGTGGGGCTAGGGCGGGATTGGGGGGCGGGACTGAAAATTAATAGATGTCCTGTTTTGATGAAAAAAATAAATGGTTGCGTTATATATACATTACATTTGTTCCTTTATACATTGTCAATTCCATATTGTGCATTCTAAGTTTATAATGCTATATGATGTACCTTCTTTGTTTTACCAATGGACTTTTATTGAATGCAGTTTTTCTGCCATCCACTTCATTTATTCAAATGCTTATTCATTTATTGTTGTTTCAAATGTGCTTATGTTACTGATAACTGCATTGCTTGAGATCTGTTTTTGATGGTATTAGCATATGTTGTATTAGAGTGATTGGCTTTTATGCATCGTTAGGTTACTTTCACTATTGCGCCACAAGCAAATACAAGTACTATTTTCATTAGTTATCAAGTTTATTTGAGTCAATGCACACCGTTGTTTTTGGTTTTATTAGCTAGTTTTCCAAGTTGTCCAATCCCTTTTAGAGCTGGCCATCTTAGAAAAGGGGGGAATGTGAGAGTTCTGTCTGCATAGTATAACAGAGTTGGTGCTAGTTTCCTGCAGCTTACCACACGAGCATGCTGTATTGTCAAGGACTTGCTGCAGACTTCATTCCTTACCAACATATGACTGGCTGGGACCGAAAAGAATTTGGCAGATGTAATGAGCATGTCATTTTCCACAATGATCCCATTCCTGGCCTTGTGGAAGAGTCTGCTTATTCATGATCATGTGATCTGCAAAGGATGATCTCATCCTTCTGGAACATTCTAGGACATTCCTAAGGCTTCTGGGACATTTGAAGACCTTCCTGAAACTTCTGGAACAAGGTATTGAGCAATAATGGGAGGAACAAAACAGAATTTAAATTTTAAAGTCTTTTCACTCTATATAAGTCCATCTGTACATCAGTATGGGGTAGGGTTACCAGTAGTGCTGCACAATTCAGGAAAAAAAATTTTGATTCGATTCGATTCTGTCTATTGAATTGGTTTTTCGATTCAATTCGATTTTCCTGCCAAATTGAGTGTTTTTTTCAAACATCCTGGTGGGTTTATTTTATAGCCTCTTCACCCCCTTTGCCTTCTCCTAACCACACTGGCGCTGTGGTGTAAACAAAATAAACAAACAAAAAAGACTTTTCCTCTCTCTTTTAAAACCTAGCCCACGTTTGCGGTCTAACACCAGCTCTGGCAGGATACACGTTTCAAAACTGACATATTGTAATCACAAAACAGAAAATAAAATTAGTTTTTCTACCTTTTGTTGTCTGGTCATTATTCAAATCTTGTTGGTCCCAGGCTCTGGTTGTCTTTTGATAACTTGCTTGCCAGGGTCTCCTTCTTTCTCCATGCTAACCATCCATCTACCATCTCTGTCCTCCTCTTCCATTTCCCTTCCCTCCCCCAAAGGTCTGGCATCTTTCTTTTTTTTGTCTCCCTCCCCAGATCTACCTTTTCTTAACAACCCTTTCATCCAGCATTTCTCCATCCTTCCCCACCACCCCAGGGTCCACCATTTCTCCCTTTCTTTTCCCAACTACCCTCCTATCCAGTATCTCTATCCCCCCTCCAGAGTACACCATCCCTTGTGTCCAACTTCTCTCCCTTTCTGTGCCTTCCCTCCCTAAATCCCATTGTCCATCATCTCTCTCCCTCTCCTCTATTTTTAGACTCATTATTTCTTCCCCTCCCCAAAGTCTGGCATATGCACGTCTCTTTGAACCCCCTTCCCTCCCTCTGTGTACTTCTACACCAGGCCTCCCCTCCCCTGAAGGTCTGTCCCCCCTGAATGCCTGCACTTCCCCTTAAAGGCCTGCACCCCCCCTTAAAGGCCTGTCCCCCCTGAAGGCCTATGCCACCATCCCTGGCCTGTCCCCCCTTTGAAGGCCTGTCCCCCCCTTGAAGGTCTGTACCCCCCTTTGAAGGCTTGTCCCCCCTAAAGGCCTGTGCCACCATCCCTGGCCTGTCCCCCCCTTAAAGGCCTGTCCCCCTCTTGAAGGTCTGCACCCCACCCCTTGAAGGCCTGTACCCCTCTTAGAGGCCTGTTCCTCTCCTTGAAAGCCTGTTCCCCCCTTAAAGCCTGCACCCCCCAAGGCCTATCCCCCTGAAGGCCTGTCTCACCCCCCACTCCAAAGGACTGCGCAACCCCCCCCCCCCGGAAGGCTTCCATATTCCCCCTGGCCTCCCCGCACCGTTTACCTTATAGGTGCAGCCTGCAGAGAAGATCACAGTTATAGCATTTTTGCAAACTGCTTTTAGCTGTTTCCTCTGCTGCGGTCCCGCCCCTCCTCTGACATCAGAGGCAGGATCACGGCAGAGAAAACAGCTCAAAGCAGTTTGCAAAGATGCTATAACTGCGATCTTCTCTGCAGGCTGCACTTATAAGGTAAATGGTGCGGGGCGGCCAGGGTAGGAAACTGGGTGCCAGGGGGGGAAGCCGGACAGCAGCACAGCAGCACTTCCCAACTGACGCTCCCTCCTCACCCTCTAAAGGAGGTGCGGCAGCGGCCAGCCAGCAAGAGCAACAATGTCGCACCTGCTTTAGGGGGCGATGGGGGAGTGTCCAAATCGAGAAGCCGATTTTTTTTGTTTTAAATTGATTCGAATCGATTCACTCGAAGTGAATTGGTGAACCGATTCAAATCGTGAATCGAGCAGCACTAGTTACCAGATGTCCAGATTTCCCCAGACATACCCTCTTTTTGAGGACTCTGTCGGGTGTCTGGGTGGCTTTTAAATTGTAGAACTTTTGTCTGGGGAAACTGGACATCTAGTAACTAGTACTGCTCGATTCACGATTTGAGAACGAAAGGAGAGAGATGTCAGACCACTGGACGGGGAAGGGGGGGCGTGAAGATAAGAGAAATGTCAAACCAGGGAAAGTAAGGAGGAAGGAGGGATTCCTGGCTCAGGCAGGGGGAGGGGTAAGACAGAAAAATTCTAGATCATAAAGAGGGGAGAAGGGAAAGGAAAGAGGGAAGAGAGATGCCAGACTGTGAGAAAGGAGAGGCGAAAGATCCCAGGCTAAAGGAGGGGGAAATGAGGAAGACAGATGTTAGACCATAGGAGAGGGAGGAGATGGTACAAAGGGATGGAGGGGAAGGGGAGAGAGAGGGAGGACATAGTACACAGAGATGGAAGGAGTGGGGAAGGTAAGAAAATGGAAGAAATGCTGTTTATGGATAGATGGGAATAGGGGAGAAGAAAGAGAGAGAAGATGGCACATATGGATAGATGGGAAGGGAAGATAAGGAAAAGTAGATCGATTTGAGGAGGAAGCAGAAAAATGGAAGAAAGTTAAATGTTAAGTTAATGCCAAAGATGGATGTAGGTTTGATCCAAACAGACCAGGGATTTTGAATTACAATCCACTCGAGGGGGCAATACTTTCAAAATAGAACAAAACAAAAAGACACCCCCCCCTCCATGCAATGTGTTATGATTAAAATTCAAGCACCTTTCCAGCAACATTGTACCGCTGTTGTGGCGCCTTGCTGAAGAGCTTATGAGCACATTTAAATATTTAAAAGCCTTTAAATGTTACATGATGATATTATTTGAGAAACCTGCCCAGTATTGATGAGAGGGGAAGGGGTCTTTTGTGTTTTGTTCTATTTTGAAAGATTGATGTAGGGCAGAAAATGAAGAAGGAGGAGAGAAAAACAGTGAATGGATAAGAAGGTCCTGGAAACTAAGCTAAGAGCACAGACAGAAGGAAGTTCAACCAGAGACTGGGGAAAGATGAATAGATAAATAAAATTACCAAACAACAAAGGTAGAAAAAATTATTTTATTTTCAATATAGTGATGGAAATGTGTCAGTTTCAGAATTTACATCTACTGTCAAGTTTCAAGTTTATTAACTTTTAATATACCGACCATCAACAAGTATCTGGCCGGTTAACAATAAAATATTTAAAAAGAAGGAAAAATAATAGGTATTTAAAAAATGATGAAAATGAACATCAAAGACATTAACTGGACAGACTTGAAAGTGAGGGTAGAAAGGGAGAGGAGGGGAAAAGTTACATATTTTGAGGAGAGAAGGAGAAAGTGGGAGTAGGGTAAAACATATTGGGTGGGATCGCTTTTTTAAAAGTGGTTGGTTGAGTAAGAGAGGAACAGAAAAGAGAGAGAGAAAAAAAAAGGAAAGAACTCTAAACACAAGTGAAGGCGTCACGAAATAAAAAAGTCTTCAGGCTTATCTTGAATTTATCAAGATGTTGTTCAACTCGGAATTGCTGTGGCAGAGCATTCCACAGTGTTGGGGCGACTACTGCAAAATTTATTTTCCGGGTGTAAAAGAAATCTTTTATGGAAGGAATTAGCAAGAGTTTCTGATCTGCTGACCTCAGAGTACGTGATGGGCATTGAGGAATGAGAAGCTTATCAAGATATGCAGGCTGATGAGAGAGTTTTATTTTGCACTGTTCAGGAAGAAACATATTTCTTTCTATTTCTCTGGTGTTGTACTGCACACAGTCTGGCATCATAGGATTTTGTTTGTGTATATTAGGACTTTTAGTTCGTGGACCTGTATTTGCATTTGGTTTATCTGTGTTCTGCAGATGTGACCAAGGTCAGGTGTTCTGGTAAAAATGAAGGTCATGAAGCATTATTGATGTCATGCCTCAAGTAGGAAGATATTTGTCGGCAACTTATCTGGGTTTTGGAAGGCCCCGAGCTCAGGGCCATGTCTGGAGGACCTCTGTGCATGTGCAGATGTCGATGTGATGTCATCACATTGACATTCATTTATTCCTGGAGGCCCTCTAGACACAGCCTGGAGCACAGGGAAGGTTCTTGTGGGGGCGGGGCTGGAGGCGGAACAGGGCATGGCCAGGGGTGGGGCCAAATGGCCTCTGTTTTTTAAGAGGAAATCTGGTAACCCTAGTATTGGGTCAAGGACCAAAAACTGACCGTCTACTACAGCTGTAACATTAGTCTTGGAGAACGCCTGACTCTCATTGTCCGCATGCCTCTCCAGACCTTGCTGCTGAGAGTGATAAGCCAGCTCTGTTATTCTTTGAGAATAGTAACAATAGCCTATCTTTCAGTGGCTTAGAGATGGTTGTAGAGTGTGTGTTTGCTCTGCTTGGTAGATAAGGTTTTCTTTTTTTCATGCTGCAATGCTTTCATATAATTCTTATTCATTATGTGTGTATGCTAATCTGTGCTGTAAATAAAATCATCTATTTTTCTAATACACGGCCTGGGTTATTCCTTGTTAGGTTTTGAGCTACGCAGGGTAGAACTTGGATTTGGGGAAGTAAAGAGCAGAGTCCTACATTCAAACAATGCCATTATATATTCACTCATTCTCCGGCACTGTTTTCTAGATGATGAGGAGCACCATAAGTGTCCTTGCACATGTAGCCTCTTATCAGTTTATGGATCGCTTACAGAGGCTTGATAAAGGGGGGGAGGGGGTGAATAAATAATTATTACTGCTGAATCTACCTCTGAACTGCTACAAGAAATTGGGAGCGCCTTGCTTATTTATAAATATATTTCTGCCATGCTAATGATGAGAGTGTACCAGGTCTAATAGATTGGAGTGTGATCTTTATTTGATCTTTGCATAAAATATTAATTCCATTTTATTCTGGGCTATAAAAATGTTGGTTATGTACGAGAGCCACATGTGATTTCAGAGCCTTGGATTGTCAGAGACATAAACCCGTCTTTTATTTCATGGCTTGTGGTTTGTGGAAACACTTTTGGAAAAATAAAAAATAAAAAAAATTCACCCACTGTACTAGCAGGTCATACTTTTCTGAAAAATCTTGGCTCAAGTAAAAGAAACATTTAGACATCTAAGTAATGAAAATGTTAAAGTGAAACTATTGCTCCAGGAAGTACTTTATGAGCCAAAGTTATCAGTTGAATTAAATATATTTTTTAACAAACCATATTTTTTTTTCTACTTGACATATGGAAAGAGATTTGAAATTATGATATATAAAGCCGGAGTAAATCTTTGGTTAGAAGAAACTTCATGCTGTAAGACTTGAGTTCTTATCCCTTCAATTGTTACTAATTATGGAGTACCAATGGAATTTAGAATCAAATGTAAGATTTTGATGTTGGCACATAGAGCATTGCTTGAGTTACAACCGTCATATCTTTCTAACCTAGGGGTCCTTTTATGAAGGCGCACTAGTTCGTCTTAGCGCGCCCTAAAAATTAGCACCCGCTAAATGCTAACATGTGCTAGTGCGTCCATTACCGTATTTTCACGTTGATAACGCACACACGGGTATAGCGCGCGGAAAACACAAATTTATGTACAGAAATTTTTATATACTGCGCACACCCATATACCGCGCATGCTGCCCGACTCTCCTGTCGCCGCCCGACTCTCCTTTCGCCCGCCCCGACTCTCCTCTGGCCACCCCGACTCTCCTTTCGCCCGCCCCGACTCTCCTCTGGCCACCCCGACTCTCCTTTCGCCCGCCCCGACTCTCCTCTGGCCACCCCAACTCTCCTTTCGCCCGCCCCGACTCTCCTCTTCCCCTTGAAGTCCTGTCCCCACCCTGAAAGCCTGATGCCCCCCCCGACGTCCGATTCACCCCCCCGCAGGACCGCTCGCACCCCCACCCCGAAGGACTGCTCGCACACACTCCCACCCGCACCCACACCCCCACCCTGAAGGACCGCTCGCACCCCCACAGCCTCCCGACCCCCCCCATCATGTAGAAGCTCCTACCGGTGTCCTGCTGCTTTCTCTTGGCGGTCCCGGCCCTTCCGTGAGCCCTGTGCCTGCGCTGCTTCCTCTTCCAGCGGTTCGCCCTTTCTCTAACGTCAATCCCTCTTGCCCCGCCGACTCCCCGACACGATCCCAAACCCTCCTGGCCACGGCGACCCCCTACCCCCACCCCGCACTACATTACGGCAGGAGGGATCCCAGACCCTCCTGCCCTCGATGCAAACCCCCCTCCCCCCAACGACTACCCCCCCCAAGAACCTCCGACCGCCCCCCAGCTGACCCGCAACCCCCCTGGCCGACCCCCACGACACCCCCACCCCCCTTCCCCGTACCTTTGTGTAGTTGGCCGGACAGATGGGAGCCAAACCCGCCTGTCCGGCAGGCAGCCAACGACGGAATGAGGCCGGATTGGCCCTTCCGTCCCAAAGCTCCGCCTACTGGTGGGGCCTAAGGCGCCTGGGCCAATCAGAATAGGCCCGGGAGCCTTAGGTCCCTCCTGGGGGCGGGGCCTGAAGCACATGGGCCTAACCCGACCATGTGCCCAAGGGCCCGCCCCCAGGAGGGACCTAAGGC
Source organism: Geotrypetes seraphini (assembly GCF_902459505.1). Lineage (NCBI taxonomy): Eukaryota > Metazoa > Chordata > Amphibia > Gymnophiona > Dermophiidae > Geotrypetes > Geotrypetes seraphini. The sequence continues at coordinate 237,127,332 of NC_047085.1, read as the reverse complement.
TCCCGGGCCTATTCTGATTGGCCCAGGCGCCTTAGGCCCCACCAGTAGGTGGAGCTTTGGGACGGAAGGGCCAATCCGGCCTCATTCCGTTGTTGGCTGTCTGCCGGACAGGCGGGTTTGGCTCCCATCTGTCCGGCCAACTACACAAAGGTACGGGGAAGGGGGGTGGGGGTCAGCCAGGGGGGTTGCGGGTCAGCTGGGGGGTGGTCGGAGGTTCTTGGGGGGGGGTCATTGGGGGGAGGGGGGTTTGCATTGAGGGCAGGAGGGTCTGGGATCCCTCCTGCCGTAATGTAGTGCGGGGTGGGGGTAGGGGGTCGCCGTGGCCAGGAGGGTTTGGGCTCCCTCCTGGCCCGATATTGTCGGGGAGTCGGCGGGGCAAGAGGGCTTGGGCTCCCTTTTGCCCTGATCGTGTCGGGGGGGCAAGAGGGCTTGAGCTCCCTCTTGCCCCGATCGTGTCGGGGGTGCCGCCGTTGGCTGGGGCAAGAGAGCTTGAGCTCCCTCTTGCCCCGATCGTGTCGGGGAGTCGGCGGGGCAAGAGGGCTTGACATTAGAGAAAGGGCGAACCGCCGGAAGAGGAAGCAGCAGGCGCAGGGCTCACAGAAGGGATGGGACCACCAAGAGGAAGCAGCAGTACACCGGTAGGAGCTTCTACATGATGGGGGGGGGGTTGGGAGGCTGTGGGGGTGCGAGCGGTCCTTCAGGGTGGGGGTGCGGGTGCGAGTGCGTGCGAGCGGTCCTTCGGGGTGGGGGTGCGGGTGCGTGCGAGCGGTCCTTCGGGGTGGGGGTGCGAGCGGTCCTGCGGAGCGGGGTGAATCGGACGTCGGGGGGGGAACTATGTAAAAAAAATTTATATAGCGCGCTCACGCGTATACCGCGCAAGGTTATGCACGGTTTGTAAAAACACGTATAACGCGCGCGTTATATGCGTGAAAATACGGTATATCCTAGAATTTAGCAGTAGTTTACCATAGTAAAAAGGACTCCCTAGTGTTGTTTTATAAGCCTAGGCCTGTATTGAGATCTTTGAATGATAATAGAGTAGCTGTTTCCCATATTTCGAAGGCTCACCTTGCCTCAACTAGAAATGGTGCATTTTTAAATTTAGTTCCAATATTATGGAACAATTTACCCGTAGATTTGAGAAAGGAAGAATCACTCCAAAATTTTAAAAGACATCTAAAAGTACATTTTTTTCAAATGGCCTTTTTAAATTGATTATCTGAATCTGGGACTGCAGTCTACATTAATTAATTTGCATCAGTTTGTATTAATCTGCGTTTATATGATTTTATATTTTATATATATTTTTTATTTTATTTGTAATAATTAATTATAGCTGTAATAGGGTATTATGCATTAGAAATGTTTTTTTTGGTTTTTTTCAGGTAATGTATTCTTTTTTTCATATCTTTATTCATTTTAAAAACCAACATCAAGTGCAACATATTATCAAACAATGTACAAAATAAAAAGCACTTAATTCCATCAAATGATATAATAAATACCTATCCCTTCTCCTCCCCCCACCCAACCACACTTTCATACAATATAAAGACAATCAAGAGTAATACAAATGATCAAGACAAACACAATTGCAATCAAATAATAAATTAAAGGCATATCCCCCCCCCCTTATAAAGGCATGTGAAATGCAGTTCTGTAACTTCACACCTGTTACATAGTAACATAGTAGATGACAGCAGATAAAAACCCAAATGGTCCATCTAGTCTGCCCAACCTGATTCAATCTAAAAATGTGTTGGGGGGGGGGTTTCTTCTTCTTACCTATTTCTGGGCAAGAATCCAAAGCTCTGCCTGGTACTGTTCTTAGGTTCCAACTATTGAAGTCTCCATCAAAGCTCACTCCAGCCCATCTACACCCTCCCAGCCATTGAAGCCCTCCCCAGCCCATCCTCCACCAAACGGCCATATACATGTACAGACACAAACCTTGCAAGTCTGGCCTTAATTCTTCAATATTTACTATTTTCTAATTCTAGATCCTCTGTGTTCATCCTTCGCTTTTTTGAACTCCATCACCGTTTTCATCTCCACCACCTCTCTCGGGAGCACATTCCAGGCATCCACCTCTCCGTAGAGAAGAATTTCCTTACATTGCTCATAAGAACATAAGAATTGCCACTGCTGGGTCAGACCAGTGGTCCATTATGCCCAGCAGTCCGCTCATACGGCGGCGCATAGGTTAAAGACCAGTGCCCTAACTGAGTCTAGCCTTACCTGCGTACGTTATGGTTCAGCAGCAACTTGTCTAACTTGGTCTTGAATCCCTGGAGGGTGTTTTCCCCTATAACAGCCTCCGGAAGAGCGTTCCAGTTTTCCACCACTCTCTGAGTGAAGAAGAACTTCCTTACGTTTGTATGGAATCTATCCCCTTTTAACTTTAGAGAGTGCCCTCTCGTTCTCTCTGCCTTGGAGAGGGTGAACAACCTGTCTTTATCTACTAAGTCTATTCCCTTCATTATCTTGAATGTTTCGATCATGTCCCCTCTCAGTCTCCTCTTTTCAATGGAGAAGAGGTCCAGTTTCTCTAATCTCTCACTGTACGGCAACTCCTCAATCATTGTAGTCGCTCTTCTCTGGACCCTTTCAAGTAGTATTGTGTCCTTCTTCATGTACGGCGACCAGTGCTGGACATAGTATTCCAGGTGGGGGCGTACCATGGCCCAGTACAGCGGCATGATAACCTTCTCTGATCTGTTTGTGATCCCCTTCTTAATCATTCCTAGCATTCTGTTTGCCCTTTTCGCCACCCTTCAACCTCAAATTATGTCCTCTGGTTTTACCATTTTCCTTTCTCTGGAAAATATTTTGTTCTACATTAATACCTTTCAAGTATTTGTATGTCTGAATCATATCTACCCTGTCCCTCCTTTCCTCTAAGATATATATACAGTGGTGCCTCGCATAACGGATGCCTCGCACAGCGAACGCTGCGCACAACGAACTTTATGTCTTGATCCGTACAACGAACTTCGTTTCACACAACGAAGTCGCCCGAGCTGCATCCTTCCGCGCAGGCACTGCGCTTAACTGCCCTCTCTCCGCCTGGTTCCCTCTTGCCCCCCCGACTCCCCGACACGATCAGGGCAAAAAGGAGCCCAAGCCCTCTTGCCCCGCCGATTCCCCAACTCCCCTCACAATATCGGGCCAGGAGGGAGCCCAAGTCCTCCTGGCCACGGCGACCCCCTAACCCCACCCTGCACTACATTACGGGCAGGAGGGATCCCAGGCCCTCCTGCCCTCGACGCAAACCCCCCCTCCCCCCAACGACCGCCCCCCCCCAAGAACCTCCGACCGCCCCCCCAGCCGACCCGCGACCCCCCTGGCCGACCCCCACGACACCCCCAACCCCCTTCCCCGTACCTTTCTGTAGTTGGCAGCCAACGACGGAATGAGGCCGGATTGGCCCATCCGTCCTAAAGCTCCGCCTACTGGTGGGGCCTAAGGCGCCTGGGCCAATCAGAATAGGCCCGGGAGCCTTAGGTCCCTCCTGGGGGCGGGGCCTGAGGCACATGGGCCCAACCCGACCATGTGCCTCAGGCCCTGCCCCCAGGAGGGACCTAAGGCTCCTGGGCCTATTCTGATTGGCCCAGGCGCCTTAGGCCCCACCAGTAGGCGGAGCTTTGGGACGGATGGGCCAATCCGGCCTCATTCCGTCGATGGCTGCCTGCCGGACAGGCGGGTTTGGCTCCCGTCTGTCCGGCCAACTACAGAAAGGTACGGGGAAGGGGGTTGGGGGTGTCGTGGGGGTCGGCCAGGGGGGTCGCGGGTCGGCTAGGGGGGCGGTCGGAGGTTCTTGGGGGGGGGCGGTCGTTGGGGGGAGGGGGGGTTTGCGTCGAGGGCAGGAGGGCCTGGGATCCCTCCTGCCCGTAATGTAGTGCAGGGTGGGGTTAGGGGGTCGCCGTGGCCAGGAGGACTTGGGCTCCCTCCTGGCCCGATATTGTCGGGGAGTTGGGGAATCGGCGGGGCAAGAGGGCTTGAGCTCCCTCTTGCCCCGATCGTGTCGGGGAGTCGGGGGGGCAAGAGGGCTTGAGCTCCCTCTTGCCCCGATCGTGTCGGGGGTGCCAGGGACCACACGGAGTCACCCACCGTACCACCCGATTCGGGTAAGCGCAGGTATCGGTGGGTGGCTTATTTGCGGGGGGGTGCCTTATTTTACATTTTTTTCTAAAAAGGGGGGGCTGTCTTATTTGATGGCCCTGCCTTATCATCGGGGAAACACGGTAGAAAAAAAAAAAAAAAATGAACAGTTAAGTCCCAGTTTTTGCCGCTGAGACTCTGCCCTCTCACTGTAAAATTAGACTCTACTTAGTCTGTCTTTAAATTTAAAAAATGTGTGTTGTTTTAAAAAACAATTATGTTTTTAGATGTATCTAAATAAAAATAATAACCAAAAATTTATCTTTTTTTATGTTATCTTAGCATATTTTATGCTACAGAACGAATTATTTTTTTTAACATGTATTGTTATGGGAAAACGCGTTTCACATAACGAACTTTTCGCATAACAAACTTGCTCCTGGAACGAATTAAGTTCGTTGTGTGAGGCACCACTGTATATATTCAGGGCTTGCAGTCTCTCCTCATATGTCTTTTGGGGCAAACCTGTCATTTTCGTTGCCTTCCTCTGGACCGCTTCAAGCCTTTTTGTGTCCTTCGCCAGATACGGTCTCCAAAACTGAACACAATACTCCAAGTGGGGTCTCACCAACGATCTGTACAGAGGCATCAACACCTTTGTTCTTCTACTGGATAATAATAATAATAATTTATTCTTGTATACCGCCAAAGCCATAATAGTTTGAGGCAGTTTACAATAAGAAGTACTGGCAATCAGTGAAGAAATACAGTGCAGTTCATCAGAAATACATACAAGATAAAAAGATAAAAAAATTAAAACAGTGAATCAGGTTACAAATCTATCAAATAACTTTGTTTTACTAATTTTCTGAAAATATAATAAGATGGAGCACGCATAATAATATTACCCAGCCTCTCTTTATACACATCCTTCTGGCAGCAGCCATCACCGCCTTGTCGCACCGTATTTTTGCCTTTAGATCTTTGGATACTATCACCCCAAGGTCCCCATCCGTGCATATCAGCCTCTCACCTCCCAGCATATACGGCTCCTTCCGATTATTAATCCCCAAATGCATTACTCTGCATTTCTTTCCATTGAATTTTAGTTGCCAGATATTAGACCATTCCTCTAACTTCTGTAGATGACTGCATTTCTTTGCATTGAATTTTAGTTGCCATATTGTCCCCTCATTTGCATACTATGAATATTCATATATTTTCTGGATCATTTGCATATCATGAATATTGATGTTCCAGCTCATTTGCATATTGTGAATATTCCTATATGTCCTGTTCATTTGCATATCATGAATATTTATAGTGTCCTGCTCGTTTGTATATCATGAATATTCATATTCTGTAGACGTCTTAGGCAGCCACAAAGTAGATGTCCACGACTTAGGCATCCAAATAAAGTGGATAATAAGCCCAATTAAGAACTTTAACAAGCAATAATTGAAAGTTAGATGTCCAAAGGCTGTGCACGATTCACAAAATAAGAGTCCACAATTTCATAGATGCCCATTGGAAAAAGCTGTGCCTAGCGTGATAGGCATGGGTGTGGCTTCGATGTAGACGTCCATTTAAAGAATTGCATACCACTGAGTATCCTAACGTGTCTACCTAGCGCCTGAAATGAAGGCGCAAGTTAGATGGATGTGACTTAGGCATGCTGGAGGCGTCCACATATAGGTGAACGGGGTTTCTAATTTTGGGGGTATAGAGGACTCCAGTTTAATATTAAGGTCAAAAGATGTTTAAAAATGCATTACTTAAGCAAAGTACATGAAAATATATATAAATATTGCATGCTAAACCTTCTATTTTAGGGGATAAAGAGGACTCCTCTTTGATAATAATAGAAAAAGATGTTTATTAATGCATTTCTGAAACAATGCACATAAGTGGAGGGGCATAATCAAAAAATACGTCTAAATCCATTTTGGGCCTAAGTTACTAGTCGCCCAAAGTCAGACATGTCAAAAGTCCATTCTTGAAAAATACATCCAAAATATTTATTTTTTTCAAGAATCATCTACTTCTATGTCCAGCCATTTGATCATCCAGAATGCTAAGTCGTCTATATTTAAACCCATTCTCATCCAAAAATTCATCCAAGTCAAAAATGCCTAGAACAAGACCTTTAGGCCATGGACGGGATCAGCAAAGTGATGGACTGGACACACAGACATGGCAACAGAGTAGTGGTGCACATTACAGAACTCCTGAAGAAGGGAGGAATGCTGGCCTACTGCCTAACCCTCAGTAAGCAGTAGCAGAAGTGAGGACACTCAACCTACACCTTCGGGTAGAAAGCAGTGGATACTTAGCCTACACCCTTGAGTAGGCAGTACTGGAGAGTGACAGTGCCCTTAGAGAAATTCTAAGAACATCTTCTCCACTCCACAGAAAAGAAAGAACTGATGGTCCCGCAAGCAAGCAACAGGCAGGAAGACACTCATGCATGCACAGTACGGGCAGTTTGATTTCTTCTTTTTAACAGTGACAGTACACTTTTGCACTGTCCGTACCTAGCTTCGTGGATGATGTCACCCACATGTGAAAATATGCTGCCTGCTTGTCCTCAGATAACTGGCTTTTCCTAGTTCATGACTGAATTCTGACAAAAAGAGATTGTTTTGTTATTGTGGGGGGTGGGGACGGGGGTTTGGGGGAAATGGTTGCTTGCTTTTTAAAATTCTGCTTTGTTTATTCAAAATTTAAAAAATTTCTCTATTTAACTAACATGATAGTTAGCACTGACAATAAAAGACCACTTCAGTCTAAAATCTTTAATTAAAATGCCTTTCAGTTATATTCTTCTGCATACTTTTATAGCTAAGAAGTATTTATATCTGAAGTCAGCAATAAATTCTCTAGCAACCTTGTTAAAAGCTTTCTAAGCTTAAAAAACAATGCAGAGAAAACCTAAGAGCAGAAAAAAGCCCAAGTATCTTGGCACAAAAAGAGGAAAATGTAAAGAACCAAATATGTTGTTCTAGGCAAAACTAGATGAGAAATGGGTGGAGCTCAAATATGTACTGGAGTCCTGTCAGAAAAGCCCCAGACTAAAATCATCTGGTATTGCATTAGTATAATTTAGAGCTATTATTAACAACCATTCCAGCACAATTTTCCCTGGCTTATGTTCCTTTATGACCACATATGTATCTCACTATTTATACAGCCATTTGATGACCATTTTACCAGTAGTCCCTTTAAAAAGTTCGTCTTAAACTACTAGTGTATTGTTCTTACACAACTTCTTTAAAACACAGCTTGTTCTTCTAAAATAATATGAGTGACATGAAAATTCAGTTCCTAACTTTTACCTGGTACCAATGAGGGGTGGTCTTGCAAAGATAATATGTTGTAAGCCCTATTTTGCATATGGGCTCTACATGGAACTGCAGAGCTGGTGCAAGGATATTTTGCACACTATGGTGCTCATTTTCAAAGCGCATGGGCATCAAAATAGAGCCAGATATGCATTTTTCTGCCAAATCTACCCAAATCAATATAATCAAACCCACACTCAGAAAATGTCCCAGTATGTGAGTTGCAGAGAAAAAGACGTTTTGAGGAGTGTTTCAGGGGCATGTCATGGACAGTGTAACAGGATGGACATTTTCGAGTGATATGGATTTCAGGGTCTGGAGCCTTGGTCTCTTGTCTTAGAATTCAGGGAGGTTCTATGGTGCAGAGTCATTTGAAGTCAGTATTCTTAATATGCAGTATACTGGCAGGCTCTGTGGAACTGTGAGATAATTACTGAGGACTAAGGAGTTTCATTATTTCTGAATCAAAGATACTTGGATATACTGATAAAGATGGGGTTGCTCATATATTATATGAATGTGTGTATTGAAACTCTGTGAGCTGATTCCATATCATATGCATATGGAGACGGGGGAATCCTGAGGTGGTCAGCTTAGGGATAAAAGACTTATCAGTTCTTTTGCATATTTAGTTAGAAATACATGGCCTTAGCCTATGAAGACACTGACTTTAGCCTGCATTCATCCAGGGAGGTTAGGCTTTTGCTTCACCTCCCTCCTACAGAATCAGAGAACAGAATCTCATCCTGGAACACTGGAGGCATAACACCTGATGGAACAAATATATGTCCCAACCCATCTAAGAACTGTGAAAGTCAAAATTCAAACAGGCAAAGTGATCAGGAAAACCAAAAGACTCCAAATAGGCAAACTCCCACTGACCATACCGATGGAAGTGCAAATCAAATGAAGGTTGTAAACTATCAATTATCATAACAGGAGACCTCTGTACTGTTGACTTTCTTTCTGCCCTACCAGCAAATTAGATAAAATACAACTATACTCAGATCTTGAGACTCCCAACAGACTAGAACACAATTTTAAACAAAATAACACATATTGTATCCCACAGGATGGGAAAAAAACACAAAACTAGATAACCACATAGAAAGTTTCAGACATAGGGTAAAATCACAACTTTCCAGCAAACAAAAGAAAATTCTGTACAACCTTTACCCACCAGAACGAGCTGCCATAAAAAGCTTACAAAATAATCAAAATATTGACATCAAACTTGCAGACAAAGGAGGTGCGATAGTAATTATGGACACACAAAATTACATTGGAGAAGGACACAGACAACTCTCAGATAACACATACAATAAGAAACTGACTGGAGACCCCACAAAAGATTATACTAAACAGTTATGTTACCCATGCTGTGTAATACCAAGATTGTCGTGCTATATTTTGCTGTTCTATGCTCACAATACCATGTGTTGTCATATTGTTTTATCATGCTTTTAAACTATGTTTTGTCATCCCTGTCAGACAATGTTTGCCATACTATCTCCTACCACACTATGGCCTCCTTTTACGAAACTGCAATATCAGTTTCTAGTGCAGGGAGTCATGCTGAATGGCACGCGCTCCTCCCGACGCTCAATGGGTTCCTATGAGCGTCGGGAGCAGTGTGGGCCATTCAGCGCAGTTTCATAAAAGAGGGGATATATCTGAGAGTGTGAAGCCTCGGCATCCAGGATTGTGAGTTCGGGCCCATGCTGCTCCTTGTAACCTTGGGCAGGTCACTTGGTCCCCCATTGCCCCAGGTATATTAGATAGATTGTGAGCCCACCGGGACAGACAGGGAAAATACTTGAGTATCTGAGAGAATGGTATAGAAAATTGAATAAATAAATAAATAACCGCATCAAAGCACTTCCAAAGCAAGTAAATCCCCTTTTAAAGAAACTCATCCATAACCATCCTTCTTCTCCATTCTATATCTAACCTTCTACATCTAATCATCCATTCTATATGCTACCAAAAATTCATAAACCCAGCAACCCTGAAAGATCAATCATATCTGGTATGGGCACACTCACAGAAGAAATATCTGGATATATAGAGGGTATTCTTAAACCCTTTGTGCAAAGGATAAAGAGTGTCATATACCACAGAACAAATTAAATAATACCTATCAGCTACCACCCAGCACACTTATAGTCACAATGGATGTAGAATCGCTGTACAGCAACATTCCCCATACAGATGGCATTGCTACATGTGAAAAATTCCTAAAAACATCTACCCTGGATCACCAACACTCTCCACCGGAATCTATTACAGCATTGATCAAATTCATTCATTCATTCTAACTCACAACTATTTCTGCTTTAAAAATGACATCTATCTGCAAATCATGGGCACCAGGATGGGACCACAATATGCAAACCTCTTCATGGCAAAACTAGAAGAAACATTTCTAAATATATATCAGATAAAACCCCTGAAATACTACCGGTATATTGCTGACATTTTTATGATTTGGACCAAGGGAGAAGAGACTCAAACAATTTTACAACTCTTTCAATACATAACACCCTACAATCAAATTAAAAATTGACTATTCCCCAGACAAAGTCAATTTTCTAGGCACCACAGTCTCTATCAACAATGGTTACATCCAAACATCTTTATGCAAGAAACCTGCAGACAGATGCAGCTACCTCCACAACTCCAGCTTCCACCCTTCACCTATAAAAAGATCCATTAAACATAGCCAAGCCAAACGATATCACCGTATCTGCTCTGATCCATGAGACAGAGATAAACACTTAGAAACCCTGACTGAATCCTTCAAACAAAAAGGATACAACCCTAAAAATCTCCAAGAATATTGCTTCATCCCTTTAAATTAAACACCCAGAGAAAACCTACTGCACTATTAGGACAAGAAAACAAGGGACCACCCCCCCCCTTGGTAGTGACGTACAATTCAGAGCTGGAAAAACTAAGGAAAATGATAAGAGATCTACAACCACTACTCCAAGAAGATAAATTACTAAAAGAAATATTCCCAGCTCCACCTATGCTGGCCTTCTGTCAGCCACCTAATCTGAAACGGAAACTGGTAAGAAGCAAACTTCCTACACAAACCCACAAAGAAGAGAATGGCACATATCCTTGTGGTGTGTTAAGATGCAAACTTTATGATAACATCTCAAAGGATCCCATGGTCACTCAAATGGGAAAAACATTCAACATAAGGGGATCATTCACATGCTCATCTTCCAATGTGGTATATATCATTCAATGCAAAAAGTGCAAAGAAGGGTGCTATATTGGTAAAATAGACAAGATGCTAAAGAATAGGATCAACTTACACAGATATATTAAAAATTATAAAACCAACCAGGATGTCACCTCTATTGGACAGCACTTTGGAAAAACTGACCACTGCTCCAATGATTTTATGGTGAGAATACTAAAAGGCAATTTTAAGACAATCCAGGAGCGTAAGACTTTTGAAATCAAAATGATAAAATATTTTGATATCCATCAGACAGAATTCAACAAGGACCTTGGCCCAGATTCACTAAAGATATTGATTCAATTGCTGTTGGCGGATTCCTGGCCGATTTTAAAACAGCGATTGATTCACTATCTTTTTTGCATGCTAATGATATGCACGGCGGTGCAAATCATTTATATGCAAACTCCCGACTCAATCACTCAGTGAGCGATTGAGTTAGGGAAGAACCCTGACAGTAGTGACAGGAGAAGCAGCCTCCTGTCACTGCTGTTAGGGCTTCTGCCGTTTTTTTAAATTTTAATCAGGCATATATTTTGCGTGTATTACACAAAAAAATACTGACTGATTTTTAAAAAAAAATTTTTTAAGCCCTCCCTCCCCCCCTCCCCCGCGATAAGGTACCCCCAACCTCTGAACTCCTCCAAAATGCCAACTCCCTCCTGCCACCAGACACGGGTGAATGCCCCGGCCCCAGCCCCCTCCCCGTAAACGTTAGGAGCAGGAGGGGTACTCAGTCCCTCCTGCTCCGGAGGCCTCCATTCTTTGGGAGTAGGAGGAACTGCAAAGTCCTCCTGCTCCTCTCCTCTGCCCAGCCTTCGACACAGTGCCGGCCTTAGGTCCGCTCCTGTGCATCACATGGTTCCTCCTGCTCCCAAAGAATGGAGGCCTACAGAGCAGGAGGGACTGAGTACCCCTCCTGCTCCCAACTTTTAAAGGTATGGGGAGGAAGGAGGGTGGGCTGGGCCAATGGCAGGGGGAGAGCAGCAACGGATAAGTTCAGGGAGGGGTTCCGACAGCAGGAGGGAGTTAGCATCCCTCCTGCCATTTGTGGGTTGCGGGGGGAGCCAGCGGTTTTTTGACAGGTCTGCCTGACTTTTCTTTTTTGGGGGTGGCAGATTTCAACCAAACTTGGTACATATATCACTTACTATCTGGGGGGAAAATACTGTGCGGGTGGGAAGGGGTAAAATATTGTGGGGCTGGGAAGGGAATGACGTAAAAATTATCGAAAACGACAGATATTAATGTCTAATCCATAAACACGGGAGCCAGTCAAAGAAGCCGCTGAGTGCTGAGCAGGAGAGTCAAAGCACACTCCCGCTCATTGCTGCTCAGAGGCAGAAGAAACCAGCCGGGTTAGCAGCAGGCTCCTGCCCGTTGCACCTCTGGACCACCAGAGATAAAATTAAGTAAGTGGCAATTTATGGGGAGGTCACAACACCTATGGTGGGACCTTCCTGACCTCAATGCAGCTGCCAGTCCACCCCACTTGTTCCAGAGCAGTGCCGACAACATTGCTGCCGATGCCAGGTGGGCCCGCATTGCTGTTGCCGTTTAAAAAAACAATGAAAAAGGGAGTCCTCTGTTTGCCCCCCTTCAGCAGACCCCCTGATAACTTCGGGCCCTAGGCATGTGCCTACTGGGCCTATCCTTTAATCCGGCCCTGCTGAGCACCCTTCCTGCTCCCAACTTTTACAGGTATTGGCGGGGGGGGGGGGGAAGGGAATGGGGAGGGGGTATCTGGTGCCAGGAGGGAGTCAGCATCCCTCATGCCATTTGTTTTTGGGTAGGTGGGAGTCGGGAGTTGGCCCAATGGCAGGAGAGAGTGGGAACCTCTCCTGTCATAATTTTGAAGTGGCAGGGGGGTTTGGGGAGGGGGCACTTTATAAAAAATATTTTAAAAACCAGCAGAAGCCCTGACAGCAGTGACAGAAGGCTGCTTCTCCTATCACGACTGTCAGGGCTCTGCCCCGACTCAATTGATCACTGAGCAATTGAGTCAGGAGTTTGCATGCAAATGATAGCGATTGAATCGCTATCTTTAGTGAATCTGGGCCAAACTGCTTTGACACCTCTGTCTCCTACTTAACAAAGAAATTCAAATTGATATTTTGCTTCATTTGAAGAATCCTGAATCTACCATCCCACATTTACTGGAATTGATTGATCGATTTGGCAAATTTTCAGGTTACAAAATAAATTGGAGAAAATTGGAGGTTCTTCCGTTAAATGTGCATTGTGTAAAGGGATTATTTGATCCATTTCCATTCCTTTGGAAGGAAGAGGGTATAAAATATTTGGGTATCGTGATTCAAAAAACATTGGAAGATACAATGACAGTAAATGAAAATTCTTTATTGCTGAAAGTCAAAGAGATGTGTGAGCATTGGAACCCATTACATCTTTCTTGGTGGGGGAGAGTCCAAACCATCAAAATGATGATTTTGCCTGTAGATTGCTACCAAATGAGTATGTTGCCAGTTTATTTTCAAGGGTCCTTTTCAGTGGCGTACCTAGGGTATGTGGCACCCGGGGCCCATAATTTTTTGACACCCCCCCATGTAAAAAAAATATTTTTTGTAATAACCATGAAACTGAATAAATGGTCATAATAGAAACAGGCAGTGAAAAATTTCTTTTATTGAACCTCATATATGTAACCATTATTCCAAACATACCATAACATAACATAAATTATGTCTGAATTGTCATGACATCAGAAGTACATATGGAGTAGTTGCAGGTGATGCTTGGGACAGTTCTGATTGTGTTAGTTCGGTTTTATGTGTTTTTTGAATAGAAGGGTTTTTATTTCTTTTTTGAAGGTTTTGTAGTTTGTGGTCGAGGTCAATAGGTTGTAGAGTTGGGGGTCGAGTGTTGCAGCTCGAATGGCTAGGAGGTTGTCGAACTGGGGTTTTTTTTGACGTTTTTGTTTGGAGGGTGTGTGAATGGTGCGTGAGTTCTCCTATGTCTAGTTGAGGTGGATTGAATTATTTAACTGAAGAAATTAGTTACCCCCCCATTCCACACACATTAATTCTCTTCCATTTTTGTTCCCATTATAAAAAACACTGATAAGTTCTCAGAAAAAAAATACATTAAAATAAGAAGTGAAAACAAAGGCCCCTACAGATGAGAACATAACATAAGAATAGCCTAACTGGGTCAGACCAATGGTCCATCATGCCCAGTAACCCATTCTCATGGAAGCCAATCCAGGTCACTAGTACCTGGTCAAAACCCAAAGAGTAGCAACATTCCATGCTACCGATCCAGGGCAAGCAGATGTTTCCCCCATGTCTTAATAACAGATTATGGACTTTTCCTCCAGGAATTTGTCCAAACCTTTCTTAAAACCAGCTACGCTATCTGCTTTTACCATAACTTCTGGCCACTTCATTTTTAAGCTGAGATCTTTCCTTCCAAACAGAGACTTTGCTAGATATCAAATACAGCACAAGGTAACTTCACACAGACTTAGCTGTGCAGGAAATTTTAATCTCCTCATACACCCACCATATAGTGCAAAAATGTGCAAAGGTCTGGTTTTTTTTTCCGATCACTACATAGCCTAATGCCACACAAGTAGCGCTGTTACAAACATATTCTGTAGGTCAGTGCTAAGGTTAACAAAGTTTCCTTCCTTGGACCGGAAGGAGATACTGACAAACCACTGGAAGAGATCCCAAAACAACTACCCAGGAACAACACCCAAAGACCCACTCAGTGTGTGAACCAGTTGAGTGGAGTGGACTAACTGGGGGGTGGAAATGGGCCCGGAGTTTGCTCAGCAGAATTTCCCAGATCACCTCTTCCTCTCAACACATTGACACGCTGCCACCATCACCACTAAGAACACCTCACCGGGTAGGCCAGCAATGCTATAAACTTTATAAAACCCATTATTATATTTTCTTATAAAGCACATATTTTAACTGAGCTCTCTGACATCCTCAGCCTATCCATTCACAAAAATAGAAGGAAGAAAAGTTCCCATTTCCTGCTGTCTCATGTCCCCGGCCTATACAATATTTTTCTTCTGCAGAGTGCAGATCCTTCAAAAATCTGACCAAATCCTCATTTCACTTGCATTATAAAGTACTGAGGATGCCATCTCTCCCCAATCCAGGTCCTAAAGTCTAAGACAGTAGTGCAAACTAGTGCTGCCAGATTCAGGAAAAAATTTCTATTCGATTCAGCCTATTGAATTGGTTTATCAATTCGATTTTCCTGCCCAATTGAGTGTCTTTTTCAAACATCCTGGTGGGTTTATTTTATAGCTTTTTCACTCCCCTTTGGCTTCTCCTAACCACACTGGCGCTGTGATGTAAATAAAATAAAGAAACAAAGAGGACTTTTCCTCTCTCTGTTAAATCCTAGCTCACGTTTGCGGTCTAACACCATCTCTGGCAGGATACACATTTCAAATCTGACATATTGTAATCACAAAACAGAAAATAAAATTAGTTTTTCTACCTTTTTGTTGTCTGGTTATTTTCAAATCTTGTTGGTCCAAGGCTCTGGTTGGCTTCTGATAACTTGCTTGCCAGGGTCTCCTTCTTTCTTCTTTCTCCGTGCTAACCATCCATCTGCATCTCTGTCCTCCCCTTCCGTTTCCCTTCTCTCCCCCGGATGTCTGGCATCTTTCCTTTTTTTGTCTCCCTCCACAGATCCACCTCTTCTTAACTACCCTTTCATCCAGCAGCTTTCCCTCCTTCCCCACCACCCCAGGGTCCACCATCTCTCCCTTTCTTTTCCCAACTACACTCCTAACCAGTATCTCTATCCCCCCCTCCACACCATCCCTTGTGTCCAACTTCTCTCCCTTTCTGTTCCTTCCCTCCCTAAAACCCATGTCCATCATCTCTCTCTCTCTCCTCTATTTTCAGACCCATTATTTCTTCCCACCCAAAGTCCGGCATATGCACGTCTCTTTGAACCCCTCCCCCTTCCCTCCGTGTACTTCTACACCAGGGCCCCCCATCCCCTGAAGGCCTGTCCTCCCCTTAAAGGTTTACATCCCACCCCTGAAGGCCTGTCCTCCCCTTGAAGGCCTGCCTGCCTGCTCCCCTTGAAGGCCTTTCCCCCCCCTTGAAGGCCTGCATCCCCCTGAAGGCCTGCACCCTCCCGAAGGCCTGTCCCCCCCCTTGAAGGCCTGCCTGCCTGTTCCCCTTGAAGGCCTGCCCCCCCTGAAGGCCTGTCCCCCCCTTGAAGGCCTGCACCCCCCCCAAAGGCCTGCACCCCCGAAGGCCTGCATCCCCCGAAAGCCTGCATCCCCCTCGAAAGCCTGTCCCCCCCTTGAAGGCCTGCCTGCCTGTTCCCCTTGAAGGCCTGTCCCCCCCTTGAAGGCCTGCACCCCCCCGAAGGCCTGCACTCCCCCCAAAGGCCTGCACCCCCACCGAAGGCCTGCATCCCCCAAAGGCCTACACCCCCCCCGAAGGCCTACACCCCCCTCGAAGGCCTATCCCCCCTTGAAGGCCTGCCTGCCTGTTCCCCTTGAAGGCCTGCCCCCCCTGAAAGCCTGTCCCGCCCCTTGAAGGCCTGCACCCCCGCGAAGGCCTACACCCCCCTCGAAGGCCTGTCCCCCCTTGAAGGCCTGTCCCCCTGAAGGCCTGTCCCCCCCTTGAAGGCCTGCACCCCCCCGAAGGCCTACACCCCCCTCGAAGGCCTACACCCCCCTCGAAGGCCTGTCCCCCCTTGAAGGCCTGCCAGCCTGTCCCCCCCTTGAAGGCCTGTCCCCCCCAAAGGCCTGCATCCCCCTGACGGCCTGTCACCCCCCCGAAGGCCTGCCTGTCCCCCTGAAGGCCTGTCTCCCCCCCCTCAACAAGGTCTGCCTGCCCGCCCCACCCTGAAGGCCTGCTGCCCCCCGCCCCACCCTGAAGGACCGCTCAGCCCCACCACCACCACCATCACCACGAAGCACTGCTCATTCCCCCGGCCTCCACGCTTCAGTCCCTGGGGAAACAGCCTTCAGCAAGATCGCGCGATGCCAGCGATCTTTGCTTGCTTCAGCTGTTTCCTCCGCCGTGGTCCCGCCCCTCCTCTGATGTCAGAGGAGGGGCGGGACCGTGGCGGAGGAAACAGCCAAAGCAGGCAAAGATCGCTAGCATCGCGATCTTGCTGCAGGCTGTTTCCAAACGCGACACCTGGCACAGGGGGGGGAACCGGACCGGATCGGACCGGGAGCACCTCCTCAGGGCTTGGCACCCGGGGCAGACCGCCCCCCCCTTGGTACGCCACTGGTCCTTTTATAAGAAATTGAATGGAATTCTCACTAAATTTATTTGGCTGGGTAAAACTGCTAGAATAGCTTTAGTATCTTTGCAAAAACCAATTACGGCAGGTGGGGTAAATTTTCCAAATTTCTATCGGTACTATCAAGCTTTTATTATGCAGCAGGGTATGTATTGGATCCTTCCTGAACTCATGGAGCAACTTTCGGATTGGTTAATATTAGAATGGCAACTCCTGTCCCCATTGCGATTGTGTCATGTTTTAAGTATCAAGTTACCTAGGATTTATAAAGACAATAGAATTTTTTTTTCCACATGGCAAACATTTAAATTTATTAATAACCTAATACCTATTCTGATTCATCAATCCACGTGTCAGTCCTTATGGCTGAACTCCAAGATTCAAATTGGCGAATCTATGATCCTCTGGAAGCATTGGCTGCAGGCGGGTATACATACATTAGATGATGTGTTATCAAATGGGAAAATGCTTGATTTTTCACGACTGCAACAATCATTCGGCATTACAAAGTGTCAAGGGTATAAGTGGTTGCAGTTGAAGCAGGCCATTCAGCAAGGGTTCCCTGATAGGCGAAATTTTTATTTTTTAATAATTCTTTATTCATTTTCAAAATTACAATAAGTGTTATATATATTCAATCACATTAACAATAAATACATCACTTACAAGCTATCATTGGTACACTACATAAACTGTTATCCCTCCCCCCTTCCCATCCCTCCCTACCATATATTCTGTCAGGTTTGTTAGTGGCCCCCACAATATATGGTTGGTGGGGTCACTTGAGAGGTGCCCTGACAGACACCCGGTCCCAGGTTCAGTTCCCTCACTGAAGATTCACCAGGAAGTAGAATCAAAGAGGCACAGCCAGAGGTGATTGCACAAAGAATATATTATAGAAATAGTCTTACTGAAAAGTAGTATTCATAGGCATTACAACAATTAAGCATTACAATTAAGCAGAGAGCAAAGCAGTTTCCCTGCCTTACAGAGTCCAGAAGGAAGCATGAAGTTCCAGGGAAAGGCAGAGAGAGAGAGAGAAAAGGGGGATGGGGTGATGGTTTAAGCTTCGTGTTCCATAGATAAAGAGAAGGATAGACAGAGAAAGAGAGTGAGAACTAGCACTCAAGAGAAACAAGAGAGGACCAGAGTGCCAAGAGCCAAGAGATAGCTAGATTGATAGCTTTTTGTGTGTTGTAGAGAGGAGGATTTTATAGCTTGGAATCTTATTCTGTGTATAGAAACTATTGTATGGCCCAGTATCTTTCTGTTTAGAATTTGTAAACTGTTTGAAACAATGGTTAATTTAATTGCTAAGGAGGGTGTGATACTTGCAGGCATGGTAGATGGGATTAGTCTCTGGCTTCTTTGTCCCATTCAAGCAGCCTATCTTCTTGATCTGTGCACCTGGACCCATTGTCCTAAGCACCCTCTTAATCATACATTAACACCTTTTAGCTAGTCATGATTCAATCAGGGCTACTTAAAACAGTCTCCCTGCCCTCAGGGTCTATCTGCATTCACATGCCAGAGTCAGATTGATATAATTTCCCATAGGCCTTCGCTGACATAAGTAATGCCAACTGAAAATGCTGAATGGTAGCGATAGCTATGCTGACATATTCCATTATCATAGAGAGTATGTAATAATAAAAATTTAAATAATCAGCATAGCTTGCCGGGCCTATGCTTCCAGACAGATTTGCTAGGGCATCAGGCTGCCAAGTGGTATAAATTAATATCTGAATATTTGAATAAGAAACCTAAAAGTAGTCTAAAAGACATTTGGAGCATTGAGATAAAGCAGCAGATTTCTGCAACTCATTGGCCATGGATTTGGATTTGGAGGATGAGATGTACAGTGTCAGCATCCATGAGACAAACTTGGTTTTTACTGTTATATAGAATTTTTTGGATCCCTGTTCGTCTGCAAAAGTTAGATAGTTCAAAGTCTAATAGATGCTGGCATTGTCATCTTGATATAGGGACGCTGGATCATCTATTGTTCTATTGTCCCTTGATACTTAGATTTTGGAGGTCTATTTGGGGTCAAATTAATACAATATTGGAAGTCTGACTGTCTTTGTCATATGACGTAGTGTTGTTTGAAACACTTAATGCTCAAGAAATGCAAATAAGAATAGATTATTTCTTATCATGACAGGAGTTGCTTTGCAGCTAATTACAAAAAACTGGAAAAAATGGGTTAGAATAAATTACAATTTTTAGTGGGAAATCTTATGTCAAGTTTATAAGTTTGAACATATGAACTCGTTACAATTGGGACATTATAATAAATTCAAAATGGTTTGGGATCCATTAACAAAATTTTGTATGAATTGATCATTGATTTCCGAATGAGTGTTATGCCCATCCAGGAAGGGTGGGTGGGATAAGTACTTATCTTATTATTTGATTGTAATGAGTGCTGTTTTTTGTACCAATTGTTGGTTAATCTGTTGCACTTTGTGTTGGCTTTTAAAACGAATAAAGAATTGGAAAAAAACAAACAAACATTGCTTTGTCACCTCTTTGTCTCCAACTACCATTGAAATGCTTTCGTGTTTCCTTTATATATACTGATTTCACCAACATTTGATTATTTCTAATCCGAGGAAGAAGGGGTTGCCTTCAAAAGCTAATCATAAACTACATTAACACCCCCCCCCCCTTTATTAAGCAGCAATAAGGTTTTTTATCACAGGCTGCGGCAGTATAAGCTCCGATGCTCATAGAACTTCTATGAGCATTAGAGCTTGTACCACCATGGCCATTAATAAAAAACCTACTGCAGCTTCATAAAAGGGGGGTAGGTTAGTCCAATAAAAAAGGTATTTATTTCCTTTATGTTTTTGTTTTATTTCTACATATTACCTTGAAGAGTGGACTAACATGGGCACCACGCCATTTCCTTTGTTTGCAGATAGGATAGTAGCAAACATCTGGATTTTCAAAGGAGCTGCTGGTTCCAGACATGTGGAAAGACAACAACTCAGTGGTACCCAATGCAAGAAAGCGGCGATACCAATGAAAAGTGTGGGTTTTTTTGTTTTTTTTTTTAAATAAAGTGATGCATCTCAATGGCCACGAATTTGGTCTTGGAGGATGAGGTGCACGGTGTCGGCATCTATGAGACAAACTTGGTTTTTTCTGTTGCATAGAGCAGTGTTTTTCAACCTTTTTTGGGCAAAGGCACACTTGTTTCATGAAAAAAATCACGAGGCACACCACCATTAGAAAATGTTAAAAAATTTAACTCTGTGCCTATATTGACTATATATAAAGTAATTCTCTTGAATAGGAATCAAATAAACACAAAGAAAGTATTTTATAATGCTGCCACCGCCACTGGGGAATAGGCTGCCACTGCCGCCATCGGGAACAGGCCGGCACCGAGTTCTCCCTGCTTCTCTTCCCCGCGGGACCGACCAACTCTCGCCACCCGTCGTCAATTCTAACGTCGGAGAGGACGTTCTAGGCCAGCCAGGCAGCGATTGGCTGGCCCAGAACGTCCTCTCCGACGTCAGAATTGACGCGAGTGGCGAGAGTTGGCCGGCCCCACAGGGAAAAGCAGGGAGAACTTGGCGCCGGCCTGTTCCCGATGGCGGCGGTGGCACTCAAGTGGCTAAAGAGCTGCAGTTTGCCGGCCTAGGGACAACACTGGAGGGTGGCCAGCTGTGCACCCCCTTGGGACGTAAACCCGGGGTGGGGCAGACCGCCCCCTCCCCACCCTGGTATGCCACTATCTGTACCTCACTCCCTCCCTATGACCAAAAATTCTCCTTTCTTCTATTCCCCGTGTACACAACCATCTCTTTCCCTCCCTTCCTCTCTCCAAAGTCCATGCCTTCTGTGTCCAAACACTCATTCCCTCCCCCACCTCAGCATCTCTTTCCCTCCCTTCCTCTCTCCCAAGTTCATGCCTTCTGTGTCCAAAAACCCATTCCCTCCCCCACCTCAGCATCTCTTTCCCTCCCTTCCTCTCTCCCAAGTTCATGCCTTGTGTCCAAAACGCACTCCCTCCCCCCTTTTGTGTTCCGTGTTTGCCTCCCCGTGTTTGCAACTTTCTCAGCAAAACGAAGCTCAAGCCGCGATTCTTGTCTTTTGCTTCCTGTCTGCCCTGCCACGCACAAATAGCCGAACGGAAGTATTCTCCGAGGTCAGCGCTGACGTCGGAGGGCAGGCTTTGCTTAAGCCCGCCCTCCGACGTCAGCGCTGACATCGGGGAACGCTTGCGATCGGCTATATGTTAGCTGCAGGGCAGGCAGGAACAGAAGACGAGCCTCGCGGCTCGAGATGTATTGAACTTCGCGGGTCCCTCGTCCAGCTCTCTCCTGTCCACGTGGGGCGGATCGCCCCTCTCCCTAGACTGGTGGTACTGCCCTGATGGCGGCCCTGACCGTACGGCACACCAGGCAACATCTGGAACAGCGGTTGAAAAACACTGGCATAGAGCATTGTGGACCCCTGTTAAGTTGCAAAAATTGGATAGTTCTTTGTCTAATAGATGTTGGCACTGCCATCTAGAAGCAGGAACTTTAGATCATTTATTGTTTCATTGCCTATTTATTATGAATTTTTGGAAATCAATTTGGGACCAAATTAATAATTTATTAGACAATCCAGTGGCATTATCCTATGATACTGTGATATTTGGTATGGAAATGAGAGCAAAAAGTCAGATTTCTGCGAACAACAATAAATTATTACTTATAATGACTGGTGTTGCCATTCAGCAAATTACATATAATTGGAAGGATTGGAGGAGATTAAATTACAACTTTTGGTGGAACTCTTTATGCCATATCTATAAAATGGAAAGATTTATTGCATTACAAAGGTGATATTTCAAAAAATTTCAGGATGTGTGGAAACAATTAACAAAATATTGTACGGATTAGTTGAAAATATTTCCCTTAAATTTATCAGTTCAATTGGTTAGGGTGGGGGATAATTTATTAACATGTATTTATATGATAATAGAATATGTGGTAGGGTGGGGTGGGAGGAGGGAGGGTTTAGAATTTATGTATTGTACAAATGATAGACTGAAAGTGATGTATTTATGGTTAATCTGATTGAATATATATATACACTTAATGTAATTTTGAAAATGAATAAAGAATTAAAAAAAAAATAAAAATAAAAATAAAGTGATGCCTTGGAATCTGAACTTAATCCGTTCCAGAACTCCGTTTGAGTTCCAAGACAATTTTTCTCATTGAAAATAATAGAAACTGGATTCATTCATTCCTGGGTCCCACAAACTCAAATTTTAACAGGAAATACACTGGATTTTAAGGTAAAATATTCCAAAGCAGCATTCAGATTCTGGGGCACAAACACACACATACAGGCCCTGATTCTCTAAAAGTGCGTCCCGATTTTAGGCAGCTGTAGGCGTCCTACAGCTGTCTAATCAGCCAATCGGGATGCACGTTTTTTTTAAAAAAAATGCTCCCCAGGCAGGCCGCCTATATTGAAGGCGAGGCCCGCAAGACACCTAGGCCCTGATTCTGTATAGGACGCCCGGGAGAGGCGTCCTATTCAGAATCGGCCTAAACTAAACCCCGATTCTGTAACCGGCGTCCATGTTACAGACGCGGGTTAGAGAATCGGGTTAGATTAGACACGGCCCGCTACACTTATCGCGGCAAGGGATCTCTCTGCCGCTATAAGTATAGCGGGCCGTGGCCCCCTGACCGATAAGTATAAGTATAGGTGCCCAAACCCTCCTGCCCGAAGACGCACCCCCCTCCACGACACTACCGATCGCCCCCCCCCCCGACAATATCGGTCGCTGGCAGGAGGGTGCCCAATCCCTCCTGCCCGAAGACGCACCCCCCCAGCGCTAACAACCCCCACTCCACCAAACCTGTTCTTACAGATGGGTCTTGCACGTCGAGCAAGCAGGCACGCCTCATCGAAATGAGGCGGGCCCGCCCCTTCCCGGCCCATCCCACCGAAGCCTAAGGCCTGATTGGCCCAGGCTCTAGAAGCTTGGACCAATCAGGCCTTAGGAATAGCGGGTCCGCCCATCCCTACTAAGTCTAAGGTCTGATTGGCCAATCAGGCCTTAGATTAAGTGGGGATGGGCGGACCCGCTATGCCTAAGGCCTGATTGGTCCAGGCTTCTAGAGCCTGGGCCAATCAGGCCTTAGGCTTCGGCGGGATGGGCCGGGAAGGGGCGGGCCCGCCTCATTTCGACGAGGCGTGCCTGCTTGCTCGACGTGCAAGACCCATCTGTAAGAACAGGTTTGGTGGAGTGGGGGTTGTTAGCGCCGGGGGGGGTGCGTCTTCGGGCAGGAGGGATTGGGCACCCTCCTGCCAGCGACCGATATTGTCGGGGGGGGGATCGGTAATGTTGGGGGGGGGCGGTCGATAGTGTCGGGGGGGGGCGGTCGGTAGTGTCGGGGAAGGGGGGTGCGTCTTCGGGCAGGAGGGTTTGGGCACCCTCCTGCCAGTGATCAGTCAGGGGCCACGGCCCGCTATACTTATAGCGGCAGAGAGATCCCTTGCCGTAATAAGTATAGCGGCCGCGTCTACTTACAATGTAGACCAGCATTTTGCTGGCCTACATTTTTAAGCTTCTCATCTACTAGGGAGACGAGTAGGGCCGCCTAGGTTCAGCCTAAGGCCCGCCTAAGGCCCTTAGACGAACTTAGGCATCTTGCGGGTCTCCCTAGGCTCCCGGAGGCGCCTTCAGGCCTGCCTGGGGAGCATTTTTTTTTTAAAAACGTGCATCCCGATTGGCTGATTAGACAGCTGTAGGACGTCTACAGCTATCTAAAATCGGGACGCACTTTTAGAGAATCAGGGCCACAATGTGCAGGGCATTCGGATTCCAAAGCAGAGTTCGGATTCTGGGGCAAAATTTACTACAAAAAAAAAGTTTGGATTCCAAAACGTTCGAGTTCTGGGGCATTCGGATTCCGAGGTATCACTGTACTTTAATTTTGTGTTCACCCATGTATACATTTTTTGTCTCTTATTGAACTTTGGGACTGAGAAACACTCTCTGGGTTTTATTTTTATTTTTTAATCTTTATTCATTTATAAACCAACACAAAGTACATCATATTATTAACAGTTAACAATATAGACAGCACTTAATTCAATCAAATGATATAAGTACAAATCCCTCCTTCCCCCACCCCCCCCCTTTGCTACTGTAGCAAAATAACATCAGATTTAGGAAGTTGGTTGGACTGAGAACTTGTCAGCACTTTCTCATATGTGAGCCATGTGATCTGTCATACAGGCTGGAAAATACTGGTGGTTTTTTTTCCATATCTTTGGGTGGTGGGAGGGGGGGGTCGATGACCACTGGGGGAATAAGGGGGGGGTCATGCCTTAATCCTTCCAGTGATCAGCTGGTCAGTTTGGACACCTCTTTGATCATTATTTGTTTTGTTTTGTTTTGTTTTTTGGTTTTTTTTTTTTCAAAATTTTATTAAAACATTATTATTTGTACATAATAATAAAGAAAGGAATTTACATCAGAAAAAAATTAAAGAGAATTATTTTAAACCCAATGGTTATCATAAGATTCCTCAAGTCCACATAACTGAGAGATAGCAAACGAATATTACTTAAGTAACAAACTCAAAAATAAACATGATCTAAAGATCAACCATATTAGTGTTAATTATTTCAAAACTCCAATTATTAATTATATAGAGACAGATGAAATAGTTTCATGATGTTGCAAAAATTGCTCCAATTGCATAGAATCCCAATAAACATATTCATTATCCTTAAATTTAATCAAGCATTTACAAGGAAATTTTAAATAAAATGTAGCTCCCAAAGCCAACACCCTAGATTTCAATGCCAAAAAGGATTTTCTTCTTAATTGTGTTGCCTGGGCTACATCTGGAAAAATCAAAACATTTTCCCCACAAAATTTAGTTTGCTTATTTTGAAAATAAGCTTTCATAATTAAGGATTTATCTATCTCTCTTGTACAAGTTATAAGAAGTGTAGACCTAGTTGGAATTATATCCTGTGAATCTTCCAGGAAACCAGTTAAATCAAATTCAATTTGTTCCAACTGGTCTACACCCGGTTCTATGGAGACCTTTTTCCTCTGAGGAATATAATATAAGTTTGTTAAAGGCAAATTGTCTACGTCAGCCATCCCCAAAACTTCTTTAAAGTATTTTTTAACCAATATTTCTGGAGACAACAAATGAGTTTTGGGGAAATTAACTAGACGTAGATTTTTTGCTCTTTGCAAATTCTCCATTTTTTCAAATTTCATATGAGTGATATGAAAATCCTTTACTGCTGTTGAAGAAACTGCTTGTAATGTAACCACCTGAGATTCTGTTGTTCTAATCGATTTTTCAATGATTTTTAAGTTGGAATCAACATTTACAAACTTTTCAATAACTTCTTTCGAAAATTTTTCATTTTGTGTCACTACAGATTTTAATAACCCCTCCATTCGAGTATTTATTTGCCAAAGATCCCTTAAGGTAACTTCCTGAGGTTCAGTCTGGGACTCTCTGACTGACAAAGCCTCATCTTGAAAAGATAAAGCTTTGGGTATCACCCCATAAACTAATAAGGGTGATCCCATTAGTTCAGATGGTCCCTCCGGCTGAAAATTGGAGCCAATCTTGGGCCCCAAAACTTCAGGATTACTTGGTGGAGGTGGTGGAGTTCTACCTGGCGGACTAAGAGATGCCCCTGACAGCGAATCCGCTCCTTGGCTATGGCCTAAGGCACTGGATGACGTGAAATGCCGATCTATGGGGCCTAATAATATTGGTGTAGAAACCTTAGCTTTCCCTTTTCTTTTCCCCATATTTTAAAAAATTAATACATACAGTTTCTCCCGTTCTCCCAGTGTCCCACCGCCACAAAGGTGGATATAAAGGTGGTTAAGCGATAACCTCACAGGCAAAACCTTCATTTAAAAGTGAGCATTTGAGCAAAAAACTGTGCTTCACATATACAAAATCACTGATAGAGGAAAAAACCACTTATCTTGAGGCTGATCGGCACACCGACGGAGGCCAGCGTTTCACCGACAGGCTACATCAGGGTGTGACCCGACCGATCAGTCTACAAAACAAAGAAGAAAAACAAAGGAACTTAGCAGTTTCACATTAAGTTTAAACTTCTTTCTATAACAATACAAAAACATACCTTGTAGAGAGCGAAAACAAACGCTTCAAAAAAGTCCAGAAAATGGCTCCCATGGAGCGGCTCCGGGGTTTCGGATTTTAAATCTTCCCGGTGGGAAATGTCACCACCGGAAGTGTGTCAAAGAATGACGTGAAAGCTGAGATAGTGAATCTGACAAAATCAGCCGGCAAAAAATGTGTGAGTGTTCCTCACTGGTAAAATAATGAAGAGTGTAAAAAACCTCAAAAGAAAAAACAAAAGACGACCATATATGCATTTTTTATTTGATTTTGTCAAAAACCTTTTGTTTTTGTGATTTTTGAAGCGTTTGTTTTCGCTCTCTACAAGGTACGTTTTTGTATTGTTATAGAAAGAAGTTTAAACTTAATGTGAAACTGCTAAGTTCCTTTGTTTTTCTTCTTTGTTTTGTAGACTGATCGGTCGGGTCACACCCTGATGTAGCCTGTCGGTGAAACGCTGGCCTCCGTCGGTGTGCCGATCAGCCTCAAGATAAGTGGTTTTTTCCTCTATCAGTGATTTTGTATATGTGAAGCACAGTTTTTTGCTCAAATGCTCACTTTTAAATGAAGGTTTTGCCTGTGAGGTTATCGCTTAACCACCTTTATATCCACCTTTGTAGCGGTGGGAGGGCCTTTTCTGAGGTTTTTTCCTTCTTTTTGAGCAAATTTAGAGCTGTTACTGGTTTCTCATTGCCTCTGCAAAATTTTATTACTATAACATCTTATGACCACATTAGTCTCCAATTGAAAGAGTCGGTTTCACGTACCTAGCATATGCGACACCTGGGGCCCATCATTTTTTGACACCCCCCCATCTGTATGAAAAACATGATTTTTAGTAACAAGCCACACGTCACACAAGAGTGTACCTAGGAAAAGGCAGCATCTTACATACTGCAGTGAGCAGTACATCAATACACCCATTGTAAAACTAAACAAGCCAAACTAGTACAGATCCTATACAGTCAATCCTAACAGAAAACCATGTCTTTTCGAACACACAGAACACAAACTAACCCCTCCCCCTTTTACAAAACTGTAGTGTGGTTTTTAGCCATGGTGGTAACATCTCAGATGCCAACACTAAAAAACACTCTACAGTTTTGTAAATGGGGAGATAGAATAAAAATACGTAGACAAAGGTTAAACTAAAGCACCAAGAAGCTGGACTCTGCATACAATGCAACACCACAGAAACAGCGATGCATCTCCCCTAAAGCAAAAATAAATAAATAAATATAATTTTTTTCTACTTTCTCTTCTCTGCTTTCTGCATCTTCTTGTCACTCTCTTCCTTTCATCCACTGTCTACCCTCTCTCTGCCCCTTCTATATGGCATCTTCTCTTCTATTCCCCTTCCAGAAACTTTATGCCTCCCCCTTCCATCTCTCCCTTCACCTCCATTGGTCTGGCATCCATCTTCTTCCCTTCCCTCCTTCAATGGTCTGGCATCTCTCTCCTCTCCTTCCCTCTCCCACACTCCCATAGTCTGGCATTTCACTCTCTCCTCTCCCTTCCCCCCACTTCCATCAGTATCTGCCCTTTTCTCTCCCAGCAACCCAATTCCATGCAGTATCCTTCCCCCTTATGTCTCTTTCCGCTTTCCCTACAATTCCATCAGCATCTGCCCCCTTTCTCTCCCTCCAACCTAATTCCATGCAGTATCCTTCCCCCTTGTCTCTTTTCCCTGCAATTCCATCAGCATCTTCCCCTTTCTCTCCCTTTACCACCCTTCCTTACCACCCTGACCCCCTTTCTCATCCTCCACACCCTTCCATACCACCCTGACCCCCTTTCTCTCCCTTCACCACCCTTCCTTACCACCCTGACCCCCTTTCTCACCCTTCACCACCCTTCCTTACCACCCTGACCCCCTTTTTCTCCTTCCACCACCCTGCTATGCTCCTTTCCATCCAAATCAGCAAGGTCCCGCAATGACTACTTCTGCTGTCTCTGCTCCGGAAGAGGTAAGTGATGTCGGAGGGGGGCTGGGCCGGCAGATGCAGGGAGTTGCGGCAAGGTCCCGTGATGACTGCGGCTGCCGGTCCACCCCCCTCCATTGTCACTTACCTCTTTCGGAGCAGAGGCAGCAGTAGTCATCGCGGGACCTTGCTGCACTTCAGCACAGCTGCCGTACATATTTCAGAACAGAGTCGGCAGCCACGCTGAAGTGCCGTTTTGAGCAGCGCGGGATGTTCCAGACCCGGCCGGCTGTGCACCCCCTTGAAGTGTGCACCCAGGGCTGACCGCCCCCCCCCCCTTGGTAAGCCACTGGGCACCAGCATTGTCACAAAGACCCCAAGGTTTGGGAGATGGGCAAAGCAGCATAACATTGGCACTAACACACCAAAACAATGTTCAATGAGGGGTGTGTTCCCAAATGTTTAGCCATTGGGGCTATGGGAATATGTATTCATTCTAAGTGCCATCAACAGTCAATGTCTCCTGAAGTACCTCATCGCACAAAATTTGCTAGCTTAACAAATGGTATCCTGGAGGGTATTTGATAATTGGGCTAGGGGATGATGCAGCTATCATTACATATACATACTGGGGGGGGGAGAAGACCCCCCCAAAAAGAGTAAAAACAGTAATACTAAAGAAATTTTTTTTTTTTCCCATTAAGGACAAAATATACCAGAGGAACCAAGAATATGACAGGGCAGGTGATTACACTAACAGCAACAGTTAAGAGTGGCACTTGAAACAGTAGTGCAGAGCAGGACGGTAGCCACAGTGACAGGTGGACTTGGGCCCACCCAATGTGGGCTCAGGCCCAAACAGCATCATTAGACCTGGACAAGGCCAGCGTAGCAGGCTTGGCTGGACTCCCACAATCTGGCATCTCCCTTCCTGAAGCGACTCTTACAACATGTCTCCCAGCAGCAGCAGCAGTGATTCTGGAGCTTCAGATGGAGTGTTTAGAACTGCCTGAGTATTAGGATTCAGTATATTTATCTGAGGCCTCTGTTGGCTTTAATAGCATCCTTTACCATGGCTTGCTGTATCTGGTCCATGACCCTTTGACTCTCAGACTGGGCCATACTATCTTGAGTATTCTTTCTAACCAAGTAAGCACAAAACTCTGCTGATGTCCTTTCATATTTCTGATAAGCAGTCTCTATTTGACTGATCGGGGCCTTCCCACTTATCTGATGTGTTACTCTGACCCATAGGCTATCTAATGTCAGGTATTTTTTGCACATCTAACTCATAGTCTTCTTGAGCTTTCTTAGTCAAGGTGTGTACCCTTATTTCTGTGCCAGTGTCCTCTTCACTGGCAAGGTAGGTGTCTGCCAGGCTGGTATCCGTTGTATTTTTGAGCCATAATGCTGGATTTATATATTTTTTTCCAAACAGTTCTAAGGGGTGCATTCAACTAGGTAGGGCTGCAATCGAAACAATGTTTCTTTTCCTACTAAGGGATGGGCAACACTCTCCTTGCTTTATGAATTATTCATGCATCGGTACCCTTTTTTTTTCCCCTTTAAGCTGGCATAGTCTCTAGGGCAGTGTCTCTCAAACTTATTCAGTTCTGGCATACTAAACAGAGCAAATGTTTTTTGGAACACATAATAATTGAAATGATAAAAATTGCAAAACAAAAAATTAAATTTGAGTTTCTTAATTAAAGTTCTTTAAGCTATGTATGGGTAAATGTAACAATGGTGAAACTAAAGTACCATATATACTTGAATATTAGATGAGATTCTTGGGCCAAAAAAATGGCCCAAAAATAGGAGTCTCGTCTTATATTCGGGTCAAGCAGGTAGCCGCCGCTTCAGTACTCCTATTTCAATGACGGGTAATACTCTCCTAAACACCCGATGAATGCAGCTGCTCTCCTGCACTCTACCCTTTCACCGCCAATGCTGATTTCTGAAATGAAGGCCCCACTCCCTCCGATGTTGCTTCTACCACTGATGCTATTTTATGACAGCCCATCCCCCTCCTCCATTACCGACTCCTGCTTGGGTCTTTAGTGCTCCCTCCGAAGAATCCGATGCTTTGGGCCGCGCACCAGATCGGCGTGCACTAGCTGTTTCTTCGTCTCTGTCTTCTGATGATGCTTTCCGTAGGGCTGCTCCCCACCCCTTCTGATGTTAGCATTCTTCATACCAGCAGAAGGCGGAAGGCGGCAGATCTTGAGCATGCGCAGATGCACAAGGCCCCACATGGATTGGCAGGTAGATTTTTCTGGCATCTGCAGCTTGGAGCACCGTCACTGACCGGTAAGGGTTGGCTGTTTACTACTGGTAATTGCTGAAGTAAGAAAGCAAAACAAAAACCAATACTGTGAGATATCCCACAGTATTGTTTTTGGTTTTTGTTTAATTTTTTTTTTTTTTTTGGTGTACAGATACTCTCTAACTGGCTTTAGTATTTTGGTAGTGATTGGGGAGGGGAGGGGGGGAGTGGAGTGGAATTTGCTATCAATTTTGTTGGACCTTTTGGGGTTAAATCTATTGCTGCTGTGGAATTTACAAAAAATTTGTTAAAACATATGGCAATGATATCTAATCTTTGTAGACTCACCAGGATCACCCAAATTTCTACTCTCAGCTTATATTCGAGTAAACCTTTTTTCCTCCTTTTTGGGGAGATAAAGTGTACCTCATCTTATACTCAGGGCAGGATTGATTCTTCGAGGGCCCCTAGGCACACAAGTACACTGGGCCCCCTAACTCTGCCCCGCCCACACCCACACCCGTGCCCCGCCCACATTTATTTACCTGTTTTATTAATTACTTCTTTCTTTCCACTCGTATTTATTTTTTTTCTTTTAGTATAAAATTCAAAACAAACAACAAAGATTACCATACCAGTGCACAATTTTAGTTCTATGCAAGCCCCAAACATCTCTGAACAAATCCCCCCTTCCTTCCCTTCCCACCTACTTGCACAGGACTTTAACTCTGAACCCTTTCCATACGTATATAAAAGTGTTCAAATGCATTGTAAAGCAGTAATACTATCCAAAACATAAGTCTATATTAATAACCAAGTTTGCAACTCCTCTCAACTGCCTCACTCTGTCATCCAACTTTAACCCATATGTATAAACAACCAAATCTGTAACTCCTCTGGTACGTTCCACTCCATGTATGCTAATTTGTAACAAAACAACAAGGCAAGGGGTCCACCAAAGAATCCAACGTGGAACAAAAGATCAGCAGACATTAAGGAGATTCAAATCACTTTACAAATTAACAAATAAAAAAAATGGAAAATAAGATATCATTTTATTGGACTAATACATTTTTTAATTAGGTTTCAGAGGTCAAACCCTCTTTCCTTAGGTCAGTAAAGTATGCTGCTGTTACAGTATTCTGTCCTGACCTGAGGAAGGAGAATTTGGCCTCTAAAAGTTAGTCAAAAATGTATTAAAATTAGTCCAATAAATGATCACCGTATTTCTATTTTCTATTTATAACATTTATTAACACAGCTACAATACTACTTTATCCTATATTTTAAAAATAATTTTTTCTTCTACCTTTGTCCTCTTGATTTTCATATAGGCTCTCTTTCAGCTGAATTTGGGTAATCCCATTTGCACTAGAGTTCTCCATAGTTTATTGTAATCCACAAAGTCAATAGCTTGCTATAGTCAATGAAGCAAAGGTATAGAGGGTTTTGGTGTTCTTTGCTCTTCTCCAATATTCATCTAATAATGGACTAGGACTCGAGCACGAGTTGATGGCACCTAACAACCTTTGTCTCCCAGTTTCTGCTTTCTTCATGTTGTCATTTTCTTCCTTCCATCCACTGTCTGCCCCTTCCAGAAACTGTCTGTTAACCCCCTTCCATCTTTCCTCCTGCCCCCTTGGTCTGCATCCATCTTCTTCCCTCTGTTCCCCTCATGTGCTGGCATCTGTCTCCTTCATTTCCCTCTCTCTTCTCATTTCCTCCACTCAGATCTGATATTTCTGTCTCCTACCCCCTTTCCGCCCATGCTCTGGTATCTCTCTCTTCTCTATTTTCTTCTTGTCTAAATTAAATTCTCTCTTACTATTCAGTCCTCAGTTTCCCTCTTTTCACTGTGCCTACCCACAGCTTGCCACCCCTTTCCTTCATTCCTCCACTATCTTACTAATTCTCTTCTTCCCCCGTTCAGCATATGCCTTTTTCTTTCTCCCCTCCTTTCATCCAGTATGTGTTCTCTTTCTCTACTTCCATTCAGCATCTGCTCGCCCCTCTCAACTGACATCCATCTGCCCTCTTCTCTCTCTCTCTCTCCCACTCTGAGCCTCCACCCCAGGCCCATCTCCCTCCCTTCCCCTCACCTTTGCGCGGGTCACCACTTACATTATTCTTTGCGGCCTGTAACCCTCCCCACCATCACCTTCTGTTCCTGCCGACATCTGCTCCTCCACTTCTCCCCCTCAGCTCCTCGGGGTGCTTACAGCCTGCACTCCTCTCCAGCTTCTTTTTCCCCACTGTGCCCAACACCTGCAGTAAACACACACACGGAACTCCCTCTTCATGCATCCCGAAGCTGCCCCTCCCACAGCGCTCACCTGCTGCAGAGGCTCCCGCTTCCATCTCATAGACCAGTGGTTCCCAAACCCTGGGATTTGCATATAATGGAAGTGACAGATATGCAAATCTCTCTCATGCATATTCATTAGGATATCTTGAAAACCCGACTGGCTGGGGGTCCCTCAGGACAGGGTTTGGGAACCACTGTCATAGACGAAGAACACTTGTAAAGCTAGCGGGTAGCAAGATCAGCCCCAGCACCTGCAAGCAGTGCTCAGCCCAATGCTTCCCTCTGATGCGAACTTCCCAGGCAGAAACAGGAATCTGCGTCAGAGGGGAACTTTGGGCTGAGCACTGCTTGCAGATGCTGGGGCTGATCTTGCTGTCATCGGGAGGGGGGGCCCCGATCTTGCTGTCATCGGGGGGAGGCCCAATCTTGCTGTCATCAGATCAGGGATAGGGAGGCCCGATCTTGCTGTCATCAGAGCAGGGGTGGGGAGGCCCGATCTTGCTGTCATCAGAGCAGGGGTGGGGAGGCCCGATCTTGCTGTCATTGGGGGGAGGCCCGACTTTGCTGTCATTAGAGGGGGGGGGGGCCCGATCTTGCTGTCATGGCCGTTAAAAAAAAAAAAAATTGGAAAGGTGACGGTGAGTGGGCCCCCTTCACAATTTCGGGCCTTTTAGGTCTATCCGTTAATCCTGCCCTGCTTATACTCAGATCGATGTATATTCGAGTATATACGTTAGAAAGAATTGCTAATGCATGCATTGGATGTGCTTGTTTTTGAATGCAAATTAGTTCAAAATGCGGCTTGACAATCGGCAATCAAGCACGCATTTCATCCACCATCTACAGTCACTCTCTCTTTTTTTCAATTTAATTTCTGTCAGAGCTGAAAATTCAAATTTATAAAGATAAGAAGATCCAAACAGTAACAAAGCCATGATTGTTTTGTTGCTCAAATTAGGATAACTATTACATAAAAAATAAAAATAAAATTACTTGCCTTTAGTTTTCAAGGACCAATCAAGTCAAAGAATGATGCTTGTCTGGGAGGTTGTATCCTTATGCACACAGATGTTCATAACATTGACAAACATACATGTCATCTATTCTAGTGTATACTTTTAAAATTAAAGTAAGATTCTGGAATCTCTCGTGGCACCCCCCAGAATTTATTTGGGGCACACCACTGTGTCTTGGCACACAGTTTGAGAGACACTGCTCTATGGCAACCACTGGATACAATTGAATACAATATAAGCCTGTTGCCTTGGATTTGCCTTATGAATTATTCATGCAGGTTTAGCTATGGCGCTTTGAATATAATCTTTTGTTTTCAGCCGTCAAAAGCAGCCTCAAACAAAATTTAAACACAAGCAGTAACTTATTCCTTCATACACTACAGATCAATTTCTCTTGGTTCTTGATTTTAATGAGTGATCCTCACCCTGAGGCAGCCAAAGATTTAACTTCTGATTTTTACTGAGGCTTTGAGCAGAACGGTTACCGAGTTCTGATTTCACTGCCAGCAGTACTGTTCCAATAGACACTGCTCCCCGTTTTGAATCTACTGTACAGAGGGAAGTATCGAGATTCTTCTTGGCAGAATCTGTTTTTACTGTCTTGACCTGTCAATACCCTGAATGATAGTTAAGCAGTTTAACTCTTTGAGCTTATAGCCTAAATATTACCAAACCTGGACACTATGAGGCTCATAATCAAAACTTTAAAATGTTCAAAAAAACAGCCTAAGTCGTCACTTGGACATCCTAATAGCAGGGGCGTCCAAGTGCCAATAATAAAAACCAACTTTGTAGATGTGCAGTAGCACTTCTAAGCTGCTGTGCGCCCAGAGAGCAAAGGGTGGTGTTGGGAAGTGCGTTATGGCTGTGAATCGAGCGGATTTCAACCTGGACGTACTCCAGCCATAATCAAAGCTTTCCTAGAGGGAACTTAGACGTCGGTAATTAGACTTAGTTGAGTTGTGTCTAAGTTCCACAAAGGTGCCCAAACTGACAAGACCACCACAGGAGGATTTAAGGCATGACCCCCCCCCTTACTCCCCCAGTGGTCATGACCCCCTTCCACCACCCAAAGAGCGAAGAATAACCCTACAAAACCTATAGGCTTTCCATAAGCTGATCACAGCAGAGGAATCCCCATCAGTTGAGCTGGTTTCGGGGATTCCTGGTGGCTCAGCTGATGGGGATTTTCCCTGAAAGGATCAGCTGACCTTGGAGCCCAGCACCTCTCTCCCTGACATTCCCTAAATTCTCAATATCCCAGACCTCCCTGACATCTCCCACCCAACATTCCTGCATTCCCCCTCCCCCCCCCCCCGGTACCTTCAGATGAGAAAATGGTAGGAGGGAAACATAGTGTATGATGGCAGAAAAGGGCCGATGGCCCAACAAGTCTGCCCACTCAAGAACCCTCCCTCCTCGAGAATCCATCTTTTAAGCATTTCTCTGGAGCGACCCCACCAGACGTTCCCATTGTCTCTTGAAGTCGAGTGTGGTACTGGCCTCAACTACCTGACATGGAAGACCATTCCATCGATCAATTATCCTTTCGGTGAAGAAGTATTTCCTGGTGTCCCCATGAAATCTTCCCCCCCCCCCTGAGTTTTAGCGGGTGCCCTCTTGTCGCCTTGGGACCCGTAGGATAAAAGATTTCTTCCTCCACCTCAATGCGGCCCGTGACGTATTTGAATTTTTCTATCATGTCCCCCCTTTCTCTGCACTCTTCGAGAGAATATAAACGCAGCCTGTTCAGACGTTCTTTGTATGGGAGATCCTTGAGTCCTGAAACCATCCTAGTGGTCATTCGCTGAATCGACTCCATTCTTTTCACATCCTTTTGATAATGTGGCCTCCAAAACTGAACACAATACTCCAGGTGAGGTCTCACCATGGATCTGTATAATGGCAGTATAACTTCAGGCTTTCGGCTGATAAAGCTTCTTCTAATGCATCCCAGCATTTGTCTAGCCTTTGCTGACGCTTCCTCCACCTGATTGGCAACTTTCATATCATCCCGGATGATTACTCCCAAGTCCCGTTCTGCTGCAGTTCTTGTTAGGTTTTCACCATTCAGGGTGTACGTTCTGCATGAATTTCCGTTACCAAGGTGCATTATCTTACATTTTTTGGCATTAAAATTCAGTTGCCAAGTACTGGACCATTGTTCTAGTAAAAGTAGGTCCTGTTCCATGGTGCCGGGCATGGTTGCGTTGTTAGGTTCTGCCGCGCTGCCCACAACATTGCATAGTTTAGCGTCAACAGCGAATAATGTAATTTTGCCTCGAAGACCCTGAGGCAGATCCATTACAAAGATTTTGAATAGTACTTGGCCCAAGACCGAGCCCTGCGGTACTCCACTGGTCACTTCCAACGTGTTTGAGGGATTACCGTTCCCATCACCCTTTGAAGTCTGCCGCTAAGCCAGTCTTCTACCCATGCTGTTAGTGTTTTCTCCAAGGCCCATCGCGTTCATCTTGTTCAATAACCTCCAGTGTGGGACAATATCAAAAGCCTTACTGAAGTCTAAATACACGATGTCCAGGGACTCTCCCTTATCCAGTTTTTTTGTCACCCAGTCAAAGAAGTTTATCAGATTGGATTGACAAGATCTTCCCTTAGTAAAGTCATGTTGGTGGGGATCCCTTAGTCTTTCGTCATCCAGAAACGTGTCCAATCTGTTTTTTATCAACATTTCCATAAGTTTACATACTATTGATGTGAGACTCACTGGTCTGTAATTTTCGGCCTCTGACCTGCATCCCTCCTGCCCACAGGTCCACATGCTGCAAATGACAGGGCTTCCCCCTCCCAGTGACTATTTTATAAAGGAAACTTATGCACATATCAGTTTTTATTAATTAAAAAAAAAAAATCCTCCCCTCTTCTATCCAGAAAGTTTCTACAGATAATTTATACCTGCTCTGAATCTCACACAAATGTCTTGCCATTTTTATGTGCTTCTGAGTATATTTCATAACATACTAGAATAAGTCATAACTCCACCCCCAGGAATGCCTTTGCTTATTCCAGGTTTGCGTGTACCAAGAGGCTGTTAGCACAAACTGTATAAATGGCTATTTCTATACTTAAAACAATTTTTCCCAAAGGGAAAGTTTACCCTCCTCAAAGATCAATTGTCATTTTTTTCCCCAATTTTATGTCAGTTGTAAAACTGTTTACTTTAATTTCTAACCTAATCAGACTACAGCTACAAGGATCCTGCTGACTGAGCAGCGTGAACACATCACAGCTTCTTAAACCTTTAACATTAACATGAAAAAGAGGGTGTTTCACTTAATTCGCTTATAAGTGCATAATTTACCTCATTAGCACATTTCTACCTCTATACTCTGTTTATGTCCTCTGGGAATTATTTCCATGATGATTCTGAAACGCTGTTGCCTGCTCTTGGCAGTCTGGCAATGCTGCGTCTCCCCCTTGTGTTGTGTTTTGTCCTTTGCAATACCATCCACTGTAAAAGATATAATAATTTACTTTCATTTTCAAATGTCTGTATTCATTTTCTTGTACAATCAGTAGACTCCTTTGTTTCATGGTTGCTACTGATTAATAGACCTGACAGGCAGTACGAGACCAATTCTTGTATAACTCTAAAACTATATTCAGGAGTCTAGAGATTGCCTATGTGGCACCTCTTCTAGAAATGAAAGTAAGGCGCAAACACTTATGCCAGCCATAGAGCTAATGTAAATTCTTGTGCCTAAATTGCTGAAACATAACTTATATTATTCTATAAGTTGCATGTATAACTGTGAGTGCCATTTATGCTGTGCCCTGACTCTGCCCATGCATATGCCAATCTGTCCAATACTAGGGTTACCAGATTTTGCCTAAAAAAAAATAAAAAAGAGGCTGCGTGGCCGCGCCCCATTCCGCCCACAGTCCTGCCTCGTTCTGTCCCCCAACCCCACACAAACCCCATCTCTATGGCTGACATCATTGTGAACACTTAAATATCAGAAGTATTGATAGCTGGTTAGGTTAGTGTTTCATAGAACCACATGTGTGTGACATCACCGCGTCGCATCTGTGAAAGCACAGATGCCCTCCAGACGTGGCCACAATCTCGACGCTTTTCAAAATCAGGACAAAGTGCCGAATTTTGAAAAGCCGTCTAGAACACCTGGCCAGTCTTCTAGAAAGAGGTCATGTCTAGGTAAATCCAGACATCTGGTAACCCTATCCAAGGTGGGCAAATTCACAGAATAGTGCAGAGATTCCCAAACCTGGTCCTGGAAGCACCCCAGCCAGTCAGGTTTTCTAGATATCCACAATGAATATTCATGAGAGAGATTTGCATGCACTGCCACCACTGCGTGCAGATCTCTTCATGAGTATTCATTGGCCATATCTTGAAAACCTGGCTGGCTTGTGTGCCTCTAGGACCAAGTATGTGAACCAGTGGCATTTATGCACATATGTATACACATATGCACATATATTCCCCAGTATTCTAATCATCTACACTTGGGTTCAGTGCATGCATGTCAATGCTCATTTTACAGAATATCCTCCTAAGAGGCCATGCTATAAATAGGTGCCCCTGACTAGGTGCACAGAGGGTGCATGGTAGGAGCCTATTCTATAATGGAAATAGGTACCTAGGTTCTATTATAAAACACTAGCCTAACCAGCTATCAATACTTTTAACATTTAGGTGTTTGCACTGATGCCAGAAATAGAACCTGATGATAAGTGTACATGCCTCAATGCAGCAGGGAAGGGTATTACTTATACAGTAGACTCTTAACCGGAACTCAATTAACCAGAATTCTCAAGCAACCAGAAAAAAAAAAATCTAAGAAATACTGTTAATACTCTACATAAAAATGAAAATAAAATCAATTTCTGGCAGAAATTTAATTGCAAACTTGGCACGCCATACCTAAGTGTGCCCACGCTTTGCCTACCACATGTCCGGTAGTTTGTCTGGAAATGTTTATGGCATAGTATGGAGTATAGTATTAGGCCTATTTTTAATAGTAACTCTCAAGCAACCAAAAACTACATTTATCCAGCGTCTGTCAATCCCCATAGATGCTGGTTAACAGAGTCTACTGTAGTTACAAGTCTACGTGGCATTGCCACCCATGCTACGCCCTTGTGTATGCTCCTTTACAAATATGTACTATGTAAGTTAAGAGGGTATTTGCTGACTAGCACTTAGGCATTATACTAGCAGTTA
Source organism: Geotrypetes seraphini (assembly GCF_902459505.1). NCBI lineage: Eukaryota > Metazoa > Chordata > Amphibia > Gymnophiona > Dermophiidae > Geotrypetes > Geotrypetes seraphini. Next base: position 237,088,509 of record NC_047085.1, on the reverse strand, counting down.
CATGTTAATATTCTAAATATATGTGCATGTAACATGGACACAAATGTTGTCACAGGAAAGCCCCTGTGAACCTAGTCTTAAAGCCAGAGGTGTCAAACACTAGCTGCATTGTTCCTAAGCCCAGACAAATGTTAGAAAAGAAGTCAAACAAAGATAGGTCTTATTTAGCTTTTTCTCAGAAGCCAACTGAAAGGGTGAAAGCAAAGCATCCAGGTTTACTACAGCCCAGTGGTAGAAATCTGGAACACTCTTCCAGAGGCTGTTATAGGAGAAAGCACCCTCCAGAGATTCATGAAAAGGTTGGATAAGTTCCTGCTGGAAGAGAACATACACAGGTAAGGCTAGACTCAAATAGAGCACTGGTCTTTGACCTAAGGGCCGCCGCGTGAGCAGACTGCTAGGCATGATGGACCACTGGTCTGACCCAGCAGCGGCAAATCTTATGTTCTGATTGACTGAGTCAGGGAGTTTGTCGTTTCAAAATTAGCCAGAGGATCAGCTAACAGCGATTGAATTGCTATTTTTAGTGAATTTGGGCCCAAGTTTCACCCTTCTTAAGGAGAATTGTGAATCTGCTTGGAAGAATGAAGACTATGGAAGCTGTTATGACTAGTAAAGAAACTGCAAGAAAAAAATCCTGATTATTATTGCCAGTGGCGTACCAAGGGGGGGGACGGGGGGGCGGTCCGCCCCGGGTGCAGCCTTAGGGGGGGTGCTTCGAGAGCAATGTAATGGTGGCGGCATTGGCATAAGGTGGAAACACACCAGCCTCCAAGGCTTTAACATAATAGCCCATAAGTGGCTCACACACCTGCAGAGATAACATTTTATAAAATTTAGCCGAAAACCCGTCAGAGCCCGGGGCTGTACAAGAGCATATGTTCTTTATCACTTTTTGGATCTCCATGCCCTGTAAAGGTTGATTCAAAGCCGTTCTCTGCAGGTCAGTGAATTTCGGCATGCCCACATCTTCCAAATAGTTCAGAACAGGGGTGCCCAATAGGTCGATCGCGATCGACCGGTAGCTCGCCAAGGCAAAGTGAGTCGATCATCCAGGACTCCCTTTGCCTTGGCGATCTATCGGGCCGATCAATCTTCCTCTCCCCGACGTCAATTCTGCCGTTGGAGAGGGCGTTCGGGCCAGCCAATCGCTGCCTGCTGGGCGGAACTTCCTCTCCAACGGCAGAATTGACGTCGGGGAGAGGAAGATTGATCGGCCCGAAGCAGAGAGAGCATGGGGCGGCGTCGGCTTTGGGGCCTGTTATCCATTGGTGGCATTTGGATCCTGTTCCCCGATGGCAGCGGCAGTGGCAGTGGCTTGAGGAAGGGCAGGGAGAAAGAAAGAAAGGGGCGCAGGCAGGGAGACAGAAGGAAAGAAGAGAAACAGGAAAAAAATAAAGGGGGCATGAAGAGAGAAAGAAAGGGCAGGGAGAGAGGAAGAAAAAGTTGGGGGAGGGAATGAGGTTTGGAGGAGAGGAAGCATACAGGCTGAAAGAAAGATTGGATGCACAGTCAGAAGAAGAAAGTGCGACCAGAGACTCATGAAATCATCAGACAAGGTAGGAAAAATGATTTTATTTTAAATTTAGTGATCAAAATGTGTCTGAATTTATATCTGCTGTCTATATTTTACAATATGGTCCCCTTTTACTAAACCGCAATAGTGGTTTTTAGCGCAGGGAGCCTATGAGCGTCGAGAGCAGCGCTGGGCATTCAGCGCAGCTCCCTGCGCTAAAAAATGCTATTGTGGTTTAGTAAAAAGGGAGGGGGTGGGTATTTGTCTATTTTTGTATGGTTGTTACTGAGGTGACAGTGCATAGAGTCATCTGCTTTGACCTCTTTGAAAAACCCCTGGAATAGGAATGATAATTAACAATTCTATGCGTACAGTGTGCGTTGTGTTTTTTTTAAATTTTATTGTTGGTAGATCATTTTGACTTGGTCATTTTAAAAGTAGTTCGCGAGTCAAAAAAGTGTGGGCACCCCTGGTCCAGAACATCCGGACCACAATAAGAGCCCGGACTGGTATAGAACGTCGAAAAAATGTTGATAAAAAGTGTCCGCTATGTCATTGGGCTTCGTATGATAGGAACTCGGGCCCTTCCTAATCCGTGAAATATATCTATTTTCCTGCCAATTTTTGTCACAGTGGCTAGCATTCTGTCTGTCTTGTTCCCGTAGTGATAAAACTTATATTCTCTATATAAAAGCAATCTTTTAGTACGATCATGCAATAGAGTATTGAGGGCAACCTGAGCCGAGTGAAGTTCCCCCCATAAAGCAGGAGTAGGATGCAAGTATCTAGCTTTTAGGTGTGAATATTGTTTTTCCAGTTGAATAATGCCACTTGAAATACGTTTACGATGGGTCGCCATGTAAGGTATAATAGCCCCCCTGAGAACGACCTTGGCTGTCTCCCAAAAGAGGCCCGGTTTAGATTGATGTTGGCCATTTGCCAGTAGATAATCATCCCAACTTCTCTGCAAGTGATCTGAAAAATCAGGATCATTCTGCAGGTACAAGGGAAAACACCACCGAAAGGACCCCATAGAAGGGACGCCCCATGCAATGTCCAACCAAATAGGACAATATTCCAAAGGGCCTATAGTAGCCTCTGTGATCCGGGGAAACAAGAATTCCGAAACCAGAAGGTAATCTAAATGGGAAAAGGTCCCATGGGCTCGAGATTGATGGGTATAATCCCGTTCAATGAGGTGGAGAAGCCTACAGGGATCCACTAAGCCCAAGGACTTACAAAGAAAGGGAACACCTTTAGTGGGAGTGCCAGCAAAGAAAGCCAGAGAACCAGAATGGTCAAGTGAAGCATCCAGCACCTGATTAAGGTCCCCAGCCACTATAAGCGGTAAAGAAGTATCCAGAAGACCCAGAGTGACCAGAGAACTAAAATAAGTCTAACAATAGATGTTAGGGCCATATGTGATCAACAACCAAAAGTCTATACCCTGCAAGGAAATATGGAGTAGTAGACATCTACCTAGGGGGTCTTGATTAATTAAAGTAATAGCACACTGCAAACCTTTACAGACCAGTAAATAAACCTCTGCCTTTTTCCCTGGGGAGGAAGCATAAAATACAGGCCCACCCAGCCCCTCTGCAGTTTTATATGTTCCTCCTCTGTTAATTTGGTCTCCTGTAAACAAGCCAAATCTGCTTGATGATGCTTCAATTGTCTCAAAATCTTTGTTCGTTTGACTGGGGACGTTATACCAGAAACGTTCCAGGAAACAATACAAAGTAGGTGATCACCCAGGAGCCCCAAACAAGTAGTATATACAAAACATGTTACACACATCCTGCACCCAGGTGCCCAGCCCCACCCAAGTGCTTACCATATTACACCCATCAGATATGAGATCATAGGACAGCAAACTCAAAAAACAAGAACAAACAAAACACAGTGAAAAACATTTCCCAGAATATCCAACCCGAAGACTGTTCCCTTCCAGAATCCCCAACCCCACCCCATCCTCAAACAATCCCAAAGGACATATCCCCAAAGGAATATGCAACCGGTCTGTAATTGACACCTTAAGAGACCCTACCCCTCCAAAACAGTGGTACAACCAGTATTATCAGTGAGTATTAGCTCAAATAACAAAGAAACAGTGTGATCTAAACAAAAACCACCCTGGCCAGAGATCATAATCTGTGGAGGCCAAAACATAGTCATGGAGGCTCTGCAGAAGAGCATAAATATAGTCCGCGGCCTCCGAGGCCAAAGTATAAGAGTGCCAGGTACCATCATGCTGGATCTTCAGTAAGGCGGGGTAGACAAACAAAAAGCGTTGTTTAAGATCCACCAACTTCGCACAAAGAGGATAAAAAGCCTTTCTCCGATCAGTAAGAGCTGCTGAGTAGTCCTGGCTGATGTGGACAACAGAGCCTTTAAATTTCAAAGAGTCTTGCTTAGCCCGATATTGGTGCAAGATATCCATTTTGTGCTGGTAATTCAGAAATTTTGCGATCACCACACATGGTCGGGAATCTCGAGCAGGCCATACAGGCAATGGGCCCGTTCCAGGCAGAGGGGACCAAGAGCCGATGTATCCAGAAACTCCAATTCTAGCCAGGACGCCCAAAAAATGAAGATTACCTCGGCAGGACCTATTTTCTAGGTCATCAAGTTTGTCTGCCTGAAGTCGCACCGTTTCTTGTAGGGCCGCAATGTCCAATTCGTGGGAATTAAGTGTGTCCTCTGCCATGGACACCCGCTGATCCAGGTCAGTGGTACGAGCTGCGGTGTCCATCAATAGTTGTTCCAGGCGGGTCATCTGTGTGGCCAGAGTTTCCATTTGTGGTCCCAATACCTACGCCACCGCAGTTTTAATATCATTGAGGGCCGTGTAAACTCTGACACTTCGGTACCCGACGCAGCCCTCATCTTGGGCTCTCCAGGTTTTGGGTGATCCCTTTCTTTATGGTCAGGTTTCATGTGCGTGCCTCCTGAGAACTAGTTAGATATCTGTCCATTAGGTCCCGAGCTCAATCACAACTGAAATTACTGGCCAGGGTGCAAATTCAGTGAGCTAACACTCCATTTAGAAAAGCAGGGCCCCGGAGCTGATCAGGAACACATCCTCATCCGCTCATAGCATCACGTGACCTCTCCGATGAATTATTGTATGTTACCTTTGATGATCGTTCAGAAAAGTAGGACTGAAACCACTGGAAGGCAACATCCAAAATTCCCAAAGATCCTAATCTACTCAAGAGAAGATGGTGATCTATCGTATCAAAGGCTAAGTCTAACGATATGAGGAGAACTGATTGATGATGATCCCAGAAGTATAGAACAGCGGATGTCAGGCCAATTAGAGAATGTTCAGTCGAATAATATTATCGGAATCCTGTTTGATGAGGGTGTAATGCTCCAGTTTTCTCAAAGAATTCAGAAACTTGATTAAAAACTATTTTTTCCATCATTTTTGCTATAAATGGTATTTTTGCTATTGGACGGAAATTGCTGGGATCATTCAAGTTCCCTTTTGTATCTTTTGGTATTGGGTGAATGGTAGAATTTTTCCATTTTTGGGGTATAATCCCTTTCTCTAAGGAGGTAGAAAATAATTGGTGAATGTAATTACCAAAGATATTTTAAAAAAAAATTCTAAATGCGGGTTGGAAGTGAATCTGCTTTGTTCCCCTTTACATTCAATGAGGCAAACAGCCTTTTCAGATCAAAAAGTGTAGGTAGTGTAAAGTGGGAGCATTTTGAAGTTGGAATACTAGAGTCTGGAGCAGAGTAGTCCGGCTCCGGATCTGAGGTGTTCGCAAATTTTCCTCTGATCCCTTTAATTTTCTCTACAAAAAAGTTAGCCAGATCTTGAGCAGTTAGGGTGCTAATTGCTCCCTGAGATGAGCATAATTTAAACATTGTTAAAGATTTTAAAATAGAAAATAATGTTGAGGAATTATTTGCTGTTTGGATACGAGAAGTATAGTATCTTTTTTTGTCTCATTATTATTATTAAAGTTTATTGTACATGCAATATCAAATACTTCAATGCATATGACAATTTAAAATTGATTTTATTTTTATAATATTGTGCTTGGCTTTGATATCTAGATAGATTAGCGAATGTGTTTTCCTGGCGCCATTTTCTTTCTAAGGAACGCAATTGTTTTTTGATAAAAAACAGTTCAGCAGTATACCAGGGATTTTTTTTGCTCTAATAGTTTTTGTTACTATTGGGGAAAATTTATCCATTAATGACGCGAAAAGATTCTCCCAGTGGAGTATTTGATCAATAGATAATTTTGTAAACTCTTCAATGGATAAGTTAATTGCTGAATTTAATTTAGATTCGTCTAAATTACTATAGTCCTGAAAAGCATAAGTTTTTTCCTGATAACCATTAGCAATTAATTTATGTTCATATTGTAAGGAGATTAGGCTATAGTCATCCATGGAACAGACTCAATTTTTGGAGAAGAAAAAGTCAGACTAAGATGATTATATGCGAAGATCATGTCTATAGTGCGTCCTGCAATATGCATTGGTTGTCTGGTTTAACATTAATTTTAAATTGTAAGTACTCTATTGGGGCCTGAGGTGTTGATTTTTCAAATTCTTTGGCCATCTGCTGCTAGTAGATAACTGCAATGCCTCCGCCCTTTTTACCGGTACGATGATTAAATTGATATGTAAAGTCTGGACAAACATAGTTAATATAAGCCTCATCACCATCTAACAACCAGATTTCTATATATCTATATATATATCTATATTTCAATATATCTACCAAGTTTTGAATGATTGAGACTCTGATAATATGGCTCTTACTTTTTATGGATCTTCCATTTATGAGACCTATTTTAAGATGTTTAACTATGTGATGACTTTTAAGAGTAGGCAGAGTGGATGTTTGGATAGTGCTTTGATGTCTGGAGTCAGAAACAAGTTAGCTGGTCGGTGTCCCCAATGAATGGGAATATTTTCCCCCGTAGTCCGTCCTTCAATCGATTGTATTACTGACGTACCCATTGTAAGAAGACAAGTTTGTAGAAAAAGAAATAACAATGGAAACTTGCTAAAAGTACAAGTTGGAGGAATCTTTTTTATGGCGCGCACAAAGGAGTGAACTAAGGAGCATTGCATTGGTGAGCAATAAATCCCGTGCTCTTGCGCTGCAAGAAGCTAATTTAAATAAGGCATATACCGGGCTTGAAGAGGAGGTGTGGTCTGGAACGCTGCCGCTTCATAATGGCAGATCAAAACAAGGCTAGAATCGAGCTTGAGGAGGTGTGGTCTGGAACGCCGCCACTTCATAGTGGCAGATCAAAACAAGGCTAGAATCGGGTTTGAAGAAGATCAAAGAAATTGATTAGATTTGTCTGACGAGACCTACTTCTAGTGCAGGGGTGCCCACACTTTTTTGGCTTGCGAGCTACTTTTAAAATGATCTACCAAAAATAAAATAAAAAACCAAACCACAAAGCACACTGTACGCAGAGAAAATGTTAATTATCATTTGTATTCGGGGTTTTTTTCAGAGGTCAAGGCAGATGACTTTAAAACATGCAATGTCACCTCAGTAACAACTACATAAAAATAGACAAATATACCCCCTACCCTTTTACAAAACCGCGATAGCATTTTTTAGCACAGGGAGCTGCGCTGAATGCCCCTCACAGCTCCCAACGCTCATAGGCTTCCTGCGCTAAAAATCACTATCACGGTTTAATAAAAGGGGGCCATAGTGCAAAATATAGACAGCAGATATAAATTCTCAAAACGGATACATTTTATCACTAAATTGAAAATAAAATAATTTTTCCTACCTTTTTGTCTGATTTCATGAGTCTCTGGTTGCACTTCCTTCTTCTGACTGTAAATCCAGAATTTCTTTCTTTCTGCCTGCCCCCCTTTTCTTTCTGTGTCTTTCTTTCTCTCCTCCTGCCCCTCTCTTTATTTCTGTCTTTCTATCTCCCCCTTCCTGCCTATCTCTCTCACCCTGCCTGCCTCTCATTTCTTTCTTTCTCTCTCCCCCTGCCTGTCTTTCTTTCTCTCTCCACCTGCCTGCCTGTCTCTTTCTCCCCCCTGCTCCCTGCCTGCCTTTCTCTCTCCCCCTGTCCCCCTCTTTCTGTCTTTCTCTCTCCCCGTCCCATCTTTTTCTCTCACCCCTACCTGCCTGTCTTTCTTTCTCACACTCTCCCTGCCCTTTGTCTTTCTTTCTCTCTCCCCCTGACCCTCACCTGCCTGTCTTTCTTTCTCTCCCCCTGCCCCCTTTATTTCTTTTTCTCTCCCCATGCCTGCCTTTTTTTCCTCCCCTGCCCCTCTTTCTGTCTTTCTCTCTGCCCCCGCCCCTCTTTCTGCATTTTTTTCTCTCCCACTGCCCCCTTTATTTTTGTATTTTTTTCTGCCCATTGCTCCGATTTATCCACTTCCCCAATTCTTTCTTTTTCCCTGCCCTCCCCCCGCCACCACGCCAATTTCTCCCTGCTTCCCCGAGCCAGGCCTGGTGTATATAAGTGCAGGGCCCACAAGCCTCCACCCCCCCCCGGCAGAAATTGGCTGGCCCAGAACTTCCTCTCTGACATCAGAATTGATGTCAGAGGTGAAGGCTTGTGGGCCCAGCACTTATAGGTGCCTGACCTGATCGAGATATGTGGAATACTGCCAGCGTAAAATGAGCAACATTTCCAAGGAAGACTATCAAGCCCCGAAACTCTTGAAATGTAACACTGATGTAATCATCCGTTGAGCGGATAAACCAGGGGCGATAGTGATGATGGACAGATCGCAATATACTGACACCTGAAGCCAGGTCCTCCTCGACACAGCCGTAATATTCATGGCACCTGCCGGCCGCATCCTCCGACTGGCACCCACAAAGCACACTTTTCTGCTTTTTTGAAGCGCTCATAATGAAAGCGCCAAAAACCCATGCACAATGCTGTGTAAAAAACCAGCAGCCTCAGGCCTTTTTTCTTCTTCCAATACAAAGCTCCTTTTACTTATGTCTTATTTTCTCTTTTTTAATTTCTTCTCACAGCCAACCAGCTGTATTAAGAGAAAGCAGACCCCATAGGCACTCTAAATTGTAGTCAGTGCCTATACAGTATATCAGTGGCAAGGCATACAGTTGAGGCTCCTCTAGATTCAGAAAAACCTAGGGAGGTGAGGGACTTGGCCTTCCGAGTGTGACACCCCTGAGGTTGGTAGGACCAAGATCATTCCAGACAAAGGGACAAGAAAGATTCACTAACCAGATCCAACATGCCTTATTAAACCTCAGCACAGACTGCACAAAACAGACCACTCCACCTGCTGGAGACTGAGAAAAGACTGATTGTAAAAGGGAGGAAACTGACTCAGAAATGATGGAGGAAATCAAACAAGAATGCAAGACAGGCAATGTAATTATATTGGGAGACTTCAATTTCCCAGGGATAGACTGGAAACTAGCAACCTCCAACTGCGGCAAGGAGGCCAAGTTCCTGGAGGTGCTAGGGGATTGCTTCCTGGAACAAATGGTATAAGAGGCAACGCCACCTTGGACTTGGTCCTAAATGGCCTCACGGGACCGATAACAGAAGTGGAAGTCATGGTTCCACTGGTAACGAGTGATCACAATGTAATCAACTTTAAACTTGACATCGGGAAAGGGAAACATGCCAAAACCTTAACCACCACCTTAAACTTTAAAAAGGGTAAATACGATCGCATGAGAGCCATGGTAGAAAAACGACTCGAGAAGATGGTGGACAAACTTGAAACGGTAGATCAGGCATGGTCCCTACTGAAAAATACTATCACAGAAGCACAAGATCTCTACATTCCGAGGATTTCCAAAGATCGGAGAACAAAGAGCAAAAGAGAACCGGCATGGCTTACCATACAGGTGAAGGAAGCCATAAAAGAAAAGAAGGACTCTTTCAAAAAATGGAAATGCATAAAGACAACCGAAGCCTGGAACAAACATAAAGATGATCAGAAGAAATGTCACAAGGCGGTGAGGGATGCCAAACAGGAATATGAGGAAAAAATAGCCCAGGAGGCCAAAAACTTCAAGCCCTTCTTTAGATACGTGAAAGGGAAAAAACCTGCAAAAGAGGCAGTGGGACCCCTGGACGACCAGGGAAGAAAAGGGTACATCAAGGAAGATAAACAAATCGCAGACAAACTAAATTCCTTCTTTGCGTCCGTCTTTACGAAGGAGGACACCTCAACAATACCTGAAGCGGAGAAAGTGTTTGCAGGAGAAATAGAAGACAGCCTCACCACAGTTGAAGTGGACTTAGACCAGATATACTATCAGATCGACAAACTTAAAAGTGACAAATCCCCTGGACCGGATGGAATTCACCCGAGAGTCTTAAAGGAATTGAAGGTTGAAATCGGAGAGTTATTGCATAAACTTGCAAACCTGACAATCAGAACTGGACAGATACCGGACGACTGGAGGATAGCGAACGTCACGCCAATTTTCAAAAAAGGATCGAGAGGGGAACCGGGCAACTATAGGCCTGTGAGTCTTACGTCTGTCCCCGGCAAGATGGTTGAAGCACTGATCAAGGATAGCATAGTCCGGCACTTGGACGCACACGACTTGATGAAACCCAGTCAACATGGATTCAGGAAAGGGAAATCATGTTTGACGAATTACTCCAATTTTTTGAGACCGTGAACGAGCAAATTGATAATGGGAAGCCGGTGGACATAATATACTTGGACTTCCAGAAAGCGTTCGACAAAGTTCCACACGAAAGACTTCTCAGGAAACTACAAAGCCATGGCATAGAGGGAGATATACAAAGATGGATAGGCAAATGGCTGGAAAACCGAAAGCAGAGAGTGGGCATAAATGGGAAGTTCTCCGACTGGGAGAAAGTGACTAGTGGTGTACCCCAGGGCTCGGTACTTGGGCCGATCCTTTTTAATATTTATATCAATGACCTGGAGGAAGGAACATCCAGTGAGATCATCAAGTTTGCAGACGATACAAAACTATGCCGGGCAATCAGATCGCAGGAGGATAGAGAGGAACTCCAGAGCGACTTGTGTCGGTTAGAAACATGGGCGGAGAAATGGCAGATGAAGTTCAATGTGGAGAAATGCAAGGTAATGCATTTAGGCAATAAGAATAAGGAATACGAGTATACAATGTCAGGTGCAACTCTGGGGAAGAGTGAACAAGAAAAGGACCTGGGTGTACTGATAGATAGGACCCTGAAGCCGTCGGCACAATGCGCGGCAGCAGCAAATAGAATGTTGGGCATGATAAAGAAAGGAATCTCGAGTAGATCGGAGAAAGTTATAATGCCGCTTTATAGGGCAATGGTCAGACCACACTTGGAATACTGCGTCCAACATTGGTCTCCCTACCTAAAGAAGGATATAAAACTGCTGGAGAGGGTGCAGAGACGAGCAACAAAACTGGTGAAGGGTATGGAGAAACTGGAATACGAGGATAGACTTATAACACTAGGATTGTTCTCCCTTGAGAAAAGGAGACTGCGTGGGGATATGATCGAGACCTTCAAAATACCGAAAGGAATCGACAAAATAGAGCAGAGAAGATTATTTACATTGTCCAATTTGACACGGACTAGAGGACATGTAATGAAGCAAAGGGGGGACAGGTTCAGGACTAATGTCAGGAAGTTCTGCTTCACTCAGAGAGTGGTTGACACCTGGAATGCCCTCCCAGAGGAGATTATTGCGGAATCGACCGTCCTAGGCTTCAAGAGCAAACTAGATGCATATCTCCTTAAGAGAGGCATATAAAGATATGGTGGACTATAAATTTCTTTTTAGAGAATCTGTGAAGCGGTAGCTCGATATTTCTATAGACCTCCCCTGATGCAGCGTTCTTTTAGCGAAACAGGGCCTGTCGGGAGTCTTATATATATATCCTTTCCCATGTTTGGAAGAAAGTCAACGTGGTGAAATATCAATTTAACTGTTTGGATTCAGTTCCCACCTGGAGGACAGTGAATCAAAGAGATAAGTGATTATTGATGTTCTGGACTGCAGACTAACAGTTTTTCAGTTATAATTTTATAATGGAGTTTTTGACCAAGGATGTTTTTTCCTATGCTGCCTGTAGTTGAATGTGGCAGACATAGAGGTCCTCCAGGTGAACTTTCGTCTTTCCCTGGAAGAAACTGAGGTCTTTTCTCCTTTTATAAATATATACTTATCTCATATTCCACTCCTCTATAGTAGTGGGTATATATTGGAATAATTTTTTTTGTGTGAAGATTTATTATATTCCTCTTGCTGCGGTGGATTAATTTGGACTATAAATTACGCCAGGTGTATACCTGGCAGGGCCTCCGCGTGTGCGGATCGCCGGACTTGATGGACCGAAGGTCTGATCCGGAGATGGCAGTTCTTATGTTCTTATGGACTGCACAGCCCACTTGTACTGATGCCAAAAGTCAGTCTCTCAGTCTCCACCTGCTGGCAGAGGAGCGTAAACCTATCTGTTTCTGTGCCAGTCTGGAAGGACGATAAAGCACAGTTACTTACTGTAACAGGTGTTATCCAGGGACAGCAGGCAGATATTCTTGACTGATGGGTGACGGCACCGACGGAGCCCCGGTACGGACAATTTTAGAGTGATTGCACTCTAAGAACTTGGAAAGTTCTAGCAGGCCGCACCGCGCACGCACGAGTGCCTTCCCGCCCGACAGAGGCGCACGGTCCCCCAGTTAGGATAAGCCAGCTAAGAAGCCAACCCGGGGAGGTGGGTGGGACGCAAGAATATCTACCTGCTGTCCCTGGATAATACCTGTTACGGTAAGTAACTGTGCTTTATCCCAGGACAAGCAGGCAGCATATTCTTGACTGATGGGTGACTTCCAAGCTAACAAAAAGAGGGATGGAGGGAAGGTTGGCCACTAAGAAAACAAATTTTGCAAAACAGATTGGCCGAAGTGTCCATCCCGTCTGGAGAACGCATCCAGACAATAATGAGATGTAAAAGTATGAACTGAGGACCAAGTAGCAGCCTTGCAGATTTCCTCAATAGGAGTGGAACGGAGGAAAGCCACAGATGCTGCCATAGCTCGAACTCTATGGGCCGTGACAGAACCTTCCAGTGTCAGTCCGGACTGAGCATAACAGAATGAAATGCACGCTGCAAGCCAATTTGACAACGTACGTTTAGAAACCGGACGTCCCAATTTATTCGGATCAAAGGACAGAAAGAGTTGGGGAGATGATCTGTGGGGCTTAGTACGTTCTAAATAGTAAGCTAAAGCCTGCTTACAGTCCAAAGTATGCAGAGCCTGTTCTCCAGAATGAGAGTGAGGTTTCGGAAAGAAGACAGGCAGAACAATGGATTGGTTGAGATGGAATTCAGAGACAACCTTTGGGAGAAACTTTGGATGTGTACGCAGAACCACCTTGTCATGATGAAAGATGGTAAAAGGTGGATCTGCAACTAGCGCATGCAGCTCACTGACCCTCCTGGCAGAGGTTAGAGCAATAAGGAAGACCACTTTCCAAGTGAGAAACTTGAAAGGAGTCGTAGCCAAGGGTTCAAACGGAGGCTTCATTAAGGCGGAGAGAACCACATTGAGGTCCCAGACTACAGGGGGTGCTTTAAGAGGTGGTTTCACATTGAAAAGACCCCGCATGAACCTGGAAACCAAAGGATGAGCTGAAAGGAGTTTTCCATGAACTGGCAATAGCACTGAGGTGGACTCGGACGGAAGAAGACTTGAGACCAGAGTCCAACAAAGAAAGAAGGTAATCCAACAAGGTCTCCACTGCAAGGGATGTGGGATTATGATGATGAAGAAGACACCAGGAAGAAAATCGTGTCCACTTCTGATGGTAACAGTGGAGAGTGGCCGGTTTCCTGGAGGCATCCAGAATGGAACGAACGGGCTGAGACAAAAGAGTATCATTCGAAGTCAGCCCGAGAGATACCAAGCTGTCAGGTGCAGAGACTGGAGGTTGGAATGTAGAAGGGTCTGTAGATGTTGTGTAAGCAGAGAAGGAAACAGTGGAAGAAGTATAGGCTCCCTGGAACTGAGTTGAAGTAGAAGGGAGAACCAATGTTGCCTGGGCCATCGTGAAGCGATGAGAATCATGTTGGCATGTTCCCTCATGAGCTTGAACAAGGTTCGTAACATGAGAGGTAGCGGAGGGAAATCATACAGGAACAGAGTGGACCAATCCAGGAGAAATGCATCCGCTGCCAGACGGTGAGGAGAGTAGAGTCTGGAGCAGAAGAGGGGCAGCTGGTGATTGTAAGGGGCTGCAAAGAGGTCTATCTGAGGTGTGCCCCACTGAGCGAAGATGGATTGTAGAGTTAAAGGATCGAGAGTCCACTCGTGAGGCTGGAGAATTCTGCTGAGTTTGTCCGCTAAGGAATTCTGTTCTCCCTGAATGTAGATAGCTTTCAGGAATAATTGGTGATCTGAGGCCCAAGCCCAAATCTTCTGGGCTTCCTGGCACAAGAGGCGAGAGCCTGTCCCACCCTGTTTGTTGATGTAGTACATTGCAACTTGATTGTCTGTGCACAGCAGGAGGACTTGAGGAAAGAGAAGATGTTGGAAGGCCTTGAGGGCATAAAACATCGCTCTGAGTTCCAGGAAATTGATGTGATGCTTCATTTCCTGGGCTGTCCAAAGTCCTTGAGTTTGGAACTCGTTCAAATGAGCCCCCCAGGCATAAAGGGAGGCGTCGGTGGAGATGACAAGTTGATGAGGAGGTAGATGGAACAGAAGACCTCTGGAGAGATTTGAGGCCATCAACCACCATTGCAGAGACTGACGAAGAGATAATGTCACAGATATGTATCGTGAGCAAGGATCCGTCGCCTGGGACCACTGGGTAGCTAGGGTCCATTGAGGAGTGCGCAGGTGAAGACGTGCGAAGGGTGTGACATGAACTGTGGAGGCCATGTGACCCAAGAGTATCATCATTTGCTTGGCAGAGATGGAACGTTGTGGAAGCACCTGCTGACATAGGGATTGAAGAGTTTGAAGACGGTTGGACGGCAGGAATGCTCTCATGAGGACTGTGTCCAGCACCGCTCCAATGAATTGAAGTCTCTGAGTAGGGATGAGATGAGATTTGGGTAGATTGATCTCGAACCCCAGAAGTTGTAGAAACAGGATGGTTTGGTTGGTGGCCAGAAGTACTGTCTGAGATGAATCGGCCTTGATTAACCAGTCGTCCAGGTAAGGAAAGACCTGAAGGTGGTGAGAGCGTAGAAAGAGAGCCACTACAATCAGACATTTGGTGAACACTCTTGGAGAGGAGGCAAGACCGAAGGGCAGCACCTTGTATTGGAAGTGACAATGGTTGATCATGAAGCGGAGGTACTGTCTGGAGGCCAGATTGACCGGTATGTGAGTATATGCCTCTTTGAAATCGAGGGAGCATAGCCAGTCGCCCTGAGTGAGAAGAGGGTAAAGCGTGGCCAGAGAAAGCATCCTGAATTTATCTTTGACCAAGCATTTGTTGAGATCGCGAAGATCTAGGATGGGTCTGAGATCTCCTGTTTTTTTGGGAACCAGAAAATAACGGGAGTAGAATCCCTGCCCCTTTTGATCGAGAGGAACCTCCTCTATGGCGTTCAGAAGGAGGAGGGATTGAACCTCTTGAAGAAGGAGGGAAGACTGAGGAGTGTTCGAAGCAGACTCTCTTGGCAGATTTTTGGGTAGGAGGAGTCTGAAAGTTGAGAGAGTAGCCATGGCGGATGATGTTGAGGACCCACTGATCCGAGGTGATGATTTCCCAACGGCTGATGTAAAAAGCAAGACGTCCTCCTATGGGTCGTGGAAGATGGGCAGATGGTAGAACACTGGCTATGCCCTGGAGAACCAAGTCAAAAGGGTTGGGTAGACTTTTGTGGAGGAGGAGGCTTGACCTGTTGTTGCTGTGCTGGCCTAGGAGTTTGCCGTTGTTGTTGGCGCTGACGTCTAGGCTGTTGAGGAGCCGGTGGTAAAGGACGAGCCACATAGCGGCGTTGGTAGGCCGATTGCTGCCTAAAAGGTCTGGTAGGTGGGGTCTTCTTTTTAGTTTTAAGGAGAGTATCCCACCTCGTCTCATGAGCAGAGAGTTTTTGTGTAGTGGAGTCCATGGATTCTCCAAAGAGCTCATCGCCTAAGCAAGGCGCATTAGCAAGTCGATCTTGATGGTTGACATCCAGTTCTGAGACTCTGAACCATGCCAGACGACGCATGGCAACCGACATGGCCGTGGCTCGAGAGGTCAGTTCAAATGTGTCGTAGATCGACCGGACCATAAATTTGCGAAGCTGTAGGAGAGATGAAGAAGTTTGGCGAAATGCAGATCTCTTGCGGTCAGGGAGATACTTTTCAAAAGCAGTCAGATTTTGAATGAGATGCTTTAGATAAAATGAAAAATGAAAAGCATAATTCCCTGACCTGTTAGCCAACATCGCATTCTGATACAACCTCTTGCCAAATTTATCCATGGCCTTACCTTCTCTGCCAGGAGGGACTGAGGCGTACACACTAGCTCCCGTGTATTATTTTAATGTGGATTCCACCAAGAGAGACTCATGTGGAAGTTGCGGTTTGTCAAAACCAGGAATGGGGATGACTTTATATAAGGAGTCCAGTTTACGAGGGGCTCCTGGGATGGTTAAAGGCGTCTCCAGATTCTTGTAAAAAGTCTCTCTCAAGATATCATGGAGGGGCAATTTTAGAAATTCCCTTGGAGGCTGGTCAAAATCCAGTGCATCAAGGAACGCTTTGGATTTTTTGGACTCAGCCTCCAAGGGAATAGAGAGAGAGTCACACATCTCTTTCAGAAATGAGGTGAAAGAGGTTGCATCTGGCTTAGAGGATGGATCTAAAGCCGAAGGATCCTCGTCACCAGAAGAACACTCCCCCTCAGAGAGAAGAGGCTCTTCGGAGTCACCCCACAGATCAGGATCCCTAACTTGGAAGCTGCAGTCCCCGGACTCCGGTGTGGAGGGTTCCAGGTGTCGGGTTTTGTGTGTCGACTTACCCGACCTCTGAGAAACGGTACCGGGAAATGTTAAGGGCTGTATCGGTGCCGAAGTTTGCACAGCCTGGTGGAGAGATCTCGGTTCCGGTGCCAGGACGGCATGGAGACCGAGGAAGCAGAATGTACCGGTACCGACAAAGTGGACGCGGACAATAGAGGCTGCTCCACTGTCGGTACCGGTGGCTCAGACCTAACATAGTAACATAGTAACATAGTAGATGACGGCAGATAAAGACCCGAATGGTCCATCCAGTCTGCCCAACCTGATTCAATTTAAATTATTATTATTTTTTTTTTTCTTCTTAGCTATTTCTGGACGAGAATCCAAAGCTTTACCCGGTACTGTGCTTGGGTTCCAACTGCCGAAATCTCTGTTAAGACTTACTCCAGCCCATCTACACCCTCCCAGCCATTGAAGTCCTCCCCTGCCCATCCTCCTCCAAACGGCCATGCACAGACACAGACCGTACAAGTCTGCCCAGTAACTGGCCTAGTTCAATCTTTAATATTATTTTCTGATTCTAAATCTTCTGTGTTCATCCCACGCTTCTTTGAACTCAGTCACAGTTTTACTCTCCACCACCTCTCTCGGGAGCGCATTCCAGGCATCCACCACCCTCTCCGTAAAGTAGAATTTCCTAACATTGCCCCTGAATCTACCACCCCTCAACCTCAAATTATGTCCTCTGGTTTTACCATTTTCCTTTCTCTGGAAAAGATTTTGTTCTACGTTAATACCCTTTAAGTATTTGAACGTCTGAATCATATCTCCCCTGTCACTCCTTTCCTCTAGGGTATACATATTCAGGGCTTCCAGTCTCTCCTCATACGTCTTCTGGCGCAAGCCTCCTATCATTTTCGTCGCCCTCCTCTGGACCGCCTCAAGTCTTCTTACGTCTTTCGCCAGATACGGTCTCCAAAACTGAACACAATACTCCAAGTGGGGCCTCACCAATGACCTGTACAGGGGCATCAACACCTTCTTCCTTCTACTGACTACGCCTCTCTTTATACAGCCCAGAATCCT
Source organism: Geotrypetes seraphini (assembly GCF_902459505.1). Taxonomy (NCBI): domain Eukaryota; kingdom Metazoa; phylum Chordata; class Amphibia; order Gymnophiona; family Dermophiidae; genus Geotrypetes; species Geotrypetes seraphini. The sequence continues at coordinate 237,071,017 of NC_047085.1, read as the reverse complement.
TCTGGCAGCAGCCACTGCCTTGTCACACTGTTTTTTCACCTTTAGATCTTCGGACACTATCACCCCAAGGTCCCTCTCCCCGTCCGTGCATATCAGCTTCTCTCCTCCCAGCATATACGGTTCCTTCCTATTATTAATCCCCAAATGCATTACTCTGCATTTCTTTGCATTGAATTTTAGTTGCCAGGCATTAGACCATTCCTCTAACTTTTGCAGATCCTTTTTCATATTTTCCACTCCCTCTTCGGTGTCTACTCTGTTACAAATCTTGGTATCATCTGCAAAAAGGCACACTTTTCCTTCTAACCCTTCAGCAATGTCACTTACATACATATTGAACAGGATTGGCCCCAGCACCGAACCCTGAGGGACTCCACTAGTCACCTTTCCTTCCTTCGAGCGACTTCCATTAACCACCACCCTCTGGCGTCTGTCCGACAGCCAGTTTCTGACCCAGTTCACCACTTTGGGTCCTAACTTCAGCCCTTCAAGTTTGTTCGACAGCCTCTTATGAGGAACTGTATCAAAGGCTTTGCTGAAATCCAAGTAAATTACATCTAGCATATGTCCTCGATCCAGCTCTCTGGTCACCCAATCAAAAAATTCAATCAGGTTCGTTTGGCACGATTTACCTTTTGTAAAGCCATGTTGCCTCGGATCCTGTAACCCATTAGATTCAAGGAAATACACCAGTGTTTTTCAACCTTTTTTGGGCAAAGGCACACTTGTTTCATGAAAAAAATCACGAGGCACACCACCATTAGAAAATGTTAAAAAATTTAACTCTCTGCCTATATTGACTATATATAAAGTAATTCTCTTGAATAGGAATCAAATAAACACAAAGAAAGTATTTTATAATTACTTTATTACGAAATAAAAATTATAAAATACTTTATTCAGTGCGAAACCTGGGCCTGTTTGGCTGAACACAAAGCTGATATTCTGGCTGGAATCGAAGAAAGACACACACGTAGCTCTTCGTCAACAGCTCTCAGTCTCTCTCTGTATTTGGTTTTTATAGCATACAAAAATAGACAAATATACCCTCCATCCTTTTTATTAAACCACAATAGCAGTTTTTAGCGCAGGGAGCTGCGCTGAATGTCCAGCGCTGCTCTTGACGCTCATAGGCTCCCTGCGCTAAAAACCACTATTGCGGTTTAGTAAAAGGTGACCATATTGTAAAATATAGACAGCAGATATAAATTCAGAACTGTGCATAGTAAGTGAAGGGAAGTTTTCATCTCTGGGAATTTACCCAGTTAACTATTAAGTTATTTGGGCAAATTCCTTTGAAAACTGTGGTAATACTGCCTCCACTTTGCTAAATTTAAAATAAAATCATTTTTCCTACCTTGTCTGGTGATTTCTGGTTGCATTTTCTTCTTCTGACTGTGCATCCAATCTTTCTTCCCTTCTATCAGCCTGTATGCTTTCTCTCCTCCACACCTCATTCCCTCCCCCAACTTTTTCTTCCTCTCTCCCTGACCTTTCTTTCTTTCTTTCTGTTTCTCTTCTTTCCTTCTGTTTCCCTGCCTGCCCCCTTTCTTTCTTTCTCCCTGCCGTTCCCCAAGCCACTGCCACTGCCGCTGCCATCGGGGAACAGGACCCACCAATGGATAACAGGCCCCAAAGCCGACGCAGACGCATGCTCTCCCTGCTTCGGGCCAATCAGTCTTCCTCTCCCTGACGTCAATTCTGCAATCGGAGAGGAAGTTCCGCCCAGCCAGGCAGCGATTGGCTGGCCCGAACTTCCTCTCCAACTGCAGAATTGACGTCGGGGAGAAGAAGACTTATCGGCTAGATAGATTAGATCGCCAAGACAAAGTGAGTCCTGGGTGATCGACTCACTTTGCCTTGGCGAGCTACTGGCGCCCCTGCCTCGGGCCCCCTGTCAGCTCCGGGCCCGGCGGCCCTGCGGCACACCAGGCAACATCTCGCGGCACACTAGTGTGCCGCGGAACAGCGGTTGAAAAACACTGAAATACACTATCCTTTCTTTCAGCAACACTTCCATTATTTTTCCAACAACTGAAGTGAGGCTCACCGGCCTGTAGTTTCCTGCTTCATCCCTGTGACCACTTTTATGAATAGGGACCACATCCGCTCTCCTCCAATCCCCAGGAATCACTCCCGTCTCCAGAGATTTGTTGAACAAGTCTTTAATAGGACTCGCCAGAACCTCTCTGAGCTCCCTTAGTATCCTGGGATGGATCCCGTCTGGTCCCATCGCTTTGTCCACCTTCAGTTTTTCAAGTTGCTCATAAACACCCTCCTCCGTGAACGGCGCAGAATCTACTCCATTTTCTCGTGTAACTTTGCCAGACAATCTCGGTCCTTCTCCAGGATTTTCTTCTGTGAACACAGAACAGAAGTATTTGTTTAGCACATTTGCTTTCTCCTCATCACTCTCCACATATTTCTTCCCAGCATCTTTCAGCCTAGCAATTCCATTTTTTATCTTCCTCCTTTCACTAATATATCTGAAAAAATTTTTATCTCCCTGTTTTACATTTTTAGCCATTTGTTCTTCCGCCTGTGCCTTCGCCAAACGTATCTCTCTCTTGGCTTCTTTCAGTTTCACCCTGTAGTCCTTTCTGCTCTCCTCTTCTTGGGTTTTTTTATATTTCATGAACGCCAACTCTTTCGCCTTTATTTTCTCAGCCACTAGGTTGGAGAACCATATCGGCTTCCTTTTTCTCTTGTTTTTATTGATTTTCTTCACATAAAGGTCCGTAGCCATTTTTATCGCTCCTTTCAGCTTAGACCACTGTCTTTCCACTTCTCTTATGTCTTCCCATCCTAACAGCTCTTTCTTCAGGTACTTTCCCATTGCATTAAAGTCCGTACGTTTGAAATCTAGGACTTTAAGTATTGTGCGGCCACTCTCCACTTTAGCCGTTATATCAAACCAAACCGTTTGATGATCGCTACTACCCAGGTGAGCACCCACTCGAACATTAGAGATACTCTCTCCATTTGTGAGGACCAGATCCAATATCGCTTTTTCCCTTGTGGGTTCCGTCACCATTTGTCTGAGCAGAGCCTCTTGAAAGGCATCCACAATCTCCCTACCGGACCGGGACTGGAAGGCTCGGTGCCAATAAGGCAGGAAGGAGCTGTTGTAACTGCTCCTTAAGTTGTACCTGCAGGACGGCAGCAATCCCCTCGTCCAGCGAAGGCACCGGTACCGCTTTTTTCTTCTGCGGTACCTGCGGTGCCGCTCTACGCCCCGAGGATGAGGAACCCGAGGTCGAGGGGCTCACCTCAATCGGGGCGGAGCGCTTCCGCGGGCGCCTTGAAGTCGGCAGGACTGGGCTCGCTGCTACTGAGACCGGAGGACGCTCCAGCGGGGAAGGCTTCTTAGCCGGCTTACCTGAAGGGTGCGACGCCGGCGCGGTATTGCGCTGTGTCGACAAGGTGGGTGCCGACTGAGACGGGGCCGATGTCGGTGCCGTAGAATCAGACATATCGGCACAAAATAATAACCGTTGTTGGATTTGACGGTTTTTCAAAGTTCTCTTTTTTAAAGAGGTACAGCGGGTGCAGGTGGACGCCCGATGGTCTGGACCCAGACACTGTAAGCACCAGTTGTGCGGGTCGGTGAGAGAAATGGGCACACCGCTGGCACTTCTTAAACCCGGGTTGGGGGGGCATAAACGTGAAGACGGCTTCTGCCAAATCGAAGGCCGAGGCCTCGATGGTGGCAACAGGCCCCGCCGGGGCGAAACCGAAAGAAACAAAAAAACAAAGTTTATTTATTTATTTTTTTTTAAAAAGAAAAGAAAGAAAAGAAAATGAAGGAAAATAATATTCCCTCAGAGGTTTACGCGAGCGGGAAGGCGATACCAGAAAAAACCTTTCAACAGCCGTTGAAAGAGACGCGTCTTCTTAGCTCCGCAGAAACTAGAAAACTGGGGGACTGCGTGCCTCTGTCGGGCGGGAAGGCACTCGCGCGTGCGCAGTGCGGCCTGCTATAACTTTCCAAGTTCTTAGAGTGCAATCACTCTAAAATTGTCCGTACTGGGGCTCCGTCGGTGCAGTCACCCATCAGTCAAGAATATGCTGCCTGCTTGTCCTGGGATAAAGAATATACATTTCCTTCCCAACAATCCCATCTTGCATACAAGTAGTCTATTACCTTTACCCCCCTATTCCCAAGGCACCCACTATATCCAGTAATAGCACCTTTCGATTCATATCAACTCTCTGACCTATTACCTGACTCATCTGTCCAATTCCCTCTAAAAGTGCCGCTCCTGAGGGCAGCTCCACAAAGAATGATAAATGGTGTTCTCTGCCCGATATTTAATACAATTGGATGAGAGCAACTTCTCTGCTTTAAACATTTGAGACTGTATAACATAAACCTTGTGTAGTATGCAAAAAAGTCTCTCTCAAAGATCTGTACTATAGGTTAACTGCAGGATCCATCCAATAGCGGACAGAACATCCCAGTTCCCCAAGCTGCTCCTCAAATCCAATTCCCACTGTATTTTTATTCCCAATAGATATTTCTTTTTTTTTCTAATATAGAGCTCTTCCACAGAAATGTTTTTGGGTTTCTTTTATTTCTCAACTGCACTCCCCATGGGAGTGGCCTTAGTGGTCTGGCCAATTTGAATCTTAGGCCACTCTCAATGCAGCGGCAAGATTCTCTAACCGGTGCTGGTGACAAGGGCACCAGTTACAGAATTGGGCAGGTAATGGACGTGATTCTGTATAGGACGCCAGTGTATGATTCTCAGCCACCGCTTAGGCATCTGCTAAGACCAGCGTTCTATACAGAATCAGGCCAAAGTACCTGAATGTGATAAATGTAAACCAGTTTATACTACAAAGGTATATCAAAATCCATTATCCTTTATCCCTTTTCATATTTTAGAATGCTAATTTTACTGGTAGAGCCATGACTCTACTGTGAAACTTTCTGCATCAGCCCCCCACAGCCTGCAATGATCAAGCAATAAAAATGTTCAAAAATTCATTTGTTATTTAGGAATAAGGACCTGCTCCTTTTTCAAGCTGGATATCATGAAATCTGTTCAATATAACTTTGCTGAATATCACAGCAGTGAAAAAAAGGAGATTATGTACTTACCCTGATAAGTTCTTTTCCAGTAGATAGGCGAGACATTCTAGATCACAGGATTATTTCCTTTTACCCGCATGCGCTGCAGAAGAGAACCACAGGTTTTACACTCTGCCTCCAGTGTACATCACAGGCTAGCCTGGCTTCTCTCGTCAATACCCAAAAGTAGAGAGGCACACACATCCGTGAAGTAGAGGCACCTGCAACGACAGGCTAAAACATTGTTCTGCTCAAAACAAACAATACTAGTAACCGTCAACATAGGCTTAAAAGGAGCACAGGAACTACTCCCATAACTGACTGAACTTATGTACAAATTGTTTCTTTTTTTTTTTTTTTTCTTCTTTTATCCCAAAAGGGCTGAACAGTCTCCAAGAAACAGATTGGAGAAGCATAAGTAGAAAGAATTCTTAAAGCAGGCACAGAAAGGACATGGTGGGGAGTCTATAATGTCTCACCTATTTACTGGAAAAGAGCTTACCAGGGTAAGTACATAATCTCCTTTTCCAGTGCACTAGGTGAGACATTCTAGACCATAGAGACATACATAAGCAGTCCCCAAAACAGTCAGGGTGGGCTTGCTGTGTCGGCCTTGAAGACCGAGAACATGAAAGCAGAGTCCTATCTGACAGCAACATCCACTCTGTAGAACTTGACGACCACATCGCCACCCTGCAAAATCTCCTCAGGAGAAACAGATCTAGTTATGACGCACGAAGACGACGCAATCTTTGTAGAATGCGCTCTAACAGAAACAGGGAACTGTGTCCCTGCAAAAATGAAAGCAGACAAAAGGGCTCTATGGAACCATCTGGAACCCATGGCCATAGAAGCGGGAGCACCTCGCTTAAGAAAATAAGACAACACAAATGGTTAGGAGGGCGAAACTCATGAGCGACCTCCAGCTAATGCAGAAGCACTCTGCGCACGTCCAAATTCCTCAACAGATGATCCAGATGGATGGAACCTGTCGGCTGAAAAACAGACAAATTCAGGAGAGAAGCATCCCGAAGAGGCGCAAAGAAAGGTCTGACAAGGCCCAACATCACCACGTGAAGGTCCCAGGATGGGACTGGATGCTTAACAGGTGACCAGACCCGAACAGCCTTCTGCAACAATGAGCAACATCCGGATGTGACGCCAACAAGAAATGACTATCCCAAGAGCAAGGATACCATGACACCAGAGCAGAATAAGAGCTCACCTATTCCTGGTCACCAAAGGAAGGTGTATCACGCCTTAGCATGGGCCGACAGCGCAGATGACTTCTAAGCTCTGAGAAGAGTCTCGAACACAAGCCCAACCAGACTTTAGAGCCATGCTGTAAGAAAAAGCAACCCGGATCTTCCATATCAACCGAGTCCAGAGCAAGATCATCCAGGGAAATACTCAGGCATAGACTACATCCTACCCGCAGTAGCACCAGAGTCGAGTTCCACGGTTGAGGCCAGTGAGGACCCGGCCGAACATTGGCAAGGGCAGAAAGATGGTAGGAAGAACATCTGGAGACCATGGCCGCACAAGAGCATCAAACTTTACACTACTGGGATTGTAGTTGTGGCGGAAGAAATGTGACTTTTTAAAAATAATTTAAGTATGTGTGTATTTATTTTTCATTGAGCCGTGACCATGAAGTCGCTGTGGGCTATCCCCCTGTGTCATATGAACGCCTGAAGCGACAGGGCCACTCTCTGGGAACCATAGACCGACGGCTGAAGTAGTCCGCTTGGCTGATGACCACTCCGGCCACCTGTGCTGCTGGCAGTGCCTGGAAATGATGCTCTGTTGAAAGGAAAAGAAGGCAGGCCATGGTTCCTCCCAGCTGAGAGACAGAGGCCACTGCCGTCGCACTGTTGGAAAGACCTGGATAGCCTGTCCCTCCAGAGATCTCTGCAATTCTTTCAGGACTGGACAAATGGCCGAGCTCCAGCCGGTAGATGGACCACTCCCTCTGTGACGGAGTCCAACAGCCCTGTAAGGGATGATGATCACAGTGAGCCCCCCCCCCCCAGCCCCAAAGGCTAGTATCTATGGTAACAACAATCCAGGAGGCAATAAGTAATGGCACATCCTGGCAAAGCAACTAAGGGTGAAGCCACAAGGTCATGCTTGTTCTGGCCTTCAAAGTTCATGGCAGTTTCATCTCTAAGGTAGCTTGGAGGAGGTCCAGCGTGGCCACCATGGAACCCAAAACCAACCCCATGCCGAACCATGGAACCCAGAACAAGTGTGCAGGAAACTGCACACACACACACACACAGCTCCTGACTGCGAGGCTCGGGAATGGAAATGAGGCCCGCCACCGTAACGAACCAAACTTCTCAGGCACTCCAGTGACTGCATGGGCATCAGATGGGACTTCTTGAAGCTGACAATCCAGCCCAGGTCTTACCATATCAGGAGCAGCTTTTCCATCTTGGAGCGTTCCCTTTCCAACAATGGCGCTCTGTCCAACTAGTCACCCAGATACGGGTGGATTTGCAACCCCAAGCAGATGAGCTGCCACTACTACCATCACATTGGTGAGCTTCCTGGGCGCTGTTGCCAACCAAATGGCAGAGCCGAAAGAAAACTCCCCCGGAGTCACTGCTGCAATAACTGACCACACGGTCTCCATCCAGAACCGTGGAACCTTGAGAGCCGCATTCCCATGTTGCATGTCCAGGACAGGTCTCCAAACTTCTGACACTGTCTCTAGTATGATAAAGAAAACAGAGTATCTGTCAGAGCCTGAAAGGTTTCTTGGCACTGTCTCCAATGCTCGAATAACCAGCAAGCGCTGAACAGTAGCCTGGACTTTGTGCTTTCTCCGGCCTCTTGGCAGGAGAAGACAGAAACCAGTCTGACAGAGTTTGGGCAAAGTCCAGCTTGCAGCCTGACCGAAGAATTGCCAAGACCCCTGGTCTGTCGCAATGCGTATCTTGGCAGGCAGAAACTCCAAGAGCCAATCCCTTATCCACATGTTGTGCAGGCAGGTCAGAAAGAGGAAGGCTGAGAGCCTTCAGCCAGCACGACATTGGGAATCCGGAGAATATCTCCATGATGAGGAGGAAAAATGCCAGAATTCCCGAAAGACCCCTGGGCTCACACTCTATTATCTGGGAAGGAATACAGATGACTGGCCCCAAATTGAATTCCGTAGGGCATCCAGACCCATGCCAAACTACTGCCCTGAAAAAGGTAACCGGATGAAAGTTGTCCTGGAGGTGGAAACACCAGCCTACTGCTGAGCCCCAAAGCATTCGGTGGGCCAAAATAGAATACTCCGACACCTGAGACAGCACATTAAAAAAAAAAAAATTTTAAGGCTCTAGACACCATCCATCAAGTAGTCCATCCCAGCCCTCAGAAGCTGAGGAGACAGCTCTACCTTCTCAGTCTCTAGTGTATGCAGCCACGCAAGGCAGGCGCACACCACCAGTGACATCCTACAGCAGCCAGCACACCTACATTGTAAAACAAATGTGGAGAAGCACAGCCACCCGGCGATCCTGCATATCTTCTACAATCACTCCATCGCCACCCTGGGCTGCCAACAGCTGCTGACACTCCTGCGCCAGAGGAAACAAGCGGGACATAGCTCTAGCATTCCGCAAGTGTCATTCCGGGGAGGCAACTGATCCTTAACTATTAAACTCAGAACCAGATGCCAGGGAAAAGTCGCAGATTGCGAGCGCACGCTACAGAGTCATGTAAAAAAGTAGCAGATGTGGAAGGAGTAGGCTGTGCCTTCAGGCTCAAGCCCTGTACATATGCAGCAAGCAGTGAGGCAGTGTCGCAAAGTGAAGCCAGTGCACTACAGGTGGGGATTACCACCAGGATCTGGAGTCCCTAAGGGATCCGCGGATCCAGCATCCAACTCCGGATCCCCCAATCTGGGCAGCGTAGCACTGTGAAATAAATTAGCAGCAAGGTCCGGATCTGCTGTTGGAACCCCCTGACCGGGCTAATAAAAATGAACAGTCAGAACGAGCAGAGATGCTGACAACCTCAAGGCGACACTGTCTTTCAACGACGTTGCAGAAGAAAACAGACAAACAACCAGCAGCCGGATCCTGGATTAAAACTCGGCCCACAAAAATCTCATGCACTCTGAGAAGGCATCTGGACCCTGAGGCAGAGAGCCACCCTTAGATGACAGACTCGCACTGACTAGGTTGCAGAGGGTCAATTTCGCAGCTGGCCGACAAAGCCGCATAATCAAGCCCCGAAAGCAAAAACGGCTGCCCCTCCAGGCTAGCTGAGCATCATATCACCTGTTTCTGAGAAGGGAAAGCTGAACCAGAGGTCACCACCCCTGACTGCGCTGCGTGGTACATGGTGCAAAAATGCTCTAAAAGCTGCAAAACCGCACAAATTTTGTATGAATCCATACTAAGAGACCCTAATGACCCCATCCCAGTAGTTTATTTGGCAGAAAATTGAATTTTGAAGAAGCAGGGAAAAGTTGAAAAAAAAGAGACTTAAAAATCCAAGATGGCCACTGGACCCAAATTTGTGCCAAATCGCACTACAAATGGCACTTCCCGAACTTAAAAAATTACAATTTTAGGATTTTTCAGGTGGGGGAACATCAAAGCTCACTAAAAACCCCAGAAAACCCCTCGAATTTAAAGTTAGAAAATCAGAGCCTGTCAGCTTCCCTCACTTACAGTACTGGACACAGAAACTGCTACTGCATTCTAGCCCCCGTGAAGAGCCAGAATTCACTGCCACACTGCTGGAAATGTTGGCTCTACGCTGATCTTCAGGCTGCCAGTCAGACTCCACTATGCCTTCACCCTTGTGGACCACCGACTGAGCACCGGGATGGGCAGAAGTGTGAAAATGCAGCCTGCACGCTGCGGAACGCCGTGGAATCCCCTAAGCATGCTGAAGTCTGCACTCGACCCTCCCGCTTAACAGGGAGTGAGATCAAGTCAGGGACTAGCAAACTGGCTGAACAGTTACCCGTAGGATTGGCCTGTCAGCTACAGACCGAAGTCTGTGAATTCTCAAGCAGGCAGCATTTCAGATTTGCTGTAAATGCGAAAGAAGATGAAACTACATCGAATTAAAAATAATAAATATGAGAGATCAGAACCGAAACACCTTGCAGCCACATGCAGAAGAGATAGACTGATGGGAGGAGCCAGGCTAGCCTGTGATGTACACTGGAGGCGGAGTTAAAAACCTGTGGTTCTCTTCTGCAGCCCATGCAGATAAAGGGAAATAACCCTATGGGTCTAGAGAATGTCTCACCTATTGCACTGGAACAAAGCTTTAAAAATATTTTTTGAGACAGGAACTAAATTAGGTTGAAATGACAGTGGACTCAGAACATTAAAAATCCAGTAGTTTATTTCAAAGTATAAATTTCAGGCTTGCCAGACAAAATTCCACTAAGAGGTACACTTAAACAAACACCAATCTACAATACATACAAAAGTTGGGGAAAGGTTGCATTCAACCAGTCAAACATGAGGCACAACCTACATTATTTTTATTTACAAATACAGCTTCAAAATCAATTTTATTGTCAAGTATCCTACAAGTATCCCCCCCTTTTTATGGCTAATAATTTACTAGACTGAGAAGGGAAAAATGGAGGGAGTGTGCTTGTGACACTGGGGCAGGTATAAGGATATCCAGTCCCATTTTTTTTTTAAACTTGTAAAGGGCTTATTTACTAAAAATGGTCTTACATTTTGTTTCTTAACCGTATTAAAAGCATGACAATACTTAAATATATACAAATACATAAGTGTTCTAATGCAGTAAAAAAAAATTAAAAACCTTATTTAAATGATACTGATTTAAAGTAAAATATTAACTAGATTTGCTGGAGAAACTAAATTAATTGCAGTTCATTCACTTAATTCATTCTGATGTTCTCCCAAGAAAAGCAAAGGTGTGACAATGCTTTTATAACCACATTTAACAAAAGTTCAACCACTTTACATTTTGAATAGATATTTCTGGTTGCAAATGGAAACACCAATAATTACAATTTAAAAAATGGTTTTACATATATTTGTGTTATGCCCTATCTATAAAAACAGGACAAAGTTTATTTTGTTTGGAAAAATGATAGAGCAGCATAACCAAACAGCAAATGGTTTCATCATTCAATGGAAATAAGTTTCAGTTTTGTGGTCACTGAAAAATCAATACTGCAACAAGTGAACTTCAGTAAATTAGCAATTTAATTTGACAGCTTCATACTGTGTTTAAACCTCAACATCTTAATGCTGCTTATGTTCAAGACTGTTAACAGTAAGCAAGGTCACTTGTTTATGATGTATGGTAAAGAGTGTAAAAGTTGAGTCTTCCTCTAATTATCTTGTTTTTGAATACATATCTGTTTATGGCTTTTCTATGACTACTGAATGATATGCTATTCTACTGTAATCTAGATGTGTCTAGTAGAAATCTGTCTTTGTTCACATACAGAATAAAAAAGGAACAAAGCTCAGACAGTAAAGTGAGCAGATATCACCTGAAAGTCATACAAACATGAAAATTACCCAATAGTTAATTAAACCATTTGATAGAGAAAACATTTTTTTAAAGTTTTGCTTCAACTATAAATCTGCAGTGGTTAGAGGTCAGGCTGCTTTCCATCACAGTTAAGTTAAATCTATTTCTTAAGTTTTGGGAAGGGATAGACATTTGTCAACAAAAGTAAACGAGTGGTTAAAGATATGCATTTATGTTTATGGGAGTGGGAACTTTTCATTCACTAACAAAAGCAGTCATCTTGAAATTGCATGTGAAGAAATGGACTCAGTTTTAATGAATCCAAAACTGATAAGTTACTGGTTACTATTCCAGCAGTACAAAGAGCTGCAGCCTTTCTGTTTAAAAAATAATAATTTTACACATTTGAGAGTTAAAAAAAAAAAACCAAACTAGCTGCCACTGCAATATGCAAAGGACAGTGCCAGTACCTTGAGAATAAATAGCACCATTTCGTCAAGAAGTTTGGGTAAAGAAATAAAGATATCAAAAATATCTAAAATGTAGAACTCCCTAAGAGAAGGGATCTTAAAGTTATAATATGTAGATGTAAAAGTGTGTGTATATATTTTTCAATGCACATGTAATCAAAGGAAAAAAAATCACTTTGTGGGTAACCATTCATTTTTATTTCAAGTAATGAGAAAGAATAGCAACTTGTGATAAATATAAACATATTATACAACGCCAGGAGGCACTGCCTGTCATGCTCTCTCTCTGTCTCTCTCTCTATATATATATCTATATATATATCGCTACACACTCACACATATGGAGTAAATTATATTTACATATATACACAAGCATATGCAGAGGAAAAAAAGAACCAGTATAGTATAGGCTTTATTTTATGAGTTCTGAATGGCTGTCCCATAGCTCACTTTTTTTTTTTTAAACTAGAGGGGGAGAGATGGCATTTTTCCATCTGTCTCTTATATAAACTGACTGGTAGTGAATCAGAGGAGACATGCATATGACGTGGAAAACAAAGAATGTGCAATAGCTGAGTTTAAAGTCTACTATTTCTCTTCACCTTTTATTTCCATCATAGCAATATTTTATTATTTTATTTCGTTGTCTACCATAGCTAATTTTAAAATGGCCCTAACATGGTTATTATATAAAAGAAAATGCACACTGTACGGCAAAGAGTAGGACTTCAAAGATCTGCTATTCTTACAGCTACAAACCAGCAAAAACTAGTAACAATTACAGTGTGATTCAATACTTCTGATGTAGAGTTGTTTATCATTGCCATCAAATTAGAAGGGCAAAAAATCAATACAAGTAGCTTTGGTCAAGAAACAGAAAATCTTTCACTCACAGCAGAAAAATATGATGGAAACCTTCATTCACAGGAACCAAAGTTCTAACATAACCCATTCATAGTGAGGATACTCAATTATAGAACAAAATAACTAAAAAAAGGTTGTCTCCATTTTGTGTTTACAGGTAAAATGCTTAGTATAATGCAGCCCCTCATATCGGTTAAAAAGAATCTAGATGTGAAGTGCCATCTGTGCTGTGAGCTGTTCAGAGGCAGCATATGACACACAAAAATTACGTTTGTTTGGCTCACTGGAGCATTGAAACTATGCATATTCAGTCACAACACATAATGCAAGTCTCAAGCTATGTCTCAAAAGTTTCCTATTTTACTTTACATATACAGTATACTATAGATAAAATACGAACTGAGCTCCAGGAAAAGGAACAATGGAAAAGATAAGAATTGGGAATCATGTAAAAGCAGAAAGTACATTGAAGCCTTTTTAACAAACGATGGTACCTAGTACGATGTCCTTAAACTTATCAATGTATGGATGGGGGATGTTTTTTCAGGCCACATCAGAAAACAAAGGCAATAGAGAACATTGCTTTTATTCAGGAATTAATGTAATCTGGATTCAATTCCTGAGGGGATTATACTAAAATATATTACAGAAGATTTTAAATCAGAGTGTGCAAATATCACATAAAGGTGAAGGATTAATACATTTGTGGCTGCAGTGCAGTAAGTACAGTCTGTGCCATAGGAACAATCTATCTATATATAACTAAGGAGAATGTTATTCTTTCAAGTAGCGCTCTCTCATTAATTTTACTGCACTTTGGATTACATATTGGCAAACATCCAAATTAAATTGAAACGTGCCACATTATATAAATTTTTAAAATACGTGTGTGTGTGTGTATATATATATATATATATACATACATACATACACACACACACGGGTGGTTTGAAAAGTTTGATAAAAAAAGCAAGTTAAAGAATGTAGTCTCCATCAAAGGCTCCACTTAGGGCTCCTTTTACAAAGGCGCGCTAGCGGTTTTAGCGCATACTTTACTGCCTCCTCTTGAGCAGGCGATAGTTTTTCGGGTTGCGTGCACTGAAAACGTTAGTGCACCTTTGTAAAAGGAGCCCTTAGTGCAGCAAGTTTCCAGTTTTTTCATAACGTTGGAAAAACAGCTTACAAAAAAACTGGAAACTAGCAGACTAACCCCCTTTTCTATTAAACTGCGCTAGCAGTTTGTAGCGCAGAGCTGCGCTAAATGGCCCGTGCTGCTCCTGCCGTTCATAGGAACTCTATGAGCGTCAGGAGCAGTGGGGGCCATTCAGTGCGGCTCACCGCGCTAAAAACTGCTATCACAGTCTCGAAGAATAGGGGGTAAGTGTATAACCTTCAATGGAGACTACGTTCTTTAACTTGGAATTTTTTTTTTTAATAACAAACTTTTCAAACCACCCTCATATGTGTGGCAGAATATCCTCTCTAAACATATATCCAGCCATGGGATGAAATTAAACAAAACAGATATGGAAGATAGATTGGATGAGAGTGCGCAGCTCAATGTATTGCCCAGTTATCATGAGTGTATGTTGCAGCAGGCAAAACAGCAGAACTTAACATACAAACATAATTGGGAAACTAAGCAACAATATGTTCTGGTCACATTTACTTTCAAAGTTATTCTTTAGATACCCCTCCCCCCCAAAAAAAAAAAAAAAAAAAAAAACCTAACACATACACACACATTACAAGATGAAACGGGAAACAAAATCTTTGACCTAGGGAAAAAACACAAGTCCTGTTTCACAAGAAACAGTTTTGGAAATCTTAAAATAAGAACCACACAAAGTCTTATCAACCTGGTTCTTAATGATATGGTATACAGTTCATAGCACAACTCCATTCTTAACAGATTCAGCATCATTATCTTCTGCTTAACTGCAAAGAATACTGACAGTCTATGCAACAAAGTACCCAACTGCTTAAGTATGGACATCAATGAGAATACCAAGCTTTAATCTTCTTTACTGGGCACCTCTGTTGTACAACCTTCTTTTCAGGAGAAGTACGCAAAAGGAAATGGGCTTTTTCTTTCAGCAATCATGATACCTTCGTTTTAGCTGACACAGTTCAAGCCTCAATCCAGTAATATGATCCTGCCCCCATCAATACAGAAACTCTGTGTTCAAGCACTGGTCCATAGCATGGCCCCTTGAACTTGCTTTCGAACGCAAATTCTTGAAAACAGGAATAGCTGGTGGAGGTGGTGGGAGCAAGGAATGAAGGATGGAATAATAAAAAAAAAACCAACCCAACAAGGTAACTCAAGATTGAACTGTCCAAGAAAATGTTTTCTAGTTGATAATTTTGCTTTTGGTTCTAAACAGATGTAGTGTATACACATACTCCTGGGAAATCTGGCAGATAATTTACTGAGAATTTCATGCACATAGTTAAAAGGAAAAAAAAGGAAAGAATTAACCCTCATATGGGACAGTTTAATACCATCAGATTTGTTGGGTCTTTATTTTAGTTCTTTTTTTTATTTTTAACTGCTTTGGGATATTACATCCGTTGATTGAGGGTCACAAAAAGATCCAAAACGTCCATAAATATCTTTTGCTCGAACAGCAAAGTAGTACTTGCTGCCAGACACAAATTGAGTGAGGGTACATGCCATAGGCAGTGGCAGGGCTTTCACTTCACCAATTTTCTTCCATTGAGAGGGTGTGGTGGCTGCAGGATCTTCATGGTAAGCATATAAATGGTAGCTGTCAACAGCGGCACAGCTCCTGTCCACCTCTAGGACACTCCATGAAAGCACAATGCCATTCTGACTCTGCACCCGGGCAAGTTTTAAATGTGGTTTCTGAGGCAATGAGGTACCAGCAGCTTCAGAAGGCAGTCGCTGAGGTTGTGGTGCCTCAGGAAGTGGTGCTGGATGCAAAGGACGGACGGGTTCCTAAAAATCATGAAAGGATGAGAAAAAGTTATCAATGAAGTAGTAAGTAGATCTTGAAAAGAATAAAACAACCTTAGCCTTAAATGGGCATTTGAAGTGACCATCAATTCAGTAGTTGAAACCTATGCACCAGTCTTCCGAAAGCAAAACTGAATATAATGGTTTAATAGGACCCCATCTTTCAAACCCAACTAAGATAGACTCTAATTTTAATTCTTTTGCATCAGCTTACTGTAAAGCAAAGTTTTTATTTATATATATATACTGCCTTATCAATGCAGGCTGTTTAAGTGGCTCAAATTCAGGTACTCAAGCATTTTTCCCTAACTGTCCCAGTGGGCTCACAATCTAACATACCTGGAGCAACGGAGGATTAAGTGGCTTGCCCAGGGTTACAAGGAGCAACATGAGGCACAAACCCACAACCTCAGAGTGATGAGCCTGTAGCTCTAACCACTAGGCCATCACTCCTACTTACCTGTAGCTGATGATCTCCAAGGACAGCAGGTATATAATATCACATGTGGGTGACATCATCCATGGAACCTGATACGGACAGATACCAAGTATTCTGTTCACTTTAAATTTTGTGCACATTGTGCACGTGCTGGTGCATTCCCATCTTACGTTGGCTCATGGGACCGCAGTTCAGTAACAAAGCTAAGAAGCCAAATAAGGGATGTGGGTGGGATGTGAAAATACATACCTGCTGTCCTCAGAGAACACCTGCTATAGAAAAATAACTTTGCTTTCTCTGAGGACAAGTACTGTGCTTCCCCAAAAATAAGACACTTGTCTCATATTAATTTTGGATCCAAAAAAAACGCACTAGGGCTTATTTTCGGGGGATGTCTTAATTTTTTTTTTTTTTTGGTGTACAACGATCATCTCTCACCCATCCCATTGTGCAACATCTTTCCATCCCTCCCTTCATCCCATCCCCCCCGTACAGCAGAACCCCGAAAGCAATTTCATTATATTGCGTTAGATCTAATCTAATCTAAACATTGTTCTTGTATGCCACATTTTCCCTACAAAATAGAGCTTTAAATGGTTAACAAACAAATTATAGATCACTCTTAAACAAACTGAATTTCAGATGTCATATAACATTTTTGAAATAAGAGGCTTAAGATCTTTGTGGAACAGATAATTTGAAGCCATTCCCCCCATGCAGCAGAACCCCAATGACCTGCCAACCCATCCCCCTGCGCAGCTTCTTTCCATCTTTCTCTTTCCCATCTACCCATGCAGCAGAACCCCGGCGACTCTCCCACCACAAGGCCGACATACCTCCGTTCCAAACAGCAGCGGCGGCAGCACTGAACAGGCTACTTTGCGGCCTTCCCCATCGGGGCCTTCCCTCTGCCGCATCACTGATGTCATCAGTAATGCGAAAGCACAGGGAAAGCCCCGGCGGGGAAGACCACAAAGCAGCCTTCAAAGTGCTGCCTCCAATGCTGTTTGGAACGGAGGTATGTTGGCCTCGTGGTGGGAGGGTTGGCGGGGTTCTGCTGCGTGGGATGGGAAGGAGGGATGGAAAGATATTGCACAAGGGGATGGGTGAGAGGGGAGGAAAGATGCTGCACATGGTGGAAAGGGGGAGAAAGTGCTGCCATCAGTGAATTGGGGACATTCAGGAGGGGCTTTGGGTGTCGTTCCAACTAGGGCTTATTTTGGGGGTAGGGCTTAATATACCACTTAGTACAACATATTCCTAAGCATGGGACGACCAAATTTAGGAAATATACCTGTGGGGGTCGATGATGAACTGTAAGTTGAGGCCCTCCAGATCCAATAGCAAGTCCATTATTTACAACATATGCTGTAGGCTGAGGCATTCTTACAGTGACTCCTAGAAAAACCCAGAAAAAAAATTAATGATAGCACAAACTATAGAAGTCCAAAAACAAAGAAAATCACCAAATTGTTCCACAGAGAGAAGGAAAAACATAACATAACATAAAATTCACTTGTATACCGCAAATACCATTAAGTTCTATGCGATTCACAAAGACTAATAATACAAATGAATAACCAATATCTAGCTTCTGAAAGATTCCCAAAAAGATATGTTGAAAATTGTTGATATGAGTTTGGGAATATAAATATGTGAGTTATATCCCTGGTCCATGAGGCTGCCTGAAAAGAAAGTAATCGTTCCCGAAATTTCTTATATTTACATCTCTTTGCAGAAGGGAATGAAAATGAGTGAGTTTTTCTAGAATGTTTAGAGTTTGTGATAATAAAAGATTCCAGAAGATACTCAGGAACTGAGCCTGTTAGTGCCTTAAAACAAATACAACCAAGCTTAAATTTAACGTGCTTCAACTGGAAGCCAGTGCAATTGACGGTAAAAATCAGTGACAAGATCATACTTCTTTAAATTGAAAATCAATCTGACTGCTGCATTCTTAATTATGCGCAGTCTATGAAAGTTTTTCTGAGTACCAGCAAGATACACACTGTTACAATAGTCCAACTGACTAAGAACAAGTGATTGACCAAACAATCGAAAGGAGTTAATATCAAAATATGCTCTAATAGTTCTTAGTTTCCCTAAAGTATAGAAGCCCTTTCGAACCAACAAATCCACCAGATTTTTCATAGTAAGGATACGATCTAGAATTACACCAAGTATCTTTATGGTTGGCTGGATATTATAAGTTGTTATCATTTAAAACAATAGATGTAACACCTTCATTTAAATTTGGTGATGCAAAGAAAAATGTGGTTTTTTCTGTATTAATTTTCAATTTGAATTCTAACATCCCAAATTCAATTATCTGTAGAATCTCAACCACAGTTTGATTTATTTGAGAAAGGAAAGTATGAACAGGAATTAAAATAACTGCATAACTAAATAGTTTAATTTTGAACTGGGATAATCTATTGCCTAAAGAGGCCAAATAAACATTAAAAAGCAATGGAGACAGAGGAGAACCCTGGGATATTCCACAGGGGTTACTCCAACTGTTTGAGAGCTCATTATTAAGCTTTATTTGATAAGTTTAGATTTGCATGAACGTTTGTTAATAAGACTTTTTTTTTAAGAGCTAATTTATCTAAAATGGTTAACTGCCATTTTCCCAATATGATTAAAATGCTTTAGGAGAATCCTGACCTTGGATTTGTTCATAAGTTGTCCAGAAGGAAGACGGATCAAAATGTCTCCTTAAAATTATTTCCGTTTTTTGAGATAGTGATTGCCTAAATGCTTTATGACCCCATCTAAGACTAAAATAATAAATAAAATGATCTGACCATATATTTGGGCTCCATAAATCATTAGTTAATGAGATAGATGGATCAAGGATTTCTTTAGTGGAAAGGTCACCAAATCCAAATGGTGGCCTTTCTCATGAGATTGAGAAAATTCAGCAATAGTCTAGTCTAGTGAAGATAGAAAAGTAATAAGGTCCATTTTATCTGGGGAATCTTCCTCTAAGTGTAGATTAATATCACTAAGTACAAGACTATAGGAAGAAGAAATAGAATTATGTAGCACAAATTCCTAAAAATCGGTCCTTGCCTTCGACCAACTTCCAGGGGGGGACATAAAATAAAATACACGAGAAGGAATCTGATAAATCTTTTCTACTTATTCTGCAGGATATTATCTCTAGAAAGTTAGTAAGTCTAGATTCCAAAATGGTAAATTCAAGATTATCCTGCAGAATAATAGCGAGCCCTCCTCCTCTCTTCTCTCTACAAAGGGGAAGAATTTTATAACCAGAAGGTAATAAATCTTCTATAATAGGATCCTCATTTGAGAGTAGCCAGGTTTCTGTATAAACAGGCAAGCAAGTTGTTTACTAGTAATCCAGTCAATTATTACTGCTTTGTTCCTAAATGATCTGGAATTAGTGTAGGCACAGGAAATCTCTGAAAATTTACAACAAGTAAAAGCATTTAAGTTAATAGTTTTAAACTGTCTTGGCCTTCCATAAATTTTACATGACTTACGAGAATTATTATAAATACATGTTTCTATTGGAAAAGGCCCTTGCTGAAATTGTGATAATGTACTAAATGAATAAAAAGAAATATCCAATCTAGATAAACTATGAATAGGATAGATTGGAATTTGTTCAAAAGGCAAAGATTAGCATCTCTCAGCCTACCGTATAAAAAATACAAAAATAAAAATATGAATCTAGATCAATTGATAAATCCATATAACATACAGTATGAGTAACCTTCTTCTGGGATCCGATCTGATTATACCACAAGATTTAGATATGCTAAAAAGCATCCAAGCAACTATAAGTTGGGAATCAAAGCGTTACCTCGAACAACAAGTAGCTGTCTAAAAGAGGTATAAGGTATTTTGCACTGCTAGCGCTTTGATTCCCAACTCACAGTTGCTTGGATGCTTTTTATCATATTTAAATCTTCTGGTATAATTGGATCAGGCCCCAGAAGAAGGTTACTCATAACCAAAACATGGACCGTGTAGGGTTCATGCCACAAAATTTTCTTATTGGGAAAGGAAGAGGAAAATTGTTGGGCAGAGAGAGAGAGAGAGAGAGAGAAGCGAGTTAGAGATACATGGGGAAGAGAAGGATGAGAGGGAGAAATGTTGGATATGGTAGTGGAGAGGGAACAGAGGGGAAAAATTGAAGGGGATGCAAGAGGGAAAATACTGGATACTGATAAAGGGAGAGGTGTGGCATGGTGTTGTAGAGGGGTGAAAGAAAGAAATGTTGGGCATGGAGTTGGTGGGCAATGGTGGAAAATGCTGCACATGATCTGTGGGATGAGAGGGAGAAATGTTGGATATGGCAGTATTTGTCCTTAATAGCTGTAACATGCAATTTTTCTGTTTTCCGTTTAAGATAATTAGCTAGCATTTTACTGGATGTATTACTTTTAGCATAGAATCTTGCTTTAGTGATAAAAATTTCTTGTCCTGGTCAAGTTGAAAGTTTTTTTTATTGTATTCATATTTTAACTGACAAAGCTTATTGTAAACGAGAAGGTCATTAGAAGCAATATAGTTAGCTTCAAGTTTAATAGAGATTTCTAGACTCAATATAGCAGATTTATCCGATTTAGTTTTAAATGCTGCCATGGAGATAAGTTAACCTCTCAGAGTTGCTTTAAAGGATTCCCAAGGGGTTGAAGGAGATATATTTGGGCTATTATTATGGTAAAAAATTCTTAGATAAATTTTTTTTTTAAAAATAAATTCTTTATTCATTTTAAATCATAAACAAGTGTGCAATAATATATCCATTAAATTTCAATATGTGGGACATTGTCTTCTTCAAGAAGAGATGGTTGTAATCTCCATAATGGAGATGGGGGAGAGCTCATACTTTGCCATGCAAGGGAAAGAGAGGCTGTGGCGTGATCTGAGATATTTGATGACATTAATGATTGTAATAAGGATTGGGAGATAAAGATATAATGTATATGTGAAAAGCAATGGTGAGGGATTGAATGATGGGTATATTCTCGAACGTCAGGATGCTTAAGTCTCCAGGGATCTGTTAAGATTAATTGTTGAATCATAGAGTGAAAAGCAGACGTAGATCTCTGTTGGGAGAACTTACTTTTAGATTGTCTATCCAAGATGTGATCCACTGGAGTATTAAAATCACCTGCAACAATTAATGGGTGGGGGTTCAAGTTCTTGAATCTTACTGATAAGATTAAGAAAAAAATACGGGGAATCACAATTAGGAGCATACATGTTTACTAAAAATACATCAATGTTGTGTATTTTAACATGTGCTAGTATCCAGCTAACCCAGTTCTTTTCAGCTTGGCAGGACATCACAACAGATCAATGGGTCCTCAGCATCATTTCTCAAGGGTATTTACTAAATTTCCTCCCCCATATCCTATTCTCTCAAGACACCACCACTGTCCACTATGCCTCATCAGCACATTCCTCAACTTGCAGCAGAGTTATCTCTTCTTCAGAACAATGCTAAAGAAAGGGTACCACTTCTTCAAATAAATCAGGTTTTATTCAAAAATTTTTCTAATCCCCAAGATGACGCAAGGTCTCCCCCTGATCCTCGATCTCAGACCTCTCAATGCCTACCTCAAGAAGGAAAAGTTCAGAATTATATTCCTTTCAGCAATTCTTCCCTTACTGAAACATGATTGATTAGCTGCCCTAGACCTCAAGCATGCATACATTCACATTCCCACTCATCCTTCCAACTGGCACTTTCTATGCTTCAAGTTTCTCAACATGCATTTCCAGTACAAAGTTCTGCCCTTTCGCCTATTGTCAGCACCATGGGTGTTCACAAAGTGCCTGGCTATGGTAGCGATGCATTTGTGATGATTGGCTATGGTAGTCCATACCAAGGACTGTCTGCTACTCACCATTCAAACCTCAGTGCACACATTGCAAATACTGGGTTTCATAATCAACTTCGAGAAGTCCAAGCTAACTCCAGTTCATTCCCACGTTCATTGGAGCTCTTTTAAACATAATATCTGCAAGGGCCTATCTTCCTCAGGAAAACATCAGGCCATAATCATGCTAGCAGACCAAGTAAGGGAATCTTCTTCCCTACCAGCTGAAACTATACTACGCCTTTTAGGCCACATGGTAGTATCGCTTTAGCTGGTGCCACATGCCAGACTCAACATATGTCCACTACAATGGCACCTGAAGCTACACTGGAATCAATGCCTTCATCCACTTTCAAAGCCGATTCCTCTGCCTTCAATGATCAAAGATTCTCTTCTGTGGTGGATTCATTCCACCTTCCTCCTCCAATACTTACCATAACTGATGCTTCCAACCAGGGCTAGGGGGACACCTTAACAGCTTCACATTTCAGGGTCAGTGGTCAACAAAAGAAAAAAACCTTGCACATCAATCACTTAGAACTCCAATCAATTTATTATACTCTTCAGTCCTTCTGTCTGTGGATTTCCAAAGGAAACATTCTCATTCAGATGGACAATCAAGTGGATATATTTTATGTAAACAAGCAGGGGGGCTCAGGATCCTTCCGAATCTGCAGGGAAGCTTACCATCTAAGGAATTACGCTCTCTCACATCAAGTGGGCCTTCATGCAGTCAATACAATATCCTGGCAGACTCCCTCAGCAGGAAACTCAATCCTCATGAGTGGACCCTAAATCCTACTGTTCTACACCGCATTTTCTAACAATGGGGGACTGCCCTGGTGGATCTCTTCGCTACTCAGATCAATGCTCAATGCAACCTGTTTTGCTCCCTACATCTAACTCCATGAGCAATAGCAAGAGATGCATTTTCCATTTCATGGGGGCACAATCTTCTCTATGCTTTCCCACCATTTCCTCTCATTTCCTGGGTTCTTCAGAAAGTTACTGCACACAAGGCGCAACTCATACTCATTGCACCCCAGTGGCCCAGACAGATATAGTATCCACTGCTCCTGGATGCTCCTCCAATTTCATTACGAGGCTGTCCTTCTCTCTCAACAGAAAGGCCAACTACTGCATCCCAATCTCCGCAGTATCGGTCTCACAGCTTGGAAATTGAGAGTTCACTTCTAACCAGCCTTCCTCTCTCGCAAGTCAGTTTTGCTTGCAGCGAGACAATTTTCCACTAGAAAATTTTATCAGGCTAAATGGAAGCATTTTTCACTATGCACGGTCAAGATCCTCTTCATTACCCACTGGATTATATCTTCATGTATCTTCTACACTTGTCAGACTCCAGTCTAAAGACAAACTTTAAGATTTCATTTGTCACTCATTTCAGCTTACCATTCATTGGTGCATGGTAAACCAGTTTCACAGTACCCTCTCATTTCTCGCTTTATGAGAGTTCTTACCAATCTTAGACCTCAACTGAGAGACCCTCCTCCATCCTGGAACCTCGATATAGTCCTGATTGATTGATTAAAAAACCCTTTTGAGCCACTGGAATCTGTATCTCTCACCTTTCTTTCCTGGAAAACAGTCTTTCTTACAGCGCTCACATCTGCTAGGAGAGTTGGTGAGCTTCAAGCTTTAGTCATGTATTATCCTTACAATTTTTTCCAAATAAAGTGCAATTATGAACTCATCCTAAATTTCTTCCCAAGGTGGTTTTGGAATTCCATCTTAATCAAACCATCACTTTGCTGTCATTCTTTCCACCTCCTCACTCCTTTGCAGGAGAAGAGTTCCTTCATACATTAGATTGCAGAAGAGCACTTCTTTTTTACCTCAAGGAGACTTCTCAATTCCGCAAATCCAGCCAATTATTCATTTCTTACAATTCAGCTACCTGTGGCCAACCAGCAATTAAAAGAGCTAAGTGGATTACAAGCTGCATCCACTTTTGTTACACAAGAGCTCATATACAGCCCTCTAGTTCAACTGGGGCACATAAACTACAAGCTACAGCTGCTTCAATAGCAAAACTTGAAATCAATCCCAATTCTATCTAAAGAGCAGCAACCTGGTCTTCAGTGCATAAGTTTACAAAGCACTATTGTTTAGATCAAAGCTTAGCACAAGATGTTTGTTTTGGACAATCTGTCTTATGTAATTTATTTCCGCTGCCCGTCTGCTTTTTCAGCTTGGGACTCACCAACAAATGTGCCTGCATATCCCCTGCTTGTCTCTGGAGAAAGCAAAGTTGCTTACGTGTAATATGTGTTCTTCGCAGACAACAGGGGAATGCAGCCATACTTGCCTGCCCACCGTCCCTTCATCTCGACTTGTTATATTGCTAGAGACAAAACTGACTGGATGAGGGGAGGGGCTCCAGGTGTAGGGCATCCTGCACATGCTTAGTAAGCCAAATGCTTACTATAGCTAGGGGAGAGCACCGACACACAGGCTCTGTCAGAGGACTTCATTAACAAGTGTGGCTGCATTCCCCTGCTGCTACGGAGAACACCTGTTAAAGGTAAACAATGTTGCTATCCTGCTAGAGCTGGTGCTAGACATAACGGGGAACCACAAAGCCCAGGCCATGCTTCTTTAGTTTCTAGCTGGCTTAGGGCTCTCTCTGACCAGGGTGCAGTTGCCCTAGTTGCACTCCCCTAACACTATTCCTGGCATGTGTGACTGTGGTATTCTGTTAGCATGATTTTTCTGTGTAGCATTCTGTAGTAATTTGGCTTATTCAGTTTTCTTGATAGTGGAGGGGATATTTGTGAAGGGGAGGGGAGACAGGGGTTTTGTTTATCCTTGATGTGTTTATGTTTATAAAATGACAATTGTACAGAATATTGTTTCTTTTTATACTTTAATAAAATAACTTCAGTATAAAATCAACTTGTGTGGATGGGATCAGATGGCTTGTGGGAATGGGGCAGGGACGGAAACTGAGCTCATGGGGATGGGGTGGAGACAAAATTTTTTCCCATGTCATTCTCTAGTAGGAGCAGCTGAACTTTCCTGTTGTTTAGGGGGAGAATTCCCTTAACTGTTAAATATTGCACTTTCACAAAAATAGGTAGCAAGGATGCTGTTGTAAACAAAATAAGTTCTTGTAGATACTTCCTAAGTAAGTCCAAATTTGCTATAAGAGAAATTCATAATTCCTAGGTTATTCTTTCACTTGATGTTCTCTAAGTTCTCCATTCTGTGATTTGCAGCTTTTCTATTTCTCATTACTGATCTCTCCATACTTTTCATTTCTCCCTACTGTTCAAGTTTTCCCATTCTAATATTTTAGTCAGTCTCTGTTCATGTATCACCATCCATATTGTGACAAATCCACTGCTATCTCAGGATTTGTTACAAAGAGGGTTAAGAAATTCACCAAACCAGAAAGATTGTCAAGTGATGTGTTTAATTGTATTGTTTGTGCACTTGAAGATTGAAAACAAATAAAGAATTTGAAAAAAACAAAAAACAAAAACAAGAAGATATGGTAGGAGCTGAAACTTTTCCTGAGGAGATGGAATTGAATTGAGAAACGTTAGTGTGTTGGTTTTGAATGCAGACACTGTTTTGATGCAGATAATATTACCTTTAAACTGTGCCAGTTTTGGTTTCTTCTTGCTGGAGTTTTGTTTTTTCTCTCTACAACCCTTCTTTACAAGCTGGAAGCATTAGGAATGCTTGGACAAACATTGGTGAAAACCCTGTATATTTTGTTTCTCTGTTGGCTGCAGTACTGCATGATTACGTTTCACTGCAACAGCTGTGAGCTGTTTCCATGGCAGCAACTCAGAGTGAGCTGTGCCTTCGTTTCTCTGCAGTTAACCAAAACGTTGGATTAAATCTCTGTTTAAAAGTGCTTATGCCTGCTTTGCTGGTAGCTCATCTTCTGTGCTTGTGGTTAAGAGCACAAGTCTCCTAAGGAAGAAATATCCCGTTCAGTATAAGGATTTCAGTGAGACTG
Organism: Geotrypetes seraphini; assembly: GCF_902459505.1. Lineage (NCBI taxonomy): Eukaryota > Metazoa > Chordata > Amphibia > Gymnophiona > Dermophiidae > Geotrypetes > Geotrypetes seraphini. Next base: position 237,044,861 of record NC_047085.1, on the reverse strand, counting down.
ATTTCCACAGAACTGCAATTTGCTAAGACTGTCCCGTTATTTTATCTATGCCTACAACTCAGCCCTGTTTCACAGCACAACAGGAGCAAAATATATGGTAAAAAGTAATGCAGGTTGATTCCCTTCAATGCTGCTATGTTTTCTTGTTTTGTGGGGGTTTTTTTCATTACTTTGTCAAATGCCTGAACTGATCATATGTTCCTTGAAGTGGTGGAATTTCAAGCTTAGACCTTAATTAGAAACTGCTCTGGTGAAGAGGACTGAATGTGCCTTTCTATTGAAGTCCAGAGTCAGTTGACTGTGTTACGTAACAGGATTGCAAGCTTTGTTTTGCCTTTTCTTTTGAAGAAATTATATGAATCCACTATATGGGCATTTTCTAGTGGAACAAAATCCTAGCAAATGTTATAACCTAAATTTGGCCAGTGGCCTGAATAAATCCACATGAATTGCCATTCTGACTATGTGTACTTTTTGCTGAATGAACATAAAATGACTTATCTGTAATGTCCATCCTAGGCTGTTGCCTAAGCACCTAAATCCTGAAGGGTCTCTTGGTTAGAGGAGAGACACCAGGCCAGAGTTTTGTCACAACCCAATAGGCTCACTGCGCACATCAGGGGTACGGGTGTGACAATATCACCATCTCAGAAACTTAGATCCAAAGCAGAAGGAACACTTTTAAATGATGAATTCATAATCTTAATGGTGTCCCACAACCGACGGTTTAATTAACTTAAAAAGAGAAGCTGGAGCAGATGCCCTCCAAACCTTCATTAGCCTGAGACATTGTTCTTTGCAGCTGGCTCATCCCCACAACATTCACTTGATGGGAAACCAGCAACCCTCCTTGTCCAGAAAGACTGTCAGCTTCCACCACTAGGACTCAGACAATGCAGAAGCCTCTAGGTCTCGGGGAACACCATTCTGACTTTGGCACTCTATGAGGCCCAAACGTCATAGGGTAAATGGAAACTTCTGCAAGCCCAGCCAAAGTTGAAGCAGCTTGTATTTAAGGAACCTCTAATGTCCAGTTTTGTTTGCCCCAGCCTTATGTTGGGACCCCAACTGGGAAGGTGAGCATGGGAAATCTCCTTTATGCTTCCCCATTTGAAGAGCACAATCTGACACAACTTTAAGGTAAGAGAGCTCTTAACTAACAACTGCTCTCATTAATCTGTTCCATCAACAGTTAGTTGGGTATAAACTTCTGAAGAACTAGGAAAAAACCCAGAAGGAAAGAATCTTATTCTTTGAACAGGAGTGTTCCAATTTGAGTCATCCAGAAAGAACAGCCTGTTGTGATTCTACAGAAGAAAGGTGGTGTAAACTGACTGAGTCAGTTCAAATAAGTATCAGTAAAGTATTTGACACTGGAGGAAATGGAGTGGTGAAAAAGTAGTAGTTTGTTAGCAGAAAAACAACTCTGCCAGAAAAGTACATAAGGTAAAAAAAGGAATATGGAAATAGAACAGGATTTCCTGGTACCAGGGCATACAAAAAGAAACAATAGTTTCCCTAAACGAGTAGCTTGGACTGCTTGCCATAGAGGAATTTAAGGATATCTTGATTGTTGGAATTATTAGATAAATGAATGGAAACTATAGCTTATTTACCATTCAAATGCAATAATTTTCACATAATCTCTATGATATGCTGTGCATGTAAATATTGTGTGTCCTTTTACAAAGTTGTGGTAGAAAGTGGCCCTAGCATTGCCTTATGCGTATGATAAGGCTATTTGCACTACAGCCAGAAAGTAACCGATTTTCCATTTTCTAAATTAATAGCCATGTGCTAATGTTGCCATTAGCATGTGGCCATTAACAAAAATTAGCGCATGAACTTTTAGTGCCAACTATTTTGTAGGTAGTAAGAGATCACACACTAATCCTGCGCTAATCAGTTAGCACACAGCAATGCCAATGTGCTGAATAGCACAGAAGCATCCTCTTTCTGCCTTCCAGACATGCTCCCTTGCCCCCCCCAAAAAAAAACTATTTTTTTTAGCAAGTAGATAGCATGCACATGTATGAATCTTATTGTGGGATACCTCAACAAGCCCAGTGTTAAATCCATTTAAGCTAGGCTAAACACATTAGTGCTTACCACAACTTAGTAAAAGGACCCTATTGTTCTATAACCCATTTTTATACTAGGACCCAATATAAAAAAAACTGATCTCCTAAACTGTATCCTATTTTTCAGCCCAATTTAAGTGTATAAGTTTTCAACTGAAAATTCATCTTAATTTAGAACTTTAAGAACATAAGAATTGCCATACTGGAACAGACCGAAAGGTCCATCAAGCCCACTATCCTGTTTCCAATCATGGGCAACCCAGGTCCCAAATTATGAACCTGAAATATGTGAATGAGCAAAACTATAAAATGTGCCATGCTGAAGCGTTATGACCGAGGTATGATAGAGGTCTAAAAAAAACTGAGTGGAGTGGAATGGTTAGATATAAATTGCTTGTTTGCGCCTTCCAATAATACTAGGACTAGGGGGCATGTGATGAATCTACTAAGTAGCTGAACGTGTCATTAAACTCTAGAATTCATTGCTGGAGAATGGTAGTGAAAGCAGTTAGCTTGGCAAGTTTAAAAAAATAAAGATTTGGATAATTTTTTTTTTTTAATCCATAAGCCATTATTAATATGGACTTGGGAGAACTCCGCTGCTTATTCCTAGAATAAGCAACATAAAATCTGTTTTACTCCTTCAGATCTTACCAGGTACTTGTGACCGGGGGCAGGCCACTGTTGGAAATAGGATACTGGGCTTGATGGACCTTTGTTCTGTCCCAGTATAGCAACTCTTATGTTCTTATATTATGTTAAAAGTTAGAAAATGCAGACTGAAAAATCTTACCACCAGTTTGTGGATTGACTTGTCGTAATCCCTGACTTTGCATGACTCCATTTCGTACTGGTGTCTGACCTGTAGTTGTGGAAAGGGTAGTGTACACCAACTGTTGGCTAGGGGGTGCTCTTGGAATGGGTACTCTTGCTGTAGCCTGTGTTATTGGACGATGGGTCACATTCACAGTTGTCTGAGCTGAAACCAATAACAAAGAAATGACATGTAATATTACAACAACAATTAAAAACTACAGAATACTGAAGATGATGGAACTCCCTTAACTCTGCTGCAAAATGCACAGAGGAACAAACTTATGTTACACACTTAAACAGCCCAGGCAATATCAAGCCTAACGGTGATCTTATTCAATCCAATGAGTATACTGTATTAGGTGAAGATCTGGCTCTTCAAAATGGTAACAAGTACCGTATTTTCGCGGATATAACGCGCGCGTTATACGTGATTTTACGTACCGCGCATACCCCTCGCGCGTTATATGCCTGAGCGCGGTATAGAAAAGTTTTTAAACATAGTTCCCACCCCGCCCGACGCCCGATTCACCCCCCCAGCAGGACCGCTCGCACCCCCACCCCGAACGACCGCTCGCACGCGCTCCCACCCGCACCCGCATCCACGATCGGAGCAAGAGGGAGCCCAAGCCCTCTTGCCCGGCCGACTCCCCGACGTCCGATACATCCCCCCCCCCAGCAGGACCACTCGCACCCTCACCCCGAAGGACCGCCGACTCCCCAACAATATCGGGCCAGGAGGGAGCCCAAACCCTCCTGGCCACGGCGACCCCCTAACCCCACCCCGCACTACATTACGGGCAGGAGGGATCCCAGGCCCTCCTGCCCTCGACGAAAACCCCCTCCCCCCAACGACCGCCCCCCCCCCCAAGAACCTCCGCCCGTCCCCCAGCCGACCCGCGACCCCCCTGGCCGACCCCCACGACACCCCCACCCGCCTTCCCCGTACTTTGTGTAGTTGGGCCAGAAGGGAGCCCAAACCCTCCTGGACACGGCGACCCCCTAACCCCACCCCGCACTACATTACGGGCAGGAGGGATCCCAGGCCCTCCTGCCCTCGCCGCAAACCCCCCCCCCTCCAACGACCGCCCCCCCCCCAAGAACCTCCGACCGACCCGCGACCCCCCTGGCCGACCCCCCCACCCCCCTTCCCCGTACCTTTGGAAGTTGGCCGGACAGACGGGAGCCAAACCCGCCTGTCCGGCAGGCAGCCAACGAAGGAATGAGGCCGGATTGGCCCATCCGTCCTAAAGCTCCGCCTACTGGTGGGGCCTAAGGCGCGTGGGCCAATCAGAATAGGCCCTGGAGCCTTAGGTCCCACCTGGGGGCGCGGCCTGAGACACATGGTCGGGTTTGGCCCATGTGCCTCAGGCCGCGCCCCCAGGTGGGACCTAAGGCTCCAGGGCCTATTCTGATTGGCCCACGCGCCTTAGGCCCCACCAGTAGGCGGAGCTTTAGGACGGATGGGCCAATCCGGCCTCATTCCTTCGTTGGCTGCCTGCCGGACAGGCGGGTTTGGCTCCCGTCTGTCCGGCCAACTTCCAAAGGTACGGGGAAGGGGGGGGGGGGGGTCGGCCAGGGGGGTCGCGGGCCGGTCGGAGGTGCTTGGGGGGGGGCGGTCGTTGGAGGGAGGGGGGTTTGCGTCGAGGGCAGGAGGGCCTGGGATCCCTCCTGCCCGTAATGTAGTGCGGGGTGGGGTTAGGGGGTCGCCGTGGCCAGGAGGATTTGGGCTCCCTCCTGGCCCAATATTGTCGGGGAGTCGGCGGTCCTTCGGGGTGGGGGTGCGAGTGGTCCTGCCGAGGGGGGAGAAGAATCGGACGTCGAGGGGGGGCATCAGGCTTTCAGGATGGGGACAGGACTTCAAGGGGGGACAGGCAGATCTTCAAGGGGGACAGGCAGACCTTCAAGGGGGACAGGACTTCAAGGGGGGACAGGCAGACCTTCAAGGGGGGACAGGCAGACCTTCAAGGGGGGACAGGACTTCAAGGGGGACAGGCACGGAGAGGTGGGGCAGTGCACCGAAAGTCAGGGCGGGTGAACGGTGAGTCGGGGCAACCAGAGGAGAGTCGGGGCAGTGCACCGAAAGTCAGGGTGAGTCGGGGCAACCAGAGGAGAGTCGGGGCAGTGCACCGAAAGTCAGGGTGAGTCGGGGCAACCAGATGAGAGTCGGGGAGGGCGAAAGGAGAGTCGGGGTGGCCAGAGGAGAGTCGGGCAGCATGCGCGTTATATGCCTGAGCGCGGTATAGAAAAGTTTTTGTACATATCATCGTGATTTCTGCGCGCTATACCCCTGTGCGCGTTTTACAATGGTGCGCGTTATATCCGCGAAAATACGGTATATGAACTTAGCAGTAGATAAAGCTATCATGTATTGTATGCTAATGTGTCAAGAATCTTGGGCCCTTATTTACTTAGCTCTGTTTTGACAATAAAGTTAACATGCTACCTATGCAGTCATAGCCAGGGCAGGAATAACCAATAGGCCAACTAGGCACGTGCCTAGGGCCCGAAGTTTTCAGGAGGGCCCGATGAAACAAAGGACACGTTTTGGGGTTTTTTTCCCATTGGCAACGCGGGCCCCTCGGGAAAGATTGGCAGCGCTGCAGTTGATGTAGAGTGAGGCAGTTGAGAGGCGTTGTAAACTTGGTTATTAATATAGACTTATATTTTGGATAGTATTACTGCTTTACAAATGTTTGAACACTTTCAAATATGCATGGAAAGGGTTCAGAGTTAAATTCCTGGGTAAGTAGGTGGGAAGGGAAGGAAGGGGGATTTGTTCAGAGATGTTTGGGGGTTGCATAGAAGAAAAAACAACTGTGCACTGGTATACTAATCTTTGTTTATTATGAATTTTTTAAAAAGAAATATAAGTGGAAATAAAGAAGTAAAGAGATAAATGGAGGTGGGGCAGGGCCAGGGAGCCCTCGAAGAATTAATCCTGCCCTGGTCATAGTATAGACAGCACAGTTACTTACCGTAACAGGTGTTATCCAGGGACAGCAGGCAGCTATTCTCGCATATGGGCGATGTCATCAGTGGTGCCCGGATGCGGAAGCTCGCAAGCAGACTTGCTTGAAGAAACTAGAAGTTTCGAGTCGACCGCACCGCGCATGCGCGAGTGCCTTCCCACCCAGCGTAGGACAAGTCTCCTCAGTTCAGATAGCTAGCAGAGAAGGCAACCAGGGGAGGTGGGTGTGCTATTTGGCCAAACTGTCCATCCCGTCTGGAGAAAGTATCCAGACAATAGTGAGATGTGAAAGTATGAACCGAGGACCAAGTAGCAGCCTTGCAAATTTCCTCAATAGGTGTAGATTTGAGGAAAGCTATGAAAGCTGCCATTGTTCTGACTTTATGGGCTGTGACTCTACTGTGTAGGGGTAATCCAGCCTGGGTATAGCACAATAAAATTCAAGCAGCTATCCAGTTGGAGATGGTACGCTTAGAGATAGGATGTTCAAACTTGTTTGTATCAAAGGAGAAAAAAGTTGAGGAGCAGTTCTGTGTGGTTTGGTGCGTTCCAAATAGAAGGCCAAAGCACATTTACAGTCCAGAGTATGAAGAGCTACTTCTCCAGGATGAGAATGAGGCTTCGGAAAGAACATTGGAAGAACAATAGATTGATTGAGATGAAATTCTGATACCACTTTAGGGAAGAATTTTGGATGAGTACGTAGGACCACCTTGTCATCATGAAACACCGTGAAAGGTGAATAAGCAACCAAAGCTTGCAGCTCACTGACTCGTCGAGCAAAAGTGAGGGCTATGAGAAACACCACTTTCCAAGTGATATACTTCAGATGAGCCTTGTTAATTGGCTCAAATGGAGGCTTCATAAGTTCAGCAAGGACAACATTGGGTCCCAAACCACAGGAGGCGGTTTGAGAGGAGGTTTGACATTGAAAAGTCCTTTCATGAATCTGGAAACCACCAGATGAGCAGAGAGAGATTTCCCTTCGATAGGCTGATGGAATGCAGCAACTGCACTGAGATGGACTTGGATCGATGTAAACTTGAGGCCAGAAGTCAATAAGTGCAAAGGTAATCCAAAACAGAAGATAAGGAGGAATGTTGGGGCTCCTTAACATGAGAGAAACACCACGTAGAAAATCTAGTCCATTTTTGGTGGTAGCATTGTCTAGTGGTAGGCTTCCTAGAAGCCTCTAAAATGTCTCTGACAGGTTGAGAAAACTGCAGAAGAGTCATGTTGAGAGGTACCAAGCTGTCAGGTGTAGAGACTGCAGGTTGAGATGAAGCAGAGATCCCCGATTCTGTGTAAGCAGAGATGGAAAAACTGGTAGAAGGTAGAGCTCCCTGTTGCTGAGTTGAAGTAGAAGGGAATACCAAGGTTGTCCCGGCCACCGAGAAGCAATCAGAATCATGGTGGCATGATCGTTCTTTAGCTTGACCAGAGTCTTGAGAATGAGAGGGAATGGAGGAAATGCGAAAAGGAAAAGATTCGTCCATTCCAGAAAAAAAGCATCTGCCTCGAGGCGGTGAGGAGAGTATATCCTGGAGCAGAACTGAGGCAATTTGTAGTTGTAGGAAGCTGCAAAGAGGTCTATCTGAGGCGTTCCCCACTGTGAAAAAATGTGATGAAGAGGCGAGGAATGGAGTGTCCATTCGTGAGGTTGCAGAAGACGACTCAAGGTGTCCACCAAGCAATTGTTCGCCCCTTGGATGTAGACAGCTTTGAGGAAGGTGTTGAAGCGGATTGCCCAGTCCCAAACCTTCAGAGCTTCTTGACAAAGGGAGGCAGATCCCGTCCCTCCCTGTTTGTTGATATAATACATGGCGACTTGGTTGTCCGTCCGAATAAGGACTACCTGGTCGTGAAGAAGATGTCGGAAAGCGTTGAGAGCCTTGAGGATCGCTCTGAGTTTCAATAGATTGATATGACACTGACAATCCATACTAGTCCAGTGGCCTTGGGTATGGAGACCATCGAGATAAGCGCCCCAAGCGTAGGTCGAAGAATCTGTTGTTAGGACTTTCTGATGGGGGGCATTTGAAAAAGTAAGCCTCTGGAGAGATTGGAAGAGAGCATCCACCAACGGAGAGACTGCTTCAATGAAGGAGTGACTTATGTGTCGAGAAAGTGGGTTGTAAACCTGCGTCCATTGAGATGCCAGGGTCAACTGAGGAATTCTGAGGTGAAGTCTGGCAAAAGGAGTCATGTGTACTGTGGAGGTCATGTGACCCAGAAGTACCATCATGTGTCTCGCTGAGATGGAAGAGCGGGAAGACACTGTATGACAGAGTTGAAGAAGAGCTTCCATACGTTGTTGTGGAAGGAATGCTCTGAGTTGGATAGTATCCAGAACAGCTCCGATGAATTGTAGATTCTGTGAGGGCTGAAGATGGGATTTGGGAAAGTTGATTTCGAATCCCAAACTTTGTAGGAACCAGGTAGTCCGTTGGGTCGCTACAATAACCCCCTGGGATGTTGAATCTTTGATAAGCCAGTCGTCGAGGTAGGGAAATACCTGAAGACCATGGTTCCTTAGAGCTGCTGCTACAACTACCAGGCACTTAAACACTCTGGGAGAGGAAGCCAGGCTGAAGGGCAGCACTCTGTATTGATAATGAAGATTCTCCACCCGAAATCTGAGGTATTGACGGGAGGCCGGATGAATGGGAATGCGAGTATAAGCCTCCTTGAGATCCAGAGAGCATAACCAGTCATTCTGCTCTAGAAGGGAATAAAGAGATGCCAGGGACAACATTCGAAATTTTTCTTTGACCAAAAATTTGTTGAGAGCCCTGAGATCTAGAATGGGCAGCAGATCGCCCGTCTTCTTCGGAACAAGGAAGTAATGGGAGTAAAACCCCCTGTTCTGCTGGTCCAGAGGAACTGGTTCGATGGCATGGAGACGAAGCAGAGCTTGAGCTTCCTGAAGAAGGGCGGTCTGGGAAGGATTGGAAGGATACTCTCTTGGAGGAAGCTCTGGTGGAACCTGAGTGAAATGAAGAGAGTATTCTTCCCTGATGATGATCAATACCCAGAGGTCGGATGTAATTGACCTCCATTGATGGTAAAAAGATGGAGACGACCTCCTATATGGGGAAAAGAAGGCAGAGTCAGAACAGTGGAGGTTATGCTCTGTTTTAAACAGTCAAAAAGGCTGAGTAGCCTTAGGTGCAGCAGAAGGTTGAGGTTTTTGTTGCTTCTGAGGCTGCTGTTTAAGAGGAGGGTGATTGTAAGGAGCCGTCCTCGGAGCAAAACGCCGTTCATAGATAGGAGCAGGGCATGTAGGTTTGGCAGGAGCTGGCTTGCTTAGGTCTGACAATAGAAGCAAAGGATTTTTCATGTTCAGACAATTTCTTGGTGGCTGCCTCGATAGATTCATCAAAGAGGTCATTGCCTGCACAAGGAATATTAGCTAAGCGATCCTGAAGATTAGGATCCATGTCAATGGTACGAAGCCAGGCAAGGCGACGCATGGCTACAGAGCAAGCAGTTAACCAGGCAGACAACTCGAAGGCATCATAAGATGACTGGAGGAGATGTAATCGGAGTTGTGATAAAGAAACAAGGACTTCTTGAAATTCAAAGTGCTTTTGAGTATCTAAATAAGTCAAGAATTTTGGTAATAGAGAAACGAGGAACTCAAAATAAGTAATAAAATGAAAATTATAATTGAGGACTTTAGAGGACATCATGGCATTTTGATAGATGCGACGTCCGAATTTGTCCATAGTTTTCCCTTCCCTTCCAGGAAGAACGGTGGCATAAACCTTGGAAGGATGGGACCTCTTCAAGGACTCAACTAGCAGGGACTGATGAGATAACTGTGAGTTGTCAAACCCTTTGCAATGTACAGTTTTATACCTAGAGTCCAATATGCCTGGAACAGCCGGTATGGTATAAGGGGTCTCCAGGCATCGACCAAAAGTCTGAGACAAAAGCTTGTGAAGAGGAAGCTTAAGTGACTCTGCCGGAGGTTGAGGAAGATGCATGACTTCGAGGTACTCCTTAGAGTATTTGGAACCAGCATCTAATTGAAGATCCAAGTCAACAGCCATCTGACGAAGAAAAAATGAGAAAGATAGCTGATCCGCCAATGCTTTGTCTCGAGAAGGACTCGAGGACGTCGAGGCAGCCTGGGTCGAAGATGAAGCTTCAGCAGGAAAAAAGGCATCAAAAGAATATGGAGACTTGGACGAAGCAATTGAAACCGCTGCATCCTCGAGGTTCGGAAGTGGAGACCTCGAGCGAGGAGTCGGCGGTCTAGTCGAAGTAGGAGTAGAGCGAGGCTTAGTTGAAGAGGGGCGTTCTTTAGAAGAAGAACTATGCCTGGAAGTATGCCTCAATGAAGGCCTCAATCGTCGGTGAGGACGGTGCTTGGAAGCAGATCTCGAAGATCGAGGAGACTTCGCCTCGGAGAGAGAAGCAGCCAACGCCACCAAAGAATGGATAGGACTGGAGGCTGTAGAGTGAAGCTCCAGAGGCTTGATGGAGAAACCTCGTTGCACTCCCAAAGACTCTGCTCTATGTATAGAGTGTGAGGATTCCTGCCAAGGCACTTGCAAAGATTCTGCTACTTGCTTCACGTGCTTGGGTGCCAGACCAGACACTCGCAGAGACTCTGCTCCCTGCAAAGAGTAAGCTCAGACTGAGGCAAAGGAAGTGGCTTGACTTAGCGGGAGTCTGCTGAATGCTCAGGCTGGATGAGAGGAAGAAGCTTTGGTCCCTTATTAGTAAGGAATTGAATGAATTGCTTCTCCAACATGGTCTGGAAAGAAGCCGGTAAGGATGGATCCGCATCTGAAACCGGACCACCTGTTTTGGCTGGAGGTTCCACCGAGGCAGTGTAAATGTGCTTCAACTTGGAAGTCTTAGGCACTTTAAGCACCACCGCTGGAACTTTCTACTGAGCTATCTGACCTGAGGAAACAGGGGAAGATACAGCAGGAGTCGAAGATAGAGCCGCTGCAAACGACGAAGGTCTGATGAGGCTCGAGGTGGAAGCAGTTGAAGCAAGAGGAGTCTCGGTCCAAAGTGAGGCCGAGGGCGCCTTCGATGTCGAGGGATCGGAGGAAGAATCCATCCTGAACAGCTTCTCCACCAAAAGATGACGACGTTTAAGGGCTCGAGGTTGAAGAGTAGCACAGCGCTCGCACGACTTTGGGTGATGTTCCGGCCCAAGGCACTTGAGGCACCGACGGTGTGGGTACGTAAGGGAAATCGCACGCTGGCACTGGCTACACTTCTTGAAGCCCATGACAGGCCGGGACATAGAAGGAAAAATAGCTGCCGCAAAATCAAAGCTCTTAGGCTGCGGCCGAGCGGCCTTCCCCGGTAAACGGACAGAAGATTGAAATTTATTTATTTATTTTTAACTAGAAATAAAAGAAATAAAGCAAGAACAGCGATTTGTGAAGAAAAAAATACAAACCGCAGTTCAGAGAAGGCACGAAGTAACGAAGTAAAACGCAGAGAGTCAAAGACGGACTTCTCGGCTCCGCGGAAAACTGAGAACTGAGGAGATGCGCCCTACGCTGGACAGAAAGGCACTCACGCATGTGCAGTGCGGTCGACTCAAAACTTCTAGTTTCTTCAAGCAAGTCTGCTTGCGAGCTTCCGCATCCGGGCTCCGCTGATGACGTCACCCAGAATAGGCTGAGAATAGGCTGTCTGCTTGTCCTGGGATAAATTATGAACTGTAATATGACACTGGTACTCACAAATGGGGAGAGTATCTCTAATGTTCAAGTGGGTACCCACCTGGGAAGTAGCGATCATCAAACAGTTTGGTTTGATATAACAGCTAAAGGGGAAGATAGCCACACAAAACTCAAAGTCCTAGATTTCAAACGTACGGATTTTAGTAAAATGGGAGAGTACCTGAAGCTGCTAGGAATGGAGAACATAAGAGAAGTGAAAAATCAGTGGTCTAAGCTGAAAAGAGCAATAAAAATGGCTACTGACCTTTATGTGAAGAAAATAAATAAAAAGAGAAAATGAAACTAATATGGTTCTCTAAACTAGTGGCGGAGGAGACCTGGCCCTTCTCTATAAATCATTTTTTGACATACAGCTTCTCGAAAAGGGTAGTGATGCATCATTAGAATATATACTAGCTTCTGTCAATTATGAACTTCACCATCACCCAATGGGTATTCTGGTACTATATCGTCCCCCAATTTATTGGAATAAATCCTCCAAACTTGTCTTTGAGATCATAACAAGCGCTTTTCTAAAATTTCAAATATTACTGATTATTGGTGATATTAGCCTCCATCTAGATGATAACACTAGTAAGAATATAATTGAATTCAGCAGTTTTCTTACATCTCTGGGCTTTCCCTCTCTTAAGACCTCTCCAACCCATGAAAAAGGGCACTCTCTAGATATCATCAGCTTTCTTGACCTTACTGATTATAAAACTTTAATTGAAAATGTTCGTTGGGAACAAGTCCCTTGAGCCGACCAATTTTTAGGTGCTTTCTGTCTTCCTGTTTTTATGTTTCAACTTGTGGTTCAATCCTGTGCCTCAAAACCTATTACTTTCCGCAAGAAAATTACAAGTGAACAGTTCTGGACCCAATTCCATGCTGAGGGATTCCATGCTGAGGAGCACCGAGGGACCAATTTGCAGACCGGATATGCAATCTAGGGAGGTCTGCTGTCTGCCTGGAGCCAGGATACGAGATGTCACCGCCAGTCTGGATAGACTACTCACGCCCCGAGACCACTTTCCTATGCTTCTTGTCCACATAGGAACCAACGACACTGCCAGGAACACACCGGAGACCATCACCAGAGACTTTGGAGCACTGGGTGAGAGGCTGAAGCAGACAGGAGCGCAGGTGGTTTTCTCATCGATCCTCCCAGTTAGAGGCAAGGGAAGAGCCAGAGATGAACGTATCCTGAGGACGAACGAGTGGCTACAGGGATGGTGCCGGGATATGAACTTCGGATTCCTAAACCATGGGGAAGCGCTACAAGGACTTCAGGGACCAGACGGACTCCATCTGACCAGTAGGGGTAAGAACGTCTTCGGACACCGACTAGCCCGCCTGCTTCACAGGGCTTTAAACTAGGTAAGTCGGGGGAGGGTACCCATTCACATATTAGTGCAGAAAGGAATTATCCTGATGAGGTGAGTCGAAACTCCGCTTCCATGTCCAAGGTAAGTACCCACATTGCAAACAGTTCTTTGGGAGTCACACCGACTCGGGTAGGATACGCCTCACAGGGACTTAGCAAACACAAGATATGGAGGGCCATGTATGTCAATGCACACAGTTTAGGTAACAAAATTCTAGAATTGGAGGCTGAAATAAGGAATGCCGACCTAGATGTGGTGGCAATATCTGAAACTTGGTTCACGGACTCACATGGGTGGGATATGGCTATACCGGGCTACAATCTACTTCGTCAGGACAGAGAGGGTAGGTTAGGAGGGGGGTAGCTCTATACATTAAAGAGGACATCAAAACCACCAGGATCACAGATGTCAAGTACACCGGGGAGTCCCTCTGGGTAAACCTGGCAAGAGGCAGAGAAAAATGCCTGTATCTAGGTGTGGTTTACAGACCCCCAAGACAACTGGAAGACATGGACGCAGAATTAATTGAAGACATAGAGAATATCACTCTACGAGGAGAAGCTGTACTGCTAGGGGACTTCAATATGCCTGATGCAGACTGGAACTCATTTTCAGAGACAACCAGCGGTAGCAGGAGGCTCTTAACCTCCATAAAGGGAGCACGTCTCAAACAAATGGTAACGGAGCCCACTAGAGCCCAGGCGATCCTCGACCTGGTACTCACCAACGGGGAAAGCGTTTCAGAGGTCTCAGTAGGAGATACGCTAGCCTCCAGCGACCACAATATAGTATGGTTCAACCTTAGGAAAGGCTTCCCTAGATCAAACACGAAAACAAAGGTACTCAATTTCCAGGGCACAGACTTCGCACGCATGGGAGATTTCGTCCATCAGACGCTGCAGGACCAAGCGGACACCGATGATGTAGAAGCTAAGTGGTTAACACTGAAATCAACCATACATGAAGCAACTAGCCGCTTCATAAAATCAGTAAATAAACGACAAAGAAACAATAAACCCCAATGGTTCACCGCGGAGATCTCGCACCTCATTAAGGAGAAGAAAAAAGCGTTTCTCTCCTACAAGCGCACGGAGAAAAGAGAAGCAAAAGTAGAATATAGGACCAGGTCTACAGCAGTCAAAATGGCAGTTAGGGAGGCAAAACTTCGAGTGGAAGAAATTCTGGCAAAAAACATTAAAAAGGGGGACAAATCCTTCTTCAGGTATATTAGTGACAGAAAAAGGAACACAGACGGGATAGTACGCCTTAGAAGACCGGACGGAAGTTACGTGGAAGCAGATTCCGATAAAGCCGAACTACTGAATGAATACTTCTGCTCAGTCTTCACCTGTGAGGCATCGGGACACGGTCCCCAGTTGAAGGCAACACAAAGCACAGAAGACCCGTTTCAGAATTTTGAGTTCACACCAGGTGAAGTTTACAGTGAACTGGCAAGACTCAAGGTGAACAAAGCCATGGGACCAGACAATTTGCACCCAAGAATGCTCAGAGAATTGAGCGATGTCCTGGCGAAACCGTTGGCTGAGCTATTCAATCTCTCCCTAAGTAAGAGGAAAGTTCCCCTGGACTGGAAATTAGCTAATGTCGTTCCTCTGCATAAAAAGGGTTGCAGGGCAGAGGCTGCGAATTATAGACCGGTGAGTCTCACATCAATAGTGTGCAAACTCATGGAAACACTAATTAAAAGCAAATTGGACACGATCTTGAATGAAGGGAATCTTCGGGATCCCAGTCAGCATGGATTCACCAAGGGTAGGTCCTGCCAATCCAATCTCATCAGTTTCTTTGACTGGGTAACAAGAAAGTTGGACTTGGGAAAGTCTTTGGACGTCGTGTACCTGGACTTCAGGAAAGCTTTTGACAGTGTCCCACACCGCAGGCTGCTAAGCAAGATGGAATCGATGGGGTTAGGAGAGACACTAACTGCATGGGTCAATGATTGGCTGAGTGGCAGACTTCAGAGGGTGGTGGTTAATGGTACCCTCTCTAAAACATCGGAGGTGACCAGTGGAGTACCGCAGGGCTTGGTCCTGGGTCCACTCCTTTTCAACATATTCATAGGGGATCTGACTCAAGGGCTTCAAGGTAAAATAACACTATTCGCTGATGACGCCAAACTATGTAATATAGTAAGTGAATGCAGTTTACAGAATTATATGGTGCAGGACCTGCTTGCATTGGAAAGTTGGTCCTCAACCTGGAAGCTAGGCTTCAACGCTAAGAAATGTAAGGTCATGCACCTCGGAAGCGGAAATCCATGCAGGACGTACTTCTTGAACGGAGAAACTTTAACTAGGACTTCAGCAGAACGAGATTTAGGAGTAATCATCAGTGCAGACATGAAAACTGCCAATCAAGTGGAGAAGGCTTCATCTAAGGCAAGGCAGATATTGGGTTGTATCAATAGAAGTTTCGTCAGCCGAAAGCCTGAAGTCATAATGCCGTTGTACAGGGCCATGGTGAGACCTCATCTGGAGTACTGTGTGCAATTCTGGAGGCCACATTACAGTAAAGATGTGCGCAGAATTGAATCGGTTCAACGGACGGCCACCAGAATGATCTCGGGGCTCAAGGGTCTCTCGTACGAAGAGAGACTGAACAAATTGCAGCTCTACACTCTTGAGGAACGTAGGAAGAGGGGAGACATGATCGAAACATTTAAGTACCTCACGGGACGTGTCGAAGTGGAAGATGATATTTTCTTTCTCAAGGGACCCTCGGCCACAAGAGGGCACCCGCTCAAACTCAGGGGCGGAAAATTTCATGGCGACACCAGAAAGTATTTCTTCACAGAGAGAGTGGTTGATCATTGGAACAAGCTTCCAGTGCAGGTGATCGAGGCAGACAGCGTGCCAGACTTTAAGAATAAATGGGATACCCATGTGGGATCCCTACAAGGGTCAAGATAAGGAAATTGGGTCATTAGGGCATAGACAGGGGGTGGGTAAGCAGAGTGGGCAGACTTGATGGGCTGTAGACCTTTTCTGCCGTCATCTTCTATGTTTCTATAATTTCTTGAGCAGTTCACTCTCTACCCTAAGCCTCAGAAGTCAACTGGCATAAATGGGTAACCTTCTCCGAATCTACTTACTGTTCGCTTACCTTCCTATCTTCTAAGACTGTTTCCTATTCCAGCAAGGCCCCTTGGTACCTTCCTTACCACAGAGAACTGAAGCAGAAATACTGAGTACTGGAGCGGAAATGGAAAAAATCCAAATCTCCTGTGGATAGACTGTCTTGGAGGGACAGTATCAGGTTCTATAATACAGTATTAAAAAAGCTAGAAAAAATTTTTATGGTGACAAAATTACCAGACCCAATAATCAAAGTAGTACTCTAACACCTGGCGCTCCCTGATGTCTCACCACTAAGTTAAATTTTGTGAATCACACTATCCACTTACGTAAATGCGCTGTCACACAAATCTCTATGCACTGACGTAGGATTATAAGAGACTAACAGGGGTCTCAAGTGCTCACAGCCAGAGGCCTGAGGTAATTTTCAAAGCCACTGGCTGATATTGTGAGCTATCATCGGTCCCGTTTATAATCTCTATACCTATGATTCATGCATTTATATTTTTTTCTTTATAAATTATTCATAAAATCTATATTATTTAATGATTCGCCATTCCATATAATTCAGGATTACTTAGCTTTTTTTTCTTTCTCCTGCTATTTTATTCTACGGAAGATCTCCGTTTCGCACCCAGATATTAACAAGGGGCTTCATCAGGAAAGCACCAACAGCCACTTTGGCGCGGAGCTCCTAGAAAGATATTATTCTGAGTAATTGACTTCTTCTCAGAGTGCCCAAAGCTTCTCCGCTTTCTAAGCTTTGGGCACTCTGAGAGGAAGTCAATTACTCAGAATAATATCTTTCTAGGAGCTCCGCGCCAAAGTGGCTGTTGGTGCTTTCCTGATGAAGCCCCTTGTTAATATCTGGGTGCGAAACGGAGATCTTCTGTAGAATAAAATAGCAGGAGAAAGAAAAAAAAGCTAAGTAATCCTGAATTATATGGAATGGGAATAAAATAGCAGGAGAAAGTGAAAAAAAGGTAAGTAATCCTGAATTATATGGAATGGCGAATCATTAAATAATATAGATTTTATGAATAATTTATAAAGAAAAAAATATAAATGCACGAATCATAGGTATAGAGATTATAAACGGGACCGATGATAGCTCACAATATCAGCCAGTGGCTTTGAAAATTACCTCAGGCCTCTGGCTGTGAGCACTTGAGACCCCTGTTAGTCTCTTATAATCCTACGTCAGTGCATAGAGATTTGTGTGACAGCTCCCTGATGTCTAACAATGATTCATCCATACATCCTTCCTCCCCAGTAGCAGATGATCTAGCAAAAATTTTTAATGATAAAGGTTGCTACTATAAGAAACTCTTTTCCATCATTGGTTTCTTACGACTCTCTGGTGCCCAGCGACACCACTTCTACCCAAGTAGACAGATTCTGGACTACCTTTGAGCATGTATCTGAGGCTCAGATTTCAAAACTGTGTCACAAATTAAGGTCTTGTAAATGCGTCTTGGATCCATTTCCCTCATACTTATATGAGAAAATTCCCACTCAGGCTATCTCATGGCTCACCAGACTTATAAATTCTGCCTTACTGTCAGGTCTATTTTCTGAAGAGATGGGCCACATTGCTCTGTCCCCACTACTGAAAAATGTTGATATAGACCCTTCCTCACCGTCTAGCTACTGACCCATAACGAACATTCCCCTCCTGACCAAAATGTTAGAGTCTATCATATCTGCTCAACTTTCATCATATTTAGAGAGATTTTCCATTCTATTACCTTGCCAATATGATTTCAGACCTAACTTCAGTACCAAATCTCTATTGGTCTCACTAATTTCAAAGGTTCAGCAACTACACTCTAGTGATAAGTTTGCCATTTTATTACAATTTGACCTATCTGCAGTCTTTGACGTCGTTCACCACAACATTCTGATCTACCAACTTTCTGAGATAGGTATTGATTCTACTGTCTTAAACTGGTTCTCAAAATTCTTACGATCTCACTCATACACTGTTAATATGAATGGCACCAGGTCATCACCCTGGAAGCAGTTATGCGGAGTCCCGCAGGGATTACCTCTGTCTCCTATTCTTTTCAATATCTGTATGTCCACCTTGAAGCTTTTCCATCTCTCCCCCTTTGAAACACTATATACATATGCAGATGACATCTTCGTCCTTCTCGAGATAGATTTGAATCTTACTAACCTCACCAAGAATATTATAGAATGCATAACGAAACTTCAATCTTGGGCCCTTACTATACAAATGAAGCTATATGAGTCCAAAACAAAACTACTTTGGCTTGGCCCAAAGTTAGATCAGCTATCTCCGTTCATTCCACTACCTTCTGGACCTTCACTGAATTCTCAAGCAAAGTTTTGGGTGTCATTATAGACTCAACACTCATTTACTGATCATCTTAACTCTCTAGTAAAAAAATACTTTTTAAGCCTCCATATATGTTGAGGAAAGTGAGATCCTGGTTCCACCAATATTTTGCTGTCCTTGTTCAATCAATCATTCTTTCGAGGCTGGACTACTACAACTCTGTCTATTTAAGTCTGACCAAGGAAAGTCTTCAAAGACTTCAGCAGCAGATTCAGAATACTGCAGCTAGGCTGATCTTTGCAAAGAGCAAATCTGACCATGATTCGCCACTCTTGCTACAACTCCACTGGCTCACGGTAATTTCCAGGGTCTACTTTAAATGTGCCTGCCTAACTTTCAAGATCCTCCATGGCATTCTTCCCCCTTTAATTCCTCTATCTTGGAATGCTGTGAGACCCGAGACATCACCAGATCTATCCAAAAGCTCAAATTATCTTTCCCCTCACTAAAAGGCGTTACCTACATTGGAAAACTAGGGAAATCTCTTCACTTCAAAATTACAGAGCTCTGGAATAATTTCCCTGCCCAGCTGCACAACCTGAGCTCTTTCCAACTATTCTGTAGATACCTGAAAACTTGGCTATTTTCAAAAATGTAAATTTCTGCTTCCCCCTACCACCAACTCCCTCTGTACTTCCCTTTTAGTTTTGTAAACCGTGTCGAGATCTATATTTATAGAGAAGATGCGGTATATAAGCTTAAGGTTTAGTTTAGTTTAGTTTAGAACTAAGGCCAGTACTGAGTAGACTTGCAAGGTCTGTGTCACGTATATGGCTATTCAGTTGAGGATGGGCTGGGATGGTTTAGATGAGCTGAAGTGAGCTTTGACGGAGTCTCCAATAGATGCACAATACTGGGCAGAGCTCTGGGTTTCTGGCCCAGAAATATCTAAGAAAAAGAATAAATTAAAACATTAAATTACAGAGAGTTTATGTTTGGGCGGACTGGATGGACCATTCGGGTCTTTATCTGCCATCATTTACTATGTTACTATGACCCTTTAGAGTCAAGCCTGCCTGGGCAGAAGTGAAGGAAATGCAGTCTACTTGCCAATTTGAAAAAATATGCTTGCTGATAGCAGTCCCTATCCTGTTTGGGTCAAAACAAACAAAGTTGGCATGAGAATAAAAAGTATAATTTCTTTGGGTGCCATGTTTTACTCTCCAACAATCAAAAAGATTTAAAGTTTTCATTAATTCCTGAAATGCTTTCTGTGATGCTTCTCATAACCATAGCCCTCCTTAAGAATGATCCAGGTCTACACTTGGTGCAATATTGAAATCCTCTCCCACAAATACCACCCCCTTCACAAAGTCCAGCAATAGCCTGGCAAGAGACCTGTAATAAAGTGCCTGTTGGGAGTTAGGGCCATAGATGTTAATGATGATGAATATAACCCCCCGATATTTCACCTGTATAGCTACATACCTACTGGCCTTATCTGTATATTTCTTCTCTATCACCAAACCTATCCCTTTTCGGACAAAAATTGCTAGCCCCCTTTCTTCTGCCCCCCTCCCACCTGATGAGTAACAACCAATTCAAATCCTGGGTGGTTCAACAAATGATGGTCTCGAGTCCTCAAATGAATCTCCTGTAATAAAGCTATGTCCCATTTCAAGGATTGCAAGGTAATGTTCTCTCGTGGTTCAAAGTGTTCCTTGGATCAAGACTCTATCAGTCTAATAATAAGCTTTCTGTAGCTTGGAAAAACCCTTGCGGGATTCCCTCAGGATTTCCCACTCTCCCCCACATTATTTAATGTGTATCTATCTTCTCTGGGGTTTCATTTGAACAAATTGGGCTCTAGACTGTTTAGTTATGCCGATGACATAACGATCATCATTCCTTGTAATACAGTTATATCTCATATTACAGTTATATCTCATATACTGAAACTGATGGAATCATGGATGCAAGAATTTAAATTCAAACTAAATCATGATAAGACCAAATTCTTTGTTGCGTCTTCACCTAGAATTTTACATGAACCATCAATTACTATAGACTCAGCATCGTCATCATTATGAATTAACTTTGTGAGGCGGAGTAGTGCGGTGGTGAAAACCTCAGGGCTCGACGTTACTCTAAGCCCCGACGTGAGGACGCCACCCCATCAGCCATTGCCGCAGGCAGCCAGCTCTCCACGGGACCAGAAAGCACCCAAAGAGGTAGCCCTCTCGTCTCCAGAGGTCAGTGTGTTGGAGGGCTTGCTGTTTGAGACATCTCAGAGTGGCCTGCTCACTCTGGTAGGACCTGCGACCGGGACAACTAAGGCTGGGGGAGCACAAGACTTCATGGAGGTAAACCAAATCTCAGAACAATCTCTCACAGCACAAGTACACTTTTTTACTGCAATTAAACCTCCAGAAATCACTCTTGAAGCGCTATGGGACTTGGTAGTGAATTTGGGAAACTCCTTAAACCCTCAAATTAAAAATTTGGATAAAGAACAGAAAGGAGAAATAAAATCGATTAAACAAGATATATCTCAGTTAAAAGTAGAGGGACAAAATACAGGTAAAGAGCTAACAATAGTAAAAAATAATCAAGACTCACTGGTTAAAGATAACATAATTTTGAGGAGGAAATTGGAAGCTCTGGAGAATATTGGTCGAGCTAACAATTTGAGGATTATAAATTTTCCTAAGATCTTATCAATTTCTCCTTGAGAAATGGTGAAGCGGTACTTTATGGAAATAATGGAAATTATTGAAAGCTCTCTACAAGGGTATATTACCTTCCTGTAAAATCCCAAGTCAAAGAAAAAGAAAAAATTGAGGAATCTTGGGAAAGACCATTGGACATTTCCGCAATATTGGAACAATCGGATAGAGAATTGGCTGTTCCAGCCACTCTCTTGTTGTCTGTGGCTTTGGCTCCAGACAAGGATTGGATATTAAAATTTTTCTTTAAAAATAGATCCAAGGACTTCCTGGGACATCATATTCAGATATTTCCTGATGCCTCTAGAGAGACTCAAAAAAGAAGAAAAGAATTCTTAATTTTGAAACCTGGAGTGACTCAAATAGGGGATAGTTTCTTTGTGAAAAATCCATGCAAATGTGTTGTCAGATACTGTTCTTTGAAGTATATCTTTACAGATCCATCCCATTTGATAAGTTTCCTCTCAATGAAGCGTCTTGAGAAAGGAATAGCTGTGCCTAATGAAGTTTAGCTCTCTGTACTGCAATAGACATACGCTTTTCCTTAAAAATAAAAATTGCTCTACTCTTTAAATCTTGGTTCCAGTTATTGAGGACTAGTGTGTGATCAAATGAGTCTATTTTATGTATTCTTATATTTCTAAATTTGATGTGTTTTTCAATTTTGGAAAATAAGTTAATTTGGTTTTTGATCGCACTTTTCTGTACAAGTTTTTTATGCTTGGTAAATATTATAAAATTGTATAAATAAAATCTTAAAAAAAAACAACTTTGTGAGAAGTGTTAGTGGACTGTTCTGGCGGAGCAGGTTGGATGAAGTTCGTCCATGGAAGCTGAGTTAAGATAATCCCTTCCTGAGGAAGCACACGTTATGCGAAACTAGAGTCGGAGGGAGGACTTGTGTTTCATGGCTTCCTAAAGTCTTTTATAGTATGCTCAAGCACTTTACAACGTCTAGTTTCTGATTGGGTGACCATCCATATTGAATTGACCACCAAAAAAAGATAAGTTTTTTGTATGTATAAAGTAAATGGAAGTTTAATTGGTGGTATAGACAATAGTGTTATGATGGTCTAAAGGCAGCTAGTGTTGTGTATTATGATTGCACTGAAATACTGTTTGAGGCAGGTCTGAGCACTATTAATTTAATTATTAAAATTTATATTGAATATATTGTGATGTTTGTAGTCTTAGTGAATTAATATATTATCACAATTATATATTAGTATTATCCCTATATGTATTTATATTAAATATTGAATGATAGAACTATATTACCTGTAGGCAGGACATGGATGGTAGTCTGGGATGGCAACCCTGCTGTTACAACAGCTGATGGCAGAGTTGTTGTCTGTGGTGGCAGCAATGGTCTAGAAAGGACCTGAGTGGACTGGCTACTACCAGATGTACTGATCTGGTTTGTTTTCCTGGAATCTGAAAAAAAAAAAAATGCATAGCATAAAAACCCTAGAAAATTAAGAAACTTGAGACAAATTTTCATGAAACAAAGAGAAACCAGTGCAGAAAGCTACACGAGCCTAACCATATTACTGGCTAAGCAATGTAGAGAAAGGTTGAGCATGGGTATCAACTCACTTGGAAGAGAGAGCCACATAATGCATTGAAATGGATGCTAACTAGGTCCCTCTTTACAGGGTTCCTGATCCTTATCTTTACCTCTGGCAGATTCTATAGGCAACCCTTACTGTATACAAAAAGCTCTATGCATTGATAAAACAAACTCAGGCAAAAAAAAACCAAAACAAATTAGATTCTTACTTTGATAATATATTTTCCAGTAGATAAGGATGGTATACTGAACCAAGGGTCTTCCATCCGCTCCCGTGAGTCTGTTGCAAGAGATGCTGATCACTATTTTCAGCACCTCCTCCTGCTCCCTCTCTCTTGCCCCCAGTCAGTTAGTTTCAAAGCCAGTGACAGCCCTACAAGAGAGAACAGGAGAAAGAGAATGGAGAGACTCCCCAACAAGATCTGATGGGTCGCCACGTGAGTGGACTGCTGGGCATGATGGACCTCTGGTCTGACCCAGCAGAGGCATTACTTATGTTCTTATGAATACAAACAAAGAATTGGAAAAAAAAAAAAAAAAAGACAAACATAGCTCATAAACACGCCTTGGAGAGGAAAGGAAAAAACAACAAGTTCTATTAATCAGAAACCATGACAAACTGTGGAACTCAAAGAAATCCCTTTGTAACTATATACATTCTATATACAATATCTTCCAATTTACGATAGCTGGCAGAAAGGTCAGAGATACAGCCTTCAGGCAATAGGCAGTCCAGGCACATTGACAATGAATAACAGGGGGGGGGGGGGTGTTGTTTCAGCATACCATCCCTATCTACTGGAAAAAATATTATGTAGGTAAGAACATAATCTTTTTTCAGTGCAATAGGAATGGTATGCTGAACCAAGGGACTTACCTAAGTCCCCAAAACTCCAGATGGGTGAGATAAGCCTGCCCTCAACAACGAAGCCCCAAAGGAGGAGTCGAGTCCTCCTGAACCGCCACATTTACCCTATAAAACTTGATGAAAGTGTGAATGAATGACCAAGTTGCCGCCCAGCAAATCTCATCTGGTGTAATCATCCTGGCTTCAGCCCAGGAAGAGGCAATCCCTCTCATCGAATGCGCTCAAAGAGTGAAGGGAAGCTGCCTATTAGATCAACATCTTACTATGAAAACCCAGATAGATGCTGTTGTACGTAAAAGTTATTTTACTTTATGGAGACTACGAACAATTAGACCCTATTTTGAATTTTCAGCCTTTAAATTATTGGTCCAGTCATTACTGTTGAGTCTCCTTGACTACTGCAATATTGCTTATTTATCAATTACTAAGAAGGAATTATTGAGATTATCATTGATACAGAATACAGCAGTTAGATTGATTTACGGATTAAAGAAATACGATCATGTTACGTTATTTTATTGCGAATTGCATTAGTTGCCTGTGGAAGCTCGGGTATTGTTCAAGCTGGGCTGTTTTTGTTACAAGGTTTTATATGGTGCAGCCCCTACTTATCTGGCTAATAGTTTTTCCATAGCTTTGCACAAATGCAGTAGAAAAACTCATGCTCTGTTTAATTTCCCTTCTGTAAAAGGTTGTAAAAGCAAGAAATTCCTAAATCACTCTTTAGCATCTCAGGCAGCTTCTCATGAAAAAGAATTTCAATCACTGTTGCTCATAGCTGTTTCTTACAGACATTTTAGAAAACAGCTAAAAACCTATCTATTCTCCAAATACCTGACTAGCTGACTCAGTCAATTAATATACTATTATGTTTAATGTTTATAATCTTTTGTAAACCATGTAGAACTTTTTTGGTAACGCAGTCTAAAAGTGTTATGTTATGTAAATAGTGGAGTGCCGCAGGGATCTGTACTGAGACTGTTGTTATTTAACTTATTTATAAATTATCTGGAAATTGGAACGATGAGTGAGGTGATTAAATTTGCAGATGACACTAAACTGTTCAAAGTTGTTAAAATGCATGCGGATTGTGAAAAATTGAAGGCAGACCTTAGGAAATGGGAAAACTGGGTATCCAAATGACAGATTAAATCTAATGTGGACAAATGCAAAGTGATGCACATTGGGAAGAATAACCCAAATTACAGTTACCAGATGCTAGGGTACACCTTGGGGGTTAGCGCCCAAGAAAAGGATCAGGGTGTTATTGAAGACAATACGATGAAACCTTCCATTCAATGTGTGGCGGTTGCCAAAAAAGCAAATAAGATGCTAGGAATTATTTAAAAAACGGATGGTTAATAAGACTAAGAATGTTATAATGCCTCTATCGCTCCATGGTGCAACCTCACCTGGAGTATTACGTTCAATTCTGGTCTCCTTATCTCAAGAAAGGTATAGCGGCACTAGAAAAGGTTCAAAAAAGAGCAACCAAGATGATAAAGTGGATGGAACTCCTCTCGTATGAGGAAAGACTAAAAAGGTTAGGGCTCTTCAGCTTGGAAAAGAGATGGCTGAGGGGAGCTATGATTGAAGTCTACAAAATCCTGACCAAAACAGATAACAAGTGGATCGATTTTTCACTCCGTCAAAAATTACAAAGACTAGGGAACACTCAAAGTTACAGGGAAATAGGTTGTGGTAAGAGTGGATAGCGTAGCTGGTTTTAAGAAGTGTCTGTTATTGAGAAAGACATGGGGCAAGCCACTGCTCGCCCTTGATTGGTAGCATGGAATGTTGCTACTCTTTGGGTTTTGGCCAGGTACTAGTGGCCTGGATTTTATTGTTAACCGGTCAGATATTTGTTTTATGATCGGGATATTAAAAACTAATAAACTTGAAACTTGGATTGGCCACCGTGAGAACAGGCTACTGGGCTTGATGGATATTTGTTCTGACCCAGTAAGGCTATTTTTATGTTCCTTCCAGCAACCCCCCCCTGCAATCCAGTATCTCTCTCCCTTCTCTCAATACTCTCCAAGTATCTAGCACCTCTCTCCCTTCCCTCTAGCCTCCCTCTCATGGATTCAACATCTCTCTCTCTCCCTTCCCTCTAGCTCCACTTCTGAGCCATAAAAAATAAGGTACCTCTCCCTTCCCTCCAGCTCCCACCTTAGGTCAAGCACCTCTCTTCCCTTCAACTCTAGTCCCCCTCCACATCACATAAGTCCAGTACCTTCTCTCCTTTCCCTCCAGCTCCAACTTCCCCATAAGTCCAACACCTTTCATACTCTCCAGCCCAGATCCAGCACTGTTCTTCAGCTCCAGCTCTGAAGCCAGTCAGCACCTTCCTTGCGAGTACAGTGATAGTGGCAGGCAACATCCCCCACCAAGGGTCAGCATCTCCTCCCCAGCTCCCCTTGTGTCTAACTGAACAACCTAGTCATGCCACATCAAAAAAAACTTCAGAGGCCTGTTCTGAGACCTTCCTTTAGCCAATGAGCTCTTCCTTGATGTAACTTCCGGTTTTGTGAAACAGGAAGTAATATCAAGGATGAGCTCATCAGCTGAAGGAAGGCCTTGGAGCAGGCCTCTGAAGATTTTTCAGCATGACAGCAGTAGCAGCTAACTTGTTTGGGTAAGGTGGGCTCAAGCGGAGCTGGGGAGTAGATGCTGAGCCCTGAGGAGAGGGGGGTGTTGCAAATTTTTTTGCTGCAGGAATAAGGTCGTTTACTGCTCCTGCAGGGCAGTAGAAGGCCTTAGAAACATGACGGTAGATAAAGGCCAAATGATTCATTTAGTCTGCCCATCCACAGTAACCATTACTTTTTTCTCTCTCCGAGAGATCCCATGTGCCTTGTTCCTTTTCCTGCTGTAAACTGGCCATATTTTTCCCATTGCCGTGGTTTTCTGCGGGAACCCTTCCCAGTGTCATTCTCTAATGACAAGTGCGGTTTCACTAGGATGATAATGAGATTTTGGGAAGAAATGGTTGAGATGAAAATCCGTGACCACTTTCGGAAGGAACTTGGGATGGGTTCAAGGAACTACTTTGTCATGGTGAAATACTGTTATTAGTGTATCACTGACTAGTGCTTGGAGCTCACCGACTTGTCGAGCTGAAGTGACAGAGAGTAAGAAAACTACTTTCCACCTGAGGTACTTAAGAGTGGTTGCAAGTGGTTCAAATGGAAGTTTCATCAGAATGGTTGGATGTTTTGAGTTCATGAGTCCTTTCATAAACCTGGCAATTAGTGGATGAGTAGTCAGAGGTTTATTATTGAAAGGAACATGGAAGGCACTAAAAGCACTGAGGTGAACTCAGACAAAAGTGGTTTTAAGCCCAAATGGAGGCTTCATCAGAATGGTTGGATGTTTTGAGTTCATGAGTCCTTTCATAAACCTGGCAATTAGTGGATGAGTAGCCAGAGGTTTATTATTGAAAGGAACATGGAAGGCACTAAAAGCACTGAGGTGAACTCAGACAAAAGTGGTTTTAAGCCCAGAATTGGAGAGGTAAAGAAGGTAGTTTAATATCGAAGAAATTAAGGAAGTTTTTGTATCCAACTGGTGGTGATTACACCATATGGTAAAACATGTCCATCTAAAACAGTAGCATTATTGAGTAGAGGATTTCCTGGAAGCAACTATATAATAGCCTCAACTCCGGCAGAAAGACTGAACTCCTTTATATGCATATTGAGAGGTACCAGGCTGTTAGATGCAGAGACTGTAGATTGGGATGAAGAAGGGAACCTTGGATTTGAGTCAGCAGAGATGGAAAGATCTGTAATGGAATAGGATCTTTGACAGTGAGTTGAAGTAGAAGAGAGAACCATGATTGTCTGGGCCATCGAGGATCTATGAAGATCATGGTGGCTGGTTCTCTCTTGAGCTTAAACAATATCTTTGCCAGTAGAGGGATTGGTGGAAATGCATACAGGAACTTGAGAAACTAACCCATAAGAAAAGCATCCACCTCCAGATGATAACAGGAATATTGCTTGAAGCAAAATTGAGATAATTTATGAATACAAGTAGGTCTAACTGAGGAGTCCCCAAAGGGAAAAGATGTGACGCAAGGTGTTGGCATTAAGAGCCCACTTGTGTGGTCGAAGAAATCTGCTGAGCTTGTCAGCTAGAGCATTCTACTTTCCCTGGACGTATACTGCTTTGAGAAATATGTTGCGGGAAATCGCCCATTTCCAGATTTGTATGACTTCCTGACACAGAGAGCTGGTATTTCCCTGTTTGTTGATGTAGTACATTGCTACCCAATTGTCCATTCAGACAAGAAGCACCTGGTTGAGAAGGATATCCTGAAATGTTCACAATGCAATGCGGATTGCGCGGAGTCCTAGCAGGTTGATGTGAAGAGCTCTCTCCTGAGTGGATCAGACTCCCAGAGTACACAGGCTGATGAGATTTTTTAAAATTTAAGTACTTCCTAGAACTAAGCGGTTTTCAATAAAACATACATATCATTAAAACAGATACTATTACATAAAACAAGGACATCTTCATGGCTATCTTCTTACAACATATTACATAAATGCACTAAAAAATAGCTGTCTTGTCACATACACTCCTCAGAACGGAGCTCAACTGTGACAAAACTTATGCTCTGGCGTGTCTCCTATGACCAGGGGTATCTTCAGGACTTTTGGTTGGCCCTAGGAAACTGCCTAGGCCTGGGAGAACACAAGGTAAGTACTGGCTTCAAGTCACCACACCTCAGACAGAGTTCTTCAAGAAAGAATAATGGATTTTATTCTGACCTTGGTGGTCCAAAAAGGTGTAACACAAAGTCAAATATCTGCAGCATTTCACAAATTCAGCTTCAAAACAAAATAAAGGTACTAAAGAAAACCAAATACAGTTTGTCTTGCTTGAGTTCTTGCACTCTGGTTCAGCAATGAATTTATACTGACATTCAAAAACAAAAAAACAAACTTTCCCTCAGCAGTATTTGTCTCAGAGGTATGTTTCCAGCAAACATATAAAGTCCAGATAATTCTTATAGCAGCAAAAGTTATGTACTTAGTTAGGCAGCAAGCCACAGCACAGCACAGCTTTGTCCAGAGATTACTTGAACTGCAGCTCCCTTTTAGAAAGCAGCACAGCTGTGGTTATACTACCAAGAAAGCGGTAGCCACAGTAAGGTTTCAAAACAAAAACCCATTCTAATCTAATCTAATCCTTAGGTTTGTATACCGCATCATCTCCACGTTCGTAGAGCTCGACGCGGTTTACAGTAGGAGAAATAGGAAGGAACTACAACAGAGGGTTAGAGGTAGAAGTGTGAAGAAAATTTAGAGGACTTGGGATGCCAAGATATAAGAGTTTCCTTGATTCCTAAGTTGGAGGGAGACTTACATTTTTTGAGAAAAGCCAGGTTTTCAGATATTTGCGGAAAACTTGGAGAGAGCTCAAGTTCCAAAGAGGGGAGGTAAGGTTGTTCCAGAGCTCAGTGATTTTGAAGTGGAGGGAGGTCCCTAGCTTTCCTGTGTGGGAAATGCCTTTTAGCGAGGGGAAGGATAGTTTTAATTTGTGGGAGGATCTGGTGGTATTAGGGTTTGAGGAATTCCAAGAAAGAGGGATAAAGGGAGGGAGGATACCATATAGGATTTTGAAAGTTAAACAGGCGCATTTATAGTGGACCCTGGCGATTATCGGAAGCCAGTGGAGCTTGGTCAGGAGCGGGGAGACATGGTCAAATTTACTTTTAGCGAAGATGAGCTTGGCAGTGGCATTCTGAATCCGTTGGAGTCTGTGGAGGTTTTTCTTAGTTAGGCTTAAGTAGATAGAGTTGCAATAGTCCAATCTGGAGAGGATGATGGATTGGACAAGGAGGGTAAAATGTTTTTGATGTTTTTTATTCATTCAGTTCCCAAGTTCTTTAACTCCAAACTTTACTTTAGGAAAGACAGGTTTCAGCATTCAGGTAAGTATACTTCTCACACTACAAATAATGATTAGCTCAAAGACAGGCAGTAAATTCCTAAGGCATTTCTTGCTCAGAGAGAAAGGAAAAACCGCCAGCTGCTTCTCAGCTACTCACTGCCTTTCAGTTAGTGTCCATGAGTTCTATCTGGCTCTCTAGCATAGGGCCAGCGTCTTGCACTTCCATACCTTCCACACATTCAGGGATCTGAAAGTCTGAGGTAGGGAGGTTTTCTTCCACCTCCTGCATTGGCCAATTTGGAACCTCTGTCCTTCCTTCTTGACTCCAAAGCTCTTGTGCTGCTTTGGGCTGCTGGAGTGACTCATCCTCGTCACTCTCTCCTCCCCCTGCTGTTTGCTTCAGCCTGCTTTTAATCAGTCCACAGCCAATCCCCTTCAGCCTGTAGAGGGGGGATGAGCTTTGGTGCTACTGCAGGCTTTTCTTGTTTGTACTGCCTGGGTTTCCTAGGCTCACCTAGTTTATCTTTGGCTGCCCTAGCTGACTTATGAACAGCCTACTGTTGCTGCCAGTCTGCCTACCCCTGATCCAGATCACCACCGCTCTGGTGGTATGGGCAAGGGAGGTCAGCCTCAAGTTGGTCACCAGAATTAACCTGGTCAGCTCTTCTGCACCGGATCCTATTAGGGCAAAACTAGTGCTGGTGCTAGGTTTGTCACAGTCTTCAATAACTTCTTAACATTCACACGATCAGCACAAAGTCACAAATGCCCCGATAACGTGTTCCACATTTTCACACCAGCTATTGAAAATATTGTAACCCTGGTCACAGTATAATGAACTCCCAATTCCCTGATTGCTGTCAATCTCATCCCACCTTTGGACCTCACCACCCTTTCTGGTCGATATATTTCCAATAAAGTTTGAAAATACACTAGTTTGAAAAATAAAATCTGTTTGAAAATACAAAAAGTTTGAAAACAAAATCTGATACAAAACTTGATTAACTATGATGAACTCCCTACGCATACATGGAGGTGACTGTCATGAGAACTCTTTGGTGTGGAGGTGTATGGAACAGCAAACACCTGGACAGATTTGCTGGCTGTAATCACCATTGGAGAGATTAACCAAGAGGTGAGGAGACTGATCTGCTGGGATAGTGGAACTGTGGCTTGAGACCACTGAGATGCTAGATTCCACTGAACTGGTCTGAGGTAGAGATGTGCGAAGGGGATCATGTGAACAGCTGATGCCATATGTCCTAATAGGCACATCATCTGCCTTGATGAAATTGTTTGAAGGGCAGACACGCGAGTGCAAAGTTGAAGTAACATGTCCTTTCTCTGCTGGGGCAAGTAAGCTCGTAAGAGCGTAGAGTTGAGGACCACCCCTATGAACCCCAAGGCTTGAGTTAGTTGAAGATGAGACTTTTGGTAATTGACTTTGAACCCAAGAAATTCTAGAAGAGTTATGGTCATTCTGGTAGCCAACTAAGCTGTCAGCATTGAAGCTTTGATTAGCCAGTTGTCCAGGTGATGAAAAACTTGGAATCCATAAGAATGAAGAGTTGCTGCTACCACAACTAGGCACTTAGTGAAGACTCTTGGCCGAAGGGTAGCATTTTGTACTGAAGATGGTAAGTAGAGAGTGACAAGGGACAAATTTTCCCCGTCCCCACAGGAACTCAATTTCCCCGTCTTGTCCCTGTGAGTTTTGTTGCTGTCCCTATCCCATTCCTGTAAGCTCTGCCTTAACTACACAAGTCTTGAACACAAAGTACGCAAGGATCTTCTTAAGTTTCCATTTCACCATCTCTTCAAGGAAGCTATGTTTTAAGAACTGGGAGATTCCTCTTTTGCACTCTAGTCAAAGTTCTTTTTTTTTTATACACATGATGTCGGCAAGTTTATACCTTTTTATATAAAAGATAAAAATAGTAAATACAATTTAGGAATGAAAGTGTTAATAGGATATACTGAAATAACAGAATTCATTAATTAGTACATTACTGTATACACAGCTTATAGAAGTACATATTCCACATACTTAAATAGAATATATAAGGCTGTTTTTTTTTTGTTTTTTTTAAGAATCATTTTTATTTTTCAAAATAAATATACAAAGTATACAGATAATTATTATAAATATACAAATATACAAAAGATAACTGAAACATGAAACTGACCAGTTGTACATTTCACAGTTAATAAGCGGGGAGATAGTATTGATTATAAGCCAATACAACCAGTGTCTCATGTCAAACAAATCCAGCAGCTGAAAGTATACATGCGAAACATGGAAGAGAGTTCCAATGAGCAACACAAATGACTTAATAAAATAATAAGAAGTGACTCAATATATATTTTATGGATATTACATTGAAGTAATTTATGTCAACGGTCTAAATCACAATAAAGTTGAACAGGTCTCCATCTGAGAAATGAGCTAATAGAATATTTTTCAGCTATTACACTTTCAAATTTGTTGGTTATGCATACCGTGTTCAACTATGCAATGTATTCTACCTTAGATAAGTCCTTCCAACAGTGCAAGATATTTTTAATAGCCAAATATAATAGTATGTTAAGAAAATGGGCATTAGACTCTGACACAGAGTATGTGAGACCATGTTGTCCAAGAATAATAATTTTAAGATGTAAGACGATATTTTCATTTTATTAGAAGTTGATCCTGATTTTAACAACCTGGTCCCTAGTACAGACTACTGCATTTCTAAACTTCAACTGTGGGCTTTGTCTATTCACATGAAACTGAACGCTGCCAAAACCAAATTGCTTTGGATTGGGCCAAAATCAGGAAACCTCCCTTCCTCTGTTGCATTAAAAACAGGTATTGCATTACATATAGATTTTTCAACTAGAGTCCTGGGTGTCATCTTGGACTCATCACTTACATTTCATGAACAGATAAATTCCTTGACAAAAAAGTGTTTTTTAGTCTGTGCATGATGAGGAAGGTCAGATCACTATTCCATCAAGAACGTTTCTCAGTACTGGTACAATCCACTGTGCTTTCTCAGCTAGATTATTGTAACTCGGTTTATCTGGGCATTAAGAAGAGAAGTCTAAAACGACTTCATTTAATACAGAATACTGCAGCTAAGTTCATTTTTGGGAAAAAAAAGTATGATCATGTTTCCCTTTTGTTGATAAAGCTTCACTGGCTCCCAGTTCGCTTTAGGATCCAGTTTAAATGCGCATGCATAATCTTAAAGCTTCTCTATGGAATATTTGATCCTTTTGTCCCCTTATGTTGGAATACCATTAGACTTTGCCATTTGAGAAACACACAAAGATAAGTTAGCCTTACCTTCCTTTAAGGGAATTAAATCTGCTGGGAAGCTCAGTCGATCTTTTGTTTTCAAGTTTGTAGAGATCTGGAATGAACTTCCTGACTCCATTAGGCTTTTAGGCCAGCTGCAATTATTTCGTAAATTCCTGAAAACTTTGTTGTTCTCGTAATTTTTAAATGGTTTAACTACAGCCTCAATGATATGATAATATTATAGTTATTTTTCTTATGCTTTTCTTGTGTACTTTAGTTTTTAATTAGTTCTTCCTTCTCTTATGTTTTCTGCTATGTACTCTAGTCTTAATTATATGTGAACCATGTCGAGCTCCACTGGGAGATGACCCGGTATATAAACCGAAGATTAGATTAGTTAATATTTAGAATGGTGGATATGGTGTTCCAGACTTTATTCCAATACAATTTAAGATGTGAGCATTGATATAACATGTGCGGCAGTGCACCTTCAAATTTTCCACAGGACCAGCATAGATTGGAGCTTTCTTTGGAGAATTTAGCGAGTTTATGAGAAGTCTAGTGGGATCGATGTAATAGAAAGTATATTGGGAGCCGATCTAAAGGACTGGAGCCGATCTAATAGACTTGAATACTCTGGTCCACACTTTCTGCCAAAGCTCATCATCAGCGAAAATGTCTAAGTCCAGATGCCAAAGTTCTAGTTCTAAATAGGCACTGTGGAATAGATGATTTGAAGAAGTTATTGTGAAGATTAGCAGCCTCCAGTGATTTGAGATGATGGTGCCGCTACTGATATCAGCAAAGGTATATCAGGCGATGCTGATGCCGTTACCGATATCGGCAAAAATATATCAGGTAATACTGGCGCCGCTACCGACATCGGCAAAAGTACATCAGGTGATGCTGGTGCCGCTACTGATATCGGCAAAGGTACATCTGCGATGCTGGCACTGGTACAGATATCGGCAAAGAAATTTTAAACAATGAAATTACTGGTACAGATATCGGAAAATGTACATTTGCAATGCTAGCATTGGTACCAATATTGACAAAGGAACATTAGACAATGAAATCACTGATACTAATATAGGTAAAGGTACATTAGCGGTGGTAGTGTTGGTACCAATATGGGCAAGGGTACATAAGTGATGGTAGTGAAGAAAGAGTAGACAACACCATCTATGTTATGAAATGTTCAGTTTATATCCTGGCTCCTTATCAATGCCGTGAAAGACAGTAATAAATGACTAGTTATAGGCATCATAGTACAGTGAATACATCTATAAGCAAGTGTGAATTCTAATACAGTGAACTGTTCACAGGTCAGTCATTGTAATAGTAGGTTGATCCTTTGGGTGAGGGGTGGAAGATAAGGTTTCTACCAAATTCCTACTTCTAGAAAAAACAAAACCCCAACCATAACAAACCTAGAAATAAACTCCTTTATATATCCCCTACAAACCAACCTAAAACTGCTGAGAATAATAGACAAAGGCTGCACCATACAACTTCAAATCAGCAAAACAGTCCAGAAAGCATTCGCAGTCAAGCGCAACTTAAGGCAAATCAAAAAATATTTCAACAACCAACAATTCAGACTCCTGGTCCAGTTCCTAATCCTCATGAGCTCTAGTACTAGTGATGGCATAGGTCCATTTGGTGTTGATAGTGCCACTATCAATTTAGATAAAGGTACATTAGGTAGAGGTTGTGTCAGACATTCAAGTGTTAGAAACCTGATTGCCTCAGGACATTGTATAGATATTATCAGGTTGGAAATGACAGCTGCTGAACCTTGATGTAATAACGGTCAGATTAAAGAATAACTGTTCATGGTTTGAAAAATGTGTTGAAAAGTTATTTTCCTGTGTTTTTTTTTTGTTGTTTTTTTTAAGTTGAAAGCAGAGGCGGTAGCTGTTGTGTGCAGTAAAAAGAAACAGGATCCTGGAGATCATAAAAATGTTGTCTTTCAGTAACTATGTGATAGAACCCCTCAGTCTTCTGCTTTGAAAACTAAGATGAAGAAGACTCAGCAGCTCTTGTTGAAGGAGAGTTTCCTGGAAGATGATGGAACACGATCCTGAAAGAAAAGAAGATTACATCTTTGAATTTGAAAGTGGACTAGTTCCAAATGTGTAGATAATTGAGATGATATCAACTGTTGATATAGTTATAAGGGATGATGGTTAGGCGAATAACTGGATTTTAAAACAGGACAAGTATGTTTGTGCTCTTCTATTTTGTTAGCAGCTTCCTCTATACAACGTTCAAAAAGATTATCACCTTTACAAGAAAAGTTGGTGAGCTGGTCTTGTACTGGTCAGGTGAAATATGCTGTTGAAAATCTGATAACTGCTTTAAAAGAGATTTCGTATATAAAGTCATATAGAATTGGTAATTTACAACTCTATTAGTGACAAAATCACTTCACAAGACTCCCCACAAAAGAAGTTGAACTCCTGGTGTATAGCAATATAATATGATACCATCCATAAGCAAACAAAAGAACGCAGAGGATCAGCACATCAAACAGTTTTCCTGCTATGTGAGCCCCAGTAGCCCTGAAGAAGCAGCATGGTAACTACAAAACGATTGTAGACTGGCTACACAGTTTTTTTTAATTTGCAGTATCTGTTTACACAATTGAATTGTTATTTATCTCTCATGTTTTTCATAAGCATTATATTTGATACAGTAGTGGCAACGATAATTTTTTCTGCCGATGATGTATGGATGGTAGAGTGGTTTTTCCTTCACATACGTAACTTAAGGCTTTTTCTTTCATTTGCTTACGGATGGTATATTATATTGCAATTCGCCAGTAGTTCAAGTTCTTTTGTGGGGAGTCTTGTGTAGTAATTTTGTGTTATATTACACCCATTCCTCTTTTCAAGTTTTTTTTAATGCAACACTATTAGTGAGTATAGAGGCTTGAAAAATCTGCCAGCCAAAGTATCTAATGTTTTACCTTCTCTTCTTGGAGGCATGCTAGGGTATGTCCTGGAACTATGGGCACAATATAAGGCTGATTGGAAGCTCAGAGAGAATTGAACTCGATATGAAAAGTCTAGTTTGGTAGGGGCAGCAGAAACCATTAAGGGAGTCTCCCAGTTCTTAATCAGAGTATCACTGAGGACATATTCTTTAGGCCAGTTCTCATAATCCAGACATTCCATCAATTGTGCTCTTGGTTCTTCTTCAGACTCTATATTGATGGGTAGATACCAGCCAGCTGATTAACTGTTCCTCTTAACTGCATCCATGACATCCTGTTTGTCTGTCTTGC
Organism: Geotrypetes seraphini; assembly: GCF_902459505.1. Classification (NCBI taxonomy): domain Eukaryota; kingdom Metazoa; phylum Chordata; class Amphibia; order Gymnophiona; family Dermophiidae; genus Geotrypetes; species Geotrypetes seraphini. The sequence continues at coordinate 237,008,872 of NC_047085.1, read as the reverse complement.
CCATTTAGATTGTAAGCTCTTTCGAGCAGGGACTGTTTTCTTACTCTTTGTGACTCTGTACAGTGCTGTGCACGTCTGGTAGCGCTATAGAAATAATTAATAGTAGTAGATATTGGCCCATCTGGTTGACAAAGGTAACGAAGAAATATTTTTCTGGAGATGATATTCTGCATGGCATCAAAGGAGAAGGGTTGGAAGGTATGTCATATGATTCATTGGTAGAAAATTGTGACTCTTGTTTGTTAAGAGTTTTGAGGCAGATGATCAGAGGAGGTTGAGACAGGGCCTGGAATGGGTCAAGGAATGCCTCGAGTCATGATGTTGTGATCTTGATACTTGGGTGGAGTACTGAGAGGAAGAAAGTCAGTGATGAAGTGACCTAGAACAGCACCATGATTGATATTTAGATACATCATCAGATCGGGCCAAAGTGAAGGCTGGTACTGGGCTCAGTGCAGGTTGTATTGATGGCAGTTGCAGCATGCCAGCAAGCCCTTGTTATAGTAGGAGCTTAAGCTGAGCTTGGATAGAAGGCACTGGCACCAATACTGACACCGGTGCAGAAGGCCTGAGGTCTCTAGGCAGTGAGATGTAGGTGAGCTATGAGGTGAGGAAAACTGTTGAGGAGAAAGCACTTTAGATGCTGAAGAATGATCACCTTGACGTCAACATTTAGGTTGCCTCGAGGTGGAAAACGAGAGGATAGAGATTGCGATGGTTGTAAGCTGCGCCTGTGTTTTTTAGCCTTCTTCCTATTATCAGAGGATGGTGGTACTGAAGTAGACAACATAAAAGGTTGCGCATGGGTGGGATCAACACGCTCTGGTGCCAAGGGAGCCGATGTAGGCGTTGATATAGCTATTGATGTAGGCATCAATGCTAGAGTATGGGGAACATTGGAATCTGAAGTCCCATGCATAGTAGATGTTTTTGATATCAAGGCAAAATTTCTTGTATTGAAGTTTCCTTACCTTTAATATTTGAGTTTGTAAATGAGCACAAAGTTTGCATGTAATCTCTGTGGTCAGGTCCAAGATCCCGTTGCATCAAGTGCACTCCTTGAACCCATTAGGCACATTTGACATTGATGGGAAAAAAGCAGATGCTAGGACAAAGGACTCAATAATGAGGGAGCTTAAGTAGCAATGACACCAAAAATCGTTGATGCTCACAGGCACAGAAAGAGGCCCCAAAGGAGCAAAGGCCTGAAAAAACACAAAAATCTTTAAGAAAATAAATTGGCAAAGGAAAACTAAGAAAAATTAAATCAGGAAGACACCAAAAAAGTAAAAATTTGATGCACACGCTAAAAAGCAACATCTTAGCCAGGCGGAAAACTAAGAACTGATGGTCCTGCAAGCTTACGTTGGACAGGAAGGCACTGGTGCATGCGAAGTACAGGCGGTCTTAAAGTGACAGTACACATTTTGAAGGGAGTTGAAAGAAGATTCTCTTGGAGGATGGTTTGAAGGTATCTTCAGGAAACAAAGGGCATAGTCCTAACTCACCACCTGAAGGACCCATTAATCTGATTTTATTAGGGACACTGATGAGAACAGTGAACAAGTCGACTTCCTATGGGGAAAGTGAGGCAAAGGTTGAAAAATTCTGACAATGCTCTCTAGTATGAAGTCATAGAAACATGACAGCAGATAAAGGCCAAATGGCCTAACTAGTCTGCACATCCACAGTAACCATTATCTCTTTCTCTCTGAGAGATCCCACGTGCCTATCCCAGGCCCTCTTGAATTCAGACACAGTCTATGTTTCCACCACCTCTTCCGGGAGACTTACACGCATCTACCACCCTTTCCGTAAAAACGTACTACCTCAGATTACTCCGGAGCCTATCACCGCTTAACTTCATCCTATGCCCTCTCATTGCAGAGTTTCCTTTCAAATGAAAGAGACTTGACCCATGCACATTTATATTACATAGGTATTTAAAAGTCTCTATCATAACTCCCCCCTCCCACCTTTCCTCCAAAGTATACAGATTGCAATCTTTAAGCCTGTCCCCATATGCCTTATCATGAAGACCACACACTATTTTAGTAGCCTTCCTCTGGGCCGACTCTATCCTTTTTATATTTTTTTAAGGTGCAGCCTCCAGAATTGTACACAATATCTAAATGAGGTCTCACCAGAGTCATCAATACCTCCTTTTACCTACTGGCCATACCTCGCCCTATGCAACCTAGCATCCTTCTAGCTTTCACTATCAGCTTTTCAACTTGTTTGGCCACTTTTTTTTTTTTTTTACATTCTTTATTCATTTTTTCATCTTACAAGTGTGACAGAAAATAACGTTTGAACTTATACAATATCACTTGAATATCTATCATCAATTACATTAGAGAAATTAAACCCCCCTTCCCAATCCTGTTATTACATACGTGATTACGTACATCATATAATATATTATATATAATCTTTTCTATTAATCCATCACTTTAATAAACAGTTAAAGTCCCTCCCCACACTGCACACTTTGCAATTATACCTATTAGGGAAAAATGATATTTTACTCATTACAATATTCTATTAATGGTCTCCAAACCTCCTGAAAGTTATTAAAATTTCCTTTCTGCAAGGCTAACGTTCTTTCCATCTTGTATATATGACACAATGAATTCCACCAAAAACTGTAATTTAATCTATTCCAGTTTTTCCAATTAAATGTAATCTGCAGAATGGCAACTCCTGTCATAATAAGTAATAGCTTATTATTCTTTGCAGAAATTTGACTTTTCTTCCTCATTGACATTCCAAATAATATAGTATCATAGGATAAAGCTACAGGATTTTCCAACAAAATTTATTTGGCCCCAAATCGATTTCCAAAAAGCCAAAATGAATGGACAATAGAACAATAAATAATCTAAAGTCCCTGCTTCGAGATGACAATGCCAACATCTATTTGACTTAGAGCTATCTAACTTTTGTAAATGAACAGGGGTCCAGAAAGCTCGTTGTGACAGAAAAAGACAAGTTTGTCTCATAGATGCTGACATTGTACAACTCATCCTCCAAGACCAAATTCGTGGCCATTGAGATGCAGTAATTTGATGCTTTATCTCAATGCTCCAAATATCCCTAAGACCAGTTCTTGGTTTTTTATTCACAAATCCAGATATCAATTTATACCACTGTGCGGCCTGGTGTCCCAGGATGTCCACCTGAAAGCACAAGAATTCTAAACTATATTGATCGTTAAGATTTTTCCATTCAGGGAACCCCACCTGAATGGCCTGCTTCAGTTGCAACCATCTATAACTTTGTGATTTATTAAGATCATATTTATGTTGCAACTGTGAAAAATCAAGCAGCTTACCATTAGAAATAACATCATCTAATATGCGTATACCTGCTATCTTAATTGTGGGCTCTAATAGCTGTTTCTATTTGTATGCTATCGCCTTTGCAAAATCCGGCACAATGTGAATCTTTGAATCCTGGCATCTAAGGTTCTTGTTTTCCTTTGCCAGTTTAACAATTTCTGTAACATGTTGGTATCGGAGCAGTTTAAAAATTAATGGACGCGGACCTTTTTGACTATTTGTCCTTCTTGCCGGGACCCTTTGTGCCCTAACTCCAGTGGGAATTTAGTTTGAAGCGGCAGAATTTTTGGCAAAAAAATGTTCAAGAAAGGATATTGGATCATTTTTTTCTACCCTTTCCGGTAGCCCAATAATTCTTAAATTATTCCTCCTTTCTCGGTTAGATAAGTCTTCAAGATCTCTCTTTAGTATGTCTATCTCCTTATAATCCATTTTGTAATGTAACATTTCTGCCTCCGTTTGTTCAGCACATTTCTCTAGTTGATCTACTTTGATATCAACTAATTGCATTCTCTTTGTAAGACTCGTAACCTCCTCTTTAACTTTTTGTATATTCTTTGCATTTTCCAATACCATTTCTTTTATCTGCTGTAGCTCTTCTAAAATATCCCTGTTCTCATTTTCTTCCATTGGTAATGGAATCTTTGAGGGGGTTGCCAGCTCCATATTTGTTCTTTTAACACTTCCTGACCCTGTTCCTGCGTGGCTTGGAGACGTAACAAGATGGTCGGGCGAATGATTAGCTCCGTAGAGACAGGCTAATTGCAGCGGTATAAGCTATCAAAAACATCGTGAATCACATCAAAAGTGTTAATCTGACTGTACAATGGCATCGGGTAAGCAGGATTATTTGGCCACCTTAAGATAATCACATACAATCACACTCAAGTCCCGCTCTTCCATTGTGCATATAAGTTCTTCACCTCCTAAACTGTACCCTTCCCTCAGGTTTCTGCAGTCCAAATGCATTCCTTAGCATTAAATTTTGACTGCCAAATTTCAGACCATTCTTCAAGCTTCGCCATGTCTTTCTTCATGTTATTCACGTCATCTGAAATGCCTACTCTATTGCAGATTTTGTTATCATCCGCAAAGAGGCAAATCTTACCTGACAACCCTTCAGCAATATCATTTATAAAAATGTTAAAAAGAACAGGTCCAAGAACAGAACCTTGAGGCACACCACTGGTAACATTCCTTTCCTCAGAGCGATCTCCATTTATTTCTACCCTCTGTCGCCTTCTACTCAACCAGTTACTGATCCAGCCCGTCACTTTGGGACCCATCCCAAGGGCACTCAGTTTATTTATCAGACGTCTGTGTGGAACACTGTCAAAGGCTTTGCTAAAATCTAAATACACCACATTTAGTGCACATCCTCTATCCAATTCTCTGGTAACCCAATCAAAGAAATTTATCAGATTTGTCTGACAAGACCTACCTCTAGTACATCCATGTTGCCTCCAGTCCTGTAATCCAAAAAGACTGCTGCTGTTTAGATTGAGGTTGTGACTGAATCCTCTGCTGCCTCAGTCACCTTTGATTTGAATAGCAAATAGATGTAGAAGGCTAGCTACACTTCCACTTGGCATAAGTGGAATGTCTGGAGGCAGTAGAATACCTCCCTGGTGCTTGGACTGGTTTGAGTTGGAGGAAAAGAAAGTGGTCAAGCAATCAATGTGTCTTTTGGTCCTTTTGAGTTGCTTCCTCTATATGGTCTCCAAAAAGATCATCTCCTACACAGGGTATGTCGGAGTGTCAATCTAGTACATTGGTATCTAGGTCTGAAATTCTCATGACAATAGATACTGCCAAGTTATGAGAAAATATGTCAAAAAGCATAAAAGGTGGAACATACCATGTACTTTCTAGTCTTTAGGAGATTGTTGGTCAGATGTTGGTAGTCATGGAGATGTTCTGACGGTTTGTTATGGTCAAAAGATAACAGTTTTTGGATGAGTGATTTCACATAAAATGTCATGTACAAAGTAAAAAGATTAAGACAATTAGGGTAGTACAACATAAAAGGCACAGACTTAACATAATAAATACAGTGCCAATAGGGAAAAAAAAGGTTAAGAAATACAATCAAAAAGTAGGAAAGAAACAAATAGTTTAATATTCTGTTTGCCATCATGGAGCCTTGGAACACTCTGCGGCCAAGTTTATGTAGTGTCTGCCCTCTGCTTGTAGAGTGCTTGCATAGGTTTTAAGAACAAAATAATCGCTGTTGCATTAAGGCAGATTCCACAATGAGGGATTGGTGGTGTTATCTGTAGTTTGTCGAAACCTGGGATAACTAGATTCTGTAGAAGAGCATTCAATTTTTCTGCAGCCACTGGGACAGAAAGTGGAGAGTCCCAGTTTTTGAATCATAAGGTTTCCTTCATACAATTGTGTAGGAATCTTTACATAGTCCTTAGGCCACTGCTTGTAGTCAAGAGCACCCATGAGCTCTGCTCGAGGTTCTGACTCGCATTCCATGTAATTGGAAGGCTTTCTGGAGTCGATTTAAGAGATGGAGGAGATGGATCAGAAGGAATTCCATAGGACTCATCTGCAGACAAGTCAGTGTAGTCGCCAGAAGAGCATGGTGACAGGTCTCAGTCATACTTCTCTATGTCAGCCCTTACAGATGTAGAACTTTAAGATGGTTGTCGAGATGAATGTTGAGATGAGGTGTGCTCTGTGAAAGAAGACTGGTGTCTTCTTGAACTGCTGAAGTTCAAGAGCACTGCTTGGACTGGGCTGAGACTGGGTGTGTCGGTGCAGTAATTTGCATAGTATATGACTACAACATCCCAGCTATTTTCTTCTGCAACAGTGCTTTAATAATAATAATAATAATAATAATAATAACAGTTTATATACCACAATACCGTTAAGTTCTATGCGGTTTACAGAAGATTAGTGGAGTACAAGTTGAGTTGACATACAAGTTGAGTTAACTTAAGGGATGTGGGAACAATGGGGAGAAAGGGCAAGTGAGGGGAAGGAGGGAAGTGACAGACATGCAAATCTGCTCCATGCATATTCATTAGGGCTAGCCTGAAAACCCGATTGGCCTAGTGGTCCTACAGGACAGGGTTGGGAACCACTGAACATAAGCAATGCCTGAGGTCCATCGCGCCCAGCAGTCCGCTCACGCGGCGGCCCAACAGCTCCAGGACCTGTGCAGTAATCCTCTATCTATACCCCTCTATCCCCTTTTCTAGCAGGAAATTGTCCAATCCTTTCTTGAAACCCAGTAATTTGCCCTATTACGCCCTCTGGAAGCGCATTCCAAGTGTCCACCACACGTTGGGTAAAGAAGAACTTCCTAGCATTCGTTTTGAATCTGTCCCCTTTCAACTTTTCCGAATGCCCTCTTGTTCTTTTATTTTTTGAAAGTTTGAAGAATCTGTCCTTCTCTACTCTCTCTATGCCCTTCATGATCTTGTAAGTCTCTATCATATCCCTAAGTCTCCTCTTCTCCAGGGAAAAGAGTCCCAGTTTTCCCAATCTCTCAGCGTATGAAAGGTTTTCCAAACCTTTTATCAGACGTGTCGCTCTCCTCTGAACCCTCTCAAGTATCGCCATATCCTTCTTAAGGTACGGCGACCAATATTGGATGCAATATTCCAAATACGGACGCACCACCGCCTGATACAATGGCGGGATAACTTCTTTCGTTCTGGTTATAATACCCTTCTTGATTATACCTAGCATTCTATTCGCTCTCTTAGCGGCCGCTGCGCACTGTGCCGTCAGCTTCATTGTCTTTCTTGGGTACTCTCATTCAATAACATCCCTCCCATCGTATAGTTATACCTCGGGTTTCCGTTTCCCACATGTAATACTTTACATTTCTCAATGTTGAACTTCATCTGCCATCTCGTCGCCCATTCCCCTAGTTTGTTCAAGTCCCTTTGAAATTCTTTGCAGTCCTCTTTAGTCCGAGCTCCACTAAATAGTTTGGTGTCATCTGCAAATTTTATCATCTCACACTTCGTCCCTGTTTCTAGATCATTTATGAATATATTAAATAGCTGCGGCCCGAGCACCCCTTTCTGAATCTGGGGATATACAGATTTTGTGCCTCGCTCACAGTGTTCTTGAGAAAAGACCAGGCATGTTCTACCATTTGCCATTTTTTGGAAGTGTTCCTAAGTTTCTTCCTTACCATTCCTCATTGCTTCATAGTTTCTTTTCCTGAAGTTGAAAGTTGTCGCTATGGTTCTTTTTCCTTTCGGTATTCCTACCTCAACCTTGAACTTGATCATGTTATGATCGCTGTTTCCCAATGGTCCCACTACCTCTCCTTCCTTTGCAGGTCCCCTTAACCCATTTAGGATTAGATCCAAAGTGGCATTTCCTCTCGTTGGTTCTCTAACAAGCTGCTCCATGAAACAATCTTGTATAGCCTCCAGGAATTCTGTCTCCCTAGCGCATTTTGAGCTTCCAAGACTCCAGTCTATTCCGGGGTAGTTGAAGTCTCCCATAATAACTGTGTTACCACTTTTGCATTCTCGCTTCATCTCGGCTTCCATTTCTTCATCGATATCTCCGGTTTGCCCGGGTGGACGATAGTATAGGCCCATCGTTATTTCTGGCCCTTCCTTCCCAGTATTTTAACCCATGGCGATTCCAGCTTGTTGGTCATCTCTGCTGTGTCCATTTTTGTTGATTTTATGCCCTTTTATGTATAGGGCTATTCCACCTCCCGATAGAGCTTGTACCCCGGCAGTGCTGTATCCCATTTGTTTTCTTCATTCCACCACGTTTCAGAGACTCCAATGATGTTTATGTCCTCTGCATTGGCCATGGCTTCTAATTCCCCCATTTTGTTTCTTAGGCTCCTTGCATTAGTATATATGCAATTTAGATCCTGGTATTTTCTTGTTTTCATTTCCTTTCCCTGTGCTTCGGTCTTTAGTTTCTTCTCTTTTGCTACAATCCTTCTAACCTCCTCTTCTGGGTTAGTTGACTCCTGTAATTTGTCCATTGTTTCCTCCCAGCCTTTTTTCCCCTCGGTATCTTCATGGGATACCTTCTTCCGAATCGTCGACACTTGGCCGACTGTCGGCTTTCCCCTTCTTCTTAGTTTAAAGCCTGTTCTATTCCTCTCCTGACATGGTTTGCTAGAAGTCTTGTTCCCACCGCGCTCAGATGCAGTCCATCTCTCCTGTAGAGCTTGCTCTTGCCCCAGAACGCTGTCCAGTTCCTCATGAAGTGGAACCCTTCTTCCTCACACCATCTCCTCATCCACGCATTTATTGATTGTAGTTCCTCCTACAATCACATCTGCCCTCGGTGCTGGCAGGAACTCTGAGAACGCTATCTTCTGGGTCCTCATCTTCAGCTTCTTTCCCAGAATCTTGAACTGTTCTATCAGTCTGCTTCTTCTGTAGTCTCTCCTGCTGACATCATTCGTCCAGATGTGAATCAGTACTGTGGTCTCTTCCATCTCCGCTCCTTCCAGGATCTTTCCAATTTTGTCCACGATGTCCTTGGTTCTCGCTCCTGGGAGGCAAGTCACCAGTCGATCCTCGCTCCCTCCTGCTATGTGGCTGTCCACATGCCTCAGGATCAAGTCTCCCACTAGGATTGCTGACTTTTCCTTCTTTAGGTTTCACTTCGGTCTTAGGTCAATGTCCTCTGTGTGCTTCGCTGCTTCCTCTCCTGGGCACCGACTACCCATTTTCTCCCCCTCGTGCGATGTTCCTCTGTGCGTGTCTTCTATGAGGTCATCTGCTTCTTGTTCTCCATTCCATGTTGGCGTTGGTGTAACTTCATTGTTCATCTGAAGTTCGTTTTCTTCCACTCTCCTCCTGTAGGCTTCCTCAATGAATTTCTCGAGTTCCCTGACCTCCTCCTCAGTGTGTCTCTCATTCATGAAGTCTATAGCTGTCCTGATTGGGTCCTCTGTAGTGTGAAGTCCTTCTAGCTCCTGTATCTTGTTCTCTAGTCGCTTTACTTCCTTCTTCAAGCTTTCCAGCTCCTGGCACCGACCGCATACATATGACTGTCTCCCCGAGGGGAGGTAGTCATACATATGACAGTCTGTGCAGAACACTGGAAAGCTCATCTTCTGGTTTCCCTCTGCTTCCATTGTTGTTCACTCTCTCTCTCTGGTGGTGTCCTCTCTCTCTCTCTCTCTCTGCCTGGTGCTAGTGTCCTCTCTCTCGCCCTCTCTCTCTGCCTGCTGCTGGTGTCCTCTCCACTGTTCCCTCTAAGCTGAGCAGGAGTCCTCCACCCACAGTCTCACCAATAGAGGGTGCTGTTTTACTGTCACATTTTTCAATTGTGAGGGACAGGCAAGTTCTGCAGGACTCCAGGGAACATACCTGTCCTTAGCGACTGAAAATATTCCACCCCCTAGTGGTAGCAATGCAGCTGGAGGACACCTGCTCAGCTTAGAGGGAACACTCTCTCCCTCTGCCTGCTGCTAGTGTCCTCTCTCTCTCTCTGCCCGTCTTCACCTGTCTGCCCCAAACTCAGGCAAGCTGGCAAGCTGGATCTTCTGAAGCTGTGCAGTGTTGGCTCCTCCCCTTTTAAGGGGGAGTTTCGAGCCTGCTTTGGGTGATGTCAGAGAGTGGACAGAGCTACCTCTCGCTTCAGCCCCTCACCCTCTGCCTTCTCTCTGCTCCCTCGTGCCTTCTTCAGTGGATTTTTCTCCTCTCTCCCTCCTCTGCCTGACTTCACCTGCCTGCCCCGAACTCAGGCAAGCTGGATCTTCTGAAGCTGTGCAGCGTTGGCTCCTCCCCTGAAGTAGATGATATACCAAAAAAAAAAAAAAAAAGACACTGCCGGCCTAAAAAAAGGCTGAAAAGGGTCCTTAGGCCCAAATTCAAAAATTAATCAAAACTGAAATTTTTGATTGGAACGTGATTTGAAATGAAAGGGATTTATCAAAAAACAGAAAATTATGACTAAAAGAACATAGAAAATACACATGCTAGAGAAACTCTGAGAACAGGTTGAGGTGTATAGCAATTGAGGAGTAGTAGACTCAAAAGTAATGTTATGAAATACTTCTTTACAGAGAGGGTGGATGCCTGGAATGTGCTCCAAGGGAGGTGGTGAAGAGGAAAACGGTGACAGAGTACAAAAAAGCATGGGATGAACACAGAGGATCTCTAATCAGAAAATAATGGGTTTATATTAAAGAACTAAGGCAAGTACAGGGCAGACTTGCACAGTCTGTGTCCCGTATATGGGTATTCAGTTGAAAATGGGCTGGGAAGGCTTTGATGACTGGGATGGTTTAGATGGGCTAGAGTGAGCTTTGACAGAGACTCCAGTAGATGGAACCTAAGTACACTACCGGACAAAGAAATACCTAAGAAAAAGGATCATTTAAATTAAATCATTAATTTATAGCACGTGTACGGTTGGATAAGACCATTCAGGTCTTTATCTGCTGTCATTTACTATGTTACTAACAGCTTCTCTATGAAAAATTAAGAACTGAAGGTCCTGCGAGTCAATGTTGGGCAGGAAGGCACTCGCACATGCGCAGTACGGGCAATCTCGAGATTTTTAAAATGACAGTACACTTTTGCACTGTCCGCAATAGGCTCTAGCTCCTTGGATGATGTCACCCATGTTAAAATATGCTGCCTTTGTCCTCGGATAAACACATGGACCTTAACTGACACCATAATCTATGTTTTACAGATTATTTTTATGTTTTCATTAACATTGCTGCATGTTGAGATCTTACCTGCCCTATTTTGTGAAGCACCATCATCTTCATCATCCAGTGTAAGGTCAATGACACCAACTGAATCACCACCAGCAGCAGCCTTTGTACTCTGAAAGATAAAGCTCACCATTTGGCAAAAGCAACTTTAAGGAGCACAGCAGAAGACAGGCACTGATTTTTAATAAAATATTAAGAGTGGGAGTGACTAGTGGAAAGAATCATGTGCTGAAAGTTAGATTCAAATCATACTTTCAAAGGGACATGTTCTACCCTGCTTATCATTATAAACCTTCCAGGAAAAAAGTTAAATACCAATACTGTAATATAAACAATGTTGCACTTAAACACTTAATTTTCTTTATGTCAACATATGTGATGGACTAGTGACATAAGCAAACTAATGAGTAAGATTTCTGTTCCAATATTTCAGTTGCAAGTGTTGGATGTAGCCTGTGCAAAAACAGCCAGATGTATTCATAAGTAGTAAAGAAACTCTTATTAACTCAAAAACTCTCAATCCTGTTACTTCATAAGGGTGACAATACAAAGAAAAGTTCCGAGATGAGCCTATGGCTGACAGGACCAAAGACACAGACATGGCTTGTGATTGCCATGCCCCAAACACAGTCTTTCTTCAGTCAGGTAATATGGTCTGGCCGCAGCCAGGCCTCAGAACAAGATTCACAGCAAAAGAGGTTGGCTTACCTCAGCCAAGCAGAGTTATCTAGTGGTTATAGTCACCTGGGCCTCCTTAACCCAGCTCTGGCCTTGCCTCTCATACTCCCTGGCAGCTGCTTCCCTGACTCCTCCCCTTCTGTATCACTTCCCCCTAGGGAGGAGCTATATATTTTAAGGCGACTAAAGACACTGTGGAGGAGTATCCAGTAAAGGGAGTGGTAGCATCCTATAGACTCCCTCATAAGCTCTTGGTATACCAAAGGAAAATTTTGATAAAGTTTAATTACAGATTTAATAATCAGTCTTTCAATACACAACAATCACAAGCAACATAATCATATCATCCATACTTCAACAAACACTTATTGTCTGACAAGAAGGTTCCATCCACAATCATAAATAACTGCATACTGTCTTCCCAAAATCACCATTTCAACCCTGTAGACTACTTAACATGAAATCACCTCCACCTTAATTACTTATGAATAAATATCTGGAAAATACAATCACATCAAGGAAATCTTATAAATCTTAATAAATATGTATAAAGAAGTAGGACTTCAATCTTGCCTTGAACTTAAGATACAAAATTAGATTTAAGTCAGAGCTTTTCAATCTAGGGTCACAACCTGAGTAAGATTCCAATAGGAGGAGGTGGGGGTGACATGCTCAAGGTTGGCCGGCTGGCTTCTGTTCTGTCCTCTCCAAAACAAGAAGTTTGGAGGGCAACAGTTGGACAATCATGAGCACATGCAGAAACACACCACCATGCATCAGGCAGGCCGTACAATGCAGCTCCTAGAGTCATAACCCCATGGATGCCTTGATGCCAATTCTCTTGGGCCACCTAGCACGGAGGACTCACCACGGGGAAACCTCACTGAAGTTGTTTTGCCTGCTCCACTCCTGCAAATAGGTGAACCTTCTTGTTTTAGATGGGGTGGGGGGTTACTTCAGGGGAAGAGTTGGCAGATGTAGATGGAAGGGGGATAAAAAGGGAAGGTATGAGAGAGAAAACAAATAGCTGTATTCTGAATGGTCTGCAATCTGTGGAACTGGTATTGGGGAACAGATCAAATGCAGAGTAGGTAAAAGATGAAATGTCCAGAGAAGAGGGGTTTGTCTCATGAATTAATAAAATGTCATCCACATTTAAAAAAAAAAAAAAGGCTTGAGTACCTTGTTCCTGAACTGAGAGAGCTAAAGTGCTAAGAAAGATATTAAAGAGCAGAGGGGCAAGAACTGAGCCCTGAGGGACATCACAAGTGAAAGGAAAATCACCAGACTAAGAATTAAAGGAAGATTCCTGAAAAGAACGATAAAGAAAGAGATAAATCAAGAGAACACACCCAGTCACTTCAGCAGCCTCAAGTCGTGAGAGAAGAACAAAATGAACAAGATAAAATACACTAGTAAGGCCTAAAGAAACCAGAAAACCAATGTTATTTTTATTGAGAGTGGACTGAAGAAAGTTCAGCAATGAAACTAAAATGGTCTCACAGCTGTGATTAGAACAAAACCCTGATTGGCAAGGATGAAAGATGTTTTTGTTCAACAAAATCTGAACATTGTTTGAGAACAATTTGTTCTGTCAGCTTCAAGAGAAATGGAAGGTTTGAAATAGAATAACTTGAGGGAGATTCAGGGTCAAGCAAGGTATTTTTAGCAATGGACGCTCAAGTGAATGTTTCCAGGCAGATGGAACCAAGCCTAGAGTCAGGTTGTTACAAATCATTATGAACACATGTGGAATGAGGCAGTGACAGGGTTCCAAGATCCAAGAAGAGACCGGATCAAGCAGACAAGTTGTTGAGTGGGAAACACTGATCAACTTGGTAACCGAAGTTAAAGTAGGGAGCAAAAAGGAAGACCAATATATACAAAATAATAAATCTTTATAAACGATCTGGACATAGGTACGACGAGTGAGGTGATTAAATTTGTGGACGATACAAAGTTATTTAGAGTAGTAAAGACACAGGGGGATTGAGAAGATCTGCAACATGACATAATCAGGCTCGAGGAATGGCATCAACATGGCAGATGAGGTTCAATGTGGATAAGTGTAAGGTTATGCATGTCGGTAACAAAAATCTCATGCACGAATACAGGATGTCCGAGGCAGTACTTGGAGAGACCTCCCAGGAAAGAGACTTGGGAGTTCTGATCGACAAGTCGATGAAGCCGTCCGCACAATGTGCTGTGGCAGCAAAAAGGGCTAACAGAATGCTAGGAGTGATAAAGAAGGGGATCTCGAACAGATCGGAGAAGGTTATCATGCTGCTATACCGGGCCATGGTGCGCCCTCACCTGGAGTACTGTGTCCAGCACTGATCACCGTAAATGAAGGAAGACACAGTACTACTCGAAAGGGTGGAGAGAAGAGCAATTAAGATGGTTAAGGGGCTGGAGGAGTTGCCGTACAGCGAAAGATTAGACAAACTGGGCCTCTTCTCCCTCGAGCAGAGGAGATTGAGAGGGGACATGATCGAAACGTTCAAGGTACTGAAAGGAATAGACTTAGTAGATAAGGACAGATTGTTTACCCTCTCCAAGGTAGGGAGGACGAGAGGGCACTCTCTAAAATTGGAAAGGGGATAGATTCCGTACGAACGTAAGGAAGTTCTTCTTCACCCAGAGAGTGGTGGAAAACTGGAACGCTCTTCCAGAGTCTGTCATAGGGGAAAACACCCTTCAGAGATTCAAGACAAAGTTAGACAAGTTCCTGCTGAACTGGAACGTGCGCAGGTAGGGCTGGTCTCAGTTGGGGTGCTGCTCTTTGACTAGAGGGCCACCGCGTGAGCGGACTGCTGGGCACGATGGACCACTGGTCTGACCCAGCACTGGCAATTCTTATGTTCTTAAGTACAAATATACAGGGAGTCACCAGTTGAGCAATTTTTAAAACAAATTCTTTGACTTTTATATATAAAATACACACTATATTTATACAGACTGAAGCTTATTTATCAGACTGATATTATGGGTCAATTTTATAGCAGGGCATCTAAGAGAAAAGTCCACAAAGGCATAAATTTTATAAAGGAAATACAGACACCTATGTGCTCTAGAGCAGTGCTTCTCAACACGCAGTATGCATACCCTTGGGGGTACGCAAACTGCTTGTTGGGGGTATGTGCCACTGGGAAATTAGCCTGCCCGTCCGTCTCCACCTAAGCTACCTTGGATCCCATCTTCCTGCCTGTCCCCCTCCGTCAAAGCCAACCCAACTACAGCCCCAACTTCTCTTAGCTGGATCCAACTTCTCCCCAGTTTTCAATTCCCCCACCTACCAGCTCCCTGCTGCTGTATTTTTAAATCTTCAAGCAGCCAGAGGCGCAACAAAGCCAGCCTCCCGCCTGCCCCGCTATAGAAAGAACACTTCTGAGGAAGGCAAGAAGACGGCGGGAGGCTGGCTTTGTTGTGCCTCCGGCTGCCCAAACATTTTAAAATACAGCAGCGGGGAGTTGGTAGGTGGGGGAATCGGGAACTGGGGAGAGGTCGCATCCAGCTGAGAGGAGTGGGGGCTGGAGCTGAGAATAAGAGAAGGACAGATGCTGCACGGGTTGGATGTTAGGAAGGGAAGGAAAGAGATGCTGCCAATGGGTGAGGGAACAGGAAAAGAGAATTGTTGGATATAGGTGTGGAGTGAGAGGGAAAGACATAGGGAAAGGAAGAAAGAGGGAAATAGAGAGGAGAGAGGTAGAGATGCATGGGGGAGAGAAGGATGAGAAAGAGAAATGTTGGGTATGGTAGTGGAGAGGGAACAGAGGGACAGATTGAAGGGGATGCATGGTGGAGGAATATTGGACATAGTGATGGAGGGAGAGATGTGCATGGTGATGGAGAAGGGTGACAGAAGAAGTGAGCATGGGGCTGGTGGACAGTGGTGAAAAATGCTACACATGCTCCAGGAGTTGAGACAGGGAGAAATGTTGGATGTGGCAGTAGAGAAGGTGGGAGAGATGCCTGGATCTCTCTCAAGACAGATGAACAGTGAGTTAGAGAGAGGGAAACATAATGTCAATAGGGGTGGAGGAGAGGGAAAGAAAAGTTGTACTCATGGAGTGACAGGGAGAGAGAGATATGTTGGTTGGAGAAGGGAATGGAGTCGAGGAGAGGAAGCGTGCAGGAAGCAGAAAGAAAGAAATATGGATGCAGAGTCAGAATGAAGTGTAACCAGAGACTCAAGAAATCAAACAAAGGTAGGAAAAATGATTTTATTTTAAAAACAGTGATGGAAATGTGTCCGTTTTGAGAATTTATATCTGCTGTCTATATTTTGCACTATATTTGTCTATTTTTCTATAGTTGTTACTGAGGTGACATTGCATATTTTAAAGTCATCTGCCTTTTTTTTTAAATTCTTTATTCATTTTTGATCTTAACATAGAAACATAGAAATAGACGGCAGATAAGGGCCCACGGCCCATCTAGTCTGCCCACCTTAACCCTTTCAGGACTATAAGGATCGTAGGCCAATTTTTGTGGTTTTGACGACATTTTTATGGTAAAAAGGGCTTGCAGATGCCAAAAAATTGATTTTTTTTTTGTGAAATATCATTATTTTTATTTTAAAAAAAATCACACTTCTGGCTTATGGACAGTGTGGCAAGTGAATCTTCTCGTCAATCTAGCAACGACGCTAATGAATGAATGTCGGAACCAGTTTGTTTACATAAAGGCAGTATCATATGGAATGCGTACATATCAAATTTAGAACTGTAGACTATCCCAATCAAAATTTATAGGATTTTAAAGTTATGGGACAAATATGTCCCTTGGTCCTGAAAGGGTTAATGTCCCTCCCCTACCTTTGCCCTGTGAATAGATCCCATGTGCCGATCCCATTTGGCCTTAAAATCAGGCACGCTGCTGGCCTCAATCACCTGTAGTGGAAGACTATTCCAGCGATCAACCATTCTTTCAGTGAAAAAGAATTTCCTGGTGTCACCTCGTAGTTTCCCGCCCCTGATTTTCAACGGATGCCCTCTTGTTGTCTTGGGACCCTTGAAAAAGAAGATATCTTCCTCCGCCTCGATACGGCCCGTAAGATACTTGAACGTCTCGATCATGTCCCCCCCCTCTCTCTGCGCTCCTCGAGCGAGTATAGCTGTAATTTGTCAAGCCGTTTTTCGTATGGTAGATCCTTGAGTCCCGAGACCATCCGGGTGGCCATTCTTTGCACCGACTCCAGTTTCAGCACATCCTTGCGATAATGCGGCCTCCAGAATTGCACACAGTATTCCAGGTGGGGCCTCACCATGGATCTATACAATGGCATAATGACTTCCGCCTTACGACTGACGAAACCCCTTCGTATGCAGCCCATGATTTGTCTTGCCTTGGACGAAGCCTGCTCCACTTGATTGGCAGACTTCATGTCCTCACTGACGATTACCCCCAAGTCTCGTTCTGCTACCGTTTTTGCTAGGATCTCGCCATTAAGGGTATAAGACTTGCATGGATTCTGGCTGCCCATGTGCATAACTTTGCATTTTTTGGCATTGAAGTTGAGTTGCCATGTCCTAGACCATCGCTCCAGTAGGAGTAGGTCGTGCATCATGTTGTCGGGCACTGAATCTTCGTCTGTTGTGCATTTGCCCACTACATTACTCAGTTTGGCGTCATCGGCGAATAATGTTATTTTACCTCGAAGCCCTTCTGCCAAGTCTCTTATAAAGATGTTGAATAGGATTGGGCCCAAGACTGAGCCCTGTGGTACTCCACTAATCACCTCCGTCATTTCGGAGGGGGTGCCGTTCACCACCACCCTTTGGAGCCTACCTCCAAGCCAGCTCCCAACCCATTTCGTCAATGTGTTACCTAATCCTATATAACTCATCTTGCTCAGTAACCTGCGGTGTGGTACGCTATCGAATGCTTTGCTAAAGTCCAGGTACACGATGTCCAGGGACTCCCCAATATCCAGCTTCCCCGTTACCCAGTCAAAGAAGCTGATCAGGTTGGATTGGCAGGATCTCCCCTTAGTAAATCCATGTTGTCGGGGATCCCGTAGATTCTCCTCATCCAGGATCTTATCTAATTGGTGTTTGATTAGAGTTTCCATTAGTTTGCTCACTATCGATGTTAGACTCACTGGTCTGTAGTTTGCTGTCTCCATCTTTGAGCCTTTCTTGTGGAGTGGAATGACGTTAGCCGTCCTCCAGTCCAACGGGACGCTGCCTGTACTAAGGGAGAGGTTGAAGAGTGCGGACAGTGGCTCCGCCAAGACATCACTCAGCTCCCTAAGCACCCTGGGGTGCAGGTTGTCCGGCCCCATTGCTTTGTTAACCTTGAGCTTTGACAGCTCACCGTAGACACTGCTGGGCGTAAACTCAAAGTTACTAAACGGGTCAACTGAGCCAACCCTTGTCTGTAGCTGAGGGCCAAGCCCTGAAGCTTCTCGGGTAAAGACTGAGCAGAAGTATTCATTTAATAGTTGGGCTTTTTCCGAATCCTTTTCCACATAGTCTCCGTCTGGTTTCCTAAGATGTACAATCCCGTCTGAGTTTTTTCTTCTATCACTGATATACCTGAAGAAGGATTTATCTCCCTTCTGGATGTTCTTTGCTAGAGACTCCTCCATGAGGAATTTAGCCTCCCTGACTGCTGTTTTGACGGCTTTTGATTTGGTCAGGTAGTCTGCTCTAGAGTCCTGCTTCCCTGATTGTTTGTAAGAGATGAATGCTTTTTTCTTCTCCTTGATCAGGTCTGAGATCTCCGCAGTAAACCACTGTGGCTTATTGTTCCTTCGCCGCTTACTTACTGATTTTACATAGCGGTTTGTTGCTTCTTGTATGGTTGCTTTCAAAGTCAACCACATGTCTTCCACGTTATCGGTTTCTTCTTGGCTTTGTAGCGCCTGGTGAACGAAGTCTCCCATTTCTTTGAAATTTGTGTCCTTGAATTTGAGGACTTTGGTTAGTGTAGTAGATTTAGTGAAACCTTTCCTGATATTGAACCATACCATGTTGTGGTCACTGGAGGCCAATGTGTCGCCCACCGAGACCTCTGTGACACTTTCTCCATTGGTAAGTATCAGGTCCAGTATTGCCTGATCCCTTGTCGGTTCCAACACCAGTTGCCTGAGGCTTGCTCCTTTCACTTGATATTCATACAATTCTGATTTTACATACATGAATTTATTCCCCCCCAACCACCCTTCCCACAAGTAATTGAATTCAAAATATTATTTATATATTATATTTCAATCTATTAATCAAACCTTTAAAAGAATTATTTACCCTCCCCCTACATGTAAATGTACTTTCATTAGGAAAATGTCTATTCATTGCAGATGAATTTGTTAATGGCTCCCCAAATCATTTTAAAATTATTATAATTCCCTTTTTGTATGGCGATTGATCTTTCCATTTTATAAATATGACACAATGAATTCCACCAAAATGTATAGCTAAGTCTATTGTAATCTTTCCAATTATTGGTATATGTTGTATGGCGACTCCTGTCATAATAAAAGTCATCTGCCTTGACCTATTTGAAACCCCCCTCCAATTATAAATGATACCGTACCATGTGCTTTGTGGGTTTTTTTTATTTTGTAGTTACCATTATGTATTAATAAGATTATATTGTGTGTATTTGAAAAATGGATGGAAGAAATTGCATTACAATTAGTACTATTATTATGGGGTGGGGTCTGGGGTGGAGCTTGGGTAGGGGTACTCGGTTGATATTTGTTAGACTTAGGGGGCACTTAGCTTAAAGAAGTTGAGAAACATTGCTCTAGAGAGTACACTAATACAATGACCACCAGTAAGGCAGTACTGCTACAGAGATAAGTACATGTGTATATACATGCTTTTAATAAAAGCACTAAAATAAAGCATCATAGATTTGATATACCACTTTTCTGTGGTACAACCAAAGTGGACATTATATGCAGTTACTTTATTTCTAGAGCGCTTACAATCTAAGTTCTGTACCTGGGGCAATGGGGTTATGAGTTATCTAGAGTCACTAGGAGCTCTCCAGTCACGGTACATGGGCTTGTCATGCCACTGGGGCTTGCATGCATCTGAGAAGCTGAAAGCTATGCTGTTGGTAGTTTTACTACCAGCATGGCCTCCCAAGGCAGCCAGGTTTCAGCAGAGATGTCAGACCAATGGTGTACCACCCATCTGGGCAGTGTTGGAGGCAGAAGATTGTGTTTGATGCGACAATGGCGACATAAAATTTATATACTGCGCAGAAGAAAAGCCCAGAAATCTACTTCTGTATTCTGCCACGAAAACTTGATGTTCATCAAGTCACTAGAACTTGAACACGAGTCGATGGTACCCAACACACACTAGGAGCTACAGAAAGAATCAAACCCGGTTTCCCAGGTTCTCAGACAATTACATTATCTATTAGTTCATCCCAGAGAATACCTGCAATATCGTAAAGCTGGGTACTAACTTGTATCTATTTTTTACCTGTATACACCCGTGTGTAAGATGACTTGTGGAAGCAAGTCCCTTACATTGCTGAGACCTAGGGTTCTGTAAACTGTGGCAGTTTCTTGGCAAAAGTGTGAATCTCTTGCACTTTAAGCAAAGAAATAATCTTTTCCTGTATCTCTCCCTCACATTCTATTCCTTCCCTCAACATCATCCCCAGCTCTTAGGGCACCACCATGTCTTTTTAATATTGTACACCACTTTGAAATCTGTTGTGTAAGATGATAAATCAGGTCTTCCAAATACATAAATTAAATGAGCAAGCAAGTCATGCAAAATGGCAATTCAATAGTATCAACAGTAGCTCAAGAGACAATGCTTCATATCTGTCTGGACCCACTCACTGTGCATCTACTTAAGCTTATTCGGTTGCAAAATCTAGGTTTTAAATTAAAGTTGCCGTTACAATCCATGGTAAATCGACAGTAACACAATAAAAGTACTAGACTGCATTATTTTAAGTTGCAGCATGTTGGATATTAAGGAGACAATGCAATGGTATATCTGCCTTGACAAGATATTAACATCTAAATATGTGCAAATTTATGAACATCAAATAACTTGTAAAGCGAAGTTTCAACATTCTATCATATTGCATACAGCTCAGTTACTTACCGTAACAGGTGTTATCCAGGGACAGCAGGCAGATATTCTTGACTGATGGGTGACGGCACTGAAGGAGCCCCGGTACGGACAATTTTAGAGTGCACTCTAAGAACTTGGAAAGTTCTAGTAGGCCGCACCGCGCACGCGCGAGTGCCTTCCCGCCCGACAGAGGCGCACGGACCCCAGTTAGGATAAGCCAGCTAAGAAGCCAACCAGGGGAGGTGGGTGGGACGCAAGAATATCTGCCTGCTGTCCCTGGATAACACCTGTTACGGTAAGTAACTGTGCTTTATCCCAGGACAAGCAGGCAGCATATTCTTGACTGATGGGTGACCTCCAAGCTAACAAAAAGAGGGATGGTGGGAAGGTTGGCCATTAGGAAAACAAATTTTGCAAAACAGATTGGCCGAAGTGTCCATCCCGTCTGGAGAAAGCAACCAGACAATAATGAGATGTAAAAGTATGAACTGAGGACCAAGTAGCAGCCTTGCAGATTTCCTCAATAGGCGTGGAGCGGAGGAAAGCCACAGATGCTGCCATAGCTCGAACTCTAGAAACAGGACGTCCCAATTTATTCGGATCAAAGGACAGAAAGAGTTGGGGAGCTGATCTGTGGGGCTTAGTACGCTCTAAATAGTAAGCCAGAGCCCGCTTACAGTCCAAAGTAAGCAGAGCTTGTTCTCCAGAATGAGAGTGAGGTTTCGGAAAGAAGACAGGCAGAACAATGGATTGGTTGAGATGGAATTCCAAGACAACCTTAGGGAGAAACTTTGGATGTGTACGCAGAACCACCTTGTCATGATGAAAGACTGTAAAAGGTGGATCAGCAACTAGTGCATGTAGCTCACTGACCCTCCTGGCAGAGGTAAGAGCAATAAGGAAAAGTACCTTCCAAGTGAGAAACTTGAAAGGAGCGGTAGCCAAAGGTTCAAAAGGAGGCTTCATTAAGGCGGAAAGAACCACATTGAGATCCCAGATTACCGGAGGGGCTTTGAGAGGTGGTTTCACATTGAAAAGACCCCGCATGAATCTGGACACCAAGGGATGAGCCGAGAGAAGTTTTCCATGAACTGGCTCATGAAAAGCAGCAATAGCACTGAGGTGGACTCTGATGGAAGTAGACTTGAGGCCAGAGTCAGACAAAAAAAGAAGATAATCCAATAAGGTCTCCACTGCAAGGGAAGTGGGATCATGATGATGAAGAAGACACCAGGAAGAAAACCGTGTCCACTTCTGATGGTAACATTGCAGAGTGGCCGGTTTCCTGGAGGCATCCAGAATGGAACGAATGGGCAGAGACAAAAGAGTATCATGAGAAGTCAGCCTGAGAGAAACCAAGCTGTCAGGTGCAGAGACGGAAGGTTGGGATGCAAAAGGGTCTCCTGATGTTGCGTAAGCAGAGAAGGAAACAGTGGAAGAAGGAAAGGCTCCCTGGAACTGAGTTGAAGTAGAAGGGAGAACCAATGTTGCCTGGGCCACCGTGGAGCAATCAGAATCATGGTGGCTCGTTCCCTCTTGAGCTTGAACAAGGTTCGTAACATGAGAGGCAGAGGAGGGAAAGCGTACAGGAACAGATTGGACCAATCGAGGAGAAATGCATCCGCTGCCAGACGGTGAGGGGAGTAGAGTCTGGAGCAAAATAGGGGCAGCTGGTGATTGTGAGGAGCTGCAAAGAGGTCTATCTGAGGAGTGCCCCACTGAGCGAAGATGGACTGAAGAGTTAAAGGATAGAGTGTCCACTCGTGAGGCTGGAGAATTCTGCTGAGCTTGTCCGCTAAGGAATTCTGTTCTCCCTGAATGTAGATAGCTTTCAGGAATAGTTGGTGATCTGTGGCCCAAGCCCAAATCTTCTGGGCTTCCTGGCACAAGAGGCGAGAGCCTGTCCCACCCTGCTTGTTGATGTAGTACATCGCAACTTGATTGTCTGTGCACAGCAGGAGGACCTGAGGAAAGAGAAGATGTTGGAAGGCCTTGAGGGCATAAAACATCGCTCTGAGTTCCAGGAAATTGATGTGATGTTTCATTTCCTGGGCTGTCCAAAGTCCTTGAGTTTGGAATTCATTCAAATGAGCTCCCCAGGCATAAGGGGAGGTGTCGGTGGTGATGACAACTCCCAACTCCCCAGCAGATACCCTAGAAACCCTCCTCGAATTCATCACTGAACTAACCATCTCACACAAACACATGACAATCCTAGGAGATTTTAACTTCCCAGACTACCCCAACACCTCAGGACAAATTGACAACTTCCTCTCCTCCCTCTCCGACCTAGGATTCCACCAAGCTATAACCACCCCCACACACTCAGCAGGCAATATCTTAGACTTGCTCTTCACCCTCAGAGACCCAACGGCAGAGCCCCAGCAAACTTACACCTCCACACCTGTCCCATGGTCAGACCACCACCTCATTGAATTTGAACTCCCACTCGATACTGCCCTAACCCCACATAAAGATCCCACCCCCCCACCCAACGTCAACTCCCTAATTCAGTCAACCCTCAAGATATGGCCGCAGGTATTCGCACCCTAAATAAATCTTGTACCCAACATCCCCTATCAATTGACCAAGCAGCCGCCACATGGCACTCTAACATCCAATCCCTCTATAACAACCTGGTCCAGACAAAAACAACCAAAATAATCACCAACAAACCACCTGCTCCCTGGTACACAAATGACCTCCGATCCATAAAACGATCCCTGAGAAAAGCAGAAAGGATCTGGGCCAAACACCCGGACAATGAAACCAAAACCCACTGGAAAAGCATATCCACCACATACAAAACTGCCATTCTAGAAGCAAAAAAGACCTACTACGCTCGTCTCCTACAACAAGCCCCTTCTAGATCTAAACAACTGTTCACCCTCACCAACCATCTCTTCACCAACGCCCAAAGGAATAATCAAACCAACCAAACAGAACTCGATAGCGAAACTGTCTCGGACTTCTTCCAGTCCAAAGTACAAAAAATCCGAGATAACCTCGACGTCAACACCAAACCCAATCCCACTCAGCTCCAGCCAATTCTATATACCCCTCCCTCCACCACTCTCTCCCAATTTCATCCTACCACTCATGCGGAGGTCCTCGAAACCCTGAGTGAACTCAAACCCTCCAACACCATCCTCGACCCCTGCCCGTCCAGCCTCCTACTATCTGCCGGAGACGCCATGGCAGAATCCATCCTCCCCATCATTAACACCTCTCTAACTACTGGAACTGTCCCCCTCAGCTGGAAATCAGCTATTATCAAGCCCACTCTCAAAAAACCCTCCCTTGATCCTAACGAACCTGGCAACTATCGCCCAGTCTCCAACCTCCCAATTGTCTCCAAACTCCTTGAACGACTTGTGCTCCACCGCCTACACCCTTTCATTGAAGAACGAGCTGCCCTATCCCCAGCCCAATCCGGCTTCCGTAAAGGCCACAGCACAGAATCAGTACTCCTTGATATCATCGACGACAGCTGGTCAATACTCGACAAAGGCAATGACGCCCTACTAGTCCTACTTGACCTTAGCGCTGCCTTCGACACAGTTGACCACCACCTACTCACATCTAGACTCCACGACCTCGGAATCAGAGACACAGCCCTCCAATGGATCACCTCCTTCCTTCACCAAAGGACCCAAACTGTCCTACTAGGGACACATAAATCTAACCCTAAACCTATCAAATATGGTGTTCCTCAAGGCGCCCTTCTATCCCCCCTTCTATTCAACCTCTACATCAAACCCGTCATCGATATAGCGCAAAAATACAAAATCAAAATCCACTCTTATGCAGATGACATCCAACTGCTCCTCCCCTTAGGCGAAAACCGGCCATCCCAAATTGCCAACCTCGAACTCTGCCTCACTGACATGAAAACTTGGATGTCAAACAACAAGCTTCAACTTAACGCCTCCAAAACCGAACTCCTATGGATCAGAAACAAAAACACCAAATACCTACGACCTACACTAACATGGGATTCCACTCTACTAACAGCAACAGATCAAGTTCGCAGCCTGGGAGTAACCCTAGACGGACACCTATCCCTATCTGCCCACATATCCCAAGTAGTCTCCACCTCCTTCTACTACCTTCGCCAACTGAAAAGGATTAAACCCTACATCTCCACACCAGACCTCGCCCAACTCCTATACGCATATGTCCTCTCCAGAATGGATTATTGTAACTCCCTATTTAATGGACTAACCAAAAATAATATCAAACGCCTCCAACGGGTCCAAAATGCAGCCATCCGCTTCCTACACAACCTCAACTACCACGATTCCATCTCCCCGGCACTCCATGCTGAACACTGGCTCCCAATTAGCCAACGCTGTACTTTCAAAGCCCTGACAATTGCCCACAAGAGAATTTATTCCACCACCCCCTCCTACATAAAATCCAAGCTACCCATCTACAACCCCACTCGCACCCTCCGCTCAAAGTCAGAGACACGCCTATGCACCCCCCCCGGAAGATCCCTGCTCACAGAAACAGCCCACAAACGATCCTACAGCCACTTCATTCCACACCTTTGGAACCAACTCCCCCCCTAACTTAGACAACAGAACTCATTATTAACTTTCAGGAAATTGGTAAAGACCCTCCTCTTCAACTAAAGATCTCCTCTGTCTTCTCCCCCCTTACGCCCCCCTCCATTCCCCTTTCTCCTCCCAAAACTCCAAGCTAACCCTCTCTTACTCTCTCCACCAACAAATTGTATCTAAACGCATATAACTTTCCTTAAACTAAACTACTGTATTTCCCCCTTCTCTCTTTCTGCTATACTCTCCCTGTACTCAATTCTCTCCAAAATCTATAAATCCAATTACTAAACCTGTTGTATTACTTATATATCTATTTACTCTCCACTATGTATGTTCATTGTAGACCGTTCTGAGCTACTGGGAGGACGGGATAGAAATCCAAATAAATAAATAAATAAAATAAATAAATAAATGAGGAGGTAGATGAAACAGAAGACCTCTGGAAAGATTTGAGGATATCAACCACCATTGTAGAGACTGACAAAGAGATGTCACAGATATGTGTCGTGAGCAAGGATCCGTCGCTTGGGACCACTGGGTAGCTAGGGTCCATTGAGGAGTGCGCAGGTGAAGACGTGCGAGGGGTGTGACATGAACTGTGGAGGCCATGTGACCCAAGAGTATCATCATTTGTTTGGCAGAGATGGAACGTTGTGGAAGCACCTGCTGACAGAGAGATTGAAGAGTTTGAAGACGGTTGGACGGCAGGAATGCTCTCATGAGGACTGTGTCCAGCACCGCTCCAATGAATTGAAGTCTCTGAGTGGGGATGAGATGAGATTTGGGTAGATTGATCTCGAACCCCAGAAGCTGTAGAAACAGGATGGTTTGGTTGGTGGCCAGGAGCACTGTTTGAGATGAATTGGCCTTGATTAACCAATCGTCCAGATAAGGAAAGACTTGAAGGTGGTGAGAGCATAGAAAGGCAGCCACCACAATCAGACATTTGGTGAACACTCTTGGAGAGGAGGCAAGACCGAAGGGCAGCACCTTGTATTGGTAATGACAATGATTGATCATGAAGCGGAGGTACTGTCTGGAGGCCAGGTTGACCGGAATGTGAGTGTATGCCTCTTTGAGATCGAGGGAGCATAGCCAGTCGCTTTGATGGAGAAGAGGATAAAGAGTTGCCAGAGAAAGCATCTTGAATTTCTCCTTGACCAAGCATTTGTTGAGATCGCGAAGATCTAGGATGGGTCTAAGATCCCCTGTTTTTTGGGGGACCAGAAAATAACGGGAGTAGAATCCCTGCCCCTTCTAATCTAGAGGAACTTCCTCTATGGCGTTCAGGAGGAGGAGGGATTGAACCTCCTGAAGAAGGAGAGAAGACTGAGAGGTGTTCAAAGCAGACTCTCTTGGCAGACTTTGTGCAGGACGTGTCTGAAAGTTGAGAGAGTAGCCGTGGCGGATGATGTTGAGGACCCACTGATCCGATGTGATGTTCTCCCAACGGCTGGTGTAACAAGAAAGACGTCCTCCTATGGGTCGAGGGAGATTGGCAGATGGTGGAATACTGGCTATGCTTTGGAGAACCACGTCAAAAGGGTTGGGTAGACTTTTGTGGTGGAGGAGGCTTCACCTGTTGCTGCTGGGCTGGCCTAGGTGGTTGTCGCTGTTGCCGACGCTGACGTCTAGGCTGTTGAGTAGCCGGTGGCAAGGGACGGGCAGCATAGCGGCGCTGGTAGGCAGATTGTTGGCGAAAAGGCTGAGCAGGTGGAGTCTTTTTCTTAGTCTTCAGGAGAGTATCCCACCGAGTCTCATGGGCAGACAGCTTTTGTGTAGTGGAATCCATGGACTCTCCGAAGAGCTCATCACCCAAGCAGGGAGCATTTGCTAGGCGGTCCTGATGATTTACATCGAGCTCTGAGACTCTGAGCCATGCCAACCGACGCATGGCAACAGACATAGCCGTGGCCCTAGAAGTCAATTCAAATGTGTCATAAATTGACCGAACTAGGAACTTGCGTAACTGGAGAAGAGAAGAAGAGCAGGCATGAAATGCAGATTTCTTGCGGTCAGGGAGGTACTTTTCAAAAGCAGCCATGTTTTGAATGAGGTGCTTTAAATAAAATGAAAAATGAAAAGCGTAGTTCCCTGACCTATTGGCTAACATGGCATTCCGATATAAACGTTTGCCAAATTTGTCCATGGCTTTTCCTTCTCTGCCAGGAGGGACTGAGGCATACACACTAGCTCCCTCTGATTTCTTAAGTGTGGATTCTACCAAAAGAGACTCATGCGGGAGCTGAGGTTTGTCAAAACCAGGGATAGGGATAACCTTGTATAAGGAGTCCAATTTACGAGGAGCTCCCGGTACAGTCAGGGGAGTCTCTAAATTTTTATAAAAAGTCTCTCTTAAGATGTCATGGAGAGGAAGTTTGAGAAATTCCCTTGGAGGCTGGTCAAAGTCCAGAGCATCAAGGAATGCCTTGGATTTCTTCGACTCAGCCTCCAAGGGAATAGAAAGAGATTCACACATCTCTTTTAAGAAAGAGGTAAAAGATGTGGAATCCTGCTTAGAAGAGGGATCAGCAACAAGATGATCCTCTTCATCAGAGGAACACTCACCCTCAGACAGAAAGGGCTCTTCAGAGTCACCTCACAAATCAGGGTCCCGAATCTGAGAGCCACGGTCTCGAGACTCCGGAGTGGAGGGTTCCAGGTGTCGGGTTTTGCGCACCGACTTACCCGACCTCATAGACACGGTATCAGGAGATGTGACATGCTGCGTCGGTACCGAAGTCTGCATCGCCTGGTGTTGAGCTCTCGGTTCCGGTGCTAAGA
Organism: Geotrypetes seraphini; assembly: GCF_902459505.1. Lineage (NCBI taxonomy): Eukaryota > Metazoa > Chordata > Amphibia > Gymnophiona > Dermophiidae > Geotrypetes > Geotrypetes seraphini. The sequence continues at coordinate 236,980,767 of NC_047085.1, read as the reverse complement.
TTGGCATCGAAGTCGAGGAAGCAGTGTGAACCGGTACCGACAAAGTGGATGCCGATAAAGGAGGGCGCTCCACTGTCGGTACCGGTGGCTCAGACCGGACCGGGACTGGAAGGCTCGGTGTCAAAAGTGCGAGAAGGAGTTGTTGCAACTGCTCCTTAAGTTGCACTTGCAGGACAGCAGCAATCCGCTCGTCTAGCGAAGGCACCGGTACCGCCTTTTTCTTCTGCGGTACCTGTGGTGCCGCTCTATGCTCCGAGGATGAGGAACACGATGTCGAGGGGCTCACCTCAATAGGAGCGGAGCGCTTCCGTGGGCGCCTCGAGGTCGGCAGGATTGGACTCGCTGCTACTGAGACCGGAGGACGCTCCAACGGAGATGGCTTCTTAGCCGGCTTACCTGAGTGTTGCGACGCCGGCGTGGTGTCGCGTGGCGTCGCCGAAGTGGGTGCCGACTGAGGTGGTGCCGATGCCAGTGTCGATGTCGCAGGGTCAGACATATCGGCACCGAAAAGCAAACGTTGTTGGATTTGTCGGTTTTTTAATGTACGTTTTTTCAAAGTGGCACAGCGGGTGCAGGTAGAAGCCTGATGCTCTGGACCCAGGCACTGTAAGCACCAATTGTGCGGGTCCGTAAGAGAGATAGGCCGTGCACACCGCTGGCACTTTTTAAAATCTGGCTGGGGGGGCATGAAAGGAAAAACGGCTTCTGCCAAATCGAAGGCCAAGGCCTCGATGGCGGCAGTAGGCCCCGCCGGGGCAAAACCGACAAAATGAAGAAAAAAGAAAAAAACTGTTTTTTTTGGTTTTTTTAAAAGAAAATAATAAAAGAAAAAAAGGAAATATAATTTCCAAAAAGATTTCGCGAGCGGGAAGGCAACAGAAAAAAAACTTTTCAACAGCCGTTGAAAAGTGCGACTTCTTAGCTCCGCGGAAACTAAGAAACTGGGGACCGCGCGCCTCTGTCGGGCGGGAAGGCACTCGTGCGTGCGCGGTGCGGCCTACTAGAACTTTCCAAGTTCTTAGAGTGCAATCACTCTAAAATTGTCCGTACCGGGGCTCCGTCGGTGCCGTCACCCATCAGTCAAGAATATGCTGCCTGCTTGTCCTGGGATAATAATGTTTTCAGCATTGTATTTATGCATTTTGACAGACAAAAATGTTGCCGGACAATTTTCTTTCCTTTAGTCAAGGCATATGAATCCAGAAACTTGTAGGTTGTGACCTTCTACCAGCAGGTGGAGATAGAGAACAGGCACTGAATTCTGTTATATAGGACGGTATACTACTACTACTACTATTATTATTATTATTTCTACAGCGCTATCAGACATATGCAGTGCTGTACAGAATCACAAAGAAGACAGTCCCTGCTCAAAAGAGCTTACAATCTAAACAGACAAGACAGACAAACAGGATATCATGGATACAGTTAAGGGAAATGGTTAATCTGCTGGCTAGGTTGGTGGGCAGTGGGAAGTAGGGTTATGGTATATATTCTGGTCCTTCAGTATTTCTTGTAAGAAAGCAGAAGGAAAATACTAATAGCAATAGCAACAAGGCAAGCCTTACTTCTTCCTCACTGGTAAGAAATTTGAATAAACATAACAAAAGGTGTTGAAGCAATGTGAATATGAAAACTAGAACATGCAAAGAGAACCCAAATAAGAAAGCAAATCACAGAAATCATCAAGAGCGGGCTTCTGAATTCATATGCTATGACTAAAGGGAAAATTTTTCAGGTAAGACAAAATTTCCTTTCATGTCAATAGCATATGAATCCAGAAAATAGTGGGATGTAGCAAAGCAGTCCTCAATTAGGGTGGGAAACAGATAACAGCTGCAAAGAACTGACAATCCAAAGGCTATCTCTAAGCAAGTTGCAACATCCAACTGGTAAATGTGCAAGGAGGACCAAGTATCTGATCTACATATTTCTTCCAGGGAAAAGGTGTAAGACTCCACCCATGAAGTAGAAAGAGCCTGAGTCGAGTGAGCTCTCAAAGATAAAGTGGAAGCTCACCCAAAAGAATGTAGGCAGAAGAAATGAACTCCTGAATACACTGAGCAATTGCAGCCTTAAAAGCTGTACCACCTAAATTTGGGCTGCAAAAAGCAAAAAAAATAGCAGAAGTCATTAGCAGCCTCTTATTTGGAACCACTACCAAAGAACCACCCCAGTGACCATGCAAAATCTGCAACATGACATAATCCTTCCTACATTAATCCTTCTTAAAGGAAAGAAGAAACAAAGGCTAGTTAACATGGAAAGAAGATATGATCTTTGGCAAGAAAGATGAAACCATTCATATGGTTACTCCAGCCTCCGAGAAGTGAAGAAACAGATTTCTACAGGATGAGGACTATAAATCTGAAATGCAGCAGAAAAACAGTCTTTAATGTAAGATCTTCCAAAGCAGCTTTCTTCAGTAGCTCAAAGGGAGACTTCTTTAAGACCCTGAGGACCAGATTCAGATTTCCTGCACTGAGGTGGTTTAAGATGAATGGCTCCTTTGAAAAAAAAAAAAAAACCACATCAGGATGAACAGCAAGGAGAAATTAAGGTTCTTACCTGCTACTTTTCTCTCTTTTAGTCCCTCTAGACCAGCACAGAAACGGATGGGTTTATGCTCCTCTGCCAGCAGGTGGAGACTGAGACATTGACTTTTGGCTACAGTACAAGTGAGCTGTACATTCCCATCTACAATCAGTCTGATGAATAGCCAAGCAGAAACTAACTAGGCTGAAGAACAACATATCAACTCCACACTCACATGGAGAAAAAGGAAAAATGTACAAATTTTATTTATTTAAAAAATTTATCAACCGCCTATTAGGCGGCATTACAATAATAACATGCAAAGAATATGACAAACATGACTTTTACAAACATGTTGGGTTACAGGTGAATAATCGCATTTTAAATAGATCTTTACAGTACAATTAATTCAAATCAGACTGGAACACACTATTGGAAACTGATTAGAACAAGAACCTTCCAGCAATGCCCCACAGTTCACTAGCTAAACCAAGTGCCGCTGCTGTTAATATACTCCCCCACAACCAAGACAACAAAACCCGCAGAAAAAAACCATTAACTCTTTGTGAGAAAACACCTAATAAATGATAGGGTGGTGTCTGTGCCGGTCTGGAGGAACTAAAAGAAAGAAAATTAGCAGGTAAAAATCTAATTTCTCCTTCTTTATCATCCCTCCAGACTGGCATAGAAACGGATGGGACATACCAAAGCAGTACCCAATCATGGGTGGGACCCCCAAAGAGCAGCCACAAGAACACGCTCACAGAATACTGCGCCCCTACGTGCCTGAACGTCCACACGGTAGTGGTGAACAAAGGAATGGAGAGAAGACCAAACTGCAGCTTTCCAGATATCCACCAGAGGCACAAGCAAACTCTTAGCCCAAGAAACCACCTGACCTCAAGGGGAATGAGCTTTGAGAAATTCTGGAACAGGCTTCTTTTGAAGATGATACACCGAAGGGATAGCCTCCTTGATCTATTGTGTAATGGTAGCCTTGGAAGCATCGTTCCCCTTATGAGGACTTGCGAGAACAAAAAGAAGATCAGACTGACAGAACTCCTGGGTCCACTGAACATGAGCTCAAAGGACCCTAAGGACATCCAATTTGTGAAATTGTCTCTGCTCCAAAAAGCCTTCCTGATTACCCAAGACCAGGAGGACCACAGATTGGTTGACATGAAAAGGCGAAACCACCTTCAGAAGAAAGGAGGGAGCTGGCCTGCTTCTTAGAAAATTCCAGGAATGGCGGTCTGCAGTTCAGAAGAGAAGGCCTGCAGTTCAGAAACACGTCTCGCTGAAGTAATGGTCACCAGGCAGACTACCTTAAGAGTAAGGACCTTTAACTTGCAGGACCCAAGAGGCTCAAAAGGCTGACGAACAAGCACGGAAAGAACCAAATTGAGATCCAAGACCAGTATAGATGGATGAACCGGAGGGTGGAGCAATTTTGCTGCCCACAAGAAATGAATCACATCTGGAGAAGAGGCCAACTGCCAACCATGCAACAGACTGCGAAAAAAAGACAAAGCCGCAATGTGCAACCTAAGAGAAGACTAGTCAAGGCTGCGCTCCAGGCCATCTTGTAGAAACTAAAAGATGTGAGGCAAAGAAGTGCGAAAGGGAACCACTCCACACGCGGAACACTACTCCTCAAAAAGATGCCAAACACGCACAGAAGCTTGAGAGGCGGAAAGTCTCCAAGAACCTATGAGAGTGATCACCTTCTCTGAATACCATAGAAACATAGAAATAGACGGCAGATAAGGGCCCACGGCCCATCTAGTCTGCCCACCTTAATGTCCCTCCCCTACCTTTGCCCTGTGAATAGATCCCATGTGCCGATCCCATTTGGCCTTAAAATCAGGCACGCTGCTGGCCTCAATCACCTGTAGTGGAAGACTATTCCAGCGATCAACCACTCTTTCAGTGAAAAAGAATTTCCTGGTGTCACCTCGTAGTTTCCCGCCCCTGATTTTCAACGGATGCCCTCTTGTTGTCGTGGGACCCTTGAAAAAGAAGATATCTTCCTCCGCCTCGATGCGGTCCATAAGATACTTGAACGTCTCGATCATGTCCCCCCTCTCTCTGCGCTCCTCGAGCGAGTATAGCTGTAATTTGTCAAGCCGTTTTTCGTATGGTAGATCCTTGAGTCCCGAGACCATCTGGGTGGCCATTCTTTGCACCGACTCCAGTCTCAGCACATCCTTGCGATAATGCGGCCTCCAGAATTGCACACAGTATTCCAGGTGGGGCAGGTGGTACCTTTCTTACTTAGGCACTCCCTTTCAAGAGCCAAGCCGTAAGACAAAAAGGACCCGGATCGAACATTGGAATGGGACCCTGAGTCATAAGATCGGGAAAGAGGGGCAGTGGAAAGAGGATCTGCCATGAGCAGACGAACCAGATCTGCATATCACGTGCGCCTGAGCCAGTCCAGAGCCACAAGAATCATGCGGCCTGCGTGCCGGACAATCTGAAGAAAAACTCTGCCCACCAGAGGCCAAGGCGGAAAGATGTATGGCAAGCCATTTGTTGGCCAAGCCTGCACCAGAGCATCCAGCCCCTCAGCTCGAAAATCTCTGCACTAACTGAAGAACCTCAGTGCTTTGGCACTGACACTCATTGCCATGAGATCCACAATCAGCTGGCCCCATGACTGAACAATCAATTCGAACACTTCCTGACCAAGCGACCACTCGCTGAGATCAAGCGCATGACAACTAAGTCCACATGGACATTGTCCACTCAGAATATGTGGGAAGCCAAGATGTCCAGAAGATGAACCTCCCCCCATCCATGAGAAGAGAGCCCTCCTGCGCCACTAGATGACTCTTGGTCGTCCCTGCCAATTGACGTAAGCCACCACCATGACATTGTATGAGAGAACTCAGACTTGCCCTCCAGCAAGGACTGGAATTCCACCAATGCTAGCCGAATGAATCTGGTCTCCAGAACACTGATCGACCAGGATGCCTCCACCAATGACCAACTGCCCTGAGCTGAGCGACCAAGACATTGAGCCCCCCTAACCAAGGAGACTGGCGTCTGTGAGAAGCGCTGTCCACTGGGGCTGATCGAGACTCACTCCCTGAACCAGATTGAAAGACTGTAGCCATCAGCATAGGCTGCGACAATCTAACCCCTGAAGCGGTATGGGAGAGTCCAGATTAGAGAATGACATGGGGGACAAATCTTTCCCCGTGCCCCACAGGAACTAATTTTGCCGTCCTGGAGAGTTTTTTTTCCTTTTCCCATTCCTGCAAGTTCTGTCCTCATCTGCTTGGGCAGTTAAGGCACAGCTTACAGGAATGGGGCAGGGCCAGGGACAAAATGCAGGGATGGGGAAAAATTTTTCCCTGTGTCATTCTCTAGTCCAGATCGTGAAGCTGGGAGCAACCATCTTCGAAGAAGCGCATAGTGAAGAGGATGCATGAGCCTGAGCTCACCTGACCACTGCCAGGGAGTCTGCCATCGACTCCAAGACTTTCAGAAAATCCTGCGTCCATGGGCATTGACAATCCATCAGGGAGTGAATCTGCACCTGCAATTTGCACACCCGGGCCTCTGGAAGGAATACTTTCTCCAAAATGGTGTCGAAGAGAACACCAAGATACTCCAAAACGCTGAGATGGAATCAACCAGCTTTTGGACAGGTTGACCACCCTGCCCTGCCCAGCGACTGCAGAAACTCCACAACCCGAGTCGTAACCTGGGAGCTCTTCTGGAATGACTTGGCTCTAATTAACCAGTCATCCAGATAGGGGTGAACCAGAATGTCCTCCTTGTGCAAGACCATTGCCACCACCACAATCTTGGTGAAGGTCCATGGCTAGACCAAAAAGGAAGTACACAAAACTGATAATACTCTCCAAAATCGAAAAAAGGAATTGCTGATGGGAGGCTCGAATCGGAACATGCAGATAGGCCTCCGTCAGGTCGAGAGAAGTTAGAAATTCTCCAGGCTGGACAGCAAGAATTATGGAGTTCAGTGTTTCCATACGACAAGACGGAACCCAGAGAGCTCTGTTGATACCTTTCAGATCCAAAATGGGCCAAAGAGACCCCTCTTTCTTGGGTACCACAAAGTAAATGGAGTACCAGCCGGTGCAAATATCCTGAGGAGGCACTGGGGCCACCACTTTGAGGTCCAGCAACCTGAGCAGTGTCTGCCAAAAAGCCCTCCTCTTTCAAAATGGTCTCCCAATTTTTAAACAACGTATCTTTCAGGACTGTGTGACGTGGAACATTTATACATTCAATAGAGTTCCATTAACTCTAAATGAAGCACTTCTTCACACTTCATCTTGATAGGACCAGCTTGACCCATCTGACACACAAAGCTTAGAAAAGATAAGCTTTCAGGTATAAACAAGATGGGCACCAGTACCAGCCTTATCACCCCTCCCCCCGGCTCAACTCAACCAGAAGCTGAACAGGAGCCAAGATTCCTTAAAGAGACCAGAAACTATATAGTTAGACCATGCACCTCCTGCTAAAGATCCAGAACATGCTGAAAGACCAGAATGCATACCACCCTATATAACAGATTTCAGTGCTTGTTTTCTCTCTCTCTCTCCACCTACTGGTAGATAGTTATAACCCACAAGTTGATAAGGGGGGGGGGGAAGGGGGAGAAATCACAATATTATTTCTTTAGGACTTCATGTATGTAGTTGAGTGCAATTTTCTAGCTGGCTATTTAATTATCTGGGTATATTAACCTCAAATGATAGGTCACTGCATTTTAGTGATGATACACACAAACACAAGTACAGAAAACATGAGAAGCATAGTTCACAGAATTCTTTCCAATCCAATGTATCTGTAACCTGAAGAAAAGAGGTGCTTTGGTGGGGTGCTTTGAATGGAGGATTATCCAAATATTCTGTTGGCTTGGAAAGAATAAAAAATAAAACCAACTAAATTTAACCACAAGATATCACTGTCAACAGATTTCAAAGGATAGATTTTGCTGTTGAATAGACAGCGTGCTCCTTGTAAATGCATATTTTCCCACCTTATATATTTTTGTCCCATAACTCAAATTTCTAGTACTATATGCTGCTCAGGGGCTGTTGGTTTGTTTGGTTGGTTTTTTTGGGGGGAGATGGGGGGGTCAGAAGGCAGAAATGTGCATAGTTCATTACACTATAAGACATATGGCCAGTAGGAAAAAGAAGTATTGATGCCCCTTAAACTCTGACCTCATTCAAAATATTATGTACAACGCTGAAGACTACATCTTCAAAAAGATATAAACAGGAGTTGGTCCAAAGGAAGGCTACTAAAATGGTAAGTGGACTTCATCATAAGGCACATGGGGACAGACTTAAAAGAGCTCAATATGTATACTCTGGAGGAAAGGGAGAGGGATATGGGAGAGGGGAGATAAGAGAGACGTTTAAATACCTACTTGACATAAATGTACATGAGGCAAATTGCTTTCATTTGAAAAGAAGCTCCAGAATGAGAGGGCACAGGATCAAGTTAAGAGGTGACAGACTCAGGAGTAATCTAAGGAAATGCTTTTTTACAGAATGGGTGGTAGATGTATGGAATAGTCTCCCGGTAGAGGTGGTGGATACAAAGACTGTCTGAATTCAAGAAAGCGTGGGACAGGCACATGTGATCTCTTTGGAAGAAATAGTGGATGCTGTGGATAGGCAGATTGGAAGGGTCATTTGGCCTTTATCTGAAAGGATATGGGTCTAATTTACAAAGTTACTGTTATGAATCACGTCATTCATCTCTTTGTGAACTCAAACAGACTACAGATTTTTTTTATTTTTAGTAATGCAGGCATCAATGTAAAGAATCCAAAGTGCACAAAACCCAAAAAGATGGCATGGGTAGCCTGCCATAGTCATGGTGAAATGGAAAGATCTGCTCCTATTGGATTAAAATTACCTACTTTCCAGAAGTAGTGAAAGGAACCTACCTGTGTGATACTCTCAGCTGCCCTTTTACTTGCTGAAGAATCAGCTGTTGGTGTTCTGTTCTGGGTCTCTGTAGGACAGGAAAACCTTTTAAATTTCATGTGTAAAGTCCTATCTAGTGGTAAAATGAAGCTTGGAGAAGAAAAAGTAACATCTATGCAGTATGATCAGACTGCAGGCACCTTGGTAGTAATAGGTTGAAAGTGAATTTACTCACCTGTAGCAAGCAGGTTGAAAGTGAAGTTACTCACATATAGCAGGTGTTCTCAGAGGACAGCAGAACATGGATTTATGTCATCCAAAAGACCCCGATGCAAATGCTACCCATTGTTCTATATTTTTTAAAGCCTTTGGCAGCATTGCACTGTGAATACACGAGTGATTTGCTGTCTGACATGAGTACGCAGGACCAGCAGTACAATATTAAAGCTAACACAATTCAATTTCTAGGGGAGGTGGGAATGGGATGTGAAAATACACGCCCCTGCTGTCATTGGAGAACATCTGCTACACCTACTTGTCTCCCCCCCACTATAGGTGTTCAGTTTCTCTGAGGACAAGCAGGACATTGTATTTCATATATGGAAATCAACAGCTACCAGGCTCACCAAAAACAACAAACCAAGGACAGCAGAGACTTGCAACAACAAGGCCAACCAGAAACCAATCACCCTTTACTTATATAGAGTCTTGTTGTGAGGTGCAGCAAGGAACAGAATAAGAGAGGTACAGCCAGATATATTCTGCAGAACTGTCTGACTGAACTGACTGTTGCATCAGGTATTCTGTTCAAGGAAATAGTGAGGGGAATGTGTGGATAGAAAACCACATTGCAGCTTTGCAAATATCTTCAAGGAAGGCTGACCTCAAGCGGGCTACTGATGCAGATATGGCCCTAAAATTGTACATTGTGAGCCAGGATAGAATAAGCCCAGCCTGGGCATAAGTGAATGAGATGCAATTTGCTAGCTAACTGGATCAAGTGTGTTTATCCCCCCCCCCCCATCCTGATTGGGTCAACAGAAACAAAAAGCTGAGTGCACTGTCTATGGGCTCTAGTCCGCTCCAGACAGAAGGCCAAGGCTTGCTTGTAGTCTGTGGTATGCAGTGTGCTTTCACCAGAATGAACATGGAGGTTTGGGAAAAATGTTAGAAGGACAATTGACTGGTCAGGATGGAACTTGGAATGCATGCAGCAACGACTCTGTTATGATGAAACTTTGCATAAGATGGATCAGCTACTAGGGCCTGCAGCTCAGATTTTGGGAGCAGAAGTAGCCACCACAAAAAAATATGACCTTCCAGTTCAGATACTTCAGATGACAGAAATCAAGTGGCTCAAAAGGAGCTTTCATCAGCTGCACAAAGAAAACATTGAAGTCTCATGACATGGTCAGAGGTTTGATAGGGGGATTAGCCAACAGCAAACCTTTTATGAATTGAACTAGAGGCTGTACAGATTGAGTTTACCTCCTACCCGATGATGATTTGGACTAATTGCATAGAGGAGAATTCTTATAGAATTGATGGTTGAGATGAGTGGCAAAAGATCCAGCGAGGGTTTGCCTCACTCTCAAAAGATCTTGCAGGCAATGCCCATACTGAGAGACCATTCATATAGTTGCATCACTCTACTCAAGTCTGTCTGCCAGACTCTTGTCTCTCCCCACCAGGTATATGTCTAGGAGCATCATGCTTTAGCTGGTGGCCCACCTCCATATTCCAACTGCTTCCTAGCAAGACAAAGAATCCCGTACCCCTCTGTTTGTTCACATAGTACAAAGCAATCTGATTGTCTTTTGGGATGAGGATAATGTTTCATTAGTTAATCTCTAAGAGTTCTTAGAGGGTTCCAGATTGCCTGAAGCTCTAAGAGATTAATGTGAAGTTTGGGCGACCAGTGAACTTGGGTATGAAACCTTTGTGTATGAGCTCCCCAGCCCAGATTGGATGCACCTATGTTCAGAATCTGCTGGGCTGGAGAAATTTAGAACAGAAGCCCCCAAGTCAAATTGGATTGAATCATCTACTAAAGAAGTGGCAACTAACTCCAATGTGACCAAGATGACATCCCCAAGGCTCCTCATGGCCTGACACCACTGGGAAGCAAGAGTCCATTGGGCAACTCTCAAACTGAGGTATGCTAGGGGCATGAAATGCACTGTGGTGGCCATGTGGCCTCAAAACCTCAACATCTACCAAATTGTGACCTGCTGGGTATGCTGGTCCTGAACTGTGATGCAAATTACAGTTATCTACCAACATGTGGCAGATAGGTCTTAGCTGAAAGCAGGGCTCCAATTGTTGGGCTGGGAACAGATGAACTTGGGATAATTGGTAATGAACCCTAATAGCTTCAACACCCAAATAGTTCCCTGCATTGATACCTGAGCACCTTCCTTTGATGTACTATTGACTAGCCAGTTATCCAGAGAGGGAAACAAATGAACTCCTAGTCTGTGTAGCAACGTTGTCACTATAGCTAAGCACTTTGTAAATATTCTGGGAGACCAAATGGCAAGACGCGATACTGGTAGTGGTGTTTCCCCACCCAAAATCTGAGACATTTCCTAAGAGTGGAAAGTATCTTTATGTATGTATAAGTATTCTTTTAAGTCCAGAAAACAAAGCCAATTGTTTGCTTGAATCATGGGAAGAAGGGTACTCAGGGAAAAAAAATCCTGAACTTTTCTTTGACAAGGTATTTATTCAGAGCCCTTAGCTCTAGGATGGGACAAAATTCCCCGTGTTTTTGGACATTAGGAAGTATGCAGAATAGAATCCTTTCTCTTCATCTAGTGGGATGGGTTTGAACATGTAGGCCTTTATAAGGGAGTGGAGTTCCTCTGCAAGCACTGTCTGGTCCCGAGTATTATAAAAGGATGCCCTTGGTGGCCAATGGAAGAATTTGGAACTAGTTGAAGACATAACCCTCTCCCCTCCTGGACTATTCTGAGAACCCACTGGTTGGTGATTATAAGGGGTTACCTTTGAAGGGGGGAAAAAAATTGAGCCCCCAACCCTCCTCCCTCCACTGGTAGGTAATCCAGGACAGTCACTTTTACTGCGGCTATGCTCTTCTGGAGCCAGTCAAAAGTTTGCTCCCTTCTTTGACTGTTGAGCTGGTTGGGTCTTCTGGGGTTTTTGTTGCCCGATATTCCCAACAGCCCCTTGGGACTGCTGCGAATATCAGGTTGGAGAAGGGTATCTACATAGAATAGTAGGGCCTCCTTCAAGAAGCAGAGGCTGCAGAAAGCATAGGCCAAGAAAGTTTTCATGGCATCAGTTCTCTTCTTAATGGAGGTCAACTTCCTCCATCTTGCCCTCCCCCCAAAAAAAACCCCCAAAACCTGTCTCTTTACCAGAGGATGTCAGCCAGTTTTTCCTTAACAGCAGGTTCTAGGTCTGACACATGCAGCCAGGCAAGTCGCATATATCACTACCCAATGTTAAAAGTCTGGACACCACATTAAAAGCATCATAGGTTGCCCAGGCCTAGTGCTTGCTTTTAGCACTCTTTCTGGCTACTAATTTGTGGAGTTTTGCAGCCTTATCTGCCAGGAGAGAGTCTGCATAGTACACGTCCTGAGAAAGCTGAGTCTGTGCCTGCCTCAGGTGACTAGACTAGTGTTTAGACTCAGGGCATGAGCACTGAGGGGCAGGTCCTGACCTGAACACTGAGGGAGCTTCCTTTCTCCAATGGACTGGAGAAGAGCATCAACACTTCCGAGGTCAATGTTGGCCCCCCTTTCTAGGTGCCAATGTTGACTTGTGCAACAGAGAAGGCATAGTGGGCCTTTAGGATCAGCTGGGGAAGATCCATGGCCAGCATTGATACCCTTATTTATTTAATTCTTTAGCCCATCCTCCCCAAAAAGCTCAGGGTAGGTTACAAAATTTACATACACAATAACAAGAAATAGATTATAAACACAAAAGTCCTCATTAATTACAAGATAACCAAAACTCAGCTTAAGAGGCCTTGCCAACTCCCCAAGATCCTCCAACTCCTCCTGCAGCATGGCTGGAACCATTCCTCAGAGGTAACATTGGTAAAGGCGGAGCTTGTGTTGGTTCGGTGACAGGCTGTGTAGATGCCAGTGCCAAACAGAAGGCTGGTCCTGGTGATCAAGAGATTGCCACATTGGCACCAACACCACAAAGGGTGAGTGGCCTTCACGGCACTAATGCTTCTTGGATATTGAGGGTATCAATGACTCAGGGCTCCTGGCACCATGCTTCAAATGGGACTAATATCAGCACTTCTTTGCTTTCGCTCACTGCATGACATCGGGATCCCTTGGTGCCATGGACAATGTTGAATCTAGTCATGTCCTGTGTTGGGTCCAAAGCAGACCAGTCTGAGGGGACCCTATTGGTGCATGATTGTGCACCCCCAGTATCTGATTTAGCTCTTTCAGCCATGGGGACTGATACCTCTGATGTTAATGGAACAATCTTAGAAGCGCCAAAAATTTTCTTACATAGAGCCTCTCTGCTTTTCAGAGTACGTTTCTGCATTTTTAAACAGAGAACACAATTAGAAGCCTCATAGTCAGGGCTTAAGTACGACAAACACCAGTACTGGGGTCCCAGAAATGTCTGTTACACATAGAACATCACTTAAAACCACTGGGATTCTTCTGTGACAAAAAGAAAAAAATATCTGAAGTGAACTCAAGCGGTTCAATTATGAAAACTAAAAAAGTCTCTCAAAAGAAAGAAAGCTACCCTGACCATTGCTCAGGTCTAAACAGGCCTCAAGAGCTGAAAAATACCCAACAAAACACCCAACTCCACCCCCACTCCAAAAAACAAAAAAACCCAAACAAAGCTGCTTAAAAAAACTAATAAATTAGAGGAATAAGAAGAAGGAACTTAGAAGATGAAAATAATAATGAAAAAAACCTGGTACAAGGAGGGAAAGTATTGAAAAGAAATAAAGCATTGAGGATAGCTTGCTGAACACAATCTCTCTCTGCCCTGTGTAAAGAGAAAAAGATTAGGTTCTTACCTTGCTAATATCTTTACTAGTAGATAGGTTTGCCATTCTGAATAGTAGGGTATTCTCCCCATGCCCACCAGCAGTGCAGAAGAGGAATCTATTCCAGGTTTCCAATTCCTCCTCCTTCTCCAGAGGGCTCTGCTGCCCCCTTCAGTTTGTACCAAAACAGGCAACGGCCCTATATAGGAACACATAAGAAAGAGGGGTACAAGAAGACTCCCCAATCTACAAATCTGTTCTGCTCTGAAAGTATAACAGACATGCTAAACATTTTAACTGAACAATCAAAAACATCGAAATAACCATACCAAATAGAAACATTCCCCCAGTGTATTACAGCAATAAATTATTCCTCATACCCTTAAGATCTGACTGACTTAGTTTTGACTAGAACTTCCTGATTGATACAGTAGGCAGGAAGAGTAAATACTGACAAGGCAGGGCTCCCGATTGACACACCTATATACTAGAAAAGATATTAGCAAGATAAGAACCTAATCTCTTTTTCTAGTGCAATATATGTGTGTCATTCTGGACAGTAGGTATGTACAAAACAGTCCCAGAAATCTAGGGCGAGATCTCTGCACCTGTTTGTAACACTGAGGACCCAGAGATGGTGTCCTCCTGTGCTGCCACATCCACTCTGTAGAACGTATGCAGAGTGGACCAGGTCACTGCCCTACAAATCTCCCTAGGCGAAATCCACACTTCTTGTGGAATGTATTTTCAAGGAGAACGGCAATTGCTTGACACAGATAATATATGCTAACAAGATGGCCATCCATATCCATCTTGAAATGGTAGTCTTAGAGGCTGGTCTACCACATCTATTCTGACTAGTGAGCACAAATAGAATGCCGGCAGTTGGAACTCATTGGTGACCTCTGGATAACATAGGACTCGCCTGACATCCAGCTTTCTCAGAATCCTGTCCTTTTTTTTAACCCTGTGATCTGGAACGCTGGTAATCTTACCTCTTGACATGAAATGCTAAAATGACCTTTGGCAAAAAAGACAGGACCATGCATAAGGAAACTTCCGCTTCCGTGATCTTGAGGAAGGGCTCCCTGCACGATAAGGCCTGCAGCTCCAAGACTCGTCTCACTGATGTAATAGCCACGAGGAAAGCAGTTTTGATGGTGAGATCCAACAAGGATGCCTCTTGAATAAGCTCATAAGGAGCATGACCAAGGTCATGCAAAACCACGTAAAAGTTCCATGATGGAAACAGCTGTTTTACATTTGGTCTGAGCCTCAGTACACTCCTTTAAGAATCTAGCTATGTCTGAATGCGAAGCCAGGGAAGCTTTGCATCCATGGGCTTTTAGGGACGAGAGGCCCAACACTTGGACCCTGAGTGACGCCACTGCGAGGTCTTTGTCGAGACATGCTTGGAGGAAAGCTAGCACTACTGCAATTGTAGCACTAAACAGTTCCACCTTCTTTTTCATGCACCAGTATGAAATGTCTCCCATGCCTTAGCGTAAGCAGAGACCGCTGTAGCCTTTTGGCTCTGAGTAGCAATGACTACCTCTAAGAATCCTTTGTGTTCTAATGCCACACTCTGAAGAGCCATGCTGTAAGATCAAAACAATTTGGATCATCTATGACCACTGGATCCTGAAATAGAAGATCAGGCTGAGTCTGAGACCATGGTCCCTCTGAAGATGCACTAGGTCCACATACCATGTCTTGCATGGCCAATCCGGTGCTACGAGGACCACTCTTTCCCTGGGTGGTTTGCTATTCACCCTGTCATGGGCCATGGAGGTACATGTACAAGAGCTTGTTCTTTGGCCACAGCTGGACTAGGATGTCCAGACCTGGGCTTGGACCTTTGACAGAAGAAACAGTCCATCTTCTTGTTCCTTGCCATAGCCATCAGACTGAAGGTTGGTCAACCCTATCAAAGAATGATGGCCTGAAATGCTGCTGCAGAAATGTCCATTTTCCCAGGTCTAAGGTCTGCCTTCCGAGAAAGCACCAAACTGAACAACACATGGGATCTCAAGAATCCCCTGTGTCTAGGTAAGTTAGAAATTCTCCCAGAGCCACTGCTATGATGACTGACCACACAGTTTCCATGTGAGATGCAGAATGGGTCTCCAGTCCTTTCTTAGGCAATATGAAGTATATGAGATGAAGGTGGATTCTACTGTGAAAGCAATACCAATGGTACCTGTTTAAAACTATGCTCTGGAGACTGTAGATACAAAGTGGACTTGTTTTAAACCAGTGACGGAAGCTATTGTGAGTAGTATGCTTCAGACTTGCAATCAGACAGTTGCAACTGGTGATTTGTGCTTGCCAGTGGCATTTCAATCTGGATAAGATTTGTCCTGTTCTGGTAAAGATTATTAACATCATCCTACAGAGTGGAATGGTGCCAGATAGATTGAAAACTGCTACTATTCGTCTGATGATCAAGGATAGAAAGTTAGGTGTCGAGATGATTCAAAACTTTCGTCCAGTGGCAGCTTTGCCAGTGCTATCAAAGATTATAGAAAAGTGGTGTATCTCCACTTAGAAAAGCACATGGAAGAGAATGAGATATTAAACAATCATCAATATGCCTTTTGTAAACACCCACAGCTCTGAGACTTTGTTAGTCTTGCTTCTGGATGAAATAAGATGTGGTTTTGATAGAGGGGAGGAATATTTATCAATCTTTCTTGATATATCGGCCACCTTTGATATCCTTGACCATGTGATATTACTAGAACGACTCTGTGATATTGGACTAGTTCACACATGGTTCAGCTCTTTTTTTGGATGGTAGGAGAAGGAAAGTTTGTCAATGGTAAACTGTTGGGTCAAAGAGAGGTAAAGACTGGTGTTCCACAGGGGTCGGCTCTTTCAGCAATACTATATATTTGATTTGTTTTGATGCTTTGTTCTTCTGCCTTTTGATGCATGCTATGATCCATCACTTCCTTAGCAGTTTAGCTTATATTATAATCCCTATCCAGGACAAACAGGGAATTTCCTTGTGCCTTAGTATTGCATCCAAACGGTTCTATTAATTTCTAATGTTAAAAATTTTTTTCTTCTTTGTTGTATCCACTTTCTATAACTCATCGAACCGAAAGGCATTTTGCGGTATATAAATTACATTACATTACATTAGTGACTTCTATTCCACCTGTACCTTGCAGTTCTAGGCGGATTACATCAGAAGATAACTGGCCATTTCCAGGAAAAATTACAGTTTAGGGAGCTGGTTACATAATTGAATCTTTGGGAGGAATTAACTGGACATTTCCAGGAAAAATTACAATTTAGGGAGCTGGTTACATAATTGAGTCTATGGGAGAAATTACAAGATAGGTAGGAATTTGAGGATTACATCAGAAGAACCTAGATATTTGCAGGGAAACTACAGTATAGGGGCTGGTTACATAGTTGGGTCTTAGAAGGAAATTACAAGAGTAGAAATTTGAGGGGAAATTTTACAGGGGAGGGGGAAGGACAAGGGGGGGAGTTAAGGTATCTGGATAAATTTTTTGAATAGCTGGGTTTTGATTTCTTTTCAGAATGATTTGAAGTCGCTTGTTGTTGTCAGCAAGTTAGAGATGGAGGGGTCTAGTTTCGCTACCTGCGTTGCTAGTAGGTTGTCATACATCTTCTTGCGTTGAGTTCCATTGAATGGGGGGAAGGAAAATAGGGTCTGAGTTCTCCTTTGTCTGGTTGTAAGGTTCCGATTTAGGCGATTGTTTAGGCAGGTGGGTGCAGTACTGTTTATTACTTTGAATAATAGACAGTATAATTTGAATTGATTTCGAGCTTGTATAGGTAGCCAGTGTGAATCTAGGTAGGCATTTGTGATGTGGTCAAATTTTCCAAGTGGGTAGATCAGTCTGAGGGCTATATTTTGTACAGTCTGTAGTTGTTTTATTAAGTTTGTGGGGCATGGTAGGTAGAGGATATTGCAATAGTCCACTAGACCTAGGACTAGGGATTGGACTATGAGCCTATATTGCTCTTTGTCGAAGAATTTTCTTATTTTTCATTGATTGCGCATGGTTAAAAATGCTTTTTAAGTAGTCTTGTTGATTTGGACCTGCAGAGTGCAGCATCTATCTATCGTCACTCCTAGGAGTTTGAGAGCGGACTGTAAAGGGTATTTGGTGGCATTTATTTCTAATTCTGTTATGGATAGGGTTTTGTCCTTTTCAAGCAATAGAAATTTTGTTTTGTCCGAGTTCAGCTTCAATTTGTGGTCTTTCATCCATCTTTCCACTGCTTCTAGTGTTTTTTTCAGGTTATCTGTAGAAGTGGGATCTGGTGAGTAGAAGGGGAGGAGTATGGTAATGTCGTCTGCGTAGCTGAATGATGTTACGCCTAGGTTATCTAGAGTGGTACCAAGGGAGGATATGAATAGGTTGAAGAGCATGGATGACAGTGGTGACCCTTGAGGTACACTACAGGGGTTAGACCAGGGATCTGATTTAAGATTGTTTGATTTCACTCTGTATGTTCTTGTTTTGAGGAATCCATGGAACCAATTGTATACCCCGCCTGAGATTCCTATGGCTTCTAGTATCTGAAGTTGTATGGTGTGATCTACCAGATCAAATGCAGCAGAGAGGTCGACTTGAATTATAAGCATCCTTCTTCTTTTGCTAAGGTGCTGTCTGGCTTTGTCTAGTAGAGTTACTAGTAGAGTCTCTGTGCTATGGTTGGTTCTGAACCCTGATTGTGAGGGGTGAAGTAGGTTGTGGTCTTCCAGGTAGTTGGTGAGGTATTGTGCAACTAGGCCTTCTATTAGTTTAACGTATAATGGTATTGAAGCGATGGGTCTATAGTTGGAGGGGGTATCTATTGGGCCTTTGTGATCTTTCAATATTGGGGTGATTATGATCTCTCCTTGGTCTTGTGGGAATTGACCTTCCGTGAGTGTGGTTTGTATCCATTGCATGAGGCTAGCTCTAAATTTGGGGGAGGCATTTGTTAGCAGATATGAGGGACAGTTGTTCAGGTCGCATGATGCTTGGCTGTATTTTTCAGTTCATGTCAGTCCATTGTACTGCTGGGAAGTTGGTCCAGGTCCTGTCTACTGCTATGGCTTCTCCTATTGTAGGGTTTATTATTATCTCGTTGAGGTGGGTTAGTGTGTTGTGGAATATGGTTCTGATTGTAGTAATCTTGCTTTTATAGTGGTCTGCTAGTTGGGTGGCTGTTGGTGGATGGTTTCCTTGTATGGCTAGGAGTGGCTTGGTATCAGTGAGGTTTTTTACTAGTTTGAAAAGTTTCTTTGTGTCTGGGGCTTCTGTGCCAACTAGTTTGGAGTAATAAGCTTTTCGTTTTTCCTTAAGTTTGATCTTGTATTGTTTTATTATGCTTCTCCGTGCTACTTTGGTGTGTTCTTGATTCTTTTTTTTTTACAGACTCTTTCGAGATGTCTACAGTGCCTTTTTAGTTGGAGAAGTTCGGTGGCGAACCATTTGTCAGACGGCCTGCAGATTCTGTGTTTTGATTTTACTGGGGCTAGCTGATTTAGGATTGTTTCGCTTAAGGTACGTCAGTGGCAAATGAATTCTTTAGGGTCTATGGAGATGATTGCGGAGTCTGCTTTGTCCCAGAATGTGGTAGGTTCGATTTTTTGACGGGTTTTGAAGGAAGTTTTGTGGGGTTCGTGTTTGTTGTTGCTTTGTGCCCAATTGATGTTGAAGATAAATTTGTAATGGTTTGACCAGAGGGAGGGGTGCCAGGCCCCATTAGAGATATGAATATCTGGTGTATGGGGGTGTTGGGTCATATATGCTGCAATATCAAGTTGGTGGCCTTTTTCGTGCGTGGTTTGGGGGTTAAGAATTTGGTAGGATAGTGCTGAGGTATGAGAGTACACCATCAACTTGTTTGGAGGTGTGGTCTTCTAGGTGGAGGTTTATGTCTCCGAGGAGCAGGTTATGTGTTGAGGTTAAAGAGTTTTGGAAGATGAAGTCTTCAAGTTCATGTTTTGTGGCGTTCCATTTTCCTGGTGTTATGTAGCAGAGAAGACAGGTCATGGTGCCTTTGAGTGTGTCATCGGATAGTTGGCAGGCTAGAAGATCCAAGTGGGGGGTGGAGTATTTGTCTAGGACTTTTATGTTAAGGTTGTGTTTTTACTAGGATGGCCAGTCCACCCCAACGCTTTTTTTCTCGACAGACTATTTCTAGTTTGTATCCCCTGGGACAAAATTCGGTTATGCATGGGTCTGAGTCCGAGGTTAGCCAGGTTTCGGCTAGGAATAGGCAGCCTAGCTGTTCTTTAATTATCCAATCCTTTATTAGGTCTGCCTTAAGGCCAATCGATCTTATGTTCATGTACGCACATGCTATTGAGGTGTACTTTGTGGGAGGATTGGAGAGACACTTTGGGTGGAGGAGGTTTCTAGGTGGTGGAGAGGGTTTGTGAGCTGTCGTCCTTGCCTTGGGAGGTGGTCTTTTTCCCCACATGGGTGGAATGCTTTCATGGGTAGCCAATGGGCAGTCTATCAGATTTCTGGGAGAGTGGAGTTTCCTGGATCGATGGACTTGTCTGTAGGTTGCTGTCACAATTGGAATTGGGGATATGTGATAACCTGCTGTTTTCCAGTTTGTTAAGAACAGGGAGAGCAGTAAGAGGACATGCGGGTTGTGTGGGTTGCCATAGTGTTTTTGAGTGAGAGGGGAGATCTGCCTCAGCCTGAGAGCTAGTCACGAGGTAGAGGCTCCGGAGGGCTAGAGCTGTGTTAGGTGGGTGATCGAAGTGGGCTGGAGGCGCCTATGCGTAGGAAGGTTAGGTAGTGGAGAGGTTGTTGGGCCTGGTAGGGCTTCTGACATGAAGTAGGGAGGTGAGGAGGGAAGAGGCGGCTCCCTTCCTCTCAACTCTACTGGAATGGGACTGTAGATGTGCTCTCTTGAGGGCACTTTGCATGGCTAGTGAGTTAGTAGTTGTTGTGGCTTCTTGCGGAGGAGTGGGGGGGGGGGGGGAGGAAGAGAAGAAAGGCGGCTCCTTACCTCTCAGCCCTGAACTGGAACTATGGCAGTGCTCTCTTGAGGGCTCTATGCGGGCTGGAGAGTCGGCTGCTGGGGTAGTGCGAGTTTTTTTGATCAGTGTTTGGTTTTATTTGTCTCTTTACACTGTCGCTTCGCAAAGGCGTGTGCTAAGGCGCACGTGCCTTTGCTGTGCACCTTAGCCGGTGCGCCGAATGGCTGTGCGCTGTTCCTGCCTCTTGAATTTAAAGAAAAAGGGTTCTCTCTCCCGGCTGGCTGCTGAGGGGGGGGGGGAGCGGAGTTCGCACGCCCGGCAGGATCGGGTCGGTGGGGTCTCTGTAGCAGCGATGGCTGGTTCACACCGCTTGAATTTAAAGAAAAAGGGTTCTCTCTCCCGGCTGTCTGGGGGGGGGGGGGCCAGAGCGGAGCTCGCACGCTCGGCAGGATCAGGTCAGTGGGGTCTCTGTAGTGGCGATGGCTGGTTCCCACCGCTTGAATTTAAAGAAAAAGGGTTCTCTCTCCCTGCTGCTGCGGGGGGAAGTGCGGAGCGGAGCTCATTTGCCCGGCAGGATCGGATCAGGTGGTCTCTGTAGCGGCGATGGCTGGTTCCCACCACTTGAATTTAAAGAAAAGAAAAGAAAAAAAAGTCCTATGCTATCTTATATGCATACGTTCTCTGTGTTTATTATTACAACAGTTGGTTGTTGTCTACAGATTGTATGCGGACGACATACAACTGTTTTTTTCCGATTGAAGAAACGCTGTCAAAATCTATTGGGAAGTTAGAAACAATGATTCTTGAGGTGAAAAGATGGATGGATAGAAATAAGCTTATGTTAAACATTTCTAAGACAAAAGTGATGTTTGTGTCCAGGTCCATGAATATAAATATTCCGGATTTTGTACAGGTCTTGGGAACAACTATCTACTTTTCAGCTGAGATGAAATACCTAGGGGTCGTATTAGAACCACATTTGTCCTTTCAATTTCACATTCTTGCAAGAAGATCTATTTTAAATTACGATGGATGAATAATCTTAAATCTTATTTAACGGGTGCCAATTTTAAGCGCATTCTGCAATCTAGTGCTACTTGCTGTTTCCACAAATGCGATCCATGCTTTACAAGTTACACAAAATTCAATAATTTGTGTTTTGTTTGGGATTGGGAAATTTGACCATGTGTCCGAGTTTTATGTGAAACTCTATTGGTTGAAGGTTGACTTTAGAATATGGTATAAACTGCTGCTATTAACTTACTTTTGTCTTCAAGGAATGGCAACAAAATATTTAATCAACTATATATCTGAGTATGTGCCATCACATGGTTTATATTCTGCTCAAGCCAGGGAGTTACATGTCACTTACTTTAAGGCAGGCAAGGTTGCAAGTTACAAGAATGGGAGTTTTTGCTTGTGCTGGTCCAGAAGCGTGGAATTCGATTCCATTGTACATTAGAAAGCAAAAAGATGTGATTGTTCTTAAGAAGCTTTTGAAGAGACATCTGTTTTGCAACATGAAGTATGGGCGCTGAGCACTTTATTTACTGTATTTGTATGATATGTTGATGAGATTTATATATGTCTGTTTTGTAATATTTTATTGTGAATGTGGTATTGTAACCCACCTTGTTAAAGTGAGGCTATAACTATGAAGTATCTGCCCAAGCCTGAGTCTTCTGGTAGCACTGGTTCTATGGCCTGAATTACTACAAGTTGCTACTACTGTTGCTAAGACTCTGCATGCCCTTTCTGGTTGCCCCATCAAGGAGTTCACAAACCAGTCTGTTAAGGGATGGCAAACTTGAGCTTGTACTCTCCCCAAATGATCTCCAGCATCCAGCGAGACCTTTACATACATCAAGAGCCTTCCTCTTTTCATTGCACTTTCTTGGAGGCTGCTGTGGGATGAGAACCAGAGGCTTGGTTCAAATATAGCAATATTGCATTCTGATCACAGAAACAAACAATGCTTTGCCTAAAAAATAACAACAAAAATTATTTAAAAATTAGTGCATAAAGTGCTCAGACCATACCCATGTGCTCAATAGGTTCGAGCAAAGGTAGCAATGGGACCATCATATCACTTTATAGGTGATATGTGATATCACAGGATTTAAGATCAACACCGTTTAGTTTGGAATCTGGTTTGCTGCAAGGCACTTTTGTTTAACATTTTTCTTGCACCGTTGTTGACCATGGGACGATCAAGAAGTTTTACAATGTTTGTCTATGCAGATGATATCCAAATTCTATACACCTTGGATTCTTTTCTGAGATAGTAACGGTTAACCAGAATTTAGTTTATATTACAAATTGGTAGAAAACAAACTTAAACTTAACCCAGAAAAGTCAACATCTCTATTATTCACATTGCAAGAACAGGTAAAACCACTTGTACCAATCCAATTATGTGATATAACTATCCTTTATGTATCATCTACTAAGATTCTGGGAGTAATCTTGGACTCCAAATTATCTATCAATCTCAGATTTCACAGGTAGTTAAAAGGTCATTTAGTTCCACAAAGCTTTGAACGTATTAATACACTCTTTAGTGATTCAGCAGATTGATTATTGTAACTCACTTTATGTGCGCATATGTCAGAAAGATATCCGAAGGTTCCAAATAATTCAAAATACGGCCACTTGATTGATTTAGAAATTTACGTAAATTTGATCATGTAATGCCTTCTTTGAAAGAAGCACATTGGCTACCTATAAATCATAGAATAACTTATAAAATTCTCTTGTTGACTTCCAAAGCATTCAACACTGGAGAACCTTTAAATTGCTGTATAGTCCTTGTATTTCAACTACTGTATAGTCTTTGTATTGTCCAAATGTACTCAAACTACTGTATAGTCTTTGTATTGTCCATATGTACTCCACTGTGAATGTTTGCTTGTAGACCGTTCTGAGCTACTGGGAGGATGGGATAAAAATCTAAATAAATAAATCTCATGTGTTTGCTACTTCCATATATGCCACTAAGGCCATTGCAATCCGGAACTCAAACCCTTCTTTCAATTCCAACTTATCGAGAAATCGTTCACGAACATGTTAGGGCTGCTATCTTTTCAGTAACTGAACTTAAATTGTGGAACTCTACCATTATTTTTAAGATAATAGAATTCTTTGGAAAAATTTAAAACTCATCTTAAAACATTTTTATTTGCAGATGTTTATAAAACAATAATAAATTTGGTCGATAAAATAGTAGGGTATAATAGATTTAAGCTGCACTGGAGGAATACTGCAGAACACAAGATTATCAAATTGTATTTACTTTCCCCCTCAAATTGTATTAGATTTCAACCTTGAATTCTTGTATATATGTGATTTGTTTCTATTTTTCATTGACTATACTACTGCATTTTAGATTGTAAGCTGCCCAGAAGGATTACCTATTGAGTGGGATAGTAAAATTTTAATAAACTTGGTTTTGCCTAGGTCCTATGAATCTCTGTCTTGATCCCTGATATGATCTCTGAAATTAGGCTCCTCCTGAGTATTGTCGAAAGCGCCTAGAATTCCGAAAATTAGACCACTTAATCTCTAGCGGTTCGTGGTGTGCTGTGAAGCAAAGATTTTGGCTGGCGATCTTCAAGACCCTTTCCGAACATCTATCCTTTGAAAGGGATTCTTCTGAGTTTAACCTTAGAAGTGGAATTTCCCACCCACTGCCTGATCCAGAGCATTCTGCGGGCTGAAATGGAGTAAGCTGATACTTTGCTCATGACTCTTGATGTCACAGAGAGCATTGGTTACATAATCCACCCCCATTAGCAAAAGCTGGGGCAAACACTCATCCTCTGCAAGGGTGAACCCATGCACCTTGGTATGTTAAATGCATTCCACAAAAGAGGCTGCTGCGGCTGTTTTGATCCCTAAGGAAAAAGATTTGAACTGCCTTTTCAGAAACACATTCACTTTGAGATCCTGTGTATCCTTTAATACTACGCCCTCCCTCACTAGGCAGGGACATGCTCTTGGTTACCTGAGCAATTAAGGAATCCACCTTAGGCTGAGCAAACATCTGTTGACATTCCTGTGCCACAGGGTACAGCTTAGACATTGTCTTGACTACCTTTAAAGAGCCTCAGGAGCATATCAGTGCTCCATGACTAAAACACTCATATCAGGATGCCAGGAAAAAGATGTGGGTTGCGCTCTTACTCTGCTCAGAATAGAACACTGAGTGGAAGGTGCCAGCAGGGAGTCAGTAATAAGCTATAATAGCACCAAAAGCTTGAACAACAGGCATATTGTGGGATCTTCCCTTCGGTTAAGGGCCAGCACTGCTTCCTGTGTACTTGCTCCTGTTTGAGATCCCACATCACCCAGCAAGGAACACACTCTCTGTGACAGAAAGTGTATACAAACTGACCTCTCATCTTCTGAATCCATGTCAGAAGGTACACCAGATCCTGGTCAGCCTCTGTCAATAACCTGGGAGTGCGAGCCCCATTACATATCACCTGGCTTGCTACCAGACCTCAGATGAGGATCCTGGTTATCCAAACAAGTCCTCCACATCAAATTAACAAATTTAGGAGAAAAGGCTTTACTAGGCAGCCCTAAGTCCCTTTTAGATAACGCCACCTTACATCTCTTGAGCTCTGCAGTTTCCATGTTCTTACGCTTAGGTATGCTGATGTCCCAGGGCTCCAGGAGGGATTTTCTTCAGGTAAGGCCTCCAGAAGGATCTTCAACCCTAGAGACCAAAAGGGAGACTAAGCCCACCAATCCCACCCACATCACGTGCTGCACGGTATGAGGCACAAAGGTACACTTCGGGTGCCCATCCAGCACAAATCTGGCATGTAATAGGGGTAATAAAGCCTAAGGACCCCTGCCAGTTTTGAGGCAAAACAAAGTGATTTCAAGGATCTGAAGAACTTTGGAAAAAAAAAATTGGGAAATCCAAGATGACCACTGTGCAGCATTTTAGCGCCAAATGACTAAAAAAAATGACCTAACTAAAGCTTCAAAACTTAAAAAAGGAGTTTAGACATTGGGTACCTTAAAGAATGTGGCAGAAACCTTCAAAAATAGGTTTTTCAGACCTTCTCCTTTGCCCTCATGCTGTAATAGTCTTACTCACTGTGACTTGTGCTCTAAAGGTGCTGCAGCCAGTCTCAGCTTCAAGCAGTAGCTGGATCTGGGAGAATTTCTGCCTCAAATAAGCCAGTCCTCCAACGCCGAGATCCTCAGGCTGCCAATCAGACCGAAGTTGGACTGATCTTCAACCCCCCACGGAATTGCACAAACATAGGGGGGGGATGGAAATCGCAGTAGGCACCCTGAAGAGACCCCTGCAGATTCCTAGCAGCCTATACTCAAGCCCCTGTAATTCAGTAGGTAAGCTAAGCTAGTAGGAAAATGGACCACAAACTTCACAAACTTTTCTGCAGGCTGGCCAAAGAAGATTAACCTGCCACTGCAGACCCAAGTCTGCTTCTTCTCCATGCAGGAAGAGCTTTCCCTTGCACTGGGGAGCTCTGGTGCAGATAGCCACAAAAAAAATGTGAAAAATACTGAAAATAAAAAAGAAATACACAGATCAGAAAGACACCTTCTGGCTCATGTGTAGAAAGAAAAACTGAAGGAGGTAGCAGAGGCCCTAGAGAAGGAGGAGGAGTTGAAAACCTACAATAGATTCCTTCTGCACGACTCGCAAGCATGGGGAGAATACTCTACTGTCCAGAATGACCTATTGCACTAGAAAGACTGCTGGTCCCATGTGTGGTGCTATGCTGACACAGGCTTCTTAAAGATACAGAATTGTGGGTAGCATCCATGCCAGGACTCCGTCAGATGACATCACCATATGTTAGATACAAAGTTCTGCTTGTCCTCGAAGAATGTCCATTAACCTTGCCTCCCTAACAGGTGCTGCTACAGTGATTCATGTTTGCTAACAAAAGAAAGCTATTCTGACCCCTCTGTACAGTTATTCAAAACATTTTAAGTTCTGTCAAGTGTTCTAGCAGGTTTATATATAACAAACATTTTGCAACTAATTAAAAATTCTGCTCCTAATTGCAACCTCACCCCCAAGAAGCATTTTCACTCAATGAAAACTACCCACATTATGGAATGCTGCACATACTTTTATCCATACAGCGAATGGATAGTTTCAAATTATTTGTTTCCATGTGAAAAATAAAAAAGCACATTTACTTACTTGTAAACAGGTGTTATCCAGGGACAGCAGGCAGATATTCTCACACATGGGTGACGTCATCCACTAAGCCCAGTACGGACAGTCCTAAAGTATAGTATTATTAACTCTTGAGAAGTCTCGAGATGGCCCATACCCGTTCATGCACGAGTATTTCCACCCGATGTCGGCTTGCGGGATTTTCAGTTCAGTAAAAAAAAAAAAAAAAAAAAAGAAGCCTACTAGTGGAGGTGGGAGAGTTGTCAGAATATCTGCCTGCTGTCCCTGGATAGCATCTGTTACAGGTAAGTAACTGTGCTTTATCCCAGGACAAGCAGGCAGCATATTCTCACACAGCATATTCTCACAAGTGGGACTCCCTAGCTGATAAGTAAGGGATGGAAGGAAGCTGACATTTAAATGAAGAATACATTTTCAGAGAGTTATGTTCGTGAGAAGCTAGCTAAAATAAAGGTAGACAAAGCGATGGGGCCAGATGGTGTACATTCTAAGGTGCTTAAGGAACTTAGGGAAGTTCAGGTAGCTCTGCTGACTGACCTTTTCAATGAGTCTCTAGAGTTGGAAGTAGTACTGGAGGACTGGAGAAGGGCGGATGTGGTCACTCCCCACAAAAGTGGAAGTAAGGAAAAAGTAGAAAATTACAGGCCGGTAAGTCTGACTTCTGTGGTAAGCAAATTAATGGAAATGCTTTTAAAACACAGAATGGTCAAGTTTCTGGAATCAACATGGATTCACTAGAGGTAGGTCTTGTCAGACAAATTTGATCAATTTCTTTGACTGGGTGACCAGAGAATTGGATAGAGGATGTGCGCAAGATGTGGTGCATTTAGATTTTAGCAAAGCTTCTGACAGAGTTCCACACAGCCGTGTAATAAATAAACTGAGTGCCCTTGGGATGGGTCCCAAAGTGACAGGCTGGGTCAGGAACTGGTTGAGTGGAAGGAGACGGAGGGTAGTAGATCAATGGAGATCGCTCTGAGGAAAGGGATATTACCAGTGGTGTGCCTCAAGGTTCTGTTCTTGGGCCTGTTCTTTTTAACATTTTTATAAATGATATTGATGAAGGGTTGTCGGGTAAGACTTGCCTCTTTGCGTATGATACCAAAATCTGCAATAGAGTAGACACGCCAGATGGTGTGAACAACTTGAAGAAAGATCTGGCGAAGCTTGAAGAATGGTCTGAAATTTGGCAGCTAAAATTTAATGCTAAGAAATGCAAGGTCATGCATTTGGGCTGCAAAAACCAGAGGGAATGGTACAGTTTAGAGGGTGAAGAACTTATGTGCACGACGGAAGAGCGGGACTTGGGTGTGATTGTATGTGATGATCTTAAGATGACCAAACTGGTTGAAAAGGTAAAGGCAAAAGCTAGAAGCATGCTAGGTTGCTTAGGGAGAGATAAGGCCAGATGGAAAAAGGAGATATTGATGCCTCTGTATAAGACTCTGATGAAACCTCATTTAGAATATTGTGTACAATTCTGGAGGCTGCACTTTCAAAAAGATATAAAAAGGATGGAGTCGGTCCAGAGGAAGGTTACTAAAATGGTGTGTTGTCTTCGTGATAAGGCTTAAAGATCTCAATATGTATACTTTGGAGGAAAGGCGGGAGAGGGGAGATATGATAGAGTCGTTTAAACAGTTACATAATATAAATGTGCATGAGTTGAGTCTCTTTCATTTGAAAGGAAACTCTGCAATGAGAGGGCATAGGATGAAGTTAAGAGGTGATAGGCTCCGGAGTAATCTGAGGAAATACTTTTTTACGGAAAGGGTGGGAGATGTGTGGAACAGTCTCCCAGAAGTGGCAGTGGAAACAGAGACTGTATCAGAATTCAAGAGGGCCTGGGATAGACACGTGGGATCTCTTGGAGAGAGAAAGAGATAATGGTTACTGCGGATTGGCAGACTAGATGGGCCATTTGACCTTTATCTGCCGTCATGTTTCTATTTTGTAGAACTGCTTGGCCAAACCGACCATCTTGTCTAGAATGAGATTCCAGACAGTAATGAGATGTGAAAGTATGACGGGAGCTCAAGGTAGCCGTTTCCTATGAGCGATCTGCACGGGGCAGGAGCGTGGGAAGATCGCTCCTGCCCCGAAAACCCGCTAGACCACCAGGTAAGGCTTAAGGGGGGGGGGGGGCTTACAGGGCTTAAAATAGCCGGGGAAGGGGGAAGCGGGGGTTAGGGGCAGAACCGGCCCAAATATTATTTGCGATTTTTTTATATTCACGGGCCGGCTCTGCCCCTAAGCCCCGTGGATACGGGGAGAAGTGTATTTTCAAATCGATCTTGTACACTGGAATTCAGATCAGAAACGTGAAGCCGCATTCGTCTGCGAAACAACCGATGCTCAGGAGGTTACATCAAAGGCATCAAAGACTGGCCTGGCCATGAATTTTCGAGTCTCTAGAAGATCATGAGTAGTTTGTTGAAAATCAGGATGCTGATCAACAGGAATAAACTGTTCAAAGTGAGAAAGGTGCTGGAACTAGTAGTTTGTAGTAAAAGGTCATATAGAAATTGTAACTGAGGATAAGGCTTGTAAGCATGGAGTTCTTAAAGAGTCTATGACCAAACCTGTCCAATGTACAACCCTCTCTAGCAGGAGAAGTACTGGCATATGTTCTGGAACTAGACAACATCTTTAAAGCAGACTCCACCAGAAGAGATTGATGTAATTGGGGCTTGTCAAAGCCAGGACAGGAAGTGAATCTACTTAACATGGTGCAACAGGGACTAGTCTCCCAAATCTTAAACATGAGGTTATGGAGTTTCAAAAGATCTTTAGGAACTTGCTTGAAATCCATGGTGTCACAAAGTTCTGCCCTTGGCTCATATTCAGCTTCTATTCTTACTGGGAGAGCTTGACTTAGTTATAGATTTTCTGGTGGTGATCTGTGCTTTGGAGGACATGGACCTAACTCTAGACCATAAGACTCTGATGCTGAGTATTTTGGATCAGAGTAATCATGAGGAGAGAGGTCTGAGTCAAACTCTTCTATACCTGGAGACTTGGTATATTCGCTTCTGGAAAAGGTGTGATGCCAAGAGGCTTGGTGGATATGGTGCCAAAGGGAGTGCTGAGAAAGACTTTAATGCCTCCTCCGATGTTGATGATGATGAGGTGCCCTGGTGTCAGTATATGGACTTGCATCGAGTAGGAGATTTAGAATGGATATCATACGGCCTTGCTGGGCCAGTATCAAAGAGTCGGTCCAGCAACTGGTGCCGATTGGTTTTGGAGCATGGCTGACAACTCCTTGTGGATTACTTTTCGAAGCTGATCCTGAATGAATAATTGTGGTACAGAGGGTTCCAACAGAACGTGCAATAGGGTGTTGAGGCATTGGAGACCTCAATGTAGAGCAGTGGTCTTGAACTCGTGGCCCGGGGACAACATGCAGCCCGCCAGGTACTATTTTGAGGCCCTCGGTATGTTTATCATAATCACAACAGTAAAATAAAACAGTTTCTTGATCATATGTCTCTTTAGCTATAAATTACAATATTATTATTAAGACTTAGCCAAAAGGAAAGATTTATAAACTATAAAGTTTTACTTCATGCACAATTGTCATTTCTTTAATAAGACATTTAACTATTTTTTCTCCAAGTACCTACAAATCCAAAATGTGGCGCTGCAAAGGGTTTGAGACCACTGATGTAGAGGAATGCCTCTAGGGCAGGGGTAGGGAACTCCGGTCCTCGAGAACCGTATTCCAGTCGGGTTTTCAGGATTTCCCCAATGAATATGCATGAGATCTATTTGCATGCACTGCTTTCTTTTTTTTTTAATTCTTTATTCATTTTTTAAAACTTACATCAAGTGTACAATTAATAAAACATTTAAGATTAAATACATCACTTGAATTTTCTTAATATATTCAGATACATAAGTTTATTCCCTTCCCACCCACCCATTCCATTCATATTTAATCAAAAATATACAAATATAAATACTCTTATTTATATGTTAAAACCTTCCGTACAATTTAGACAATTCACCCTCCCCCTCTCCCCCATTTGCAAATATACTTCCAATAGAAAATGGCATCTATTCATTACAGTAGACTGTCAATGGCCTCCAGATCTTTATAAATTTATTATAATTACCTTTTTGTATGCAATTATGCTTTCCATTTTATAAATGTGACATAATGAATTCCACCAAAAGGTATAATTTAATCTACTATAATTTTTCCAATTACTTGTTATATGTTGAATGGCGACTCCTGTCATTATCAATAAAAGTTTATTATTACTTTATGAAATCTGGCTCCTTGTTCTCGACATACCAAAGAGAATTGTATCATATGTTAATGCTACATGATTTTCTAACAAACAATTAATTTGGGACCAAATTGATTTCCAGAAGACCATAATAAAGGGACAATAGAATAATAAGTGATCTAGAGCAGTGATTCCCAACCCTGTCCTGGAGGAACACCAGGCCAATCGGGTTTTCAGGCTAGCCCTAATGAATATGCATGAGAGAGATTTGCATATGATGGAAGTGATAGGCATGCAAATTTGCTTCATGCATATTCATTAGGGCTAGCCTGAAAACCCAATTGGCCTGGTGTTCCTCCAGGACAGGGTTGGGAACCACTGATCTAGAGTCCCTGCTTCAAGTTTACAGTGCCAGCACCTAATCTAATCCTTAGGTTTGTATACCGCATCATCTCCACGTTCGTAGAGCTCGACGGGGTTTACAGTAGGAGAAATAGGAAGGAACTACAACAGAGGGTTAGAGGTAGAAGTGTGAAGAAAATTTAGAGGACTTGGGATGCCAAGATATAAGAGTTTCCTTGATTCCTAAGTTGGAGGGAGACTTACATTTTTTAAGAAAAGCCAGGTTTTCAGATGTTTGCGGAAAACTTGGAGAGAGCTCAAGTTCCAAAGAGGGGAGGTAAGGTTGTTCCAGAGCTCAGTGATTTTGAAGTGGAGGGAGGTCCCTAGCTTTCCTGTATGGGAAATGCCTTTTAGCGAGGGGAAGGATAGTTTTAATTTGTGGGAGGATCTGGTGGTATTAGGGTTTGAGGAATTCCAAGAAAGAGGGCTAAAGGGAGGGAGGATACCATATAGGATTTTGAAAGTTAAACAGGTGCATTTATAGTGGACCCTGGCGATTATCGGAAGCCAGTGGATCTTGGCCAGGAGCGGGGAGACATGGTCAAATTTACTTTTAGCAAAGATGAGCTTGGCCGCAGCATTCTGAATCCGTTGGAGTCTGTGGAGGTTTTTCTTAGTTAGGCTTAAGTAGATAGAGTTGCAATAGTCCAATCTGGAGAGGATGATGGATTGGACAAGGAGGGTAAAATGTTTTTGATGGAAGCAGGATCTAACTTTCCTCAGCATGTGAAGGCTGAAAAAGCATTTTTTTACCAAGGATTGGAGGTGGTCGTTGAAGGACAATGTGGAATCAATGATGATGCCCAAGACCTTGCTCGAGAACTCAAGCTGCAGAGAGGAGCCAGAGGGTAGTGGGATGGAGGTGGGTAGGTGATCTAGCTTTGGACTGAGCCAAAGAAGTCTTGTTTTGGACTCATTCAATTTTATTTGCACAGTGTGGGCCCAGGATTGTAGGTTCATTATACAAGAGGATATGTTCTTAGACCGGTCGGTGAGGTTTGAATCGGTCTCGAGGAGGACGAGGATGTCGTCTGCATAAGTGTAAATTGTTTCAAGAGGGGATAGGTGGAGGAGTTTTAGGGAGGACATATAGATGTTGAAAAGGATAGGGGATAGTGGAGAGCCTTGCGGGACTCCACAATTCGGTTTCCAGGGGGAGGATGAGGTGCCATTCATGTTAACAATGTAAGAACGAGAGCGGAGGAATTTAGAGAACCAACCTAGGACTGTGGAGTTGATACCTATCTCAGAGAGTTGGTAAACAAGAATATCATGGTGAACAACGTCGAAAGCAGCGGAAAGGTCAAATTGTTTCGAGAGTGAAGTTGTTGAACCCTTGAAATCAGGGAAGACAGTAGGGATTCGGTGCTGAAGTTAGGATGAAAGCCATATTGATAGGGTAAAAAAATAGAGAATCTCTCTAAGTATGATGAGAGTTGGGAAGAAATGATGGACTCTAGCATCTTGGTTAAGAGAGGGATATTTGCAATTGGGCGATAGCTGGATGGTATGGAAGGGTCAAGGTCAGATTTTTTCAGTAGTGGGGTCAAGACGATATGACCCATTTCTGGGGAGAAATGGCCCGACTGAAGGGCAGAGTTTATGAGAATGGTGATAGAAGAAATAGCCTGAACGGGAATGTTCTCATATAGGTAGGAGGGGAATGGGTCCAAGGAGCAATTACAGGATTTCAGTTTGAGGCAGAGATTGAGGACCAGGGATTCAGATACGCGCTCAAAGGTGGTCCAGGATCTGTCAGCTGGGATAGGGTTGGAGACCATTAGGGTGGGAGTGGAATCGGTGGGCACTAGGGAGTTGTAAGAGACTGAAGGAGGGAAAGAGCATCTCAAGGAAGAAACCTTATCATTGAAGAATTTTGCTAGAACATCGGCTGAGGGAGAGGAGGGGAGCACGGTGGGGTCTCTTTTGGAGGTTAGGGAACGCCAGATGTTGAATAGAGTACTGCTTTGATTGTTGGACCTGGAGATTTTGTCACCATAGAAGTTCTTTCTTGCTTTTTTTAGTGCTGTATTGTACAGCTTGATATTGACTCTCCAGGACTGTCTGTCTATAGGACATTTTGATTTTTTCCATATGCGCTCCAGAGCTCGACATTTCTGTTTTAGCTCTCTGTGATATGGGAGGAACCAAGGGGCCTTGCGGGGAAAGGAGATGGATATGCACCTATTAGACTTAAAGCTGTCTAACTTTTGTAATTGAACTGGGGTCCAAAATGCTTTATGTAACAAAAAGGACCACTGCTTTCAATGCATATTCATTGGGGAAATCCTGAAAACCCGACTGGAATACGGCTCTCGAGGACTGGAGTTCCCTACCCCTGCTCCAGAGTGACATAGAAACATGATGGCAAGGCCAAATGGCCAATCCAGTCTGCCCATCTGCAATAACCATAATTTCTTCCTCAGTCTCTAAGAGATCCCACATGCCTATCCTACACTTTCTTGAATTCAGAGTCTCTGAGACACCTCTTCCGGGAGACTGTTCCACATATCTACAACCTTTCCTTTTAAAAAGTAATTCCTTAGATTACTCTTGATCCTATCACCTATTAACATCATCCTATGCCCTCTCATTCCAGAGCTTCCTTTCAAATGAAAGACTCGACTCATGCACATTTACACCATGTAGGTATTTAAACATCTATCATATCTCCCCTCTCCCGTCTTTCCTCCAAAGTATACATATTGAGATCTTTAAGTCTGTCCCAATACACCTTATGACAAAGACCACATACCATTTTAGTAGCCTTCCTCTGGACAGACTCCATCCTTTTAATATCTTTTTGAAGGTGCGGACTCCAGAACTGTACACAATATTCTAAATGAGTACTCACCAGAATCTTATACAGAGGCATCAATACCTCCTTTTTTCTACTGGTCATACCTCTCCCTACGCACCATAGTATCCTTCTAGTTTTCACCGTCACTTTTTCAACCTGTTTGACTACCTTACAAACAACACATACAATCACACCCAAGTCCCACTCTTCTGTTGTGCACATAAGTTCTTCACCCCCTAAATGGTACTGTTCCTTCGGATTTTTGCAACCCAAATGCATGACCTTACATTTCTTAGCATTAAATTTTAGCTGCCAAATTTCAGACCATTTTTCAAGCTTCGCTAAGTTTCTTCATATTATTCACATCATCTGGGGTGTCTACTCTATTACAGATTTTGGTATCATCCGCAAACAGGCAAATCTTACCTGACAGCCCTTCAGCAATATAGTTTATAAAAATGTTAAAAAGAACAGGCCCAAAAACTGAACCCTGAAGCACACCACTGGTAACATCCCTTTCCTCAGAGCAATCTCCATTGACACCTACCCTCTGTCACCTTCCACTCAACCAGTTCCTAACCCAGCCCATCACTTTGGGACCCATCCCGAGGGCACTCAGTATTTGTATTAGACATTTGTGTGGAACATCAAAGGCTTTGCTAAGATATAAGTATACCACATCTAGTGCACTCCATCTATCCAATTCTCTGGTCATTCAGTCAAAGAAATTGATCAGATTTGTCTGACAAGACCTACCTCTAGTGAATTCATGTTGCCTCTGGTCCTGTAATCCACCGGATTCCAGAAACTTCACCATTCTCTGTTTTAAAAGCGTTTCTATTAATTTGCTTACCACAGAAGTCAGACTTACTGGCCGGTAATTTCCCTACTTCTTCCTTACTTCCACTTTTGTGGGGAGGGACCACATCCACCCTTTTCCAGCACTCCAGTTCCACTCACGACTATAAATGCACTAAAAAGGTCAGTCAGTGGAGCCACCAGAACTTCCCCAAGTTCCTTCAGACCCCTCAGATGTATCCTATCCGGCTCCATTGCTTTGACTACCTTTAATTTGGCTGGCTCCTCATGAACACAACCCTCTAAAAATTAATCAGGGTCTACCACTCCACTATCCCTATTTGTGTTTGTCCTCTGCGGTCCCACTCCCAGTGCTTCAGTCATGAACATAGAACAGAAATAGTTGTTAAGCAATTCAGCCTTTTCTTTATCAGCTTCTATATATTTCTCTCCCTTCACCTTTGAGTCTCACAGTGCCAGTTTTGCACTTCTTCCTATCACTGATATATCTAAAAAACTGTCTTGCCTTCCCATTTTACCATGTCATTTTTTTTTTCCATTTGCATCTTTGTTTTCCTGACTACACAACCAGCATTTCTTAACTTTTCTTAACTTTGCCCATCTTCCTCTTTCTGCGATCTTCTGTAATTTATTTATTTAGATTTCTATCCCGTCCTCTCGTGAGCTCAGAACAGGTTACAAAAGCACATTCACAGTAGACACACACAGTCACTTATATTAGACATTCACAGTACATTTCATAGGACAAGCATGGTAGCTTAAGGACATGACATGCTGCAGAGAGATGTACACAGCAATCATAGGAGATGTTCCCTGTTATGATAGCTAACCTCTTATTCCTTACCTTTTCAGTTACTACTTTTGAAATCAAAGCAGTCTTCTTTTCCTGTATGGATGGTGATCAAGACTGCTTGCAACACTGTTGGCATGCATCGACTTAATCGATGCTGGAGATGTCAGCGTTGAATGGGGAGAAGAATGAAAATGCCTCTTAGCTGGTTTACCAGATGGAGCCAGTGCTGATGAGGCCTATCTGAATGAGGTCCAGACACCGATGTCGACACAGCTTTATCAAAATCCAATGCAGTTGATTGACATCACGTAACTTTGAGGAGACCCAAACATTTCTTGCTGCAAACATTGAGCCTTTAAGGAGCGCTTTTGCAGCTTTGAGCAGCGAGAACAGCAGTTGACTTGGTGCTTAGGACCAAGGCACTGAAGACATTAGTTATGGGGGTCAGTCACTGAAATAGCCCTGTTACATAGAGCACCTCTCTTGAAGCCACTAGAAGACTTCGACATAGACAGGAAAACCACTGACGCAAAGTCGAAAGATTCAACTGCTACCGAATGTTATGTGAAAATAAGACCAAAAAATTGATCAAGGCACCCCGCAGGGACACTGGCTTGAGAGGGGACATAGGGACCTAACTCCGGAAAAAATAAAAGTTGAAAAATGTAAAGAAAAAAATGAGGAAAATAATGAAGGGAACTAAATGGGAAGGTACAAAAATAGAAAAAAGCGCTTTTGGATTACACACCAAACAATATGTCTTCTTAGCTCTACAGAAAACTAAGAACTGATGGTCCCGCAAGCCATCGTTGGGCGGGAAGGCAGTTGCGCATGTGTGGTACAGGTCATCTCAAGATATCTCAAGAGTTAGAGATACTACACTTTAGGACTGTCTGTACCGGCTCTGTGGATGATGTCACCCACATGTGAGAATATGCTGCCTGCTTGTCCTGGGATAATAGCTAATATTTTGACAAGAAAAATCTAGGATATGAAATTTTTGTGAATGACAATCAAAATCAGCTTCTCCTGCTATATTTAAATAGTCCAATGCATTTTTAACATCTCCATAAATGCTTTACTTCCAATCTCTCTCCCCCCAAATCTACCTCATATCTTCCTCATCCAGCCACCTGTCCCTTTGTCACAATCATCTCTCATCCTCCCTACCCTCAAAATCCCATCATGCTGCTTATTTTACCATCTTAGAAAGCTAGTAAGATACTTTTTGTGTCTTTACCATATATACTTGACTACAAGTTGATCTCAAGCATAATGAAAGGATAATTTTAGATCTAAAAATGGTCACAAATTCTATGACCTATGTGTAAGTCAAAGTTGCCCTCCAGCCCACCCTCAGGGCTAGCATTAGGGAGAGAGGCAAACAGGGCAGTGAGCCAGTATATTCTCTCCCTTCTCCCAACCTGCTTCCAGAGCCTCACTTCACCTGGAAAAATGCAAGGTCGCCGTTACGGCAGCGAGTCTTTAGTGCTGCCCACAGCCTCCTCAACGCTGCTCCTTTTCTGCAGTCCACCCTCCTCTGATACAACTTTATATTTCCACTTGAGCAAACTGCAGCACAGAACAGCACCAAGGAGGTGGCAGACAGCGAGAATTGTTGCTTGCATTTTTACAAGTGAGGAGGGCTTTGGAACTGGGTGGGGTGTAAGGAAAGACATCCTGGCCCACAGGGATCCCCTTGGAGCAGTATTTTAAAATGAAGGGAGGGATGCTGGATAGGAGGGCATCTGGTGGACCTAGGGTTAGTGGAGAGGGAGTGCGGGAAGGAGGAAGAAAGGAAAGATGCTAGATGGAAGGGGCAGGGAGGAGAGGAATTGGAGGTAGAGAACAGCTGAAAGAAAGGCTGTCCCTGGCTTCAGACAAACCACTTCTAGCAATTCTAGCTGCTCTACCTTCTTGTGCATCCTTCAATGCCAAATCCCACTCAACTAGGACTGTTGCCTTCTTGGTTATCACTGTAACCAGGGCATCCACCCTGGGGAACAGAAACAACCCTGTCATGAGCCCACACCCCACTGTCATGCTTCCACACTCTAAACATCAAAAAATATCAAAAAAAATTCTCCTCCTCAAAACCATTCTTTATACACATTTTCACCACACACAAACTACATTACTTTGCTCCCTTCAGTTTGGGTTACCATATTTCGGGCTACAAAACCCCAATTCCACCCCCACAAACTTGCTCTCTTCTTCCCCAAGGAGCTCTAGCCTGAAGCATGTGCAGATGTATGTGAAGTCATTTGCGAATGCTCAGAGGCTCTTCAGATACAGCTGGAGCTTGTCAGCGCTTTCCAAAATCAAGACAAACTGCCGGGTTTTGGAATGTCCGTCTGGGCACTTGGACAGTCCTCTAAAAAGAGGACATATCCAGGTTTTCCCGGACGTCTGGTAACCCTACCTTCAGTGACCACCTCCAGATTTTCAACCCTTCTGCAGGTATTGTGCCTTTAAAATTCCAATTTCTGTCACCTCAAAGGCTCCATTTTGCTTCACTCAGCAAACTTCAATTGCATGCACAGTTTTTGGAGACTGACTTGCTTTTTTAAAATCATTACAAGAATGACTGATAGTGGCCTGACAGTTTTTACCGTGAAGTTTTGAGAATCTTCCCCTCAGACTACTTGCAGCTGTGAATGTCATTGTTTCTCTTACTCCTAAGCAGGACCTAACAAATTGTGGCCTGTTGGCTGGGCCTCTCCCTGCCTGCCTTAACAATTCAATGTACCTTCCTATTCCTGCAGGGTTGACTAGTTTCACTTTTTGCCAGCTCTGCCCTGCAACCCCAGCTTTCATATTTAGCCACAGTTAACAGTTAAGCTTCTTAGTTGAAAAGACAAAATGGTCAAGGCCCAACCCCCTGTGGGCCCCACATATTACTTCTGCTTTCTGCAAAAAAAATGCCCTGGTGCAGCCCTGACCCCAGAGCCTCCTTGGAGCTGACTTTTTTTGTTTTATTTTTTTATTTCTTTAAGCCTATTTACATTTCTATTTTCCTCAGCTGTGCACCCTAGAGATGGATTTCCAGAATTTAAATTCTTATATACTTAATAGCAATTTGTTTAATAAAATCCCATATCCAAATAAACAACATTTACAGGTCAGGCTGCATTCAGAATATCCTGGAAAATCTAAAGTCAGATACAATGACTGATCGATACTCTTTGCAAACTTAGTCATATTTAATGCTTTTATAGTAAAGTATTTAAAATACGTTTACAGAACAAATTAGAATATATTTCATTCTCCTATAAACAATCATTATTAAGTACCAGTTCTGATAAATTACTCACCAATTCTTGATGCTGAAGGAGAATCAGTGGGTGATGGGTGGTTGAATGCTGAAACAGGGATTTTCATCTGTATTGGCCCCCTACTGGGGGGAGGATTGTAAGGGCTTGATGTGCTTACTGTGGGTAAAGTAGTCCTTGCAGCTTGAGTTACAGAATGTGCTGTAGAAACTGCCTGTACTGCTAGTGTTGTGCTCAGTGATGAGCTAGCTGGGGAACTGCGTTGTATTCCTGGGCTAGATACTGCAGGGCTGTTATTTGGTTTTACTGTACTGACTGATGCCAGAGATACTGGAGTTTTTGTAATGTTTCCTACTGCAGGTTGGCTTTGCACAGGGATAAACTCAACGCTACCCGATTGCTGATTTGTAACCAAAGTTCCAGTGGTGCCTTGCAAGAGTTGAGACTGGGAAGAAACAGCAACAGGGACATGTAAAATCACAGGCAGAGACTGCAGTGAGACAGACATTGGTTGGGCATTACCACTGGAGACTTGGTTAGTGCCAACAACTGTAGCTGTGGTAGGTGTTGGAAGAACTGATGTCATCACAGAGGCAGAAGTCACTGGTGTTGGAGGTTTGGGTTGTCCGCTGAGAATGGTCTGAGGAGCTGTAATACTAGCTGCTGGTACTACAAAATAAAAGAAAAAAAATAATTTCATTTGCTAATCTCTGGGAAAAACTATTCATAATCAAAAAAGATCCAAAGAGCAAGAACTCTCAGAATGAAGCAGCATACCCTAAACATTGCAAAAGATAATAAACCACGTCAGCTAGAACAGAGGTTCTCAACACGCGATAAGCATTCCTCAGGAGGGTACACGGTGCTGTATTTATCTCTCTTTCTGTCATTGCATATATTCCACCTTCTTTTTGCCGCCATCACTGTCATCGTCTTCTCTCCTCAGCCCCTCCCCTCCTGGACTAGCAGTGGCAGCTCACTGTGTGCTTTTAACTTCCCAATATAGCTGCGACTAGCGTTAGTTTAGCGATGCCATCAGGCCGCCTTATGGCCTTTGCTAGGCTGGCTCGCCTCTGGGGAAGGGGAAAGAGAAAGTTCTGGAGGAGGGCCGGCCTAGCAAAGGCCCCAAGGCTGCCTGATGGAATCGCTAAACTAACGCTAGTGGCAGCTGTGTGAGGAAGTTAAAAGCACACAGTGAGCTGCTGCTAAGGGGAGGAGAAGTACTTCTGGACATGGAGATGGGAGAGGTGCTGCTAGACAGGGGAGAAGGGGAAGGGAAGTGAAAAGTGTTGATGAACTTGAAGGAGAGGGGAGGGAAAGGTGCTGCACGCTGCCTGACGCTAACTCGAAAGCTTCTCCTCTGCCAGGTCCCACCCTCTGTCAGAACTTACTGTTTCTGCCTGGGAGGTATGCAGAGGAGAGGCTTCTGGGTTAGCGGTAGGCAGCGTTTAGGAGTTGGAGGGAGGGAGAGAAGGAAAAATGTTGCAGGAGGGATGAGAGTGGTGAGAGGAAGAAATGGTGCAAGAGGAGAGAGCATGTTAATTGTGAGTGGGGTTGGGGATAGATGGACTTGGGCGGGAAGGAGGGATGTCACACATGGCCACTGACATACTGAGGCTCTGGATGATAATTCAAAGGCATCATAAGCCGATCTCGCCATATACCTTCAAGCTAAAGTAAAGGTGAAAATATATAATGAAATTCCTGCAAAAGTTGAGAAGGAACGTATCTATTAAAAGAAGGCAATTTTCGAACCAGATGCTTGATATAGCAGGAGATATAAAAATTGTAATTTAATACTCTGTTCGTCAACATGGAATTTTGGTATAGGCAATGTCCAAATATGTCCATAGTGCACTCTTCATGCCCTGGTGGCACTGAGGCATAGACTTTTGATGGAGCAGATTTTTTCCAAAGTCGACTCCACTACTAATGACTGATGCTGAAGCTGTAATTTGTCAAAACCTGGTGAGAATGATCTTATACAAAGAGTCTAATTTTCTAAGAACACTGTAATGGTGAGGGGTGTTTCCAAATTCTTGTGAAGAGTCTCTTTAAGAATACCAAGTAAAGGTAATCTGATAAGTTCTTTAGGTGTCTGTTCATAATCTAAGGCCTCCAAGTATTCAGCACTATAGGCAGAATCAGCTTCTACCTTGACTGGTAGCTCTTTTCTCAACTGTCTAATAAATTTAGTGAAAGTCTTTCAGTAGGAGATTTAGCCCTTGATGGAGACTTCTATGGAGACTTTTTCAAGGGACTGTCATAAGCCTCCGTTGTAGACAGAGACAAATTCTCAACTGAATCAGACTAATTCAGAGTCATAAAAGGGCTTACATGGAGACCGATACCGATCTGATGATGATGAGGTATGATGCAAAGCTCTTTTTCTCTTCGAGGAACGTGAAAGAGAGCTATGGTTTCTTTTGGCATCTTCTTTTTAACATTTTTATAAATGATATTGCTGAAGGACTGTCAGATAAGATTTGCCTCTTTGCGGATGATACCAAAATCTGCAATAGTGTAGACACCCAAGATGGTGTGAATAACATGAAGAAAGACCTGGCGAAACTTAAAGAATGGTCTGAAATTTGGCAACTAACAATTTAATGTTAAGAAATGCAAGGTCATGCATTTGGGCTGCAAAAACCGGAAGGAATAGTACCATTTAGGGGTGAATAACTTATGTGCATGAGAGAAGAGCGGGACTTGGGTGTGATTGTATGTGATGATCTTAAGGTGGCCAAATAGGTTGAAAAGGTGATGGCAAAAAGCTAGAAGGATGCTAGGGTGCTTAGAAAGAGGTATGGCCAGTAGGAAAAAGGAAGTATTGATGTCCTTGTACAAGTCTTTGGTGAGACCTCATTTAGAATATTGTGTACAATTCTAGAAGCCATACCTTCAAAAATATATAAAAAGGATGGAGTCGGTCCAGAGGAAGGCTACTAAAATGGTGCATGGTCTTCGTCATAAAGCGTTTGGGGACAGACTTAAAGATTTCAATCTGTATACTTTGGAAGAATGGCGAGAGAGGGACTACTAAAATAGTGCATGGTCTTCGTCATAAGGCGTATGGGGACAGACTTAAAGATTTCAATCTCTATACTTTGGAGGAAAGGCGGGAGAGGGGAGCTATGATAGAGACATTTAAATACCTATGTGATGTAATGTGCATGAGTCGAGTCTCTTTTATTTGAAAGGAAGCTCTGGAATGAGAGGATATAAGATGAAATTAAGAGATGATAGGCTCAGGAGTAATCTAAGGAAATACTTTTTTTTTTTTTTTTTCAGAGAGGGAAGTAGATTCATGGAACAGTCTCCTGGAAGAGGTGGTGCGAGACAGAGACTGTGTCTGAATTCAGAAAGCCTGGGATAGGCGCGTGGGATCTCTTAGAGAGAGGAAGAGATAATGGTTACTGTGGATGGGAAGACTGGAAGGGCCATTTGGTCTTTATCTGCCATCACCTCCCAAGTATTTACAACTAATCTTCCTTCTACCCAAGTTATAGCTACGAGTGTAAACTCACTAACCCTATAAACATTACACTGTAATTCAATTCATGACTTTTTCTTTTGCCAGATATATCTCCAGAGCATTTTGTGTAATTTTGGCACAGAAAAAGGGGTAACACTTCAGTTCTAAAATTATATGATGCTAGTGATTTGAGGCTGACCAAAACTGCTTTCTGAAAGCAGTTAAATTTTCCAATTCTAAGCGTATTTTGGATATCTTTAAGAAGAACAGGTATTGCATTTGTAAAATAAGTTCAGATCATTAAAATAGTGATACTCAAATATTAGAGTGTACCCTGCCTCAAAGTGGGAATTGAGCCTTCAGTATTCCTTCTCAGCACCCCTTTAAGTGATGAAACTAAGGCCAAGTTATTAAACTCTTGTAAAGCTTTTCAGAAGCAGTTTTTAGGGTTAGTGAACATACATTATTTATCTGTAATTTTTGATGAATACTTGGGAGCAAGGAAGATTATCCATTCAGATATTAAACTTTTAACATATAACTTGAAACATGAGGAGTTTGTGTGATTGGCTAAAAAGCACTTTGCATTGTACTCTCCTTAAGATAGTACAATTCTAAGGGACCAACCATAGTGTTCTGCACACTAAACTTCTCTATTTCCACAGATAAAAATCACTTTCAAGTCTTTCGGGAAGACATGGTTATAATTATAAAATAGGCAGAAAAAAGGGAACATTTTTGCCATATTAATCTAGAGATCCCTCTTATAAGATTTCCCTCACAGAGTATCCACTAACTCCCAATGCTTACTTCTCTGTCTGATCAGCTTCCAGTCCGGTGCAGCCCTTGTGGGAGTTTGTCCAGCTGGCGACTGTGTAGTACTTGGAAGGCGCTGGATAGACTGGTTGGAAGAAGGCCCTGAAAAGATATTAAATACATATTTATTCAAGTTGTAAGTAAAGTTGTTACTTCAAAGCAGAAAAAGATGAAATTTGATTCTCTAGGCAATCATCTGAATAGCATGAATAGATTAAAAATAATTCTCAAGCTTTTGAAAATCAATAACTGAGTTACTAAGATCATTTTATGGTCGCATTTATTCAAAGATAAGCATGTCCTAATCTACAGCAAAGATACTTACCCGAAGAAGACAGCAGGCATATATTCTCACAAGTGGGTGACAACATCCACAGACCCCAATATGGACAGTACCAAGTGTACTGTCACTTTAAATATTTTAAGGTAGCGTCCTTACTACATGCGTACCAGTGCCTTCCTGCCTGACATTGGCTTGTAAGACCATCAGTTCAGCAACAAAGCTAAGAAGCCAACTAGGGAAGGTGAACAAGTTGTGAGAATATATGGGCAAGTTCTGTCTATCTTTCACTTTTTTCTTTGAAAAATTTGGAATAATCTCCCAGCTGAAGTAAGACTTCTTCCTTCCTTGCTGACTTTTTGGGAAAACTTTAAAAACTTACCTATTTCAAAAATTTCTAACTGATTCTTCAACCTAAATAAGGATTGTAAATGACGATATCGGTACTTTAATATCTTGCTTTCCTTGTCCTTTTATTTAATCTTTTGTAAACTGAATCGAACCCCTTCGTTGGGATGAATCAGTATATAAGACCAAGGATTGGATATAATTGCTGTCCTCAAAGAATACCTGTTTCCTCTGAGGACAA
The DNA here is from genome assembly GCF_902459505.1 of Geotrypetes seraphini. Taxonomy (NCBI): domain Eukaryota; kingdom Metazoa; phylum Chordata; class Amphibia; order Gymnophiona; family Dermophiidae; genus Geotrypetes; species Geotrypetes seraphini. The sequence continues at coordinate 236,936,665 of NC_047085.1, read as the reverse complement.
GCAGGCATAATAGTCTCACAAGACTTGTACAAGGACATCAATACTTCCTTTTTCCTACTGGCCATACCTCTTTCTAAGCACCCTAGCATCCTGGGACTCCCAAGCTGCCAAGATCATGCCTCTGGAAGAGGTTAAACATTCAATAAACATGAGCCTGGCGAAACCCAAGAGGGTTGAAGGGAAAGTTGTCCAAACAGACTCTTCTGGGTTTTGTTCTAAATAGTAGTGAGAAGATCAAGTGATTGCTTTGCAGATGTCCTTCAACAGATAGATGCAGAGCAGAAATGAGCTATCAAAGCAGCCATAGCTCGGACAATGTAGACTATTACACAGCCCTAGAGCATCAGCCCAGCCTGAGTATACGTGTAGGAGATACAGTCCGTCAGCCAAGTGGAGATGGCTATCTTGGTAACAGAACTCCAAGATACAGATTCTCTAATATCGCCGGAAAAATTCAACGGGCCACTATCATGTTCGATAGTGTAACAATTTCAAAAAGACGAATCATTCTCAAAAGATTGCACATGCACATAAATCACAATATTTCAGATGGATGCAATTGAAGCAGGCCATTCAGGTAGGGTTCCCTGAATGGAAAAATCTTAATAACTATCATAGTATGGAATTCTTATGTTTTCAGATAGATTTCATGGGACACCAGGCCGCAATGTGGTATAAATTAATATCTGGATTCGTACATAAAAAGAAAAAAAATGGTCTTAGAGATATTTGGAGCATTGAGATTAAGCATCAGATTAATGCATCTCAATGGCCACGACTTTGGTCTTGGAGGTTAAAATGCACATTGTCAGCCTCTATGAGACAAACTTGGTTTTTTATTTTACATAGAGCTTTATGGACCCCTACACGTTTACATAGAATAGATAGCTCTAAGTCTAATAGATGCTGGCATTGTCATCTTGAAGCAGGGACATTAGATCATCTTTTATTCTATTGTCCATTCATATTAATATTTTGGAAATCAATTTGGCCTCAAATTAATAGGATGTTAGAAAATCCGGTAGCCTTGACATATGATACGATTTTGTTTGGTACTGCAATGAGAGCTCGAAGTCAAATTTCATCAAACAATAATAAACTTTTATTTATATTGACTGGAGTAGCAGTACAGCAAATTACACATAATTGGAAAAATTATGACAGATTGAACTATAATTTTTGGTGGAACTCAGTTTGCCATATATATAAGATGGAGCGTACATTTGCAACACAAAAAGGATATATGGATAAGTTCAAGAAGATTTGGGGACCATTAACAGATTTTTACAATGACTGATTTTAATTTTTTCCCATAATAAGATAATGGTTAAAGAAGGGAGGGAGGGAGGGAAGGGGTAAAGAATTTATTCTCTTTATTATACATTATAAAAAATATATCATAATGAATGAATGATAGTCTTATGAGAAATTAATGTGATAAAGGGAGGGAAAAGGGTTCATAATTACCGTATTTTCGCGGATATAACGCACGCGTTATACGCGTTTTTACCTACCGCGCATACCCCTCGCGCGTTATACAAAAGTTTTTCTACATAGTTCCCACCCCGCCCGATGCCCGATTCCCCCCCCCCAGCAGGACCGCTCGCACCCCCACCCCGAACGACCGCTCGCACGCGCTCCCACCCGCACCCGCGATCGGAGCAAGAGGGAGCCCAAGCCCTCTTGCCCGGCCGACTCCCCGACAATATCGGGCCAGGAGGGAGCCCAAACCCTCCTGGCCACAGCGACCCCCTACCCCCACCCCGCACTACATTACGGGCAGGAGGGATCCCAGGCTCAACCCGACCATGTGCCTCAGGCCGCGCCCCCAGGTGGGACCTAAGGCTCCAGGGCCTATTCTGATTGGCCCACGCGCCTTAGGCCCCACCAGTAGGCGGAGCTTTGGGACGGATGGGCCAATCCGGCCTCATTCCGTCGTTGGCTGCCTGCCGGACAGGCGGGTTTGGCTCCCGTCTGTCCGGCCAACTAGCAAAGGTACGGGGAAGGGGGGTGGGGGTGTCGTGGGGGTCGGCCAGGGGGGTCGCGGGTCGGCTGGTGGGGCGGTCGGAGGTTCTTGGGGGGGGCGGTCGTTGGAGGGAGGGAGGGGGGTTTGCGTCGAGGGCAGGAGGGCCTGGGATCCCTCCTGCCCGTAATGTAGTGCAGGGTGGGGGTAGGGGGTCGCCGTGGCCAGGAGGGTTTGGGCTCCCTCCTGGCCCGATATTGTCGGGGAGTCGGCCGGGCAAGAGGGCTTGGGCTCCCTCTTGCTCCGATCGCGGGTGCGGGTGGGAGCGCGTGCGAGCGGTCGTTCGGGGTGGGGGTGCGAGCGGTCCTGCTGGGGGGGGTGAGTCGGGCGGCGGGCGGGGTGGGGGTAGGGGGTCGCCGTGGCCAGGAGGGTTTGGGCTCCCTTCTGGCCCGATATTGTCGGGGAGTCGGCGGTCCTTCGGGGTGGGGGTGCGAGTGGTCCTGCCGGGGGGGGGGGGGCAGGGCAGGGCGGGTAAACGGAGAGTCGGGACAGCGCACATAGAGTCGGGGAGGGCGAAAGGAGAGTCGGGGTGGCCAGAGGAGAGTCGGGGCGGGCGAAAGGAGAGTCGGGGCGGCCAGAGGAGAGTCGGGGCGGGCGAAAGGACAGTCGGGCAGCATGCGCGTTATACCCGTGAGCGCGGTATACAAAAGTTTTTATACATAATATTGTGGTTTCTGCGCGCTATACCCGTGTGCGCGTTTTACACGGGTGCGCGTTATATCCGCGAAAATACGGTAAATAATAATTGATAAAATCATTACAATATATATGTTATATAAATTCATAAGAAAAATAATATAAAATATGGTTTATATAAAATACATTATAGAGATATTAAGTGTATTGTTAAGATAAATGTATGGAAAATTTATAACACTTGTTGATATGTGAAAAAATCAATAAAAAACTTAAAAAAAGATTGCACATGCAAATGAATTTCGCAAAGGTTCGCTAAATTTACTTGCGATGAATTGTTGGTGATAGCGCATGTGCAGAATACACTACCAGAAGAGGCTTAAGTGTGCACATGTGCCGGGGAAAGCAACACCATCATCATCATCTTCGGGTCTCATTGCATATCTTCTCATCAGGACAACATGGAAAGCACAAGGATAAGAACCACAATCCATAATGCTGTCCACTATTGCAGCGGTAAGTTTTGAGAATCTTCCTCAAAAGCCACAAAGAGCTGGGAGGATCTTCTATGAGGTTTAGTCTGATGTAAGTAGTATACTACAGCACGTTTACAGTCCAAAGTGTGAAGAGCTGCTTCCCCAGGATGGGAATGCAATTTTAGAAAAGAAAAAAAAAAAAAACCAGGCCAAAAAAATTCTGATGACTATAGGTAGGAATTTTGGATGAATTTGGAGAACTACCCTGTCGTGACAGAATCTTGTGTAAGGAGGATTCGCCACAAGTTTTTGGAGTTCACTTACATGCAATGCAGACGTGAAGGCAATGAGGAAAACGACTTTCCAAGTGAAAGGTTTGAGAAAGGAAGTTGTAAGTGGCTCAAAGGGAGACTTTATATGCAACTGAGAGGCTGAAAATATTTGCTTGCTCGGTGGAAGAAAACATGCTATTAGTGCCAACGATCAAGGGTTAGGATGAAGAAGGGATATATAATTCTGTGTTAGTAGCACTGGGGATGGTTGCAATTGACACTGTTCCTGGGTTGAGAGCTCTAGGAGTAGTGGGAACCAAATCTTACATGGTCAAAAAGGTGCCATCAAGATCATGGTGCCCCAATCTTGGCAAAGCTTGAGTCCTTCCGAAAAGAGGAAACTGGGAAATGCATAGAGGAATCTATTTCCCCAATGAAGGAGGAAGGCATTCAACTCCAGGTAATTGGGGGTACAGAGCCTAGAGCAACAACAACAATTTATTATTTCTATAGCGCAGTGATGGCGAACCTTTTAGAGACCTAGTGCCCAAACTGCAACCCAAAACCCACTTATTTATCGCAAAGTGCCAACATTAACATCTTTTGTCTTAAAAGAAAACATAATAACAGAGCTTTCAATGAACAATATGATTTTTGCTGTTGTATCCATACTGATAATTTGTCTAACCTTGGCTCATACTTTGTAAGTTTGAGAGCAACACATGCAGTACTCAGGTCATCTGTTAGTCTGTTTCTGGTGTCAGATTTGATACAATTCAAAGCTGAAAACAGCTTCTTACAAGCATAAGATGATCCAAAGAAAGTAAGGAAAGCAATCCCAAGTACTTTCATCGACTTAAAATTATTTGGCAGAAAAGTCCACCTTTAAAGACTTCATTTTCAGAACTAGCTGTGCTGTCCTTTGTCATCCCTTTTATCTTCTCAAGTGTTTCACGCCGGTCATAGAATTTATTTTTCCAGATACAGCTTTCTTGAAATTCTAATAGCTCCATTTCCAGATTTCCTAAAACTAATCAGTGTAAGCAGGAAAGATCAAGTTCTTCAAATCTGACTTTATCTGGAGAAGTAAGAAAACACAGGGTTGTCTCCATCTTACGGAACTGTAAAAATTGTTACTAAAATTCACTTTTGGAGCTGCTACAATGCTAGAAAATTCCTTGTAAATTTCCTGATGGCTTGTAGTATTGTCTAAAAATGTAGACTTTTCTAAATTAATTTTTAGATTTGGAAAATATTTCACGTGCACACTTTCAAGGTCTCTTTCAAAAACCTGCAGTTTTCTCTCAAATGTTTTGATATCACAAAACATCCTTTCTGTTGTTTTCCCTACACCTTGTAGTTTGTTCAGTACATTGAAGTTTAGTGTAAAATCTGTAAAAAAAAACAAACCATGAGGTTGATAAGCCAGGCCATATCATTGAGCTGTGGATATTCTTGCCCTTTTTCATTCATAAACAAGCCTAATTTCATTCAAGCAGGCTACAAATCTCTCAAGGACTCGACTCCTTGCATAGAGTGATTAGGTTGAGTTTGAGGCATTGCCAAGGACTCGACTCCTTGCATAGAGTGACTAGGTTGAGTTCGAGGCACTGCCAAGAACTCGACTCCTTGCATAGAGTGACTAGGTTGAGTTCGAGGCACTGCCAAGAACTCGACTCCTTGCATAGAGTGACTAGGTTGAGTTCGAGGCACTGCCAAGGACTCGACTCCTTGTAATACTGCCAAGTGCTCAGGCTGGACTGCAGGAAGCAGAGTTAATTTGGCAAGCATGTTACCAAACTCCTGATGCAGAAGAGTCTCCAGCATATTCTGTAAAACCGGCACCGAGACCAGTGGATCTGGTACATTTGATGTGGCTATAATCGTCGAGGAAGAATGACACCTCGATTTGGAGACACGCTTCTTGGGCAGCTTCAAAACCACCAGTTCTAAGGGTGGCATGCCAGGAGTTTGCTTAGCTATCTTACCTGAGGGAGACAGTGAGGATAACGGCTCCTCAGGAGACGATTTAGCTGATTTGCCCGAGGACGAGGACTTCCCAAACGAGGAAGGTTTTGATTAAGGTCGAGGTAGAAGGCGGGAACCCCGTAGAAGACTTAACTGGATTCAGGTTTGAGGTTGAACTTGGAGTCGGGGTAAGGACCTTAGGTAAAGGCCTATTCATACCGCTGAATATATTTTCTACCTGAACTTGACAACGTTTAATGGCTCGAGGTTGAAGGGTAGCACAGTGGGCACACAAAGCTGGACAATGGTCAGGTTCTAAACACACCACTTATGTGGGTCAGTGAGGGATATCACGCGTTGGTACCGGCTACACTTCTTGAAGCCTGACACCGGCAGGGACATAGAATGGAAAACATCTGCAGCCAAATTGAAGCCCATAGGCTGAGGCTGCGGGGTAGGCCCCGCCGTGACACAAAGAAAAAAAGAAACTAATTTTTTTTTAGAAAATAAAACATGCAAAAAACACAGTGAGTGACCCTGTAAAAAGAAAATACATGAGCCACGGTGAGAGAAGGCATGAGTAGAACTAAGTCTAGCATAGGGCGTCGAAATAAGGACATCTTGGCTCCATGGAAAACCGAGGAGACACGCACCCTACGTCGGGCGGGAAGGCACTCGTGCATGTGCAGTGTGGCAGTCACAAACTTTCTAAAGTTTTACAAGCAAGTCTGCTTGCAAGGCTGTCCGCATTGGGGCTTTGTAGATGACGTCACCCCACATGTGAGAATATGCTGCCTGCTTGTCCCGGGATAAAGGGGAGATATGATAGAGATGTTTAAATACCTACGTGGCGTAAATGCACATGAGTCAAGTCTTTTTCATTTGAAAGGAAGCTCTGAAGAGAAAGAATGAATAGGATGAAGTTAAGAGGTGATAAACACAGGAGTAATCTAAGGAAATACTTTTTGGATGTATTGAACAGTCTCCCAGAAGAGGTGGTGGAGACAAAGACTGTCTGAATTCAAAAAAGCCTGGGATAGGCACATGTGATCTCTGCGAGAGGAAGAAATAATGGTTAATGCGGATGGGCAGACTGGATGGGCCATTTGGCCTTTATCTGTCATCACCTTTCTATGTAAATCTGTGTTTCTAAGGCAGTGGGGCATCTGCATCCTGTCAAGCGGAAATGGCAGCATTGCTGGGCCCCAAAAACAGAGAAGGCTGCCCAAACAGGCTAGCCACCCTTTTTGACACTTGCTTAGTCAGGGAGAGGCTAGCCTTTGCACTCCCACCTCTCCAGGTTGCGCTAAGCAGTATGTGGTGCAAAGACGCTCATGAAGTGCAACGTTTGCACAATCCCATTATGAATTTGGAGTAGAGAAGCCCAATGACCCCAACCCAACAATCTTTGAGGCAAAAAGTGCAGTTTTGGAAGTGCAGGGAGCTTTTGAAAAAAAGATTGCTAAAAATTTGAGATGGACGAAGCTAAGAAATACGCACCATAATTGCGATATTTTTCACATGTAGCAAAGTATAAAAATGGCAATTTTATGATTTATCTGGAGGGGGACATGCAGAAACCTCTAAAATAGTGAAATTCTGACCCTCCTCCTCCCGATTCACCTCACAGGCTGCGACAGCCTTACTCACTGTGACCTGTGCTGGAAATGTGCTATAGCCTGGCTTAGCTCTCTTACAGTAGCTGGATTAGAAGAAATCACTGCCTTATGCTGGGAATGCCTCCTCGAAAATAATCTTCGGGATGCCAGTCAGACACAGTGCCTGACCATACCCTCCACCCCGTGGACTGACAGACACGCCAAAGGAAGGGTGGAGGTAAAAATACTGGGCACCTTGTGAGACACCGCTGAGCCTCCAAAGGACATCTAATAACCAGCGCTCGAACCCCTGCTAAACAGAAGGTAAGCAAAAAGTGGGGACAGCACCAAGATCCAAAGAAACAAATGCAGGCTGACGCAACAAGTACCACCAGGGATCGGCCTGTCAGCTGCAGACCAGACTCTACTTCTTCTCTACGCAGGAAGAGCTGAAGAAATGCTCCAAGCACAAAGAAATCCCGAAAAAGGGACAAAAACACAGAATAAAATAAGAAAAAAGGGAGAGCAGAACAGAAACACTCCTTCAGGCATGTGTGCAGAATGGAAAAACTGCAAGTGGTGCTAGAGCTCCCAGTAAAGTAGAGGAGAGTCACAGGAGTGAATTTCTTCTGCATATGGCACATGGCCATTGGGAGATAAACCAGTTGTCTAGACTGTCTCACCTATTGCACTGGAAACTAATTAGAGCATTGTCTTTTTAGGCTCGATGATTCTAGAGCAAAGTATCCAAGCTCTAGTTAAGACATTCAAATCTACTAGAGAGAATTTTTTTTATTATATAAAAGATTACTGTACATTACAATTTGGTGGGGGGCATATAACTAAAACTTTAAATGTTTGGTTTAAATTATGCATCATGAAAGAATATACCTGTGTTTGCAGGGGTTTGGAAAGGTGTTGTTGTTGTCGACGTCGTCGTCGTCGTCGTTGTTGTCATCTCACAGACATTTCGCTTAGACTCCAGCATCTGCCTCACTGTGCTAGCATTTCTAAGGAAGAAAATTTTGAAATTTGTAGCATCCCATAAAGAACATGGAATAGAGTAATAAGTGCAGAAAGACAAGGTGTCAAAAGTGATAGATATGACCACTGATTAGAAATCTTATTGTAAACCGCATTGAATTCTTGATGAAACTTGTGGTATAGAAGAAAATGTATGGTATATGGACACACACAAACTGTCTCTCTCTTTAAATGATCTACAAGTTTTTTTTCTTTTTGAGTAGAGAGTGATGCGGGGACAAAGATTCATCCCTGGCCCCTCATTGTCCCTGTAATGAAGTGTATTTTCATCCCCATCCCCGCATTTGTCATCCCTGTCCCCTCACCATCCCTACAATCTTAATTTTCTTCCCTGCTTCCAACTTAAAGCAGGAAGATAATTTTATGCAGTTTTATTGGCCTAAGACATTGCAAGTATACATTTTAAGCCTATAGTGGGGGTATTTTCTAACTTTTATTTTGATTGAAAGAACATCAATAAAAGTACAACTTGTGAGGAATGCTGGGTTCTGCATGGCACACAGAAAGCCAATCAGCAGCTCAACACCAGTGATATTTTAGTCCAGATAATTTTAATTCTAAGGGAAAATTAGATTCTTACCTTGATAATTTTCATTCTAGCAGAAAGGCATACAAGTCAAACCACTGAGTTATTCACTTCTAATCGTGAGTTGTATAGAGGGAATCATCTACATTGTTCTGTCTGGCAAAGACTTTGGCAAAAGGCTGGATGATCTTTTGGCTAGTGTGGCAGTTTGCCCAACAGCATTTGGTCCTTTGAAAGGTAGCCTGCTCAATGTAGTTTTGGAAGCAGAATCTCCTGTTCATTGCCAAATCAAGAGCATTCTATGGGCAGAGATAGAATAAGCATAAAACTTGCTCATGACCCTGAACACATCATATACAGCAGCATCTGCTACATAATCCATCTCTGAAATTATGCATTGCCTTCATCTATGGGAGCTTGATGCAATCTAATATGGCAGGCATATGCAACAAGGAAGCCACAGCCGCCGCCTTCAGTCCCAAGGCCAAGGCCACAAAATGTCTTTTGAGAACTAAATTGACTCTGCAGTCCTGCGCTAGGCAGAGAAGTAAGCTTGGTAACCTGTGTTATCAGTGAATCCAGCTTAGGCAGGATAAACTGCTGCTGAAAATCAGAAGCCATCGGGTACAACTTTGTCATAGTTCTGGATACCTGCAAGGAACCCTTCGGAGCTTCCCAATATTCCATCAGCATCACTGTAATGTATGTATGCGAAGGAAAAAATGTGATCTGATCCTTAGAGTGGCTCATGACAGAATATTGAGCAGCAGATATCTGCAAAGATTCCAGGTGCAATTTCTGCAAAGATTCTGTAATGACCTCAGCAAAGCTGCTGGTTTAAAAAGACAGCACACCCCTTTTCATTTCAGCTACTTGCTTCATACCAAATGCCTGCCTCCGAAAGTCACCTCAGCGAGGGACCTCTTTTTGTTGCCATTGTGACGGTTGTGGTGGACTTTGTGTAGACACCTCTACATTCCATCAACAGTAACACCGTTTTTGCCACTACAGGGCAATAGAAACTTCATTCCAGGAATGCCCCCACCTTCTTCACCAGTATGGAAAGATACAAATACTGAATATATTTTTCAAGTTGTTCATTCCAATGGTTCTTAGAAAACATTGGATGATCTTATCCGGGAACAACATTTGACAGCTTGAAACTGGTTCACTTATACTCAGTTATCCTACTACATTCATTCTTAGACTCAGGATTTGTATCTTTCCATACTGGTGAAGAAGGTGGGGGCATTCCTGGAATGAAGTTTCTATTGCCCTGTAGTGGCAAAAACGGTATAGAATCCTTGTCTTCAGGCTTTATGTTTGTCAGCGCAGGTGCAGATTCCATTGAGGTTTCATCATTGTCATCTTCAGGAGTGTTTGGAGGAACTACAGTATGCTACTTTTGCAGCCAAATAGTCTTTGGATTTACCGTGTGGTTACCGATCAAATGATCAAATGACTTCACAGAGCGGCTCACTTGACGTCCAGGATGATTTTGATTGAAATGAATTACAAGTTCTTGTTGCGCTTGTATAGATCCCCAACTTATCTTTATAAGGCTAAGATGTGTGCATCAGATCAATGTCTCAAGTGCCATCATTCTCCGGCAACTCTTGGTCATCAATCTTGGTTCTGTATATGGGTGCAAGACTTTTGGAAACAAGTTCATCAACATATCGTGGCAATGTGGAACCATACTTTTGACTTCACTTGGCTATGTTATTTACCATGGAGTGCCTTCCTAGGTCCTCTCCAAAAGGCTATCGGAGCTTCTTAGAACGTGCTATTTTGTTGGGAAAGAAGGCGATTTTACACTGTTGGATTTCATTGGATCCTCCTACACTTGCTCATTGGTGCACATTAATGCTGCAGCAGCCTTCCATGAACGATTATTGCTGTCTTCTCCGGACACGATGCCTGGGCTAACTGACACCTAGAGCACGCAGCCATTTGTTAAATGCTTGACTTCTTTTGACACACTGGAATTGGGTATTTTCTATGTTAGCTGGTTTGTGTACTTGATTGGGTGGGTGGGTGGATTTGTGTATTCATTTTTGAACAGATTTCTATGATACAATATATGTTAGTTTGGATTGTACTTTTTCTTTATTTGAAAATTCAATAAAATATATTTGGGGGGGGGTGGAAATACGGCACACCATCGGGCCCTCCCCCTGGTCCAGGGCTGCCAGACTCTTGACTTGTGGCCCCCACCTAAGACCTTGAATCCTCCAAAACTGAAGAGTCACTCTAAGGGAGAAAAGGCATTAACTCTGAACACCCCCCCCCCCATCCTACCAGTCCATTACAGATTGAACCTCTGGTTCCTGTGGAAGAATCTTCAAAGATGGGACTGCGCTCTGTGAGGGCAAACCCCCATGTGCAACCACTGACGTGACCCCAGATGGCATAGGCAGACCTCAACAAGTCAGATATGTTTTGAACATTAGACGCACAAATCAGGAGTAAAGACTTAACAGCATGCCCTGAGGACCCCTGCAGGGACTCCCCTCGTTCTATCGTGGGCCCAATTTGCTATTTGAGGGCTCTATGAGGGATTTCTGACCTACAAAATGAACTTCCTGCGACTTCATAGATCTAAAAGGGTTAAGCCCAGCGCCCCCCCTCCACCTCTCCCCCCCTAGTGTCCTGCTGCATGTGGAACATGGACACTCCTCAGCTGGCCATTCATTGCAAATCTTGGGTAAAACAGCCTGAGGAGTCCATCTCTAATGATTTTAAATCAAAATCCTAAGGCAGATAAAGGCTTTAAATTCAAATCAGGAAATCCAAGATGACCACTACGGCAGCATGTTGACGCCAAAAATTGGCCCAGGAGAGCTAAATAAAACATTCAAAAGGGTTTTTTGAAGGTGAAGAAACCTAAAGCAAACCCTAGCAACCCCCAAATCTGCAATCACAGTCCCCCACCCCATCTCCCTTAAACTATAATAGACTGTACTTAACAGTTCTGTTAATGCTGTGCCTGCTTCAGCTGAAACAACAGCTAGGATATTAAGACTCCTGCCTCAGACAAGCATATAAAAATAATCCAGATGCTTGTGTCTTCAGGCTGCCATTCAAACCCTGAGAGAGTCTGAGACTCCAGACCCTCCATAGTTCCACATGTGTTGTGGTGAGGAGAGGTGGGGTGCAGTTGGCACTTGATAAAAGTGTCCTCAGGACTGACATGGAGCTTCACACCTTGCATTAAGCACCGTAAACAATGAGGAACTAGCCTCACAACCAGGGGAACGGTCCCCGAGCCACTAACAGTGTAAGTGCAGGCTAGCCATGTAGGTGCCATCCACAAAGCTATCAGCCTGAGCTCAAACTCACTAGCGGATAAACCTGGGGTGAGCAATGCTCCCTGAGCCCCAATCTGTGAATGCAGGCTGTCCAGATGGGTGCACTGCAAAGCAGCCAACCACCTGGAAGCAGACTTTTCCAGTAAAGTCTGCGATCTCCCGCAACCAAAGCTGTCCCTACAGGGAACCTCTGCAGCACAAAACCACGAAGGTGCGAAAAGATTGAAGCTAGAGAAAAAATAAACATGAGCAGAAAAGACTAGCTCCTATTGTCTCACTTGTAAGATGACAACTGGATGTTGGAGGGCAGTCCTGAGGTAAAGGAGGAGGATCAGGAATGTGTTGGTGAGGCTTCCTACAGATGGGATACATGACCCACTTGTCCAGGAATGGAATGGAACTGTATTAGATTAACCAGCAGATTAACTGTTCCCCTTAACTATATTCACGACATCTTGTTTGTCTGTTTGATTGTAAGCTCTTTGAGCAGGGACTGTTTTCTTTGTGACTCTCTACAGTGCTACGTATGTCTGGTAGTGCTATAGAAATAATTAATAGTAGTAGTAGTAGTAGTATAATACTTCTGTATTGCTCTATGGTGCAATTGTATCATTGAGTACTGTGTGTTGTAGAGAGTTGCATGGGGACAGAAATCCCGCCCATCCCCACCATCCCCGCAAGAATCTCCTCCATCCCCACATTTCCCCATGAGGAATCTCCTCTATACTCGCCTGACCCCACGAGGAAAACCCTCCGTAACAGCCTGTTCCCGCTATTCATTCTCTCTCTCTCTCTCTCTCTCTCTCTCTCTAATCGGAGGTATGTATGTGTGTGTGTATGTGCCGCGATCACCTGCACATGTGGGCGGAGCTACAAACATAAAATCAGATTTCACCCATTCATGTCAATGGAAAAAAAGTAAAAAGCTGCCATTCTCACAGTAATTCAAAAACGGCTTGACCGATTTGAACGAAACTTGGTATGCAGATCCCTCACTACCTGGGATGATATGTTCTGGGGGTCTCGCGGCCCACCTGCACATGTGGGCGGAGCTACAAACATAAAATCAGATTTCACCCATTCATGTCAATGGAAAAAAAGTAAAAAGCTGCCATTCTCACAGTAATTCAAAAACGGCTTGACCGATTTGAACGAAACTTGGTATGCAGATCCCTCACTACCTGGGATGATATGTTCTGGGGGTCTCGCAGCCCACCTGCACACATGGGCGGAGCTACAAACAGAAAATCAGATTTCACCCATTCATGTCAATGGAAAAAATGTAAACAGCTGCCATTCTCACAGTAAATCAAAAACGGCTTGACCGATTTGAACAAAACTTGGTATGCAGATCCCTCACTACCTGGGGTGATATGTTCTGGGGGTCTCTTCACCCAAGAATTTATATGTTCAAAAAAATGTAAACAGCTGCCATTCTCACAGTAAATCAAAAACGGCTTGACCGATTTGAACGAAACTTGGTATGCAGATCCCTCACTACCTGGGGTGATATGTTCTGGGGGTCTCTTCACCCAAGAATTTATATGTTCTTGCTCCTGGAGGTGAAACTAAAAATGTTGTTTATAATCAAGTTTTGTGTTAGTTGTATTATATTCATTTTGTCAAATATTTCACATTATAATTTGAATATTGTACTTTTTATAAAGCTGTAAACAAATAATTTCATTCACCACTATAAAGTATCTTTATTTGAATCCATTTACAGTGTTATTGCTATAATTTAATACCCGTGCAACGTCGGGGCATCAGCTAGTATATTCTAAAAGTAAAATATATCCAGAAAATAATGGGTTAATCAAATTATCTGTGAAATAGAAATTTAAGCATTAGAACATTTGCATGACATACAGTTTAACTCTATTAGGAGTCGAAGTCAGCACATTTTCACCGACTGACTCCAGTCACCAAAAGATAGCTTCTGACTCCAAATCCACAGCCCTATTCTTTCACTGTGGGCTGGTGAGGTAAATGCTCCGACGCTCAGTCAATTCCTATGAGTATCAGAGCATTTACCTCACCAGCCCACAATAAGAAACTCTACTGCAGTTTAGTAAAAGCCAGTGGAAGTTAAGCTCTGGAAGCAATTAGTGTACTTGGGTTTAAAAAAAAAAAAAGGTTTGGACAAATTTCTAGAAGAAAAGTTCATTAACTGATAAATTAGACCTAGGAAAGACACTGCTTATTTTAGGGGGTATGTAGAATGGACTCTTACTACTATCTGCAGGCACCTGTGACCTGTACTGACCACTGTTGGAAACATGATGCTTAGTTAGATGGACTTTTAGTCTGACTCAGTATGACAATTCTTATCAGACCTCATAAGTCTCTATCCTCCAAGTCCCCTCTCAGCAATCTCTCTTCATACTCACCCACCCCCATTCTTAGCCCTACCAACCTCTCTCTGCTCCTCCTCAGCCTTTTCTTAACATAATTTTTCCCTAGCACATCCCCAACCAATCCTATTATCTCTACTTGCCCTCCCCTTACTGCTGCAGCAACCATTCTCCAACTGATCTTCAGTACTTGAGTGTCAGTGCCCCTACCAATTCTCTAGGCCCTGAGCCCCTTGCCCCTGCGGCTTTACTAATGTTCCAGCCTCTTCAGCCACCATAGACCTCTTTATTTCTTGCCTAATCTCCCTGCCTATGTGCAATGCTACTGGCACAACCTAGAAGACTCACAATGATAACATTGCAAACCAAAGGTTAAGAACCAATGAACTGCTCTTTGTGTACAAGGGTTAAATGGTGGAACTCTTTGCTGGGTCAGTTAATGAAGTATGCTGACAGAGTGGGATTTAGACCCAGTTATTTGTAACAGCATTCTTATGAGGTTTTGAAGGGACTTTGAGGAAGAAAACAGTACGGGCACAGTTTTTCCTGTATGTATGTATGTTCAGTTTATTTGATATTGATATTGTATTGTCTTATTCTATTATGTATGTTTTGCTTTTGGAAACCATCTAGGTGTAGACGATATATAAATTTTAAAATAAAAAATAAACTAGTCAAACAATTCGTCTTGATTGCTATTCTCTTGTCCAACTAAGATATACAATATTTAAGTTTTTCAGGAACATATTTGCTAAAGGTTTGAGAGGCATTACTCCAAAATATTTGATTTCCAGGAGTCTCAATCAACAAGAAGTTTGAGTGTAAAATATCTTGCGACTGTGGCAGCAACTTAAAGCTCAACACATTAGTTTTACGATAATCTAATACCCTGATGTGTCAATAAATGTACTGTTATAAATGCTAGCAGCCTTCTTAGGTGCAGGCATATACTGTCTGAAAAATTAATTTTACATTCTTTCCTCCCTCCCACTACTTCTCTAATTTCAGATTACTGAAGTGAGATTGAGTTTGCTGTAACTTTAAATAGATTTTTGGTAATGAAGAGCAATATTTATGACTTCATTCCTCTTTATGGCATTAGCAATGGTCAAGCCAGAAAGCCTATGCATAAGATCTACAAAATTACATCTATATTTATTCCATACCGATATGTCATGCTGCTGTTGGTACTAGTATCACTGATAGGTTTTCCAGGAGACACAGGTGGATTTGCTGGCATCTGCAAGCAAAGAAATCAATATCACTTTCAAAAGCCTTGATTCAGATAGTATACACATTCACTACCTCTCTAGTGAAAACTTACTGGAGGTAATTTTATAAAGTCATTCAAACTGCTCCTCACACTTAGGCACCCATTAAAGAATCACGCCTAACATAAAACTTAGGCACCTGTAATGTAAGACAGTTTTAAAGGTCTACATTATAGGCACTTAAATACTTTAGAGAATCGTTTAGGTCTTTCTCCACCCCTAAACATGCCTACTTTGGTGTTAGGCGCCTATCTTTTCTAGAATCGAGCCTAAGATAGCCACCATGCAATAGGCACCATCTTTTGTAAAATCATACCTAAGAAGATAGGGCATAGAGAGAGTAGAGAGGGACAGATTCTTCAAACTTTCAAAAAATAAAAGAACAAGAGGGCATTCGGAAAAGTTGAAAGGGGACAGATTCAAAACAAATGCTAGGAAGTTCTTCTTTACCCAACGTGTGATGGACACCTGGAATGCGCTTCCAGAGGACGTAATAGGGCAGAGTACGGTACTGGGGTTTAAGAAAGGATTGGACAGTTTTCTCCTGGAAAAGGGGATAGAAGGGTATAAATAGAGGATTACTGCACAGGTCCTGGACCTATTGGGCCGCCGTGTGAGCGGACTGCTTGGCACGATGGACCTCGGTCTAACCCAGCGGAGGCATTGCTTATGTTCTTATGTTTAAACTACACAAAGCACACTGTATGCTTCTCAACATTCATTCCTACCAGAAAACAAACAACCCCATGCAAATACAGGACCAAAAACTAACCCCCTCTTTTACTAAGGTGCGCTATGCTTTTTAGTGCGAATTTAAGGTCATCTGGAAGTATTGGATGATAAAAGGGATACGTATTTTGGAAAATGTTATTTCAAATGGTAAACTGCTTGAATTTTCACAATTGCAATATAAATATGGCATTAATAAATTGCAAAGTTTTAGATGGTTGCAATTGAAGCAGGCCATTCAGGCAAATGAATGGAAAACCCTTAACAATCATTATAGTTTGGAGTTCTTATGCTTTCAGGTAGACTTTCTGGGTCACCAGGCCGCACAGTGGTATAAATTGATAAGTGGATTAGTTAAAAAGAAGCCTAAAAATAGATATTTGGAGCATTGAGATCAAGCATCAGATTACTGCGTCTCAATGGCCACGGATTTGTTCTTGGAGAATGAGATCTACAGTCTCCGCATTTATGAGACAAACTTGGTGTTTTCTCTTACATAGAGCTTTTTGGACCCCAATTAGATTACAAAAGTTGAATAGCTCTAAGTCTAATAGATGTTGGCATTGTAATCTTGAAGTAGGGACTCTAGATCATTTATTATTTTCTTGTCCCTTTATTTTAGCCTTTTGGAAATCTATTTGGGAGTCAAATAAATTGTTTATTGGAAAACCATGTGGCATTATCTTATGATACAATTCTATTCGGAATATCAATGAGGACACAGAGTCAAATTTCGTCTAACAATAATAAGGTTTTATTGATCATGACAGGAGTCGCCATACAACAAATCACATTTAATTGGAAGAACTGGAATAGACTCAATTATTGCTTCTGGTGGAATTAATTATGTCACATCTATAAAATGGAAAGAGCAATTGCTATACAAAGAGGAAACTATAATAATTTTAATAAAATCTGGGGGCCATTGACAAGATATTGTAATGAATAAATACCATTTTTCCATTAAAAATGCAATAAGAAGAAAGGGATGGGGAGGGATTTTATAATTATATTAAATATTTAGATCAATAATAAAGAATATTGTATACGAGCTTTGTGAACACATAGGTTATAGTTGGATTGGGAGGGAATGGGTTAAAAATTTTAATGTTGAATATGATAGAGATTCAAGTGTTGTATTCAATTCAATTTAACTGTTATCTATTGTTACACTTGTTGTAAGATGTAAAATGAATAAAGATTTTTTAAAAAAAAAACAACTTCTGCAATACTTTTCCCACCTCACCTGCGTCGAGTCAGGGGATGTCTGAGTTGAAAAAGACCGGTGCCGGTGACTGGTAGGTGTCAGTTCCTGGTCAAGCAGTGGCAGCACTGATGGAGATTCCACGGCCAGCTCAACCGGTGTTTAAGGTTCAGACCGGACTGGCACCGGTGGAGTTGATGTTGACATGGGAAAAACTTGAGTCGGGAGCAGAATTTGTAGCTGGTCCCGTAACTCATCCCTATGCAATTACTGAATCTGTTGCTTCAAAGTATGCACCAGTACCGCTGGCTTCTTTGCCGGTACCTTTGGTGCGGTTCTATGCTCCAGCGATGAGGAGGCCGAAGTCGAGGCACTCACCGAAATCAGAGCAGAACGTTTTTGGGGTTTCTTCAAGGTCGGCAGGACTTGGCTCGCTGTTGCTTTGACCTGAAACCCAGAGGGGGTAGGGGAAGGCTTCCTAGCCAGCTTACCCACTGTGAGTTGTGACACCAGAGTTAACGTTGGTGGATCCACCCTCGGAGTCATCTTAGTTGGTGTTGGAGATGAACTGGGCTCCATATCCATTTCAGCACCGAATAGTAGCCTGTGCTGAAGTAACTGTTTTTTACAGTGCGTTTCTGAAGGGACGAGCAGCGGGAGCAAGAGTCGGCACAGTGCTCAGGTCCCAGACACTGCAAGCACTAGCGGTGAAGGTCGGTTAAAGAAATGGCCCAAGCACAGCAACTGCACTTTTTGAAACCCGTTGACGGGCGGGACATGGATGAGAAGACAGCTGTTGACAAATTGAACTCTATGGCGAAAAGAGTCCATAAAGCCCTAGTGGGCCAAAGCCCGCGGCTGGAAAATGAAATAGACTTTCTTTTTTTATTTCTTTTTTTTTAAAGAAAGAACGATATAAAAAGAAACAAATTATGACAAAAAAGTCACAAGGCACTCGCGCATGCACAGTTTGGGCTACCGCAAATTTTCTAAAGTCTTAAAGTGGCGATGCATTTTTAAAGTGGTCCATACCGGGGCTCCGTTGACATCACCCCATACGTGAGAATATGTTGCCTGCTTGTCCTGGGATAATCACTTAACCCTCCGCTGCTTCTAATACAAACTTACATGTACCCTAAGACAAGGAAAATACATACTGTACACCTAAGTTTAACTCACAGAAAGCAATGTTACTTACTGTAACAGTTGTTATCCAGGGACAGCAGGCAGCTATTCTCATTAGTGGGTGATGTCATCCGACAGAGCCCCGATACGGACGTCTCACAAACATATTTTGCTTGAAGAAACTCAGAAGTTTTGAGATGCCCGCACCGCGCATGCGCCAGTGTCTTCCCGCCCGATGGTCCGAGCATGTCTCCTCAGTTCAGGTAGCTAGCAGAGAAGCCAACCCAGGGGAGGTGGGTGGGACGTGAGAATAGCTGCCTGCTGTCCCTGGATAACAACTGTTAAGGTAAATAACATTGCTTTATCCCAGGACAAGCAGGCAGGTATTCTCACTAGTGGGTGACCTCCAAGCTAACCTCAATGGGATGGAGGGAGAGTTGGCAACTTAGGAGAATAAATTTTGTAACACTGTTTGGCCAAACTGTCCATCCCTTCTGGAGAAAGTATCCAGACAATAATGAGAGGTGAATGTATGAACCGAGGACCAAGTGGCAGCCTTACAAATCTCCTCAATCGGTGTCGATCTGAGGAAGGCTACAGAGGCTGCCATTGCTCTGACCTTATGGGCTGTGACCTTACAGGGAAGGGGTAATCCAGCCTGGGCATAGCAGAAAGAGATACATGCCGCCATCCAGTTGGAGATGGTGCGCTTCGATACAGGTCGTCCCAGCTTGTTCGGATCAAAGGAGACAGAAAATTGAGGAGCAGTTCTGTGTGGTTTGGTGCGATCCAGGTAGAAAGCCAAAGCACATTTACAGTCCAGAGTATGAAGAGCTGATTCTCCAGGATGAGAATGAGGCTTTGGAAAAAACACTGGAAGTACAATGGATTGGTTGAGATGAAATTCAGAAACCACTTTAGGCAGGAATTTCGGATGAGTGCGGAGGACAACCTTGTCATGATGAAATACTGTGAAAGGTGGATCCGCCAGTAAGGCCTGAAGCTCACTGACCCTGCGAGCAGACGTGAGAGCCACTAGAAAAACTACTTTCCAAGTGAGAAACTTTAGTGGAGCCTTGTTGAGAGGCTCAAAAGGAGGTTTCATAAGCTGAGAAAGGACAACATTAAGATCCCAAACCACTGGAGGAGGTTTGAGAGGAGGATTGATATGGAAAAGTCCTTTCATAAATCTGGAAACCACAGGATGAGCAGAGAGAGGTTTCCCTTGTAGAGGCTGATGGAAAGCCGCAATAGCACTCAGGTGGACTCGTATAGATGTAGACTTGAGATCAGACTGAGACAGGTGTAGAAGATAGTCCAATACGGAGGATAGGGAGGCTCGCTGAGGCTCCTTAGAATTGGAAACACACCATGAAGAAAATCTAGTCCATTTTTGGGAGTAGCATTGACGAGTAGCAGGCTTCCTGGAAGCCTCCAAGACATCCCTCACTGCCTGGGAAAACTGGTGAGGAGTTACGTTGAGAGGAACCAAGCTGTCAGGTGGAGAGACTGCAGATTGGGATGAAGTAGAGATCCCAAATGCTGAGTAAGAAGTGAAGGAAACACTGGAAGAAGGAATGGCTCCCTTCTGCTGAGTTGAAGTAGAAGGGAGAACCAAGGTTGTCTGGGCCACCGAGGAGCTATTAGAATCATGGTGGCATGGTCGGATTTCAGCTTGACCAGAGTCTTTTGAATGAGAGGGAATGGAGGAAACGCATACAGAAAGCGATTCCCCCAATCCAGCAGAAAGGCATCTGCCTCGAGGCAATGAGGAGTGTAGATCCTGGAGCAAAACTGAGGCAGTTTGAAGTTGTGGGGAGCCGCAAAGAGGTCTATCTGAGGCGTCCCCCACTGTGTAAAGATCTGATGAAGGATCGAGGAATGTAGTGTCTATTCGTGAGGCTGGAGGAGACGACTCAAGTTGTCCGCCAAGACATTGTCCTTCCCCTGAATGTAGACAGCTTTGAGGAAGGCGTTGTGACGAACCGCCCAATCCCAGACTCGGAGAGCTTCCTGGCAGAGGGAGGCCGAGCCCGTGCCCCCCTGCTTGTTGACATAATACATGGCGACCTGATTGTCGTGAAGCAGATGTTGAAAAGCTTGAAGAGCATTGAAGATGGCTCTGAGCTCTAGAAGATTGATTTGATGGAGTCGGTCCGCAATGGTCCAGAATCCCTGAGTGCGAAGACCATCCAGATGAGCTCCCCAGGCATAGGTCGATGAATCGGTTGTGAGAACCTTCTGGTGGGGAGGAGTGTGAAACAGCAAACCTCTGGATAGATTCAAAGAGGTCATCCACCAAAGTAGAGACTGCCGAAGAGCAGGAGTGACTATGATGTGTCGAGTCAACGGGTCTGACACCCGAATCCATTGAGAAGCCAGGGTCCACTGAGGAATTCTGAGATGGAGTCTGGCAAAAGGTGTCACATGAACTGTAGAGGCCATGTGGCCCAGGAGGATCATCATGTGTCTCGCTGAGATGGACTGGCGAGAAGACACAGACTGGCAGAGATGAAGAAGAGCATCCATGCGCTGAGGAGGAAGGAATGCTCTGAGTTGAATGGTATCCAGGACCGCCCCGATGAAGGGGAGAGACTGGGTAGGCTGTAGATGAGATTTGGGGAAGTTGATCTCGAAGCCCAAACTCTGCAGGATGCAAATTGTAGCCAGGGTCGCCGAAATGACCTCTGGAGCTGAGGAGGCCTTGATGAGCCAGTCGTCGAGGTAGGGAAATACCTGAAGACCCCTGTTCCGGAGTGCAGCGGCCACCACTACCAGACACTTCGTGAAGACTCTGGGAGACGAGGACAGGCAGAATGGGAGCACTCGATACTGCAGATGTAGATGTCCCACCCGAAATCTGAGGAACTTGCGAGAGGCCGGATGAATGGGAATGTGAGTGTAGGCCTCCTTGAGATCCAGAGGGCTCGACGGCCCGAAGCCGAAACAAAGCCTGAGCTTCCTGAAGAAGAAGGGCGGTCTGTGTCAAGTTGGAAGGATACTCTCTTGGAGGGTGGACCGGAAGGACCCGATGGAATTGAAGAGCTTTGCCGAAATCTCAAAGGCATCGTAAGAGGATTGCATCAACTGGAGACGTAGCTGGGACAGCGAGGCCACTACTTCCTTGAATTCGAAGCGAGCCTGAGACTCAATGTAAGGTGTGAATTTCCGAAGCACAGGCAGGAAGAACTCCAAATAAGTTGCAAAATGAAAAGTATAATTCAGAACTCGGGAAGTCATCATCGAGTTCTGGTATATTCTCCTCCCAAACTTATCCATTGTCCTGCCCTCGCGACCCGGAGGCACCGAGGCGTACACCTGGGACGGATGAAACCGCTTGAGGGAGGATTCGACCAGCAGGGATTGGTGAGAGAGTTGAGAGCCCTCGAACCCTTTGTGATGAACCGTGCGGTATCGTGCATCCAACCTGTCGAGTAGTTTATGTAGAGGCAGGCGAAGAGACTCCGCAGGAGGATTAGGCAAATGCATGGTGTCGAGGTATTCTTTGGAGTACCGAGAACCGGTGTCCAAGGTAATGTCCAGGTCATCCGCCATCTGCCGGAGGAAAGAAGAAAAAGACAACTGATCCGCCAGAACAGGCCTCCGAGAAGGACTGGACGAAGTCGAGGCCTCGGGATCCACAGAGACCTGGGATCGACAGGGGGAATAAGAGGTACACGGTTCCTCGTACTCCAGCCCCTGCGGAGGAGACATGTCTGACGAAGAGTACTCCAGGCGCGGCAGCTTCTTCTGCGGTGAAACTTCAGAGTGCCGCGAGGAGTGCCGTGATGAATGCCTGGACTGATGCCCCTCTCGGTGTCTGGAGGGGGATCTAGAATGACGATGCTTAGCATGGTCCCCCGAAGCCTCTAGCGAGTAGATGGGACTTGAGGCCGTGGGCGAAGAGGCGGAAGATTCGATGCCTCTCGCGATGCAGTCCAGGCCTGGTAAGGAGTGCGGAAGAACTTTTCCTGAGACTTGCGATGCCCAGGGCTTCGATTACCCGAAGAGGGATTCCAGACCTCTTCGTGTGGAGGCGTGATGGGCTCTAAAGGGGGCATGTCACTAAAGGAGGCCTGCCTCGAGGTACCGGCCGCCATACGCCGCTCCTCCTCGCCAAGCAGCGAGACCGACCGGCGAGGAGGAGGAGGAGGGGGCGGTCCGCCCCCTGGAATCGGAACCGGGAGGTCACCCTGGATGGTGGCAATTAACTTGGGTCCCATGGTTTGCATGAGCTCGACAAACTGAGCCTCCAAAAGGGACCGCAACGAAGCCGATATGGAGGGATCCGCACCGAAAGGGTCCTCCAGCACGGTCTTCGCGCTCCTTCGTGGTCGAGTGCTTTTGCTTGGAAGCTTTCGGCACTTTGATAACCACGGGTGGAATGGTAGAAGGCGGTACCTGATCCGAGGAGACGGAGGAAGGCACCGGCGCCGAAGTCGGGGTCGAAACCGGGACAAACGAAGCCGGCTTCAGGAGACCCGGAGCAGTGGCGGGCTTCGCATGGGCAGGCGAAGCGGCAGCCGAAGTCGAAGCTAAAGGCTCTTTCGCAGCTTCCATTTTGAACATTGACTCCCACAAAAAACAGTGACGCTTAAACGCCCGCGCTTAAGAGTGGAACAAGGCCGGCACGATTTCGGGAAATGTTCTGGACCAAGACACTGCAGGCAGCGTCGATGCGGGTCCGTCAGCGAAATCGCGCACTGGCATTTGCTACACTTTTTAAAACCGGTAATTGGCCGGGACATAGGCCGAAAAAGCTCCGCCGCGCGATCAAAAGAGCGGGGCCTGAGCCATGCGGCCGACCCGGCCGAATCGCCGGAAGAAATTTTTTTTTTTTAAGAAAAAGAAATAAAAGAAATAAAACACACGATAAGAGTAAAAAGAACTCAAAACCGCGGCTAGTTAGAAGGCAAAAAACGGGAATTCAGTCAGCGCAGAATCGAAGTAAAACTTCTCAGCTCCGCAGAAATCAAAGAACTGAGGAGACACGCCCGGACCATCGGGGGGGAAGGCACTGGCGCATGCGCGGTGCGGGCATCTCGAAACTTCTGAGTTTCTTCAAGCAAAATATGCTTGTGAGACGTCCATATTGGGGCTCTGTCGGATGACATCACCCACTAGTAAGAATACCTGCCTGCTTGTCCTGAGATAAAAAATGGTATGAACTAAATGCTTAATTTAAAAATATATACTGTATATTCCAATATAGTCCCCTGATAGCTCCATACACTTCATTCATTTTTCATGCAAAGACTTTAACCTTTTTGAATAGAATTCTTCTATTTGACCTTCAAACCAGGACATCACAGCTTCCTTGACATCTTCATCACTTGAAAACCGCTGTCTACGCAGAGATTTCTTCAAAACTCAGAACAGAAAATAATCTGAGGGAGCCAGATCAGGACTGTAGCGTGGATGGTTCAGCTGATGAAACCCACATTCTCAGATGGCAGCCTGTGATTTTTGTGACATGTGCACCGGCACATTGTCATGAAGAAACGGCATGCCTGCTGTTATGTTTTCCTCGTCTTTTCTCCTTGATTGACTCCCGCAAAGCGATCATTGTGTTGGCGTTAACTCTCCCCGGTTATAATTGTCTTGTGCGGCAGGAACTCCAGAAGCAAAGTTCATCATCCCAGAAGACAGTTGTCATGAATTTTCCTGCAGATTTTTCTGTCTTGAAATTTTATTTTACTCTATTGGACTGAGATCTCTGTGATTGACCCAAGTCTCATCTCCAGGCACCAAACACTGAAAAAAATTCACATGGTCTCCATGGAGCATCTCCAAGATCTCCTGACAGTACTGGAGCCTCATAGCCTTCTGACATAGCATCAGCATTCTTGGAACCCATCTTGCACTAACCTTGGACATGTCTAACTTTCATGAATTATTTTCTAAACTCTACCTGCTGAGATGCCCATTTATTCATCTATTCGGGAAACCTTAATTTGTCTGTCTGATAAAATTAAATCCTCAACTTTCTTGCACATTTCTGTGGAAGATGCTTCTACAGGCTGTCTAGTGTGAAGGTCATCTTCAATGGACTCTCTTTCCCACTTAAAATGCTTGCTCCAAAATTTTTGCTTTGTAGGATAATGGGGCAGACTCACCATAAAATGAAGTCATGCATTCATGGGTCTCCTTTGGCTTTTTCCCTTCTTTTGCGAAAATATTTTTCACTGAACGGAGCTCCAAATCTAGCAGTTTCTTACTCGATTGGCACAATGACTCTTCTGACATTCTGTCTCTTGGAATGTTAAACTCGCACTGAGCCACAACTGTATATGAGTAACCCTGAGACGTGTCACAACATGCACAGATTTGTTTCAACACTTGTTACTTTCTTTCACACTTGGGTAGATAAATTATTGAATGCCACTCATAAATATAAAATTCACCCTGCCAGCTCTGCACCCAATCCCCCACTCCTTGCCAAGCTCTGCACCCTGTCCCCCCTCCCTGCCAGGCTCTGTACCCTGTCCCCCCTCTGGCAGTCAAGTGGTAGGCCAGGACAGGGCAGGCAGGCCTAGTGGCTGGCAGGCAGGTAGGTAGGGACAGGGCAGGCAGTCTCCGAGTCCCAGTTACTAGGGGGAGCCACTTGGCCAATTTCATCTTTTATGGACAATGTGCAGGAATGCATCAAGGTTCCTATATAGGACCACAAATCCCAGAATTCAGCGGGGCGGCACCTTATAACCGAGGGCTGACGTCAAAGCCTCCTGTCAGATGCTAGAGGCATTTGGACCAGGCTTACCAATGCACCAGCTGTAGTCCCAGGAGGAAATGAGACGGAACTGGAACTTCTCCTTTGAGCCCTTCAGCTTTCTGCACTCTAGGTACTGCTGCCTTCCCGAGCCATCTTTGTCAAGGCCCTGATAGAGAAGCTTTAACGATTGCAGGCTCAGGGGTCTCATGTCGATGCCAAACTCCTTGGGTTTAGTGGAAGGCTCCCGCGGTGACGGAGTCTGGGTCTCAGCCTTCTCCTCTGGGGCTTGCATCCAGGTGGCACCGATTTCGGGTAGGCCGTGCTTGACGATGACGACAACTTCGCGTCGCTTGTGGGCGGCGGGAACCCCCACTTTCGGGTAGTCCTAGCCGTATTTGACCTTCCAGGCGAGCGTCATGTGCATCTCCTTCTGCAGCAGCTCATGCCAGCAATTCTGCATGCAGGTATTAAACAGGTCCCTCATCCTGCTGCGGGGCCAATGCAGGGGCTCTTCGACGGTGGCTCCAGTGGCGGTGGAAGACACTGTTTATGGAACATGTAGCTCTGTGCGACCTGGTCTCCAGGGAAACAGAGGAAGGGGTGGGGAGAAGCGCGAGGAGGGAGGGTAAAAAAGGGGGGGCGAAGGTTGTGCTGCGATTAAAAACAGGTACAGGGGGTGGGGGTTGTGGTATTCGCTCCATAAGACGCAACCTTATTTCCACCCACTTTTTTGGGGAAAAAAGTGTGTCTTATGGAGAAAAAATACAGTAAGTGAATTATATTTGATCCCAATTATCTGAGAAGTTAGGTTGGATACACATTCATTAGAGATCTTGAAAATCCCACTCCTAGAATAGAAATTTGTATTTATGTTTATCAGCTTTCAAAGTATCTTATGTTAAGATATGATATAAAATAAGATTGCAAGTCCTTGTATATACCTCTTGCCTTTTCTTCAGATCTTCCTTTGCTGCTCCAAAACGTTTTGATAACCGGGCAATTTTAGCCTATGGCAGATAAACATTTTATTAATGTAAAATGATAGAAGTAGCAATATTTTGACAGGTTTACTTATTAATAGCAGACATTAAAGTCATAAATGTGCAGGATTAATAAATAATACCTACCATTCAAACATTAATTTGAGGCAAACCTATAACAAGAATATCCAACCTTTAGAGTCCTGATATTAGGAAATCTAAATTAAAAACAAACAATTCAGCATTTAAAAACATTTAAATAAGTCTTGAAAGTTGCTTTACACTCAGAAAATGAAGTTACTTACCTGTAGCAGGTGTTCTCCGAGAACAACAGGTTGAATATTCTCACAGCTGTGTTAGCATAAAAATATATAAAAGATTCTAGCAGCTCTGTATTGCACACATGCAGGTGCTTTCCCACCCAACATGCAAGCATAGGCCCCTCAATCTTATAACATAGCTGAAAGTATACAACTCCAAGGGGAGGTGGAAGAGTATGTGAGAATATTCTGCCTGATGTCCTTGGATAAAACCTGGTTCAGGTAACTAATTTTGTTTTCTCCGAGAACAAGCAGGCCTCCTATTCTCACAGCTGGGAATCTTAACTACCAGGCTCACCGAAAACAACAAGGTTAGGACAACAGGGACTCGAAATGTTCAGACATGTTCAAGAAACTATCATTGAGGTATAGCCTGGAACAGAACAGAAAATAGGGTGGAGGGATTGGATTCTAGACACCAAACAAATTCTGCAGGACTGTAACGAAACTGGCTATCAATTTGGAAATGAGATATGTGAACTATCTAGTAGGCCAGTAATGAGATATGTAGACTATCTAGTGGGCTTTAGTCCATACCATATAGAATGCTAAGTCTTGCATGCAGTGTAAAGTGTACAGTAAGCTTTTGCCAGAATAAGCATGTGGTTTTGGGAAAAATGTTGATAGAACTATTGACTGGTTAAGATGGAACTCAGTCATGGAACTCAGTCTGTTCCGGGGAAGATGGCCGAATCACTGATCAGGGAAGGTATTAATGAGCATATAGAAAAAAATAATCTGATGAGATCGAGCCAGCATGGTTTCTGTAAAGGCCAATCATGCCAGACAAATCTACTGCAGTTCTTTGAGGGGTTAAGTAAGCAATTGGAACAAGGTGACCCAGTAGACATTATATATCTAGATTTCCAAAAAGCCTTCGACAAGGTGCCCCATGAACGCTTACTGAAGAAACTGTGGAGCCACGGGGTGGAAGGGGACGTGCACAGATGGATCAAAAATTGGCTGGCGGACAGGAAACAGAGGGTAGGAGTAAAGGGGCACTACTCTGACTGGATAGGGGTCACAAGTGGTGTTCCGCAAGGGTCAGTGCTGGGACCACTGCTGTTCAATATATTTATTAATGATCTAGAAATGGGGACAAAGTGCGAAGTTATCAAGTTCGCGGATGACACAAAACTCTCCAGCAGGGTCAGAACTGTTGAGGAATGCAAAGAACTGCAGAGCGACCTGAACAAACTGAGGCAGATGAGCTTCAATGTGGAGAAATGTAAGGTCTTGCACATAGGGAAAGGGAACTCCATGTACAGCTACGCGATGGGAGGGAGGGCACTCGGGGAAGGCAAACAAGAAAAAGATCTGGGGGTATTGGTGGATAACACAATGAAGCCGGCGGCGCAATGTGCAGCGGCCTCAAAAAAAGCGAACAGAATGTTGGGCATTATCAAAAAAGGTATCACTACCAGAACGAAGGAAGTTATCCTGCCACTGTATCGAGCAATGGTGTGCCCACATCTGGAATACTGCGTCCAATACTGGTCGCCATACCTCAAGAAGGACATGGCAATACTCGAGAGGATCCAGAGGAGGGCAACGAGGATGATAAAGGGTATGGAGAACCTTTCATATGCCGAACGGTTAGACAGGCTGGGGCTCTTTACCCTGGAGAAGCGGAGACTGAGAGGGGACATGATAGAGACTTATAAAATCATGAAAGGCATAGAGAAGGTGGAGAGGGACAGATTCTTTAGACTAGCAGGGACAACTAAAACAAGAGGTCATTCAGAAAAACTGAGAGGAGATAGATTCATAACGAATGCAAGGAAGTTCTTCTTCACTCAGAGGGTGGTGGACACCTGGAACGCGCTTCCCGGAGAGGTGATAAGACAGAGTACAATTCTGGGGTTCAAAAAGGGACTGGATGACTTCCTGGAAGCGAAGGGGATTACAGGGTACAGATAGAGTTACCTTACAGGACATTGAGCGAATAGGGTATGGATATTTTAGGTTAGGTAGGGAACACTTTCAGGTCATGGACTGCCGGGCACGATGGACCCCTGGTCTGACCCAGCAGAGGCAATGCTTATGTTCTTATGTGCTTATGTTCTTATGACTTTAGGAAGGAACTTTGGGTGACTGCAGAAAACTAGTCTGTTATGATAAAATATAGTGTAAAGTAGATCCGTAATTAGATCCCAAAGCTCACTGGCCCTGCAAGCTGAAGCGACAGCCACCGCGTCAAAACAAGGAATCAAGTGGTTCAAAAAAAGCGCTCATCAACTAAGTGATAACCATGTTGAGATCTCACAACACAGTAGGACAGTGCTTGAGATCATTCTCTTGACTCTTAAAAGCTCTCCCCCTTCTTCCCACTTCACCATGTTTGAGATCCAACGTGTAGCACAACAAAGAAAAATGGGGAGACCCAATGATCCACAGTGAAAACAATCCACCGATGAAAACAAAAACAAAAACTGTGGATACAGATGTTCTGGAGATAATTTATTAAACACTGACATATAAAAACCATGAAAATTCAATTTAAAAAGTACAATCCAACCAGACTCTACACGGTCCGTGTTACGGCGAACACGCCTTCACATACAGTATTTTTTATCATTGTACTTTTTTAATTGAATTTTCATGGTTTTATATGTCAGTGTTTAATAAATTATCTCCAGAACATCTGTATCCACAATTTTTATTTTTGAGATCCAACGTGCCTATCTCATGCTTTCTTGAATTCAGTCCTATCTCCACCCCTCTTCAAGAAGGCTATTTCACGTATCTGCAACCCTTTCTGTAAAAAAGTATTTCCTTAGATTACTCCTGAGCCTATCAACTTCATCCTATGCTAGAGACACTGCATTAAATGGATAAGTAAAAGATTAAATACTTTTTGTTTATTTATTTATTTGAAAACAGACAAAAGTAAAATAGTAATGAGCATACAGCTATATGTAATCAGAAGGCTAGGATATAAGCCTAAACAGATCACATATGTTGATGTATTGAGGGCTTATGTGCCGTTCTGCAATTGAACCCTTACCAGTGAGGTTTACACTTGTGGGAATTTCAATTTTGCCTCACTGTTCCATCTTCAACATTCTTGTAATGTTAAAGGGAACCCTCTGTTTTACATGATGAGAGTCGGAAAACAGTCCAATCTCCATGGTTCTTTGGAGGACAAGTCCAGAAGGAAGAGAAACCAAAACTGTCTCAGCCAATACGATCACAAACAGGAAAGAAAAAACCTCTATACAAAACCTCTATTTAAAAAAGGAGCAGAGGATGACCAAATAGAAAATCCTATTGTGATGGTATTAACATAGCAAACGTTATTTATTGAAAATAAAACTTGTACATTACATCCAAAGGGACCCGACATGGGCTATGTTTCGGCATGTCTGCCTGCATCAGGGGGCCCAACATAATCTGAATTTTTACTTGCAATGTAATCTGGTCAACTGATATACAACAACATAGGAAAAGATATACAGTGAAATGCCTTGTGAATTTTAGTGTTTGAGTGAGCAAGTTGAAAGTGGCTCAAAGGGAGACTTCATAAGTATAGAGAGACCAATATTGAGGTCTGAGGCGACAGCAGGAGTACTGATAGTACAAGATCATCTCATTGATGAGTTAGTTTTTAGGCCTGAATTGGAAAGGTGAAGAAGGTATGGAAGGAAGAGGCAAGTGATTTGGTCTAGAGAGTGAATATCACACCAAACAGTGAAACAACATCGCTGTGTGGAAGGTTTTCTGGAAGATTCGATAATAGCCGACATTGGCAGAGGCATCTATCCATTTGGAAAGAGGTACCATGCTGTGAGCACTAATGACCACAGACTGGGATGGAGAAGAGATCCATCGTTCTGTGTGAGCAATGTGGAAAACAGTTGAAGTGTGACTGGTTCATGAACTGTAGGAAAAGAGGAAACCATAGCTGGCATGGCCAATGGGGCGTTATGAAGATTACGGTGCACTAGTCTTAGTGAAGTTCGAGTAGAGTTTCCATGACAAGAAGTATTGGAGGAAATGCATATAGGAACTACTTTCCCTAATCCAGCAGAAAGGCATCCAACTCCTGGAGATTGGGAGCATAGAGTCTGGAGTAGAACAGCAGATGTTCGTTATGGAGAGAAGCAAATAGATCTATTTTGGGGATCTCCCAAACTAAGATGACCTATCTTAAGATAGATCCATCGAAAGACTACTCGTGAGATTAAAGGAAGTCTGCTGAGTTTGTCTAAGACATTCTACTTCCCTGTTAAATAAACTGCTCTGAATTTTGAGGACTTGAGATTAAGTAATATTTTTATTTTTCCCTTTTTTTTTTCAATTTATTTGATCTAATTTATACTTCTTAAACAACCTTTCTGTACAAGATGAAATATAGAAACAAAGAAACATGACAGCAGATAAAGGCCAAATGGCCCATCTAGTCTGCCCATCCGCAATAACCATTATCTCCTTCTCTCTAAGAGAGATCCCACATACCTATCCCAGGCCCTTTTGAATTCAGACACAGTCTATCACCACCACCACCTCCTCTGGGAGACTGTTCCATGCATCTACCACCCTTTCTGTAAAAAAATATTTCCTCTGGAGCCTATCATCCCTTAACTTCATCCTATACCCTCTAATTCCAGAGTTTCTTTTCAAATGAGAGACTCGACTCATGCGCATTTATATTACATAGGCATTTAAACATCTCTATCATAGCTACCCTCTCCCGCCTTTCCTCCAAAGTATACATATTGAGATCTTTAAGTCTGTCCCCATATGCCTTATAATGAAGACCACATACCATTTTTATAGCCTTCCTCTGGACCGACTCCATCCTTTTTTATATCTTTTTGAAGGTGCGGCCTCCAGAATTGTACACAATATTCTAAATGAGGTCTCACCAAAGTCTTAGACAGGGGCATCAATACCTCCATTTTCCTACTGGCCACACCTCTCCCTATGCAACATAGCATCCTTCTAGCTTTCGCCGTCACCTTTTCAACCTATTTGGCCACCTTAAGGTCATCACATACAATCACACCCAAGTCCTGCTCTTCCATTATGCACATAAGTTCTTCACCTCCTAAACTGTACCATTCCCTCGGGTTTTTGCAGCCTTGCACTTCTTAGCATTAAATTTTAGCTGCCAAATTTCAGACCATTCTTCAAGCTTCACTAGGTCTTTCTTCATGTTGTTCATGCCTACTAAATTGCAGATTTTGGTATCATCCGCAAAGAGGCAAATCTTACACGACAACCCTTCAGCAATATAGTTTATAAAAATGTTAAAAAGAACAAGCCCAAGAACAGAACCTTGAGGCACATCACTGGTAACATCCCTTTCCTCAAAGCGATCTCCACTGATCACTACCCTCTGTTACCTTGCACTCAACCAGTTCTTGACCCAGCCTGCCATTTTGGGGCCCATCCCAAAGGCACTCAGTTTATTTATTAGATGTCTGTGTGGAATACCGTCAAAGGCTTTGCTAAAATTTAAATACACCACATCTAGTGCACATCCTCTATCCAATTCTCTGGTCACCCAGTCAAAGAAATTGATCAGATTTGTCTGACAAGACTTACCTCTAGTGAATCCATGTTGCCTTCAGTCCTGTAATCCATAGAATTCCAAAAACTTGACCATTCTTTGTTTTAAAAGTGTTTCCATTAATTTGCTCACCATAGAAGTCAGACTTACCGGCCTGTAATTCCCTACTTCTTCCTTACTTCCACTTTTGTGGAGAGGGACCTCCACATCCGCCCCTTCTCCAGTCCTCCAGTACCACTCCCGACTCTAAGAGATTTGTTGAAAAGGTCAGTCAGCGGAGCTACCAGAACTCTCCTAAGTTCCTTCAGCATCCCAGTAGTCAGATAAAATCTGGACCCGGACCTGAACAAATGCCCCGATGGCCCTGAGCCTTTGGAAATTGTTACCGTTTTAGTCTTCAAGTCTTAGCTAAAAGCCTATTATTTTAGAAAGGCTTTTGACTACGATTCTCTACAGATATTTCCATTCCATTCCATTCCATAAATAAAACAAAAACAATTTTACTTTTACCTTTTGTATTTTCCTTGTTTATTTCTTTTTTCCTCTCCCTTTATAATTATTGTAACTTAACCCCTCCCTGAATATCCTTTTGTTCCAGTTGGTCTTTTCCCCTATTCGTTTTAGCTTTTATTTTAGACTCGCTGCTTTTAATTTTGTTAACCGCTTTGACTTGACAATAATTGTTAAACAAATGCGGTATATCAAATAAACTAATTCTATCTCCACTATAGGAAGAGGGGCTGACCTGTGCCTAGCATCATTGCGATTTCTGAGTAGATGGGGCAGTAAGGTAAGTAGAGGCTCGGTTATGCCTGGATCTGGGGAAACTCCTGCCTGTAGCTCTGGGAGAATCTCTGCAACGTGGAACTGGAATATTGTCGAGAGGGTCTGAAGCCCAAAAAAATTAGAGCACCCTGAAACTCTAGAGGTTCTGGGGCAAAGGTTCACCACACAGTACATGAGATCATCCAGGTTTTTACCAAATAATAACAGCTCCTTAAAAGGGAGTCTGGCAAGAGCAGCTTTAGAGGTGGAATCACCAGCCTACCGTCAGATCCAGAGCATTCTACAAGCAGAAATTGAATAAGCTGGTGCTTTACCCAGGACAAGTACAATATCATCTAGAGTGTCAGCTACATAATCTATACCAGATAAGAGTAACTGAGGAGAAGGTTCATCACCTCACTCTCCAAAGTGCGTAGTCTGGACAGACAAGCACGTGTAACAAGACACCAGAGTCAGCTATGACACCCAAAGTCACTGCCTCAAAAGTCTCCTGAGATCATCATCCACTCGGCATTCCTGCATATCCTTGAGCACCACACTGCCTTTACTCAGAAGGGAGATGCGCAACTAAGGAATCTACTTTAGGCTGACTAAAAAGGTGTTGACAAGCCTGTGCCATAGGATACAGCCTGGTCATGGTTCTCGCTATTTTGAGAGACTCTGCCGGAGAAACCCACTGCTCCAAAATCAAGACAGTAATGTCTGGAAGCTCACGCCACACCTGAGGGAGGCGAAGGTAGAAGGAGCTGGCTGTGTGTCTAAATCAGCTCATGCAGACTCCGAAATGAGATCTGGTAAGACAGCAGATAGAAATAAGTGTAAACTGTGAGATCATCTCCTGGTTGTAGAGGTAAAATAGAATCCAAACTGTCAGTGTTCGTTCCCTGGTCCCCTGCCATGGAAGGAGCATCCGTAAACAATAAAGGAACAATAGAATTATCCTCATCATCGGTTTCCCCTGCAAACAGGTCTCCCGAGACCTGAACAGTGGCAAACTGAGAAGCAAATGTACCCTGAGAGGCTAGCCTTGATAAGTCTGGCGCAAAGCAGGACTACAGAACACGGCTGTTATGAAAGGCTTTTCACATAAAATTGATAAATTCTGAGAAGAAAGCCATACCAGAGAGCGAGGAGTCAACCTGTGATAACACTACTTTACGTTTCTTGGGCTATGGGGTGTCAATATCCTTTCGCGCAGAATGGTCCCTATTTCCAGGCCCCAAAAACAGATAAGGTGTATTCACAGTTTCCGTATCTACGGTTTTGATTATTCACGATTTTATGCCCAAAAAAATCATTTTCATATTTTGGGCTATTTTAAGCCCTGTGCCCCCCCCCCCCACACACACACACACTTAAACCTTACTTGGTAGTCTAGCGTGTTTTTGGGCAGGAGCGATCTTCCCGCGCTCCTGCCCCGTACAAATCGCTCACTGGAACTGGTAACTATCTGCATGGCTATTCCAGTCATGATAAGAAAAAGACGGCATTTATAACGATCCATAGGGGGTTTTACATGTAGTAATGTGCCACATATGATCACCTCACACGTCAGTGGAATTGATGATTCCAATATGTTGTTAATCTTACCCCATATTGACTTCCAAAAGTTCAGTATCAAAGGACAATAGAACAGCAGATGATCCAGTGTCCCAAATGTTTAGATGACATTGCCAGCATCTATTAGATTTAGAACTGTCTAACCTGTGCAACCTAACAGGGATCTAAAACGGTCTATGTAACAGAAAAAACCAAGTTTGTCTCATAGATGCTGACGCTGTACATCTCATCCTCCAAGTCCAAAAATGTGGCCATTGAGATGCAGAAATATACTGCTTTATCTCAATGCTCCAAATGTCACGAAGACCAGTTTTTGGTTTTTTATTCAAGAAATCAGATATTAATTTGTACCACCTGGTGGCCTGATGCCCCTTAAAATCCGTCTGGAAGCATAGGACCTGCAAGCAATAATGATTTTTGAGATTTTGATAAAGACGACGGCCAAACTTGTCCATGATCCTGCCCTCTTTGCCAGGAGTACGGTAGCATAGACCCTGGAAGGATGACTCCTCTTCAAGGAAGATTCCACAAGAAGGGACTGATGAGATAATTGAGAGTTCTCAAAGTCCTTGCAATGTACAGTTCTATACCTCGATTCCAACTTGCCTGGAACAGCAGGAATGGAATGAGGAGTCTCCAGGTTTCGCTTGAAAGTCTGAGAAAGAAGCCTGTTAAGAGGGAGTTTGAGAGACTCCACAGGAGGCCGAGGCAAACCCATTTCCTCTAAATACTCCTTAGAGTACTTAGAACCAGAGTCCAATTTAAGATCCAGGTCCTCAGCCATTTCACGGAGAAAGGAGGAAAAGGACAATTGATCCGCAAGAGGATGGCCTTGAGAGGGACTCGATGACCTCAAGGCACCTTGAGTGGAAAACGAAGGTGAGACCTCTCTGGAGTATTCATATCCCAGCGAATAAGCAGACTTGGAAGAGTCACTAGGAGAAGCGGAACCCTCAGGTACTGCTATTGGTGTCCTCGATCGAGGAGTTGGAGGCCTCGAAGAGCTGGAATGCCTGGATGAGTAAGGCTTCTCTCTTGAAGAGGACCTGCGCCTTGATGAGTGCCTCGATCGGCGATGAGTGCGCTGCCTGGAAGCAGGTAGTGTTAGAGGTCGAAGCGACTTCGCCCTATGCCTCAGAATGGGCAATGCCTGATGTGAAGATAAAGGGCTGGAAGCTGTAGATCAAAGACGAGACCCCACAGACTCAGTGGTTTGGATCGAGGTATCTCGAAGCACTCCCAAAGATTCGGCTCCTTGCATGGAGTGTGAAGATTCCAGACCAGACACTCGCAAAGACTCGGCTCCTTGCATAATGCATAGAGTGTGAAGATTCCAAACCAGACACTCACAAAGACTCGGCTCCTTGCATGGAGTGTTTAAATTCAGCTCGAGGCACAGGCAAGGACTCGACCACTTGTGTGACTGCTGAGTGCCCAGGCTGGACTGCAGGAAGCAGAGTCGAAGCAGGACTATATTTGGTCAATAACTGAACAAACTCCCTTTCCAAAATAGTCTGGATGGTAGCCTGCAATTGTGGCTCCAAGTCTGAAACTAGACCACTTGCTGAGGCTAAAGGCTCCGAGGGCAAAGAGGAAGGATGCTTCGGCCAGAGGCATGCTTCTTGGGCAGTTTAAGAACTACTGCTGGAAGCATCTGCTGAGGTATCTGACCTGAGGGAAGCTCAGGAGAAGACTTGACAGATTTACTCGAGGTCGAGGACGTGCCAAATGAGGAAAGTCTGATGAGAGTCGAAGTCATGGAAGCAGGATACCACCCGTGGCAGGCTTGACCAAGTCGGAGGTCGGAGTGGGAGTTTCCATACCAAAAATCTTCTCCACTTGCACTCGACGACATTTAAGGGCTCGGGGTTGAAGGGTAGCACAGTAAATGCATGACTCTAGGCAGTGGTCAGGCCCCAAACACTGAAGGCACCAGCAATGTGGGTAGGTAAGAGATTGCACGCTGGCACTGGCTACACTTCTTAAAGCCCATGACCAGCCGGGACATAAAAGGAAAAATAGCTTCCACAAAGTTGAAGCCCGCAGGCTGAGGGCGCTCGACAGGCCCCACCGTCACTCGATGAAAAATTCTACATAACTTTTTTTTTTTTTTTAAACGAAAGAAAAGAAACACAGCGACACGGTAAAGAAGAAACAAAACACGAGCCACGGTGAGAGAATGCACGAAGTGAACTAAGTTCAGCAGAGCATCAAAGACGGACTTCTTAGCTCCGTGGAAAACTGAGAACTGAGGAGACACGCCCTGTGCTGGGCGGGAAGGCACTCGCACATGCGCGGTGTGGCAGACTTGAAACTTCTGAATTTCTTCAAGCAAGTCTGCTTGTGAGGCTGTCCACATCCAGGCTCCGTGGATGACGTCAACCACATGTGAGAATAGGCTGCCTGCTTGTCCTGGAATAACTAGCATTACATCCTTGGCAATCTGGAGTTCTATCAATGTATTGACTAAGTTATAGGAAGGCGTTTTCTCTGCAATCTTTGAGAGGCAACACAGGTTAGATACAGGTCTATCGTGAATAGGTAGAGATGGATCTAATGATGGTTTCTTAGAATTAGATAAAGAATAGCCTCTTTCTATTGAGGAAGGATAAAACTGATAGCTGAGCTAAGCTTAACCATTGAAAGAATGAATGGATGGATTCTTAAGCCAAGGCAAGGGCACTGGGTCTAGATGACAAGTTGTAAGCCTCATAGAAGAAAGAACCTTGATCACAGAGCATGGGGTCTGAAGTTGAAATGAATTCCAACTGGGCTTACCAATGGAAAAGTAGAACACCTCAGGGTTCGAGGCAGAGAGCTGAGCATCAGGGGTTGTTGAACATGGAGAGCTAACTGGGGAACAAATGGTAGCAGCTTGTCCAACAGAAGATGATGTCAATACATAGGCAGTGTGAGAATTAAAAGCAAGTTGTAACTGTGCTGCCTTAGAAACAAAATAAATCAGCAAGCTCTTCAATGGAGGTCATTAAAGTATCAGTAAATGGTGAGGGGTGACTCATAAGAGACTGGTAAATAGAACAGAGGTCTGTAGAAGGGTTCAAAGATTTAAAGAACGAGTACAAAGTATTTTCTTTTAGCATGCCTAAGAAGATCAGAGAAACAAAGGAGCAATGAAAACAATAAAATACCAGAATGACAAAAAGGTGTTTACTGGACAACAGATGACTTGACACAACCATGTTTTCATTTGATTTTAGAAAGTATATCCCTGATGCAGGCAAACTGCTGATATGTGGACAAGACGGGTCCTTCTGTTGTCCAATACACACCTTTTTTATCTTCAGTGTTTGTTTCTCTGACTGCTTTTGCATCCTTTGCCTCTCCATTTGCTAAAATAACACATTACTGCTTTAATGCAGCTTAGTAAATAGGAGCTTTAAAAATGTAGTAAGCATATTTAAACAGTCCCATTTAAAGAAGTAATGTACACCAGCCTAAAAATTGCTCTTATAATAATTTTGTATTTACTCACATAGAATATTTACCTGTATTCCGTTCAGAACATTTTCATGCCTTTTACATTCAATCTTCTCAACTCTTGTTTTCAAATCAGCCAAAGTTTTATCAAAAACAGCACACTGCAAGGCACTAAGTTTCTCCTCCAGGAGTCTCTGTATAACCTGAATAAGCACAATAGGGTTGGTGTACATAGGTACATCTGTTAAAATTACATTCGATGAATATTAGCTTGCTACAATATCACTATAATTGTTATTAGAAAATGTAGTACCTAGCTAAAACTACAGCTTTAAAGAGAAAAGCATTTCTCTCCCACCGGCAGGAACTTAAAGATATCGGAGCCAAATATGGTCTTATGTACCCAGCCAGGATGAAAGTAACTTATAACAACCGCACTACATCATACACTGATCCTGAGGAGCTGGCTGCATTCCTAGATTCTTTGAAAATGCACTGACACATTGAACTCTCGATATCTTGGTTTGCCTTTATGTTCTCTTGTTATAACCTATATGAATATATAATTCATTGTTTTTATGAGTAAGCACACCACTTTTAGGTTTCTTAAATTGAATGGGTGTGGAGTTAAGTAAGTTGTTCCATATGAGTTGTCTCTCCGTGCTCACAGGAGCACCCTTAAACTGTATTATTTTATACATGATAGTAAGGTCTCTTCACTTTCTGACCTTACAATATGCTGTCACTAATAGTATACTTGCTCTTATTCTTATGCTTTCTTTCTTTCTTTCACTTCCTTCTGGCAGTAGTGTCTACCTGGTATCCTGGTTTTACTATTTGTTATTTCCTTATAAAGGTGATGTTTACTATGTCTTACCATTGTATACAATAGACTATGACTGATTTACATATCATCTCTTTTAATGTGAATGGTTTGAACCATTCTATTAAAAGGAAGAAGATAGCTAACTATTTGTTAAAAAAAACATCCCGATGTGATCTATTTACAGGAAACTCATCTCCCACCTGCTGCCGCCTCTAAATTTGAGTTGAAGGGATATTCCACTCATTTGTATTCCCCTGCGACTCAGAGGAAGAAAAATGGAATATCAATACTTTTCAGTGATAAATTATCCCCTATTATTCATTCTGTTAAAACAGACTCCGATGGAAGGTGGTGTCTGGTACATGCTGCGTTGCACTCTGGATTTTATGTTCCTTAATATTTACGCTCCTGTTTTGGATCATCCAGATTTTTTCAAAGATCATCAGCTGGCGTTAGTTGAATATGACTCTTGTTCTCTAATATTGGGCGGAGATTTTAATCAAATTCAAGATATTTATATAGATCGATCATCCTCTTGTAGACCCTCAAAATCCAAATCTTTTACAGCTCTGCATGCTTTAAAAGAAGCCTTTTCTCTTGTAGATCCATGGCGTTTACTGTATCCCAAAGGTAGAGAATATTCACACTTTTCACCACCACATAATACCTATTCAAGAATTGATTTCTTCCTTCTCTCCTCCTCTCTCATTCATGAAGTGACAAATACTTTCATACACCCAATAACTCTTACAGACCATGCAGCTATTTCATTACATTTATCTATCTCTGCCCCACGTAATGAATCTCCCTCTTGGCGACTTAACAATACTCTGCTTTTAGATGAAGTAATAGTGGAAAAAATCAAATCTTTTACTACGGAATTTTTTGAAATCAACACCAAAGATCCAGAAATCTGTCCTTCTATTGTTTGGGAAGCTTACAAAGCTTCTCTCAGAGGTGAATTGATCAAACTTGCTTCCTGGAAAAAAAAAACAATCCATCCAAAAAGAAAAAGAACTGGAAACCTCTATTAAAAATTTTGAATTACAACATATGTCCACCCATTTACAAGATCCATCCATGTTCCAACGTATTCAAAAATTAAAATATGAATATAATACTCTAATCTCATGTACGGCCCGACGTGACATTTTCATTTCCAATTCTGGACACTACATGGGAGATAATCTTATGGGTCGCCCTTTGGCTAGGTA
This sequence comes from Geotrypetes seraphini, assembly GCF_902459505.1. Taxonomy (NCBI): domain Eukaryota; kingdom Metazoa; phylum Chordata; class Amphibia; order Gymnophiona; family Dermophiidae; genus Geotrypetes; species Geotrypetes seraphini. The sequence goes on along the minus strand of NC_047085.1, from coordinate 236,896,777 downwards.
TCTTAAAACTAAAACAAAACGCTTACACATCTCAGTTGTTCAAGACTCATCAGGACAATTAGCCAGAACCAGATCTCTGATTTCTTCCCAATTTGAAAAATTTTACACTACCCTATATCAATCTGAGTTTTCAGCCTCTGAAACGGATTTAGATTCGTTTCTATCCTCAATAGCTCATCCGACTCTATCGGAATCTATTAAAGTAAAACTGGATGCTCCTATAACTATATCTGAGATTGAAAATGCTATAACCTCTCTACCCACTGGGAAAGCTCCGGGCCTGGATGGCTTTACTAATGAGTTCTTCAAATGCTTTCGAACCCTATTGACTCCTCAACTCCTTACATATTATGATTTCCTCCACTCCACTCCAGACAAGCAATTTAATTTCACTGAGGCCACGATTGTAGTTATTCCCAAGCCAGACAAAGATGCTACTCTGGTTAAAAATTTTCATCCTATCTCTCTTCTTAATTTGGACTACAAAATTATGGCTAAATTACTTGCACTAAGACTCACCACAGTGATCCCATCTCTCGTACATGGAGATCAAACTGGATTCATCAAACATAGATACATAGGGGATAATCTTCGTTTATTTCATCATATCAATGCTCACGCCAAAACAATGTCTGATCCTGTGATTGGTCTAGCCATTGATGCCGAGAAGGCCTTTGACCGAGTGGAGTGGCCTTTCTTATTCCGAGTACTGAAATGGTACAACTTTGGTTCTTTCTTTACAGACTGGATAAAAACATTATTCAGACAACCCACGGCTCGTATTCTGATTAACAATTCTCTCTCTAATAGATTTTCCCTCCATAGAGGTACCCGTCAAGGCTGTCCCCTCTCACCACTATTATTTGATTTAGCATTGGAACCTCTATTGTCAATTATCAGACAATGTTCCTTAATTAAAGGTGTTCCCTTGTCCAGTAGAGATATTAAACTAGCAGCTTATGCTGACGATGTTCTTCTCTTTCTCAAGGATCCTCTTGTCTCTATACCTCATTTTATCCACATCGTCTCTCAATACTCTCAAATATCTGGATATTCTGTTAATTGGGAGAAATCAGAGATCTTTCCGCTAAATGATCACATTTCCTCCTCAGATCTAGCTCATTTTCCTTTTCCATGGTCACAAGGAGCTGTAAAATATTTGGGGATTTTAATACATAAAGACCCATTACTTGCTCAGGATCTCAATATATCTAAAATCAAAAACTTGGTTTTAAGTACTACATCTCGTTGGTCCCCGCTTTATTTGTCCTGGTGGGGTAGAATAGTCTCCATTAAAATGACCTTAGCCCCACAAATTAATTATACTCTATCTATGCTTCCCCTTCTCTGCCATAAGTCGCTCTTTCATTGGCTTAATATGAAAATTTCTGAATTTATTTGGAACAAGAAAAAAACCTCGTATTGCTCTCGCCAAGCTGAAGGCCTCTAAGATTAAAGGTGGTTTAAATTTACCTGATTTTTATTATTATTACATCGCATCCTTAGCCAAATACGGAGCTCATTGGATTGTTGATTCTTATCCACAGGATCAACCAGCATGGTTTGAAATGGAATGCTTTTTATGTGCACCACTACACATCTCCTGCTTCCTTACAGTGTCGATACCTAGACACTTGAGAAAGTATTCTTTGCTAAGTGCAACGCAACATGCTTTTCAACTATTAGATGCAGCAGCTGAGATCTCTGTTGCTGAAGACCCACTCATGTCCCTTTGGAATAATTCTAAAATTCAAAATAAGGGTAGATCTCTTTCATGGAAGAGGTGGCAGCGGGCGGGTGTGTGGTTTGTTCATCAATTGATCTCCTCCACTTCATTTGTCCCATTTGATACTTTTTGTTCTGTAAACTCACTCCCATCCTCTATATATCCTCAATGGCTTAAGCTTACTGGAATACTATCTAATGTTCAAATGCGCCTGACTTTATGACCTCTCAACAAACATTCCACATAACATCACTATTTTTTATTCAATTTTTATGTATTTGAACTGCTTTTTGTATATCACTTATAATATTCAATAAAATTATTGAAAAAAGAAAATGTAGTACCTTCTCCAACTTCTGATTAACGTCTCCCCGAGCAGTGACCTTCACTTGAAGTTCTGCTTCATATTCCTCTCCCTCGTACCGACGACGTTTAGACTGCATATTATCCATGTCCTCAGACTTTGAACGTTTCCTTCGGGAAAGTTCACCTACAAGGGCAAACCACTGTTAACCATCAAAGACTTTCTGTACATTCAGACATTCAAAGCTCTTCCCTAACCACAATATAATTTGTTTAGTTCCCTAATATCAGGCAATTGGAATCAGAGTTGACGGACTAGGTATGAGCTTCATCACACTTTCCGCGCTAAAGTGGTGGTTAGCCTTGTTATCCCTCATCATAGTACTGTGCTTTTTGAAGAAAAATAGAAATTACTGGCCTCCTGTAGGCATATTTGTGTAATTGCAGTTTTAGAAATACCATGACCTAGTTTATCTATATACTACTTTTCCAGTGATCTAATTTCTAACTCCATTTTCCTAAATGTTAACTTATAATTTTTTTGCACTTCTAGTGCATAAAGTAGTAATCCTGATTCTTTTAGAAGCAATATAAGAATTTCACCAAATCTCAACTAGATAGGGCCTGCATCATGCACAATATAGCTCTGTACACTATAGAATGAAAGTATGGATCCTGCAATAAACTAGCAATGAATGACCATTTAGGAGCCCTGGATTGTGAGGAACTGCACCTAAAAAAAAAAGGGAGTTGACAAAGTTATAACACAATGAATCTCTGAGTGTAGGATAATGTTGAATTCACCTTATATCATATAATGATAATGATAGGATGCTGGATGGCAGGTTGACAGGTTTTTTAAAACTAAAGAGAAGTCAATATGGGAATTTGAGAAAAACATGTAATCCCTTTCTGTGTAATGCTGAATCCATCATGTGTCTACTAACCCAACTTGGGAAAGACTGAACTATAGCCCCTGATTTAGTAGGCCTAGACCTGCATCTAGAATTTCTGTCCACAGTCAAATTAAGTATCTGACTGCAATATCTGACTGCAAATATCAGATTTTCACCAATTCCAGCAATGATATTAACCAGAGGTGGAAAGAACTGCAGGCAATGAGCCATGGGGGCAGAAGCATTGATCAAGGACGGATTGATCAATGAAAACATAACCATCTGTCTATAGATTTCCAGTATACTGTATAGATGCTTGCACATAGCCATTGTTGATGGAAACTGTGGTGTCTAGAAAATTGACATTTACCGAGGAGTAGTGTGACCAGTTACCTATTCCAGAAAGGAAACCTTTTGGCCAGTCTTGGATTTCTGCCAACCTCATCCTGGTGTATTATGGGACCTGCAGCACTGAAGTATTTTCGGATTTGCCTTAGGTTGTGCATGGTTGTGAATGCCTTCTGGATCGTTTTGCTGATTTGAAGTTGCATGGTGCTAATGAACAGATTGGGATATAAGAGAGTGCCTTTATTCTATATGAGTAATGTAGTAAACAGCTGAAGTGTGATGGGTTCTCAAACAGTGAGCTGAAGGAGAAGAGGAAATAATGGTTGGCATGGCCAATGGGAAGCAATGAGGACCACGGTGCCTCGTTCTTAATAAAGTTTGGGCAGAAATTTCCCAGCAAGAGAAATTGGAGAGAATACATTTATTAATTTATTTATTAAAAAATTTATATACCGCATACAACTAAGCAGTTTCCATATGACATACATAGAATCCTGTTTCCCTCCGATTATCATGTATAACATAGACCAGGGGTCTCAAAGTCCCTCCTTGAGGGCCGCAATCCAGTCAGGTTTTCAGAATTTCCCCAATGAATATGCATGAGATCTATGTGCATGCACTGCTTTCAATGCATATTGTGACAAACCTACTGCATCCCCGAGGTTTATCACAGGGAAATATAATAAAACATACAAACCCCAGTGCAGAAGGGCTGACCAGGTCAAGGTCAAGGGGAGTAGATCAGCTGACTACCCTGTATACAGCAAGGAAGAAATGGAAGTAGAACAGGAAAGCTGTGTCTTTCCTGAAGCATTCCCAAAGCCAGGCAATAAAGTTCTACCTTGTTATTATCCAGTGCCTATTAGGCAGAAGGCAGATCAGCAGGGTGCCCTGAGTGAAACTATATAAGCAGAGGGAAGGAAACTCCCCCAAGCAACTACAGGGGAGTGGTTTCTTCCCTCAGCTTAATCTGAGGCTCTGTAGAGAGCTAAGGGGAGAGGAGTTAGGCTGGAGAGTCCCGAAGAGACAAGCAGTACAGAAGCAGAAAGCCCAGCGTGAGGCTATCCTTCCTGGGAAACAGTCAGACCAGTGGTTGGAGTCTGACTGGGAGATGAAAGAGGAGCCAGTGGTGAACTCTGCTGTGAAGCCCAGAGATACTGAGCCTATGATAATTGAGGGAAGTAATGCCCTAGTTGAATACCAGCCTGAACCAATGGAGACATCATAAAAACCTGCGAGTTAAAAGGAAAGGATTTTTCTTACCTTGTTGTTGCTCTATGGTTTCACTAGGGAATGAGGGCATGTTATGGCAAAGACTGTAATATTGGAGAGGGCAAAGTTTAATCTTAAACCCCTGGCTGGGGTAAAGCACAAGTGCATGTACTAATACCTGTATGAATCTTAGCTTAGCTAACAAACACTGGGCAGGAAGACAGCTGAAGAACTATGATATCAGGTTACCAAACTTCCATGGCTGTTCACAGCTGCAATGTGTGAAATGCAATTAAGTCTGCCTGTCTTTGCAGTCTTGAGGAAAACGCTGAACTGAGGACTGCTCTGTTTGCTGGATAAACTCAGGCAGCCTTATGGAATATGTTCAGTTAGCCAGTTCCACTGGACAGTAATAAAGATAAAAGAACTGTTGCTCTCATAGCAGATTGCTTGCTCTAATATACAACTCTGGTGAAGAGGACTATAGAGACTGTGTTTCATGTTTGATAAAGTCCAGAGCAAAGCGATTTATGTTCTGTTTTGAAGAAATTATTTTGTTATTTGTTTAACTGTAAATTTCATGCCCGGGAGTACCTGGAGGGCATGGGGTTGCTGTGAGCAGAGCTTTAATAAAGCTTATTATTGCACACTAGAATCATCTAGTGGATTACACACTAGAATCATCTGGTGGATTTCTCTAAGGACCAGCACAGGGACTGTGCTGAGAAGCAACCTCTGGTATCCCAGTTGAAAGGTTTTCCCCTACTTCAAAAGGGGCTCACGCCAGTATTTAGGCGTATGTCACTGCTTGGCTGCCTAAACCGCTCGGCTGCCTAAACTGCTCAGCTAAAGCATAGGTGGTGACAATATTCATTGGGGAAATCCTGAAAATCCGACTGGATTGCGGCCCTCAAGGAGGGACTTTGAGATCCCTGACATAGACATATCAAGACAACATCGTTAATCATCCCTGTTATAATAAAGGAACTTCTCTTCCCAGTCCAGTAGAAAGGCATCAGACTCCAGATGATTGGGAGTGTAGAGTCTGGAGCAGAAGAATATAGTAACATAGTAGATGACGGCAGATAAAGACCCGAATGGTCCATCCAGTCTGCCCAACCTGATTCAATTTAATTTTTTAATTTTTTCTTCTTAGCTATTTCTGGGCAAGAATCCAAAGCTTTACCCGGTACTGTGCTTGGGTTCCAACTGCCAAAATCTCTGTTAAGACTTACTCCAGCCCATCTACACCCTCCCAGCCATTGAAGCCCTCCCCAGCCCATCCTCCACCAAATGGCTATACACAGACACAGACCGTGCAAGTCTGCCCAGTACTGGCCTAGTTCAATATTTAATATTATTTTCTGATTCTAAATTTTCTGAGTTCATCCCACGCTTCTTTGAACTCAGTCACAGTTTTACTCTCCACCACCTCTCTCGGGAGTGCATTCCAGGCATCCACTACCCTCTCCGTAAAGTAGAATTTCCTAACATTGCCCCTGAATCTACCACCCCTCAATCTCAAATTATGTCCTCTGGTTTTACCATTTTCCTTTCTCTGGAAAAGATTTTGTTCTACGTTAATACCCTTCAAGTATTTGAACGTCTGAATCATATCTCCCCTGTCTCTCCTTTCCTCTAGGGTATACATATTCAGGGCTTCCAGTCTCTCCTCATACGTCTTCTGGCGCAAGCCTCCTATCATATCCGTCGCCCTCCTCTGGACCACCTCAAGTCTTCTTACGTCTTTCGCCAGATACGGTCTCCAAAACTGAACACAATACTCCCAAGTGGGGCCTTACCAATGACCTGTACAGGGGCATCAACACCTTCTTCCTTCTACTGACTACGCCTCTCTTTATACAGCCCAGCATCCTTCTGGCAGCAGCTACTGTCAGATCTTCGGACACTATAACCCCAAGGTCCCTCTCCCCGTCCGTGCATATCAGCTTCTCTCCTCCCAGCATATACGGTTCCTTCCTATTATTAATCCCCAAATGCATTACTCTGCATTTCTTTGCATTGAATTTTAGTTGCCAGGCATTAGACCATTCCTCTAACTTTTGCAGATCCTTTTTCATATTTTCCACTCCCTCTTCGGTGTCCACTCTGTTACAAATCTTGGTATCATCTGCAAAAAGGCACACTTTTCCTTCTAACCCTTCAGCAATGTCACTAACAAACATATCAAACAGGATTGGCCCCAGCACCGAACCCTGAGGGACTCCACTAGTCAACTTTCCTTCCTTCGATCGACTTCCATTAACCACCACCCTCTGGCGTCTGTCCGACAGCCAGTTTCTGACCCAGTTCACCACTTTGGGTCCTAACTTCAGCCCTTCAAGTTTGTTCAACAGCCTCCTATGAGGAACTGTATCAAAGGCTTTGCTGAAATCCAAGTAAATTACATCTACCATATGTCCTCGATCCAGCTCTCTGGTCACCCAATCAAAAAATTCAATCAGGTTCGTTTGGCACAATTTACCTTTTGTAAAGCCATGTTGCCTCGGATCCTGTAACCCATTAGATTAAAGGAAGTACACTATCCTTTCTTTCAGCAACACTTCCATTATTTTTCCAACAACTGAAGTGAGGCTCACCAGCCTGTAGTTTTCTGCTTCATCCCTGTGACCACTTTTATGAATAGGGACCACATCCGCTCTCCTCCAATCCCCAGGAATCACTCCCGTCTCCAGAGATTTGTTGAACAAGTCTTTAATAGGACTCGCCAGAACCTCTCTGAACTCCCTTAGTATCCTGGGATGGATCCCGTCTGGTCCCATCGCTTTGTCCACCTTCAGTTTTTCAAGTTGCTTATAAAAACCCTCTTCCGTGAACGGCGCAGAATCTACTCCATTTTCTCGTGTAACTTTGCCAGACAATCTCGGTCCTTCTCCAGGATTTTCTTCTGTGAACACAGAACAGAAGTATTTGTTTAGCACTATTGCTTTCTCCTCATCACTCTCCACATATTGGTTCCCAGCATCTTTTAGCCTAGCAATTCCATTTTTTATCTTCTTCCTTTCACTAATATATCTGAAAAAATTTTTATCTCCCTTTTTTACATTTTTAGCCATTTGTTCTTCCGCCTGTGCCTTCGCCAAACGAATCTCTCTCTTGGCTTCTTTCAATTTCACCCTGTAGTCCTTTCTGCTCTCCTCTTCTTGGGTTTTTTTATATTTCATGAACGCCAACTCTTTCGCCTTTATTTTCTCAGCCACTAGGTTGGAAAACCATATCGGCTTCCTTTTTCTCTTGTTTTTATTGATTTTCTTCACATAAAGGTTCGTAGCCATTTTTATCACTCCTTTCAGCTTAGACCACTGTCTTTTCACTTCTCTTATGTCCTCCCATCCTAACAACTCTTTCTTCAGGTACTTTCCCATTGCATTAAAGTCCGTACGTTTGAAATCTAGGACTTTACGTATCGTGCGGCCGCTCTTCACTTTAACCGTTATATCAAACCAAACCGTTTGATGATCGCCACTTCCCAGGTGAGCACCCACTCGAACATTAGAGATACTCTCTCCATTTGTGAGGACCAGATCCAATATCGCTTTTTCCCTTGTGGGTTCCGTCACCATTTGTCTGAGCAGAGCCTCTTGAAAAGCATCCACTAGCTTTTTGTTGTGGGGGGGTTGGAAGCAAAGAGATTTATTTCTCAGGGTTCCCCAATCTAAGAAAATCTGTCTTAAGATAAATATGTTGAGAGACCAGTCAAAAGGTTGAAGGAGTCTGCTGAGTTTGTCTGCTAAGAAATTCTGCTTCCATGATAAAATAAACCACTCTTGTAAGGATGTTGCGAGCAATCACCCAAGTCCAAATTTCTAATGTTTCCTTACATAGATGGCAAGACCCTGTGCCTCCTTATTTGTTCAAGTAGAACATGGTGGCTTGATTGTTGGTGCATATAAGGACTATGTGATTCTAGAAGCGATCTTGGAAGGTGCAAAGGGCAATGCGAATTGCTCAGAGCTCCAGCAGATTGATATGAAGAGTTTTGTTGTGAACAGTCCAGACTCGATTGGTATGGAAACAATCAAGAAGGGCTCCAGAACACAGCAAGGAAGGATCTGTGGTGAGTAGCTTCTGGTGTAAAGGAAACTGGAAGAAAAGGCCTCTGCAGAGGTTGGACAGAAGCATCCACCACTGGAAGGAACAATGAAGGTCTGGAGTGAGTTGTATTAGTGCAGATACAGATCCAGTGGCTAGTGTCCATTGGGTCAAGTCCATTGGGGAACTCTTATCTAAACATGCAAACAAAGTGACATGAACCATCAAAGCCATGTGACCCAGAAGTCATACCATCTGACATGCAGTTATGCATGGTAGGGAGATTTTCTAACACAGGTGTAGGAGATTGTCGACTTTCTGCTAGGGTAGAAAATCTAGACCTTGAGTAATGTCAAAGAGAACTCCTATGAACTCCAAAAGTCTGGGTCAGCTGGAGATACAACTTCTACGAGTTCCAATAGATGGATTAAGTTGATGACATCCTGAGCTTGTTATGATGAGTAGGCCTTGATCAACCAATTGTCCAGATAAGGAAATATGTGAAACTCCAATAAGAGAAGGGTTGCAGTTACTACCGTCAGGCATTTCACAAAGTCTATCAGGGCTGAAGGTAGACCAAAGGGTAGGACTTTGTACTAAAACTGCAGAGAGCCCACTGGGAAGCAGAGATATCTTCTGTGAACAGATAAGATTAATACTTGAGTGTAAAAACTTCTTTGAGATCTAGGCAGCAAAGTCAATTGTTTTTCTCCTATAGGGGCAGCAGGTTTCCCAAAGAGACCATGCAAAACTTCTCCTTCACGACGTATTTGTTAAGAGCAAGGAAGTACAGGATTGGGCAGAGACGTCTGGTCTTTTCAGTATCAGGAAATATTTGGGAGTAGAACCCCTCCCTGGCCAGTCTCCTGCTGAGAAATTTGTTATATTGTATTGAGCTGGAGAAGGGCTGAGAGCTCTTGGTGAAGGAGAATCTTCTGGAGGGTGTGCCAGATAGTGGCATGCCCACTGGTCCAATGCTTTCTATGAGAGTCCAGTATTGTTGTAAGTCTGCCCCCAATAGGGAGATCCAGAGGAAGATTTTGGCAACACTCTAGGAAGGAATCAAAAACTGCTTTGACTGAAATTGAAACCGTGACTTCTCTTATTGTCTAGATGGCCTCTAGATGTTCGACCTTGCAGATGAGAAATTCTGGTTGTTTCGATGTCAGGGATTATAATTGGAGGTATGTTGAGAAGTACTGGTATACCTGCAGGATTGACAGGATTGAGGTCTTTGAGCTTTTGACAAAATTGTCATGCAGTCAATGTGGGCTCCTTTTACTAAGGTGTGCTAGCGTTTTTAGCGTGCGCTATGTGCCAAGAGCTAATGCCAGCTCAATGCTGGCGTCAGCGTCTAGCACATGCAGCAATGCAGTGCGCATTTAAACCGCTAGCGCAGCTTAGTAAAAGGAGCCCTGTGTTTCTTTATCTTACCTGCAACTTCTTCGATGCATTCCCCAAAAAGGTCATCACCCTTACAGAGGACATTGGAAAGATGTTCCTGAACTAACATCTTGAGATCAGATACCTGTGGCCAAGCCATTCTTTGCATTGAAATAGCTACTGCTGATTCACGTGAGGATTTATTGAATGTGTCTAAATGGTTCTAGCCATATACTCTCTGGTTGCAAGCAATTTCTTAATGAGATGCTGAAATGGCTTTAGTTGATCTAAAGATGTCATTCAAAGTACATAAGACATAATACTGGACAGACCGAAAGTCCATCAAGCCCTGTTTTCAAACAATGGCTAACCCATATCCCAAGTACCTAGCTAGATCCCAAGTAGTACAACAGGTTTTATGCTACTTATCCTAGGACTAAGCAAAGGATTTTCCCAAGCCATCTCAATTATGGCCTAGAGACTTCTCTTTTAGGAAATTAGCCAAACCTTTCTAAACCACACTAAGCTAACTGATTTCACCACATTCTCTGGCAACAAATTCCAGAGTTCAATTACATGTTGTGTAAAGAAATATTTTTTCCAGTTTATTTTAAATCTACTACTTAGTAGCTTCATCACATGCTCCCTAGTCGTAGTATTTTTGGAAAGAGTGAACAAGTGAGTCTGGTAGTTGTTTTATTAAAGACTATATAGAACTGATAGTCCAATATTGTTAGTTAACATGGATACCTGGAATATGTGTTTGCAAATTTATTCAGGGTACTGACCTCTCTGCTCAGTGGAGTAGAAGCATAAGAACAGGAACTATGGGCACGTTTGAGAGCAGATTCAACTACTAAAAACTGATGTTGGAGCTGAGGTTTGTCAAAGCCAGGACAAGTCTGTATTCTGTATGAGTCTAGCTCGCATGGACCCACTGGAACCATCAAAGGAGTTCCCCAATTTTTAAATAAATGTATCTTTCACAACTGTATGGAGTGGAATTTTTATATGTTAACTAGGTCACGCTTCATAAATCAAGGTGTTCCATTAACTCTGCACGAGACTCCTCTTCACCCCAAAAATAAGAGGAAGGGAATGGAAGGGATTGGGACTTGTATATCACCTTTTTGTAGTTTTACAACCACATTCAAAGTGGTTTACATACAGGTACTTCAAAGCATTTTCCTTGTCTGTCCCAGTGGGCTCACAATCTATCTAATGTACCTGGGGCAGCGGAGGATTAAGTAACTTGACAGGGTCACAGGGAGCAGCACAGGATTTGAACCCACAACCTCAGGATGCTGATGCAGTAGTTCTAACCCCTAAGTCCGCCATGTACAAAGCTTGTAAAAGATAAGCTTTCAGATGGAAATCTGCAACATGGATGTGGGGAAGGATAAGATGGAATTCCATATATTTCATTTGCAGAATAGTCAGGAAGGTCATCACTGAAATACAGAGACAGATTCATCAAAGTAATATCTTCTAGAGGTCTCTGAAGTAGTTTATCGAGGTGAGCACTGAGAATGTGTCAAAGTGAAACAGGTGAACCATTCACTCAAGGACAATGCATGCATCAAAAATCTTCTAGATGACAATGATTGACGTAGAGTGGGGGTCCTGGAATGACACGCCAACACATCCTCTGGCTGGGTTGAGGTTGGTATGGAAGCCACAGGGCCCTGGGTTAGGCTGCGACTACAATAGCCCTGCAAGCTCTTGCTGGAGTTGCGCTCTAAGTTGATCTTGTATCAAAGAAGGAGGAACCAAGGGAATCGAAGATATTGAAGTAGTCTGTAATAGTAGTGGGTGTTGAGGCACATGCAACCTCGATGTTAAGGCACACCTCTGTGGAGATATCAATTGGAGACACAGTGAGTGGTAATCCATACGTTCAACACTTGGGCTGCACTGAGGATGAGAAAGCTTGGGAGGACAGACAGGAGACACATGTCTATGATTCTTAGTTTTCTTACATGAGTCCCCAACACGTTGCACCAATGATGAAGTAGAATCCCTAGCAACATGACAGCAGATAAAGGCTAAATGGCCCATTCAGTCTGCCCACCATCAGTATCCACTATCTCCTCCTCTCCTTAAGAGATCCCACATGCCAGTCCCACACTTTCTTGAATTCAGAAACGGTCTTTATCCCCACCACCTCTACCAGGAGACTATTCTATGCATCTACCACCCTTGCTGTAAAAAAGTATTTCCTTGGATTACTCCTGAGCCTATCAGTTCTTAACTTCATCTTATGCCCTCTCATTCTGGAGTTTTCCTTCATTTGAAAAAGTCTCACCTCCTGTACATTAATACCACAAAGATAATTAAACCGTGTCTTATCATATCCCCTCTCTCCCACCTTTCTTCCAGAGTATACATAGAAGTCTCTAAGTCTGTCCCCATACGCTTTATAACAAAGACCACCAACTATTTTAGTAGCCCTCCTTCTGGGCCGACTCCATCCATCTTTTTGAAGATGTGGCCTCCAGAATTCTACTATGTTGACTTTGATCAATGCGACACTGATGAAGCTGGTACAGGGATCGATGCTAGTATTCATGTCAATTGGGAGTCGAGCTTGGAACCCCAGATGTGCTCGATGTTGCTGACATGGTACCAAAAAACTTTTCAAATTGAAGTTTACAGGCCTTCAGCAACTTCTTCTGAATACGAGAGCAGAGGGCACTTAAGCAATGTCCCCAATGCTCAGGACTGAGGCACTGAACATACCAGTTGTTTGGGTCAGTGGCTGAGATAGTCATATTGTATTGAGAGCAACTCGTGAAGCCACTAGGCATCTTGGACATGAAGGGGAAAACCGCCAACACAAAGTTGAAGGACTCAATGGCCCAGGGAGCTCAGGTGGAATGGTACTCAAAAAAGACTCAATGCTTCTGGTAGGTAAAAAAATGAAAAGTTGAAAACTTTGAAAAAAAATTCCATTAGAGGAAAAGAATACTGAAGAAAGCAAAACATGATAGAAATAAGTGGGGGTAAAAAACAGAGAAGGCACCAAAAAAAGAGACAAAAATTTGACACACTAAGAACTCTGAAAAAGCAGCTTCTCAGCTCCGTAGAAAACTGAGAACTGCACACCTCACAAGACGATGTCCAGCAAGAAGCAACCAGCATGCAAGGGGTTGGGGGGGGGGAGATAGTGCTTAAATTTAAAGTGACAGTACACTTGGTTATCTGTCCATTCCAGGTTCCATGGATGATGTCGCCCACAGGTGAGAATATACCTGCTTGTCCTCATAGAATATTTCAAGCAAAAAAAATAGCTACATAAGTCACTCAACCTCACAGAGCATTCAAGTTAAAACATCTTCCACTTTTCTCTGTGCAGCTCAGCTGTAATGCTAAAGGAGTTTTTTTAGTCTGACTTAAACCAACCTTTTCCTGGATGTTTTTCCTCTTCTTTTTGCTCTTCCTTTGGTACTTCCTCTTTCTTTGCCATGTCCTCAAATACTTTATTCTCTAAATAAAGAAATACAAAAATATTCTACTTCTTGAATTAACAGTATTCAGGTATTTCAAATATCTGGTTCCTTATTTATGAATAATAACCATGGAACTGGACTAGAAATTTAAAGACCTACTGAGCAACTAGGAAAACTAGCTAATTTTAGTCTAAATAAGCATTCACCTGACCCTAACCAGCTTGATTTTCAGCTGAATATTAATGTAAATCTAGCCAGTCAAAATCTGACTGGCTCAATTTCAATTATTGTCAACCCCAGTTAATGTAAGCCAGTTCCTATTTTGTATTTTTAAAAAAACCCAACACAAAACAAAAAACACACCTCTTCCCTCCTCCAGGACTTGGTATTTTTCCTATTCAGTAAAATTGATAAAAATGAACCCATGAATCGGGAGGCCCCTTTCCTTCATCTACTCTTTAAAATAACAATGCATCCAAGCAGTAATGACTCCTCCTGCTGTCTCTGCTCTATAATATACATTATAAAATGCCTGTCATTTTCCCTCTTACTCTCAAGCTGTTCATGTCAAAATAGGGCCTGCATCAAGGGAGTTCACCAACCTTCCCCCCCAAAATTTTTGGGGGCAGATAGGGGATTTTGGTGGTTGTAGGAAGAAATTCCGCAAGAATTTTCAGGATCTCCTTAACAGCTTTCTTGAGCATACCAGAAGGTGACACAAGACCTCAAGTCATCAACTATGGCTTTTAAGTATTTCTAGCTTATGATGTACTGCAATTTTATCCTTAACCAATTCTGTGTTACAGATATATATAGCTCAAGCACCTAGTATATCAGCTGGGATCAGGGACTGATATTCAGCATTGTTTAACCATATAGATTTCAGTGGCACTTTAACCAGAAAGTACTATTTCATAACTGTTCTGATCTCTGTGCTGGTATCCAGATAGGAGATATTTACCAGTAGGTCTAACTCAGCCAGCAACATCCAGTGTTTTAAAAAAAAATGCTGACAATTGCTTCTGAAGAGTAGGTTACCCTACAATACAAAATGAGGCTTCTTGTCATGGTGATTCTTCAACTTGGGAAGATCCTGCTTAGTCCAGGGTCTTATAGACTAAATGTGGATCAAAAATCATGGCAAAAATACCAGAAGTGGAAAAGTCTCTTCAGGATTCCTCCTTATCCTCAATTTTGTTTAATGTTTCCTTAAGCTCATTAGGAGAAATATTCTACCTTATGCTATTTTCTTACATCATCTACCCTGATGATACAGATTATCTTTCCAATTACTAGCTCACTGAATGATACTTATGATCAGTTAGTAATGTGTTTGGATAGGGTATCAGCATGGATAGAGAGTCATATGATAAAGTTGAATATGGCTAAAACAGTAATACTTTGGATAGGCAATAAATATTCTATACTTAAGGGCCATATATTGAACTACCATTTAACATCCAAACTTCATATCGAAGATTTATCTTAGAATCTTCCTCATCAATGAAGCCTCAGGTCTCAACGGTAATAAAGTACACTTTCTGTAAGTTGCAACTACTTGGATTTGTGATTTTTTGTTTGATAACCTCCAAACTATAACTCAAGCTCTGATTTTACCTTGTACTGATTCTTGAAACAACTTTTACTTTGGATTTCTTAATCAATTAATAGATAATTGCTGTTTTATCATCTTAGTTTTGTATGGATTCTTAACTTTTTATGTATGCAACTCCTTGTAAACCGTTTTGGATAAAAACAGTATAGAAATTTTAAAATAAAAACTAAAAATAAATACATTTTTTGAAAAATAGTTGATACAGTGATACTATTATTAAAATCTCAACACTGGTTAACAATTTCAGCAAGAGCTGAATTTAAATTAGTTTTATTTTAAGATTCAAAATGGCCTTAGTCCTCATTTGCAAACTTTTATTTTGACATTTCAAAGATGATTCAGGTTATTCACTATCTTCCCACTGTTTTCAGATGCAATTGCTTTCTGCTTCAAGTACTGTATTAAGAAAAAAATGAACAAGTTCGCAGTTGCTTTAATAAGTATCATAAGAATCTAGAATTCATTACCAAATGAATTAAATTCAAAAGTTGATTGAGAGATTTAGGAAGCAATTGAATACATGGCTCTGCAAAATGTTGTACTCATTATCCAATGATGTGAAATCTCTACTCTTTTGTGAGCCACCCTTGATCAAGACAATATATAAATAATTGGTTATTTTACTGATTTTATGAGTTTTATAAAAGTATTTAATATTGTGATCCATATTTTTAAATACAAAATTTTTCAAACTAAAGCCAATGGTCCATCTAGCCCATCTGTTCTAACAATTCAAAATCCTCCAAAAAGCACAGTTACTTACCGTTAACAGGTGTTATCCAGGGACAGCAGGCAGCTATTCTCACATGTGGGTGACATCATCCGATGGAGCCCCGATGCGGACGCCTCACAAGCAGACTTGCTTGAAGAAACTAGAATTTTTGAGTCGCCCGCACCGCGCATGCGCGAGTGCCTTCCCGTCCAGTGCACCAGGCGCGTCTCCTCAGTTCAGATAGCTAGCAGAGAAGCCAACCAGGGGAGGTGGGTGGGTTGCGAGAATAGCTGCCTGCTGTCCCTGGATAACACCTGTTACGGTAAGTAACTGTGCTTTATCCCAGGACAATCAGGCAGGCTATTCTCACATGTGGGTGACCTCCAAGCTAACCAGAATGGGATGGTGGGAGTGTTGGCAATTTAGGAGAATAAATTTTGCAATACTGTTTGGCCAAACTGTCCATCCCGTCTGGAGAAAGTATCCAGACAATAATGAGAAGTGAAGGTATGAACTGAGGACCAAGTAGCAGCCTTGCAAATTACCTCAATAGGTGTAGATCTGAGGAAAGCTACAGAAGCTGTCATTGCCCTGACTTTATGGGCTGTGACTTTACTGTGAAGAGGTAATCCAGCCTGGGCATAGCAGAATGAGATACAAGCCACCATCCATCCAGTTGGAGATGGTACGCTTAGAGATAGGATGTCCCAACTTGTTTGGGCTGAAGGAGACAAAAAGTTGAGGAGCAGATCTGTGTGGATTGGTGCGTTGTAAGTAGAAGGCCAAAGCACGTTTACAATCCAGAGTATGAAGAGCAGATTCTCCAGGGTGAGAATGAGGCTTTGGAAAAAACACTGGAAGAACAATGGATTGGTTGAGATGAAATTCTGAGACCACTTTAGGCAGGAATTTTGGATGAGTACGTAGAACCACCTTATCATGATGGAACAAAGTGAAAGGTGGGTCAGTAACTAAAGCTTGCAGTTCGCTGACACGTCGAGCAGAAGTGAGAGCAATGAGAAACACCACTTTCCAAGTGAGATACTTCAGATGAGCCTTATCAATTGGTTCAAATGAAGGCTTCATGAGTTGAGAAAGGACAACATTGAGGTCCCAAACCACATGAGGCGGTTTGAGAGGAGATTTAACATTGAAAAGTCCTTTCATGAATCTGGAAACCACCAGATGAGCAGAAAGGGGTTTCCCTTCAATAGGCTGATGAAAAGCCGCAATTGCACTGAGATGGACTCGGGTAGATGTAGACTTGAGGCCAGAATTGGATAAGTGCAAAAGATAGTCCAAAACAGAAGATAAAGAGGAATTTTGAGGCTCCTTTTGATGAGAAACACACCATGTAGAAAATCTAGTCCATTTTGGTGATAGCATTGTCTGGTGGTAAGCTTTCTTGAAGCTTCCAAAACGTCTCGTACAGATTGAGAAAACTGAAGAGAAGTTATGTTGAGAGGAACCAGGCTGTCAGGTGTAGAGACTGCAGGTTGGGATGAAGCAGAGATCCCTGACTCTGTGCAAGCAGAGAAGGAAAAACTGGTAGAAGGTAGAGCTCCCTGTTGCTGAGTTGAAGTAGAAGGGAATACCAAGGTTGTCCCGGCCACCGAGGAGCAATCAGAATCATGGTGGCATGATCGTTCTTTAACTTGACCAGAGTCTTGAGAATGAGAGGGAATGGAGGAAATGCGTAGAGGAAAAGATTCGTCCATTCCAGAAAAAAAGCATCTGCCTCGAGGCGGTGAGGAGAGTATATCCTGGAGCAGAACTGAGGCAGCTTGGAATTGTGGGGAGCTGCAAAGAGGTCTATCTGTGGCGTTTCCCACTGTGAAAAAATGTGATGAAGAAGCAAGGAATGGAGCGTCCACTTGTGAGGTTGCAGGAGACGACTCAAGTTGTCCGCCAAGCAATTCTTCGCCCTTTGAATGTAGACAGCTTTGAGGAAGGTGTTGTGGTGGATTTCCCAGCCCCAAACCTCCAGAGCTTCCTGACAAAGGGAGGCAGACCCGGTCCCTCCATGTTTGTTGATTTGGCGACTTGATTGTCCATGCGAATGAGGACTACTGTGTCGTGAAGGAGATGTTGAAAAGCGTGGAGAGCTTTGAGGATCGCTCTGAGTTCCAACTGATTGATATGACACTGACGATCAGTACTGGTCCAGAGGCCTTGAGTACGGAGACCATCGATATGAGTGCCCCAAGCGAAGGTTGAAGAGTCTGTCATGAAGACCTTCTGATGAGGGGGCGTTTGAAAAAGCAAGCCTCTGGAAAGATTGGAAGAGAGCATCCACCAACGGAGAGACTTCTTCAAGGAAGGAGTGACTGAGATGTGTTGAGAAAGACGGTTGCAAACTTGCGTCCATTGAGATGCCAGGGTCCACTGAGGAATTCTGAGGTGAAGTCTGGCAAAATGAGTCATGTGTACTGTGGAGGCCATGTGACCCAGAAGAACCATCATGTGTCTCACCGAGATGGAAGAGCAAGAAGACACTGTGTGACAAAGGTGTAGAGGAGCCTCTAAACGTTGTTGAGGAAGGAATGCTCTGAGCTGGACAGTGTCCAAAACAGCTCCAATGAATTGCAGAGTCTGTGAGGGTTGAAGGTGAGATTTGGGAAAGTTGATCTCGAATCCCAAATTTTGTAGGAACCAGATAGTCCGTTGGGTCGCTACAATAACCCCTTGAGACGTGGAATCTTTGATGAGCCAGTCGTCTAGGTAGGGAAATACCTGAAGACCATGATTCCGTAGAGCTGCTGCTACCACTACCAGGCACTTGGTGAACACTCTGGGAGACAAGGCCAGGCCGAAGGGTAGAACTCTGTATTGGTAATGCAGATTCCCCACCCGATATCTGAGGTATTGACGGGAGGCCGGATGGATGGGAATATGAGTATAGGCCTCCTTGAGATCCAGAGAGCATAACCAATCATTCTGCTCGAGAAGGGGATAAAGAGATGCCAGGGACAACATTCAAAACTTTTCTTTGACTAAAAATTTGTTGAGCCCTGAGATCCAAAATGGGTCGCAGATCGCCTGTGTTCTTCGGAACAAGGAAGTAATGGGAGTAAAATCCCTTGTTCTGCTGGTCCAGGGAACAGGCTCGATGGCATGGAGCCAAAGCAGAGCTTGAGCTTCCTGAGAAGAAGGGCGGTCTGGGATGGATTGGAAGGATACTCTCTTGAAGGAAGCTCTGGTGGACTCTGAGTGAAATGAAGAGAGTATCCTTCCCTGATGATGGTAAGTACCCAGAGGTCGGATGTAATAATCGTCCATCGGTGGTAAAAATGATGGAGACGACCTCCGACAGGGGGAAAAGGAGACAGAGACAGAATGATGGAGGTTATGCTCTGTTGCAAACAGTCAAAAAGGCTGAGAAGCCTTAGGTGCAGCAGAAGGTTGGGATTGTTGTTGCTTCTGAGGATGCTGCTTCTTCACAGGAGGACGAGTGTACGGAGCCGGCTTCGGAGGAAAATGCCTCTGATAGATGACAGGAGGGCGTGTAGGCTTGGGTGGAGTCGGCTTTGGCTTGGGTGTGACGATGGAAGCAAATGATTTTGCATGGTCATGTAACTTCTTGGTGGCCGCCTCGATGGATTCGTCAAAGAGGTCGTTGCCTTGACCAGGAAGATTAGCCAGGCGGTTCTGAAGATTAGTGTCCATGTCAATAGTTCGAAGCCAGGCAAGACGACGCATAGCCACTGAGCAAGCGGCCGCCTGGGCAGACAGCTCAAAAGCGTCATAAGAAGATTGAAGCAGATAGACGCGCAATTGAGAGAAACTAGAAATTAGTTCTTGAAACTCAAAATGCATTTGATTGTCCATAAAAGGCAAAAATTTCAGGAGAAGGGAAAGAAGATATTCAAAGTAAGTAATGAAATGAAAATTATAGTTGAGGACATCATAGCATTCTGATAGATGCAACGTCCAAATTTTCCATAGTTTTCCCCTCTCTCCCAGGAGGAACTGTGGCGTAGACCTTTGAAGGATGAGATCTCTTCAAGGATGACTCAACAAGCAGGGATTGATAAGAAAGCTGCGAGTTGTCAAAGCCTTTGTGATGCACAGTCTTATACCTCGAGCCCAACTTTCCAGGAACTGCTGGTATGGAAAAAGGAGTCTCTATGCATCGAGCAAAAGTCTGATTTAAAAGCTTATGAAGAGGAAGCTTGAGACTCTCAGCCGGAGGCTGGGGCGATGCATGACCTCTAGATATTCTTTAGAATATTTGGAGCCAGTATCCAATTTCACATCCAAATCTAAAGCCATCTGTTGTAAAAAAGACGAAAAAGATAGCTGATCTGGTAGGGCTTGGTCTCGAGAAGGACTCGAGGACATCGAGGCAGCCTGCGTCTAAGAAGAAGCTTCGGCATGGAAAAAAGCATCGAAGGAACCTGGTGACTTGGACAAAGCAACTGAGACCGGAACATCCTCAAGGTCCGGCATCTGAGACCTCGACCGAGGAGTCGGCAGTCTGGTCGAGACTGGAGTAGAACGAGGCTTCGAGGAAGAGGGGACATCCTGCGAAGAACGATACCTGGAAGAATGCCTCGATGAAGACTTCGAACGATGATGAGGCCTGTGTCTAGAACCAGACCTCGATGAGCGGGGAGAATTAGCCTCGTAGACGGAAGCAGCCGATGCCAATGCAAGGATAGGACTAGAGGCTGTAGAGCAAAGCTCCAGAGGCTTGGAAGAGGAACCTCGATGCACTCGCAAAGACTCTGCTCCTTGCTGAGAGTGTGAGGAATCCTGTCGATGCACTCGCAAAGAATCCATTCCTTGACTGTCGTGCTTAGGAGGCAGACCAAACACTCGCAGAGACTCTGTTCCCTGCAAAGAGTGTGGCTCCAACCGAGGCATAGGAGGTGGCTCGACATCACAGGGAGCTGCCGGATGCCCAGGCAGGATAATAGGAAACAGCTTAGGACCCATAATGGTAAGATACTGAAAGAACTGCTTCTCCAATATAGTCTAAAAAGAAGCCGGCAAGGTGGGTTCTGCTGGAGGTTCCTTCAAGGTGGTGAGAGTGCTTTGACTTGGGAGTCTTGGACACTTTAATCACCACCGGTGTAACCGACTGCTGAGCTATCTGACCTGAGGAAACAGGGGAAGATACAGCAGATGATGTCGAAGCAAGAGCCGCTGCAAACGATGAAGGTTTGATAAGGCTCGAGGTGGAAGCAGGAGGCACCGAAGTAGAATCGATGGAAGTCGAGGCCGAAGATGCCTTCAAAGTCAAGGGATCAGATGGAGACTCCATGTCGAAGAGCTTATCCACCAAAAGGCAACGACGCTTAAAAGCTCGAGGCTGAAGTGTTAAGCAAGGCGTGCACGAGGTTGGATGATGTTTCGGTCCAAGACACTTGAGGCAGCGTCTATGAGGGTCTGTAAGGGAGATTGTGCACTTACACTTGCAACACTTCTTAAAGCCTGTAGGAGGCCGGGACATAGCCTGAAAAATAGCCGCCGCAAAGTCGAAGCACGCGGGCTGCGGCCGAACAGCCCGACCCGGAGAACGAACGGAAGAAAAGAAAATATATATATATTTTTTAAACAAATGAAAATAAAGAAAAACAGCGATTCGTGAAGAAAAACCACAAACCGCGGTCAAAGAGAAGGCAAAGTGAACGCAGAGAGTCAAAGATTGACTTCTCGGCTCCGCGGAAAACTAAGAACTGAGGAGACGCGCCCGGTGCACTGGGCGGGAAGGCACTTGCGCATGCGCAGTGCGGGGGACTCAAAACTTCTAGTTTCTTCAAGCAAGTCTGCTTGTGAGGCGTCCGCATCGGGACTCTGTCGGATGACGTCACCCACATGTGAGAATAGCTGCCTGCTTGTCCTGGGATAATAGCAAGATTCCATGCTACCTTAATAGTTTATGGACTTCACCTCTAGAATTTGTCCAAATCTTTTTTTAAACCCAGCCACCCTAACTGCTTTTACCTCATGCTTGGGGTGACAAGTTTCAGAACT
Source organism: Geotrypetes seraphini (assembly GCF_902459505.1). NCBI lineage: Eukaryota > Metazoa > Chordata > Amphibia > Gymnophiona > Dermophiidae > Geotrypetes > Geotrypetes seraphini. The sequence continues at coordinate 236,875,101 of NC_047085.1, read as the reverse complement.
TAAACATGTTGAGTGAAAACACATTTTCTCCTATTTGTTTTGAAAGTAATGCTAGGTAACTTTGTGGCATTTTCTGTAGTCTTTGTGCTTTTAAAAAAAGTAAATAATGGATCTGTGTTTACCTGTTCCACACCACATCCACACTTACCCCCTCTTCTACAAAGCTGCGCTTGCGGCTGCCGCACAGCAAAAGCCCCAAAGCCCATAGAGATTTAAAGGGCTTCAGGGTTGTTGTCGCACGGCTTTGTGGAAGAGGGGGTTAGTCATCTTTTCTCCAAGCTGAATAACTAATCTTTTTAGTCCTTCCTCATATGACAGTTGTTCCATCCCTTTGATCATTTTGTTCTCCTTTCTCTGTAGTTTTTATAATTCTACTTTTTTATTTTTTATAAGATAAGATACAGGTGTCCTTTTATTAATGTGCAAAAACCGATTAAGCACGTTATACATGCTAAGATGCCCATAGGATATAATGGATGCCTTAGCATTTAGTGTGCACTAAATCGGTTAGCGCACCTTAATAAAAGGACCCCACAATGACCAATTGCACACAATACTCAAGGCACAGTTGAAACAATTCAGAGGCATCACAATTGTCTTTTAGTCACTATTCCTTAAATTCTGTTTGCATTCTTTGCCATCTGAAAAATTAAAATTGTCTCCTTAGTTTTTCTTTGTCAGATTCCCAAAACATTTATGAGGGTGTGTGAGGGTAATAGAAACTGGATTAATCCGTTCCTTGGACCCACAAACTCAGATTTTCAAATAATTATAACACTAAATACACAGGATTTTTTTATAATTCAGAACACTCTCAAATACAGTAAAAGAAAGTTAAAGTGAACCTTGATAACGAATGAGTCCAAAGCTCCAGCCACCATTCAGCATCTTTCACTCATAAACTCGTCTCCTTCTGTGTATGCACGCACCTGACGCAACTTCTTCCCTTTGCTAGTGGCCGCCCTCAACTCGTCTCCTCCTGCTTATGCACTCACCTGACGCATTTCCTAAAGTGAATGCGGCCGAGGAAGAAGTCATGTCAGAGGGGGGCGGGGCGCCAGTGGCGGCTGACTTCAGACAAGAGCATGAAGGTCGGACGGAAGAAGGAGTTTGAGTAGCGGTACCGTATCGCGGAAGTAGGGGGAGATAACGCCGGGCCGGGGAGGGCGGAAGAGATGGCAGGGATCACAGAGGAGGGAACGGGACTGGCCCCCAAATACATGTGAAGAGGGGTGCTTGGCACGTTAAATTTTCCAGTCTGTTTTCCTCATTGTCCGAGGCTTAAGTTCAGATTCCAAAGCAGCATTCAGATTCCGGGGCAAAATTTGCTCTAAAAATTAGCTCGGATTCCAAGTTGTTCAAGTTCTGGGGTGTTCAGATTCCGATGTACGACTGTATTACCTTTACAAGTACCTGTTGGCACCAAGTTCAAAATGGCTCCAGTAACCTTTAGTGCTAATCTTAAAGTAGCTTGAACATCACCCCCCCCTGGGGCTAGTATTACAACACTACCACTAGATGTCACTGGTGCCATTCTGAACCTGACAATGGCAGGAACAGGTACAACAAGTTATGGCTTTTAGCTGGTGTTACTTTTCAAGAAAGGCAAGTCATGGTTTGGGGTTTTTTTGTTGTTTGTTTGTTTTTACTTACATTAGGTGTTTTACCTGTATATTCATTTGCACTCTCTGCGTTTCAATCTATATCCTAAAGTAACTTAACATGCATTATGATAATATTACACAAGTTATTGCTGTTCAATATATATTAAGAGACAAATAACATGTTATGGCCATAATATACAGTAATACACTGTTGAGTCACATTATTATGACCACCGCCTATCTCTAATGTCAGGGACACACAGCCAATGAATGAATGAACATGTCGTTAGCAGACTTTGTGGGTATATAAGGTGGGATGTCAGCAAGTTGCCAAATATAGCAACTGTAGCTGTCATGGGGAAAAAGTGTGATTTATTAGACACTGAAAAAGGCATGCTCATCGACTACCACACCAAAGGTGTCAGCATTTGGAAACAGTGGAGTTTGTGAACTGTTCATAGGCTGCTGTGGCTAAAGTGTACTGTGAGTGTATGACTTGAACCTTTTTGACAAACCAACATGGTAACTGTGGGGCAGCATGAGCCACTGATGCAAGGTTGGTGCAGGCCAATCGGCTCACTACCGTGGAGCAGCTCACTGTCCAAACCAGGGGGTTTCCAGATATGTTTCCAAAATGACTGTGTCCAAAACCCTGTTGTGAATGGGGCTCCGGAGCAGAAAGCTGATGACTGCACTCATGCTCATGAGGGTTCATCACAAAAAATGGTTGCAATTTACATAGGAGTACCAACATTGGTTTTGTACCAACTGGCAGAAGGTTGCCTTCCCTGGTGAGTCACATTTTGATCTCCATTAAACAGATGGACATTGACATGTCAGGCGTGAAACCTCCGAGTCAAACGCTCAGCAACCATTATTGGACATACACAAGCTGATGGCGGCAGCGTTATGGTCTGGGGAATGTTTTCTTGGTATGATCTGGGTCCTTTGATACCTCTGGAAGGCACTCTCAACCGATATGGGTATCTCGCCATCCTTGCCGATCAAGTACACCTGTACATGCTAAAGGTCTTACCTATGCCAATGGGATCTTTCAACAGGACAATGTGACATGTCATACCAACAGAATTCTTCGCGAGTGGTTCGCAGAGCATGACCAAGACTTCCAGCTATTTCCCTGGCCTCCAAATTCCCCAGACCTTAACCCAATCAAATACATTTGGGACCACCTTGATCAACATGTTCGATGACTGGATCCACAGCCATGCACACATTAGCAACTGTCGGACACACTGCAGATACCTCTTTCAACCATCCAGCATCTTACTGAGTCACTCCCACAGCATCTGGCTGCTGTCCGTGCTGCCAGAGGCAATTATTTTGTATATTAGCAGATGGTCATAATAATATGACTCGACTGTTTAATTATACCACTAAATCCTTCAGTTGCCAGTAACTATTAAGAACGGTAGCATAGGACAATTACAGTTTTTGAGATTCCCTTGTCAATACCAGCATCCAGTTGCCTGTGATAGCTGTCAATTATTCCAATGTGCTTGCAAAGTCTCTTAACATTACCAATATGTAATAAGAGGTTAATTAGATCAATGCTCTCAATGCATGCTTTTATGGGGTTCTGTGCCAATGCTTCTAACCTCTCCCCCAACACTCAACAAGCAGAATTAGTTGATGCTAAATACATCACATCCCTCCCTCTATCCAATTCTCTGGTCACCCAGTCAAAGAAATTGATCAGATTTGTCTGACAAGACCTACCTCTAGTGAATTCATGTTGTCTCTGGTTCTGTAATCCAGAGGATTCCAGAAGATTGACCATTCTCTGTTTTAAAAGTGTTTCCATTAATTTGTTTACCACAGAAGTCAGACTTACTGGCCTGTAATTTCCC